>NW_024039030.1:217500-1417500 GCF_016077235.1 Cyprinodon tularosa | reverse complement strand
CATGCACAGAGCATGACTTTGTTCACTTTTATAAGCGAACTGGGATGTGATATTTGGTTTAATTATTGAAGTCATACATACTGTATAAGTAGCTCTACACTTGTGATTTAAAGGCCTGTACTCCTGGTTTCAAAGGCTTAATGATTAAAGATAAAATACTTTCCATTTGTACAAAAGACTTAAAGACTCTCCTTATCTGATCACATTAAGTTGCTTCCCTGAACATTACTTGAGAGATCAAGAGCCATTATACCTCTCAGAAGATGCCTAATCATATCCAAAACCAAAGTTTCAGGCAAGGAGCCAAAGATGTCAGGGAGTAGTTTACAAATCATTTTGGCAAAAAAAGATTTCAGCTATCACAACCATAGAAATGTTTGAACTATAAAAAAATGAATAAATAAAATAATACGTATAATATTTCTTAATTGAAAGATAGATTTGAATAAAATAATACTACATATGGCTGTTTATGACAATATTTTATTTAAATAGAACGTAACAGGCTGCTGACTTAAACTGATATTAATTTAAATTAGAATATAAATACAAAAAGACTTCACAACATATTTGAAGTTTCTGAGTCAATCACTCAAACTCACACCCCTTTGACAGATCTCACAAACATCCACACCCACCTTTTATAATTTGTTGTTGTACAGGTACAGTATGGGAACTTTTGACTTCCATTCATTTGTATGACCTAAATCAGACCCTTACCCTAACCATATTCTACATTTACCTGGCCCTAACCTAATATTCACCTAGAGGAGAACTTTCTCTTTTGTGATTTTAGTTAGGGGATCCTGACAAGTACCTATAAGTCCCTGTAAATTCCCAGAAGTAGCATTTTCCTGGTAAATGTGTCCCAGCGGTAACCAATACAAGCTTATTTTCAAAAACTGGGTATTATGGATCTGGTCAGCTGGTCTTGCAATGCACTTGATAACATTTTCTAGATGGGCAGACAAGGTAAGGGGAAACCCTCCTGGACACAAAGCACATTTTTCTCTGTATACATTTCTGGCATAAATAGAAGAATTGCATGTCTAAAAATAATATCAGTCGAGGACATAGAAGATGCATGCATAATTGTAAATTGTATTTTCCAATATCGGCAGCAGTTCTGGCCATTGTGAGGGGATCTGCAGAGCTACGAAGACTCAGACTACTACCTCTCAGATGTTAAAGGAGCCAAATCGTAAACCGGTAAACAGATTTCTGTCTGAAATCTGGCTCCCTTTATGGCCTTGGTAGGCCGTATATTCCAAACTCCTCCTGGATATCATGTAAACATGATGCTCTACTCCCTCTGCCCCCTCCCTTTCTCTGAGATTATCTGTGAACATAATCAGTGTACGGCTGCTTCATGAATGTTACATTATATTTTATTATTATTATTATGATAATTGCATCTGGGACAGTGCTTTATGGACTTACCTTGCACACTCTCACATGCACACCCACAAACACACGCACACATATAAACATACGCACACCACCTCCACTGTTTCCCTGCAAGATGTTGTTTGGTATCTGTGTTGCTACTTTTAGTTTATTTTTCCTACTCATTTTGATCCTTTTCTCTTTTTTTCATAACTGGTGTAATGTCAGCACTTTTGACGACAGCAAGACCTCGAACACCACATCACCAGCTTGCAATGTCTATGTTTTGACTTTACTTGGACGGACTCTACCAAAACTTAAATTTCCCATTTTTGGGATAAATAAATAATTTTCTATTTTAAATTTGTATTGAATATCCCCCCCCTAAGAAATCATTATTGATTTAAGTTTGACAATTTGATTTCAAAGGGGAAAGTTTTTTTTTTGTGGTGATAATTAAAGGCTAGAACCGATAGGAACTAGTGCTCAGATTTAGTCAACTCTTAAAAAGACTATTCACAGTTTGTGAATTGAGGTTATTAATGATAATAGTTCCCTGAAACTTTTAACAAAAAGATATAAGTTAATTTGTTTATGGAAAATTATTAAACCTAAACAGCAGCAGGAAACCAAGGCGTAATTCATACCTCCTAGTCCGATCCAATAATATACCCAAAGAACTGCAAAGCATTGTGGCATCAAACCTATCATCAGGTAGCTGCCTATTATTGTGCACTAGGACTCTCCCCTGATGTGCACCTGCAGGGCTTATTGTGTGATTGTGTTGACTACACACTGAGGGCAAACATAACATACTTGTGGCACCCAACCAGATAAAGAAAACCATGAGGTGAGATCTGCTGGCATTCTCATTTGGACAGTTTATCTTAAAGTTATCACAAAGATATAAAAAAATGCATTGACTTTGAGGCTGCACTGAAAACTATCTGACTGAGACAAAAGTAAACAAAAACAAAACTTCTCCAAGCATCTTATGTTAACTGACTCATGGTGGTAAATACATGTTAAGATGTGAACTGACCTAGATACAGCACATGTATGTTTGGGCCTTATAATGGCATAACGAGCAGTGCCTAACTGATCAACCATCTTGTTAAACCGTACAAATATAATATATGTTTATATAGCATTGCATTCCAGAGGTATGGACAGTTTCACAGGAGGATTTGCCAAGATCAACTTAAACTGGGAGTCCACCTAAAAATCTGTCAGCCGTCCTTCACTCTGAGGAATTCTGTACTGTTCCAAAAGCTCCATGATATATAACATCCATGCATGGCAGGTAATGAAAATATTTATATGTGAACCTCATTTAAAAAAAAAAAAATCTTATTTTTTTTTTACATGATATCAAGTCTCTGTTACATGTATTTTCTTCTGCTGCAGTCTCATCTTCAGCTCTGAAACTAATTCTTTGTTCACAGTGTCCCTTCTGTCTATCACTGGCCTTTGTTTCGGCTTTGTGGTGACAGTTGCAGAAACTGTGGGTATGGTCCAGTGCCGCTCTCTTGGGATATAGGTGGGTGGTGGAGGGGGCAAAGCGGGGGCACAAGGTGGTGGGGGCCAGTGTCTTACAACATTGCTAATATTGTTATTGTAGTTGACATTCTCCACAATCACCTCTGGCCCCTGTTGCTCCTCTTGAATGGTGAAATTCTCTTTCGGGGTCTCTGATGACTTAAAGGGGCTTCGGAAGTTCCAGAAATGCTGCTTCCGCTGCCTTCTCCGTACACGGCGATTTGGCAGGATGCGATTGGACTTTTTGTTGCGCAAGAATGATGCAGTTGAAATGATGACAGTAACTATCACCATGAGGCTAATGATAGCGACGAGCATACCTATGATTTGTAAAGGGTTGTTTCTATTCAGCAATAACAATGATCCCAAAGGCCCCCCTTTGAGTTGAGTCTGTAAAAGAGCACAAGGAGAATTCAAATCCATTGGAGTAAAATCACACAAAGATTTTCTGATCTATAAGATCGAGTAATTAGTTGGTGAGACATATTCATAAAATATATGATTCAAAACTGTTGTTTGAAATGTTTCTCCAGGGTTTAATGTTCACCTTTTTACTCTCGTTTAGGTTTTGAAAAGACAAGATCAGAGAGGTTCACGGAGGAACCAGTAGCTGAGACCATCCAGCATTTGAAAATAAAATCCTTACAATGAAAGTAAAAAACTTGATTTATCTAAAATCCAATCCCAATATAGACGTTATAAAAAATGTTTGATCAAAAATAGGTCTCCTGTGTGTACTCTTTTACAGACACAGTCATGCTCTACTAAATCTTCAGAAAATAAGTAGCTGCAAATTCTTTCACAGAGTAAAAACAACAGTGAGGCTTTGCTGATGATCTCAAGGCAAGCTTCATTTATGGCCCAGGCCTCCGTACAATCTTTCTGATCTTGCCCTGAGGTTGTACACGGGTCTTTTTCACAGATTTCCAGTAAATAATGGTTGAAATGAAGATTGTCAGGGAGACAGCAAAGATAACGAGGGTCAAACAAATCCCAAACACTGCCCCTGGACGTTTCCTTAGACCAAGGAAGTATGAGAAAAATCTGGATTTGATCTGAAAACATGACAATTGTATGTGTGAGACACCTATGGCTAAAATAAAAAAAAACAATATATAAGTATATGAAGTAAATTCTGATGCAAAGCTTTTCAAAACAATTCTTTTTTTGCAGATTCAAATAACCCACTTTTAATGTTAACTGTTGCAACTTACAGCTTCAGTGATGTCGATCTTGACGACTGCAGTGGTGCTGAAGGATGGCTGACCGCAATCTCGGGCCTGGACCACCAAGGACCAGCTGCAGTCTCTCTTCTTGGTAATGTTTTGAATGATAGCCATTGACTTGATATAAGACTTTAGCTTAATTTCTCCTGTGTCAGAGTCTATGTCAAAGATGTTGTTGTCCGGATCAGCTTTCATGATGGCATACTCAATAACATTGTTTGGTACCTCAGCGTCATCATCTACAGCCTGTAGGGAAGTCATTATTACTTACTCCAAAAAACATGTATGGCTGAATTTTGTTAAATCTATATTAGAAGATTTATACCTCTATTTTTACTGGGGCTCCAATCACCATGGTCTTCTCAAGGAAATTATCATTAAAAGCAGGTGGATGGTCGTTCAGATCCAGCACGGTCACAAAGACTTCAGCCAGGCTATACTTTCCCTCTGCATCCTCTGCCTTTACATAGAAGTTATACTTAGATCTCACCTCAGCATCCAGACTTGCCCAGGGCTGGGTGTAAATAATCCCGGATGTAGGCTGGATAAGAAATCTGCAAATAATGACACATATTTATGTAACCCTTCCAGGTCTGGATCTTTAAGTCAAGTTTATCTATACAGCCCATTTTATATGGACTCATGGTCTTGGGAATTTAGCAGAGCAAGGATGTCACATTCTACTTGCAATAATCTAACTTGGGTCATTATTACGACATTTTTAAAGGCTGTAAACCATGTATCTCCCAATTTAACTCCTTTCACGTGTCAGCTGTGTATGCAGTGAACAATGCAGCCATGCATCCAGCTTTAAGAAAAAAAATCACAGCTTATTTTGTGCTCATTGATAGTTCAGCCCCACCTACTGTGATCTGTTTGTCAGGTAGTCTTTGATCCAGACAACTGATGCCTCCATCTGAGGCATCAACAGTTGTCAGTATCTAAGCCTGAACCGTGTTAAATTCACTTGAGAAATCAAACAACATTATCTTCACAATTCTGTCGGCCTTGTCTAAATGACAGTAAGTTTGTTGAAGTAGGTGTCTGATGATACCTTTGACTTCAACTCCATGGTGATCAACGAGCTTCCTGATTGCTGCTTGTTTGTTTGCTCAGGGTTACGAGAACAAGTTTCACTATGCCCTTTATGATGTTGGATGTCTAAAGAGCTGATTATACTCCCGCAGCAGAGTGTCGCAGTGAGCTTGTTGGTGGTATGTCGCAAATATTTTTGATTTATGCCCAATTTTGAAACGTGGTCTGCGCTATTCTGTTCCACACCACAACGCAAGTGGGACAATCACAAACTAGCTGCTTGGTCTAGATACAGTACAGCCGAGGCGGTGAGGAAGTGGGGGCAAGTTTGTGCAACAACGGAGGGACATGAGGGTGAGAAAGAGGGGGGATCCAGGTGGAAACAGGGTCCCAGCATTCTTGTGCACCTCACTCGTTTTGGTACCGGTAAGGTACCAAACAGGAGATACATATAGAGTAGAGCGGATGTAGATTTGATCAATCAGATGCCTCCTGCCTGCGGCACTGTCTGCGGTCACCTACAATTTTGGAGAGTTGTGCCAGAGTGTCTGAGGAAGGGGCGGGGGCATATCTGCGTTAACTGTGAAACACATGCAGACAACCTGGTTTCTGAGTTTAAATCAGCTTTAATAGGTCTACAGTCAGTAAAGACTGTTGGCTGAGTTTTCTTTGGCAGCAGAACAAGGCCTCTTCCAAATCACTGGAACTTTCTCCTGGGTCAGGCTAACATCAAACAGGTGGTATAGAATCCCACAGAGCTGATCTGCACAGGCTTTCAGGACCGGAGTTAATACCATCTGGACCTGGTGCATTGTTGTTATTCAGTCTCTCCAGCTGCCTCTTCACATGACTTCCAGAGATACGTATATAGGTGGAAGGGGAAGGGAGCAGCACCATCTTCTGATTTGGTTGAAAACAAATGGGTGAAAGCAAGATAAATCTCAGCAGAGATGGAAGATGAACATTTGACATATTAGAGAAATGTTTTGGGTCAAAAGAGGGCAGCATGTCCATTTGACTGTGGGCAGGAGAGAAGGATGCTAAGCCTGTCCCTGAACTAAACTTGTTCAAGAATGTTTTCAGTTCAGTGGCTTTGTCCAGAATTCCATCTGTTTGATCATCCTTCTGCTTGAAGCCTGTGATCCTCTTCATCCCTGGCCACACATCTCTGATATTATGCAGCTAGAGCTTTCTCTTATCTTGACCTTAGATTTCTCAATAACTCCCTGTCTCCCTACCTATGCAGCTTGCCTCTTAAAATCTTTTTATAAAATGAAATACACACAACTAAGCATACACATTTTTTTGGCTGATTGAAAGTTAAAAAACTGTGTAGGGGGCCAAAGACTAAGGTGAAAATTTTATTTATAAAAAAAAAAAAACACTAACTTTATAAAATTTTGGTGTCTGTCATAGTCCCTCCTAAAATAGACAATAAAACAGCAGGGGGATTTATAAATTTGATAATTTATAATAGATATTATCATTTGAATCTATTTGTATCTCTGCAAAAAGCAGAGAAAATAAATAGATGAGTGGAAAATATGATGGATTCTCATGTTTTATTGAAATAATATGATTACATTGCTCCAAAGCATCACAGTTTAAACAAGCTTAGTGTTGACATGAGATTAAAACAGCCTGTCTTTCATGCTGATTATTGAACTGTTGCCTTTTCTGTGTTTTTTTAAGTATTTTGGCATATTTCTTTGTGTTTTTGTGAAAAGTGGTTATGGTCAGGTTGGATTGTTTCTTGTTTATAAACTTGTTAGCTTGACTAACAGTGAATGTAGCTGGAGTGCAATGTACCAACAAGCAAAGAGCAGTCTATTTTTTCTTTCAATCCCATTAAAGGATTAAAATAGACAAACGCTTATATGCACTGTTGCTCTGTGTGTATCCAAATGCTCAGCTGTTTTCTGTAAACATATCTAACCTCTGAAATATAAAAAGCTATTCTGAAACATGTTATTTCAGCATTAAGGTAACAATTTGCAAAGAATCTGAGGAGTTGCAATTGTAAAATGTTTCTGATTAAGCAAACATATAAACCTAAGTGTTCCAAATCTCTGGCTGATGCTTATTTTGGAAATCCCTTGCCATGCCATGTGACATCACATATCGGCTTAAACCCATTACTGCAGAGCTCAAAATCTGTACCAAATATAATAAACCAAACAAACAAACAAAAAAAAAGTACAACCTTTATTTGATTGAATTAAATGAGATGATTATATTTTGTCCCTTTATTTCTAAGTATTTATGAAGGGAAAAAAAAAAATCAGTTTATAAAGAGAGAAAAACTGAGGTTCCTCCCTCAGTTTGATCTTTTTTTTATTTTACAGTTGAAACAAATTTTCAAAAAAGGTCTAAAAAGTTAAAAAATCTGCACAAATCCCACACTGAGAGAGGAACTTAAAACCAACCAATCGTAATAAATCTATAAAGAAGTTTAACAAGTTTCTATGGAAATTGACTCATTTGCTGTTTTATTTTTATTTCATGTTTCATTTTTGCCTGGGCTTTTTTGTGTGTTTTTTGTTTGTTTTTTACATAGTTCTAGGTTCAGATGAAGTGTAATATTTTTAGCATGGAAAAAAGAGCTGTTGTTTGTATAATTACAGGTTACACCCAGAAACTTCACTGTATTCTGTAGGTTTTTTCACAAAATACCTATAGCTGTTGGAAGGAGACCAGAATTAAGCTTTTGAAAAATATGCAAAACATTATGTATGGCATCCAGATGTACTTACACACAACACTTATTTGCATTTTGGAGACTTAAAAACAGCTAATTGTAGTATAAGTAAAAGTATACATTTTATTTCTGTTCCTCATGAAAATGTTTGCAGATCTTTTCTACTCACAGGTCAGCCCCCGATCCATAGATAGAGTACTTGACTTCTCCCCATGGTCCTGAGTCAGGGTCTAAAGCCTGGAAACCAACATCAGCAACAAATTAGAGATTTAAAAGATGCTGTGTTTGATATAATAGATTGGTGTTGCATATTCTATTTAAGATAACTCAATATAAAACAATTTTTCATCTTTCTATATTAAAAAAAAAGGTTTCTCATTACATTCAGCTAAATTTAGTATATTGATGAGCTGGGGCTTGCTATGTATATGATGTTACAAGGGTTAGGTCTGACAATGACTTTTTGATATCAGAATATTATCCTAGGCTTCGGCTAATCTGTCCGACTGCAGCTGCTGGGTGGTCTGTTCACTGTCTCCATGTATCCAAGGTCACTTGTTGGCTGTTCTTTTAACTGATTGAAATTGACAGGGATAAAGTCAGAGTGCTTCTGTGGTGTTTGCTCAAGGCCAGTACTTATTAATTGGACTCCCTGTGGTTGTTGAGCTGATATGTACCGACAAGCGCACCTGATGAGTTACAGCAAACATTTCAGCATGTCCTTAAAAGGCTCCGTTTTATCCATATTTTTGCAGCTGTGTGTCCTGCTCCATGTTGGGGGGTGGGGTGAGAGATTGGGGTGGGGAGTGGAGGAGTGAAGCCAGCGAATTTGCTGTTACACAACAAAATGAAAGTGATAGCCATCTGGCAGCTTACCTCGCCTAGCTTTTATCTACATGATTTCACATATTATCCCAACCCCCTCCACTCAAAGAGTCTACATTTAGAGAATTAAAGGGCCCTGTTGAGCAGTTTGTCCAAATCACTTTTGCGTTATAGCTCTCAGTGACGTACGTCTTCTATAGCAGATATTTTTAGGCAAGATGAGGGAACGCTCACCGTGACTGACACCACATTCGAGCCGCCGGGTGAATTTTCGGGAATTCTAGCGATGTAGTAATCAGAGGAGAATTTAGGAGCATTATCATTGGTGTCTAGGAGGTGAATAACAATGTCTGCTGTAGCGCTAAATCTCTCTGGAGTGTCGATCTCAACTGCAAGGAGCTGAAAATGAAAAACAATAATAAATATTTTCAAATTAAAAACTGATCTATTTCCAGGCAAAGACAGGACATATAAGGAAAATCAACATTTTCCTCAGTAAATGTACCACTAATGTGGAAATAGATACAATTCATGCCAGATTGGCAACAATTTACCTTATCAATGCATACTAATAATAAAAAACACCAAGTTTTAAAATTTTGTGTAGAAAGTGGAATGACACATAGCAGGGATATTGGATACTCAGCTGGATAGAAAAGTCTGCTTTAGTAATGACATCCTTAGGTCTATCTGACCAGACTACTACCTAAGTATTTTACTGACCATTGGGATTGAATATATTGCTTCTTGTTTTTCATAAAAAGAAAAAAACACACACAGTGTTAATTTCAGACCTGTTAAAACCTCTCTGTGAGTGGTATTTGATTAAAGACAAACATTGTGATAACTCTTTTAAATTAAAGCTTTTGTTTGCGGCAAAACTGATGCTCTTGCCACATTTGAGGTTTTTTCCTCAAAATTTTGCAGCTTCTTTTCCTTCTGCTCTATTAGTCCTTATGGTACACACAAAATTGCATCTAACTTAATTTGTTTTATTCATGGTACCTATTTCTTCAAGTGTTAATTACTTAACTAATGGACATTTTAAGACAGTAGGCTTTATAGAAATATCTTTATAAAGAAAAATGTAATCTGTACTTTTGTGTCAAAAGATTACCTTATATGTTAGAAACTGGTGCTTCTCATAATCCATGGCAGCAGAGTCCTCCACTAAGATGGTGACTTGGGCTTCATTGAGCGCAGTCTGGGGGACGGCTCGGAGCATTCTCCCTGGTCCAATCAGCCTCAGATTAAATTTGGCATTTGCACCCTGCAGGAGCATTCATAAATATCATCATTCTATTCAAAAGTCTAACATTCTTTATTCTTAAAGCAGCATAATCTCTGTAGTACACTGTCTTTTCTGTCAAAGAAAAAAGATTGTGTTCTTGATTGCAACAGTAATAAGAGTCGGATAACAGCTTAAGTAACAGTTCTCTTTGTGAAACATGATTTTGATGGACAGAAAGAATCTGGTTCCAATTTTCAGTAAATTCTTGCAGCATCATCCAGTGATGTAGCTTTCTACCCATCTAATTCCACATTATCCACACCTTTAAATGTCCATTCTGTTCCAGACCACCACAATGAGACTTTGAAAAGCAACGCCTTGCGGGAGGGGTTAGGCTGAAGCCAGACACACCGGAACAGAAAACTGCAGTTGTTCGGTGATTTGACATAGAAGGATGGTGAGCAAGCCAGTCGAAGGTGACATTCAGATTAAACATGGAGAATGTGGAACCATTCTCGTTAATTGACAATATGTACTTGCTGTGTGGTAGTGGGACAGAGCAAGCATGGAAGATGTGGAATTTAGAGTTGAGACAGCCACTTGGATAAATCAATAATAAGCAGAGCAAGCACCTTTCTGATTTTCTAGCCATATTTTTACATGCATGGAACGCTAAGAGGTGTGATTCTGGATAACAGCAGGCCTAACGTTTCTGAACACACTATGACTATTAATCTAACCTGTTGTTGATTAGACAACATCATAGTTCTTACACAACATTAAGGTCATAATAAAGCTGAATAAGGGGGTCATAGTGATGCTTTTTTACCACTACAAAATATACCTGTTGTGTTAAAAATAAAACCAAATTTGCACAATGCGTCTCCTACCTTATCAGAGTCATTAACTGTGATTTTCAGTCCTCTGAGTATCTCTCCCTCTGGTGGATGCTCATACATTGTCAGCTCAAACATATTCTGTGGGCCATTCTCTCCATAAAAGGTTGGTGGATTATTATTCAAGTCCACCACACGTACCACCACTGTTGTCACCTCATAGTCCAATTTTTTGTCTTCGGTGCTTACCTCTGATGCCTGTGCAAGGAGACAATGTTACCTATTTTGATTGCATAACACAAAACACTAAGTCAGCTGTTTGTTATCCTGGATATAACAGAATGAAGACGAAAATGCTTAGTAAAAACAAAATAAACAAAAAGATGATACCGTATTTTAAATAACTTGAATATTTTTATTTCAAGTTGGCTGAAACTGGCTATTTAAGACTTGCATTACCCTGACTTTAATGTTAAAGAGTTCTCTCTTCAGATAAATGGGAGCAACCAGCAGGGAGATGGAACCACTTGTTTCATTGATGCCAAAAACACCATCATCGCCTAGAGATACAAGCGAGAAAAAACACATTAAAATGTTTTTATTAATTTTAGAGTATTTTTTTTTTATTTGTTTTTTTTTTGTTTTTTCTGCAAATACTTACCCTCATCTATCGAGTAGATGACTGGATTTGGGTTTCCAACATCACCATCTTCGGCACTAACTGTAAATATTTCAGATCCCTGTCAAGCGAGAAGAACAAGTAACACATATATACTGTAAACAGTTATGAAAAATGAATTACATTGATATCTACTGAAATAAATTTAGATAATGAAATTTGTTTCACTTAATTTTAAAATCTGACTTAATGAGGTATTGTTGGAAAAATATGATTTAAATATGATTTATGATGTTTTTATTGCTACAATTACTCCTTTTTCTTGTGCCCTATTGTTTACCTGACTATTTTGCAATAAGCAGCCAGTTTCTTCTGCAATGACGGTTTTGGCTTAACTTGTTGAATTTTTTTTTAAGATTTACAGCTATAGATATTATTAACTTCCTCTCTCTAGCTGAGCCACCAGTTAATTAGTGGAACCCATTCACCTCTTATCTCCTCAGCATGCACATATTTTGTCTGTTATTCAGGTCCTCAGTTTGGTTTATGGGATCTCTTGTTAGTGTCCTGCATTCATTTGCGGTTCTTTGTGATCCATGTTTCCAATTCAGTTATAGCTTTCAGGGTAATCATGCTGCTTCAGAGCTTATGTGTGCATGCTGATTCAGAACTAAAACAAGTTGAGGGTATGCACTAGTTTTTTAAGATAACCTTGAATATATCAAAACCTTAAAATGGAAACGATGTGTATTTACACTATAATTTTACTAGCTAAAACAGATAGAACATCTAAACCTGAGATGTACAAAGAAATCACAACAGGAATTTGATGTTATTACATGTCAAAGACAGTGATTGGGAGATGTGTTGACACTCACTGGTGCTGAGACTTCATAAACATAGCCAAAGTAGGGGGTTCCAATAAAAAATGGTGGAGTGTCTTGTGCATCAACCACGTTGACAGTGAGTGTTGCAGTGGATGACATAAATTGCTCCTTGCCATTCAAGTTGCCGCCGCCATCCTAAAAAAGACAAAAGAATTTTAAAAAATTGTTTTATTTTCTAAAGCTATGCTAAGCTAAGCATTTGTTTTTGGAAAAGCCTTAATTCTACTTTGTACACTGTTGTATTCTAATGAAATTTTTTGTAGTTTTCCAACCCACTTACGTGTCAAAAAGCAACTGAAGATTTCACTTTTTAAAAACTACTAGTAGTAAAAACAATTTCCGCAAGAAGAAAATTACTCAAATGTATTTCAAAAACAGTATAATTTTGAAAAAATTAGTACCTTTGCAATGACAGTAACAAAGTGTGTCCTGGTTTTCTCGTAATCCAACATTTGTCCGGATCTGATACGCACCACTCCACTGTTTATGTCAATTGCAAACAAACTGGACTGAGGTGTCTGTAATAAAGGAAATAACAAAAAGTAAGATTGAAATTTAGCAATAGAAGACTATTAGGATACAGCCATTTGAAGAAAAAATATAAACATTGGTTGGAAATAAAAAATATAATTGAAAGGAACATAATTACATAGAAATCTAACGTTTAGTGTGTGCATAAAATGTAGTTAGTGACTATCCAGTCTAAAGGAAGGTACAATGGCCAGTTTAATGGTTAGTAGGGGGTTGTGGGTGTGTATGTTACCCTGTGGGAACAATTTCCCACTGTGTGTGTGTCATGTTCTTTGCATTGAACTGACTTAATTACTCATTCAATTTTCCTACTCTACCCGTTTTCTCATCACTGCTCATCTGATTCACCTGCTCTTGCCTCTATTTAAGGTGCACCCATTCATCAAGTCCTCATTATTCTTGTCCTCTTAGTCAGAGGTGAGAGTGGTTATTAGCGTACTAGGGGTGTAAATAATAATCGTTTTGTATCGATGCATCGATCCAAAAGCCGACGATCCGATGCATCGACACGTCCGCAAGTTAATCGATTCATGTTTTTTTTTTCCTCCGGTCTATTTTTATCCATTTGCTCCTGGGCGTAGTTCTCCCTCCCGTGCTGCGGTGCCGCTAAACCTATTTTGCCCTCCTACCGCGCTTCCTGGTTATACTCTTAAAGCAGTTGGTTGCAGCAAGCTTCACACAGACATTTTTAAATTATGCTCAGTATTGAAGCGTGGTCTGGGCTACACGCTGTGGGTCTAGATACGGCCGAGGCGATGAGGAAGTGGGGGCGAGTTTAGTCCGACGACGGAGGGACAATGGGGCAAAAAGAGCGGAGATTCAGCTGGAAAAAGGCTCACAGCGTTCTCGTGCACCTCGCTCTTCTAGCGGGTCGAACTTCACGAGTTGTTTTCCGCAATTTCGGTCATAAAAACAAAACAAGCCGGCCTCCTGTCTGGTGCACTGTTTGCGGTCAGCTACAATCTGGGAGAGGTGCAGCGGAGCGTCTCTCAAGGGGGCGGTGACGTCGACACTGGAGCCTTCTTCTTCTTCTTTTTTTTTAATGGCGGTTGGCAAACAACTTATAGGTGCATTGCCGCCACCTTCCAGAATGGAGTATGGACCAGACAAATTATTATATTCTCCCTAAAATACCCGTTCTTCTTAGAAAATTAAAAATACTCCCAAAAACTACATCCCCAGATGACCTTTGAAACAATTTCCTTATATCTAGTTTATTTTTATTCCTGTCTAACTCTCTACGCAACATCTCTCTTTCCTGAGTATATTTATTACATTCTAAAAAAATATGTTGGACAGTTTCTCTGGAGCCGAGGTATTGCATTGAACTCATTACACTGATATTGTGCAGTATTTTTGCAGTATTTTTTGATGCAACTTTTCTTCTGTTATTTGCTGTTGTTTCTAAAGAAAATGCATAATGATATTACAGCTTTCATTGATTTATTTCAAACTTGAAACTTTGTTTAGCCTGTAAGGTGTAAAAAAAAATAAATAATAATAATAAAAAAAATTAACCGATTAATCGATTAATCGAATCGAATCGTGGTGTATTCTTGAGTATCGAAAATAATCGAATCGTTGGGTCAGGAAATCGATACTGAATCGAATCGCCATGATGGATGTGATTTACACCCCTGTAGCGTACCTTAGTGTTTCTGATTTCCTGATCCTGAACTGTTCTGCCTCTCAATTAATGAGTCGGCCTGTTCCTGTCTGAACGGTTTGCCTGAACTGTCTTTGGACTCTTGGATCTCTGAGCCTGCCTGTTCCTGTTCTGGTCTGTTTGTCTGACCTGGCTTCGGACTCCTGAACATGGGGCTGCAGCATCTGGGAAACCCTGGGAGGCACCCGCCGCATCTTGTTGGCAGCCCACTGGCTGGATCCTACCTCATTCTCTGGCGATTGACTAAATTGTAAACCAGGTTAGTGACTCACATTCAAGCTCTTTCGCCATTATATTGGGGCTAACCTGTGACTTTTCTCTCCAGAGTTTCCTGCCTCAGATGTCCTAGCAGCTGTTAGTGTTCAACAGATCTGTTTGATTTTATTATATACCTTTTGAGTTATCCTTCTGTCTTGCGTGGATACTGATTCCTCTTTTCTGAGCCATTACAGTGTGCTATTTTAGGATTGTTTGTTTTACTTTTAATACCGTTGTGTTGTATTCCAGATGGAAGTGGTGCTAATAGCCATTTGCACAGGGTAGGTGGGATATGGGGAAATGTGCCTGGCCCGCTTATGGGCTTGCATGAGAGGAAATTTTAATAAACATCTAACATGAGACATAGTAAGTAAGGCTAGATAACTGGACAAAGTTTGAAGCTTTTTAAATGAGTTAGTTTATCCGTGTCTCTGTTGATTTGAACGCCCAATGCAATTATGCCCATAACAGATTGTGAACTACAGCTATAACCATATGCCATATTTGCTACAGTTATTGATCCCAATAGCACAAAGTACAAACTAGTGCTCTTCACCACCCGCTGCTAAAGCAGCCCTCTCATCATTTAGAGATGGCTATTATGAAGGAGATCCCCTCCTTCTGAATAACATCAACATATTCAAGCATATCAACAGATTCATAGGTTCTATGACATCTTAATTAGAAAATAATTACATCTGTATACAGTATGTAGAATGAGTCCCCCAGATCAAATTTTGTGTAGCGCTTACCTGGAGATGGTAGGTCACTGAGCCTCCAGAGCCTGTGTCTCTGTCCACAGCTTCCACTTTGTAGATACTTCTCCCAGATTCAGTTGTCTAAATTTAACAAAGTAGACAAAAAAATGTAACACTTGTGTGAACTCATAAGTTCATGGATTGTTGTACGGTAACTGTGAATACTTAAACATTGTTTTAACTTTGTTTATTGGTTATAAAATTAAGACAGTTTCTAAGACTGGAATCTTACTTCCAATACATCTATGATTGCAGGCATGTTTTGGAATTCTGGCTTTTCATCGTTTGCATCCATTACAAATATTGTGACTCGTTCAACAACCTTGAAAGAATGAAAAAAGGAAATAAGAATTATTTTTTAACAACACCATGACTTAAACAATCCACAACATTAAATGTAGTAGGTAAGTAAGCTAAGTAGTAGGTAAATTGAAAAAAAAAATCATGTCACCTGATATAATTACAACAGATGCATTATTTAATTGATTAAATTTTAAGTTCTTCACTGCTAAATGGTTGCTGGAAACTCAAATATTTATTTTTTTCAGTTAGTGAACTATAAGAGCTACCAAGTCGTAACAATAATAACCCTTTTGGTCTTGAAGAAGATATATCACAGAAAAAACAACAACACTATTTTCAGTAGTGTTGATGTGTTTGGGATTTAGTTCCTAGAAAGTGCAATGACTAGACTATAAGAGGTTTCTGAGAGAGAACTGCATTCTGACTAGGCTCTTCATTGACATTCACTCTATGGTTATTATAGATCATAGTTACTCTGGAAATGTTTAAAAACTCGGAGCCTCAGATTAATTTCTAGGGAATACACACAGACAGTTTTTTTTTAATAGGTATTAATGCTTGTGGAACTAATCATGCAAATCACTTTACACATATATTTGAAACTGAGCTTAAAACATCTATTCATCTAATGTGAACAATATATAACTATAAATTTGGAAATGTTTATTCAACATGCCTAATTGTGGTTCTTAAAAATAAATCATAATTTAAGAAAATAAGAAAATCTGAAGATGTGAAATCTTGTACAAATCTCTGATTTTCGCACCTGTAATATTTATAGAGCACACATTCCTTATTATTATGTTAGTGTTGAAAAGCCACATCAACTCCAAGTCGTAGGAGAAAGATCTCCAATAATCCTTTATTCAACAAAATCTCTGTAAGAAGTTGCTCACAAGCAAAATGTCTGTCCAAAGGTTAAGTTGTTAAAAATTGGGCAACTGTTTTGTTTTGAAAAAAAAAAAAATATATATATATATATATATAAATACCTTACTTCTTCCATCTGTGATGCTGATATTAACATCAACTGAATCTTGTTTCTAAATAAAGAAAAAAAAAGAAAAAAAAACAAAAAACAGATATTTTTGCAAAACTTAGAAGATATTTTTGGTGATTTATGTTTTAGTCTTCGGCTTACCTCTCTATCCAACTTTTCCACTAATGTAATATTTCCAGATTTTGGGTCGACTCTGAAGTACTCCTTTGATCCCGGGTCAAAGGAAAGACCATAACTTACCTCCTGGCCTTCAGGGTCTGTGCCATTAAGTTGATAGATCTGTGTACCTATAGGAGGGAACCACAATATATTAATAAAAGATTATGAGCTTTCAGCAAAACAAACAATTTATCGCATCAACAGGTAATAATAATAAATTAACACAACACGCAACATCTGTTCATTTAATGAAATGTTATTCAAATTTCTGAATATTCCAGATACCAAAGCTAACCACTTTGTTTATTGGCTCTCAGACTGGACTCTTATGGGTTCAAAGAAATGCAGTGTATGAATATGGTCTTTCTTACCAACAGGGGTGTCCTCAGACAGGCTGAACAGTGCCAGATTCCCACTATTACTGTATTGGCCATTGTCGAAAAAGTGGGGGGCAAAGTCGGCTTGAGCTAGGAAAAAAAAAAAAAATGTTCAAGCAAAAAGTATTTTTGTGTAGAGAGATGAGACATTTTAGTATAGACCTAATCAATGTTTTATATTTTTTCTGTATTTGGTAACTTTGACTATTGGTTTTTTAAAGATGCCCATTAACAAAATATACACATTTATCATACCGTCCCTTTGATCCCGATTACAGGTGCCTTACGTCAGCCTGCTTAGCTACCTAATCTAAACAGAGTCAGGATGGTCTCACAGAATTTATTTAGCATAGAATACAAATTCAGGAACTGTTCCAAATGTAACTCTTAACACATTCTTTTTATCAAAGAATATTTTATCCTGAAATAATTTTTTTGTACATTATTCAATATTGTAAATATCTAAAGTGAAATAATTCAAAAAATTCAAAATTACCTCTACAATCAAACCGGAGACTTTTTAACGATTTTTAAAGCTTCTAAATTAGGATCTGTTCTGAATCCACTGTAAGTTGACAATCATATCATCCAACTTACCTAAACAGGCTTGCACAAACACAAAAAGCAGTGGGAAAGTAGAAATCTTCACATTCTTCATTCTACAGAATAAATCAACGAATCTGCACCATAAAGACGGCTCTGTCGAAAGTAATAGGCACAGCTCTCAAGGTGTTTTCCAACGGCTGTACAGGGCTAAAAGCAGATGCTTAACTGGTAATCCAATGACTGTTGAGATTTACTGCAGGGTCTCCTCACTAACTGGGCCAAGCACTTATATTTTTTAAACTGCTTTCAACAACTAGAGTTCAAGAAATGCCTTGTTTCTTGAAGCAACATTATATAATTGTGAAACTGAACGTGGATATGTTCTCGCTGCTAAACTTAATTAATTACCTTGATTAATCAGCTTATTTGCTGGAATAGGCTACTTCTCTTGCTCTCCAGCTAAACAAAAAGCAAGACTAACAGTCAAAAATAGTGACAAATCATCTACATGAACACAAATTATGTTGTAAAAATGTATCTTTTTAGAATTCAGGTTTTTTTTCTCACATGATGACAATATGGAAGAATAATATGATTAATCTTCATTTTATTTCAATTCATCTATATTTTACAGTATATAAATGTCATGATCCTGAGGTATTTTGTCATGTTTCATTCCTTTCCGCAGGTGGCAGTAACTAAGGAGAATATGTGGGGGCACATATTCCCCACTAACCATTACTACCCATTTCTCTGTGTACTGGGATGAAAGTCTTAAAGTCTAATTGTGTGTGAGAATTGCTCCTTTAGAGTTACGGTTTCTAAACTTTTTAGCTATTGACCTACAAATGGTACCATAGTCGAATCATTATCAAACTATTGGATGAGAGTACAACATTTTTAGAAAATTCATTAAAAGTGGAAGTTACAAACAACTGAAGTATTTGGTTTTGTCCATTTAAAATAATGCTTTCATATCTTTAAGCGCTTTAAAATAAATATAATTTGGTTTATTTCTGTAGTGGCTCTAAAGACCCCATCTTAAAGATCCCCAAGTCGGGATCATTTCAGAAATGTTTTTGTTATATCAAATCCGTCTGTGAAAGACAAGAAACATGACTCTCTTTAGCGCTCATATCCTCCAAAAGCTTTCCAAAGTTTACACTTCATCAATGTTTTGAATTTTTGAGACCCTCACAAAATCTCCTAAGGGGTTGATCAAAACAAATCCCCTGTTAACATGTATCTGTGTGTTTTAGTTAATTTTAGGCCATACCTTGAGATTTCTTGTTCGTTGTAATGGCAGATGGCAGTGCTGAAGATTAACCCACAGTGCTCTAATCCCTCCTCATCTTGTGTTGCAAACACAGTTCTTTAAACATAAATTCAGAGCAAAATTAGCATATAAACAAATGTGTGTACCCATTTATGTTCCTCCAAAAAAAACTCAGGCATTTTTCAATTTCTTCCATTTGTTCATTGACCTTGGTTAAATTATAATATTTTTAAGACTGATAATTAAAAATGTTTTGACTACAAATGGCACATACATGTGCAGAGTCTTTTCAAGGATGAGATCATATATGTGTTCAACTGGAAGGTTGTTTCTCGTCTTTAGTCATCTGCTTAGTTTCTAATCCTGTGTCTGGGATCAGTGCAGCACATGCTGATCTCTTTTCCCCTTGGTGACTAAGTCATTACATTGCCTTGAAAAAACCTTAGAAATTATGTTTATCTTCACAGCATATGGCTACATGTGAAAAACTAGATTGGGATGATTGTCCTTAATAGATATTAACTAACCCTGTCTTTCTTTGGATGTAGTGTATGCAGAAAAAATGTGTGCTTACCCACATGCTCATGTGACAAATCACCAGATGGACTACTTCCGTCATCTTCGAAAGGATATGCTAACTTAAACGGTTTAGAGGCAACACTGAAACAAACAAATATCATGAAATCAAAAGCAGCAGAGGAGAAAACCTTGACAGTAATGGGATTTTCCCTCACACGTGAATATCTAAGCAAACATACAGGGCATTTTACTCTGAGACTTCAACAGTCAGTCTTTATTTCAAGAGCAATATTCACAAACAGTTTGATGAATACATAATCATTGCAATAAATAAAATGAACAAAATATACACAACTGGCAGTTAACAAAGGTGGCAACAGTTTAAGGAATGGGGAAAGAACTGCTGAGTAAATAAAGAGGAAACACTAAAGATTGATATGCTGTTGAGCACCACATTATTCTTAAATCTAGCATGTATTTAAAATTTGTTTTGGTTAACTGATTGAAATGAAAGCAGTAATTTACACCTAACCCAATTCTTTGAAGGTGGAATGTCATGATCTTGGCACCGATGATTGGATTAATTATTCATTCCATTCACCTGTCCATCCCTGCCTGGTTTCTAATCCCTGCTCACGTGATCCACCTGCTGTTGCCTCTATTTAAGGTGTTTGGAACTCCTGGACCTCTGAGCCTGACTGTACCATATCTGATCTGTTTGTCTGACCTGGCTTCGGACTCCTAGACCTCTGAGCCTGCCTGTTCTTGTTCTGATCTGTTTGCCTGACCTGGCTTCGGACTCCTGCATGTTCTCCGGGGCTGCAGCATCTGGGACACTGTTGGCGGTTACTGGTAAAATGTTACGCTAACATTTCAATCTGAAAAACTCACAGAGAGAGAAAGATGCAATTAGAAGAGTTTATTGATACAATAGTTTGAACTTTGGCGCTCAGGCCTCGGCAGGAAACATAAACGCTGATTTATACTTTAATGCAGATAAACTGATGTATGAGAATAAGGATATTTCCCCCGGGCCTGAAACTGGTGGTGGAGTTTAGATAGATGAAGTTTGGTTAATCCATAGAGGCTGGTATGCAGGGCGATGCTTGAGTTAGATGTCACGGAATGAACAAGGTTGCATAAACTGTCCATGAAGAGCAAGCATGAAGCGACTGTGGAGAGAAAAAACTCCCCTTGGGAAGAAACCAGGCTCAATCATGGCGGTCTTCTGCCGGACCGTTTAAAGTGACAGGGAACTCCATGAAAGTCTGGAGGGACTACACACTGGAGGTGAGGTTGAAGGAGCATCGAGGAGGAGTCGGATGTGCTTACTACAATGGTGGAGAAGGGGATGGAGGTGGGTTGTCTGAATCAAAGTCCGACATAGGAGCGACGGATCTTGCGCTTGTTGAAGAGCAGGCCTAGAGATGATTTGGAGTGGCTTTTAAGTTGAGTGCTGGAAGATGATTGGGCATCGAGGAAATGTAGCTTGAAGTGGATTGGCTGCATCGGAGGCGGATCAGCCTCAGATTGAATGGAAGTAATCAGAGTTTCTTCAGTTGAATTTCCGCCTTAGCTTAATATTACAAGGAACCTGTAGCAACATGTTACTACCATTCAGAGCACACATCCTTGTAAATAAAAGATTACAGTACTCCTAATCTGCTGGGGTATGAATAATTGTGGGTGAAAATGTGAAAACTGCTGAATATCAGAGCAAAACTCTTGTGTGTAACCAACGTTATATCAAACTATATATGGAATCACTCAAGCACTTAGGCCCTGCCTACCATTTATTTATTTTTCATCAGATCTACGATTCACCTCGATGGCCAATTTGGGATTCAAAGTGGCAAATTATGCCAAAAGGTGAGAGATTTTTATGTCTTATATACAAGATTGTGGGCAAAAAAAACGATATGTTGCAGGAATAAACTTGCTTCTGACATCGCTGTACATCATATAAGTACAGGAATTAAAGAAAAATACACAAAATTACATCTATGTAGAAATGCTGGAAAACAATGAGTCCTAAGAAAAAACTGTTAGTTTGTTAAATAAAATCATATGGGACAAATTTAACCACAGTCAATCAAGATGATGATTTTCTCATTTTGGTTTGCCATGTAAGATTATCTTTTTGTATTTTTCAGCACGTTCCTGGCTGCTTATCAGGAAGCCATGTTAACTAGAAGAGCTCCAAGTTGTACTAGTTTGGCTTAAAGTTGTGTATTTGCCTCTAAAAAATGAGGGAATAAAACACTTTCAGTAATCATGTAAGCTACCATTAAGCAGTTTATCTCTAAAACATGAAAAATACTTTGGACTACCAGATTCCTAATCACACACTGTGAATGCTTTTCATTCGATAATGAATGCTGTAATAGTGATAATGTTTTATGTTAATAAAAAAACATGCCCTTTCTTGTTTGTATTTGGTAAATAGATTTTGGAGGTACAAGGCAATATAAATTTAAATACTCTATTTTAAATCCTCTCAGCACAAACACTGATTGAACGATGTTATATTGCACTTCTCAGAAAATAGAAAGAACACTTTAAATGCACATTAAGTGAGAAAAAAAACAAAAAAACAATCATGCTGGATATCCATCATTTGAAAAACTGACATTATCAACCCACACAAGGCTTGATCAAAAGTCAGAGAAAGAGAAAATGAAAAGCTGATGTTCCAGGCTGCAAATTTGCTAAAATGTTTTTGCATTGACTCAAAATAGTGGTTTGTATGCCTATAAACACTGCGCTTGCTCTTTGTTTAACGTTGAAGTACTTAAGATTAGTCTTTTCTCAAGGTTCTTAGTCTTGTCTTGGTAACAGGCTTTGCCTATACCATACTGATAAGAGTGAAATAATGACCCTCTACTGTAGATGCAGCTGCCACCTGCCTGCTGCCAGTGTGACACTGATTGAAACACACCCCTTTGAGCGATCTCAGTTTAGAGAAGTGCGAGACGACAGGAGGAAAGCAGCTGAGTGAAAAAAGGAAAGACTAATGTTCAAAAATTTTAACAAAAAAATACCTGACTTAAATGTGAGATTTTTTCACACAGCACATTTGAATTAACTGGTACTTACTCATTGCTTTATCTATAATTTTTCTATGAAATGGACGATTTATTGTGACTTATCCGTTTAGTTTTTTAACTCGAAAAAAAAAAAAATTAAATATAATTTTTCTTTTATATATATGGTCTTGGTTTTGTCTTGGTCCCCTCTAAATGTCTTGACCATGTCATGAAATTGTCCTCCAAATGTCTTGACCTTGTCTTCATCTAGGTACTCCCTGGTCTGGGTAATGTCTTGGTTTTGGTTGATGCACTCTTGATTACAACACTACTCCTCATAAGATGACGGTTGTTTCCTTGGACATTTCTTTACAGATTCTGACAAGAGCATCACTAAGCCCTTGGACACTCTGAAATGCAATCTAATTCTGTTGGAAGAAAATAAAAGTGATGTTCAACTACACTGGATCAGGGTATGGTGGAGGCCACTTACTTCTTCCTAAAAACTCCTTACATATTCTTGCCACATGAAACGTAACACAATTCACCAGTAGAAACCCAGGACCCACTAAATTAGCAAACTGTTAAACAAGTAGTCTAACTCCAATCCTTTGTCCTGCACCTGTTTGTTCTTCCCTAAATAGATATGCTTACCCAGACCAACACTAATCCGAAATCAGTCACTTTTTCAGTAGCAGCTGGCCAATAGGGGGTACTAGGGCGCGCCCCACCCACCCAAGGACCTTGATTATGGTAAGACATAAAAAAAACCTAATGAAAAATAAATCATGAGATTTAAATATTTTGAAATACATACATATATTATTAATATATATATAATATATTTTTAGATGTGCAAGATAAATATTTTATCTTTAATGATGAGTAACGCTTTTTTTTATCAGATTGGTGACATATTTCCTCCCTAGGGTGCAAAAATGTTTTCTCATTGAAACTCATTAAAAGTTTTACATGTACAGTAACTCCTCTGCAATATAGATGTATAGGAGAGCTCTGGTCACACCAAAGCTACGCCCTGAGGTGACAGGAACTGTCATCATGGTTGTAGTGCAGGCGATTGACAGGTCGAGTAATGGAAGGGAAGCAAAGAGAAGCTGGAGGTGAAATCTTTCGGACCTGATCGGTCGAACATCAAAATTAGTTGGCTACCTGCATGAAGTGAAGCTAACACTTTATTCTGCTTTACCTGCCTCCTTTTTCAAACATCAAGATCTGACCCAACGTGGATAAAGACAGGTAGGACTTATAGGTAGCTGTTTTTAGAAAAGGCAAGAAGCATGAACAATCTGGGTTTCACAAGGAAAATAATATATCATGGTGTACTTTTTCTATTTATTTGTTAATTAGTATAGTTGCTCTTAAATAAACACATTCTTATGAAATAAGTATTTTTTTATATTAAAAATATAAAGCTGACTAATAACTTCTTAATTATTAACTGGTACATTATTTTTTTAGGTTGGTAACACCATATTTGACCATGCAAAATACAGATTTGCCTCCACAAAGCCTCAGAAGGGAAAGAATTATGTGCAAAAACCTGTACATGAAATTATGTTTTGTTTTTATAATGTTTTTTCTTGTTAGCATCCATATGAATATACCGGTGTGATAACTTTTTTGAATTTATTTTGAATATATAGCCCCCTCCACCAGCCACCATTGCACTTTAATCATAACTGCTCTGCTATCCGGACAACAAAAATGCTTGAGAAGATTGTGGAGGACACCAGCATGTTGAGTTTCATATCCAACATTGATGAGACAACCACAGAGAAGAGGTACAAAATTTGAAACTGTGATGTTCTAAAAATAACTTCATCCTGAACACTAGCAAGACCAAGAAGGTGAAAGCAAGCTAATGGAGGTCCAGGGAGACTGAACAAGGTCCTTTCTGCATACAACGGGAGGTCATAGAGCTTGTGGATAGCACACAATTTCTGGGGATACTATTTTCCCCTGACCTCTCCATGACCGTGATCATCTCTCACCTGGTGAAACAGGCTAAACAATGGTTCTTATTTATGGAGGTGTATAATTTTGTCTCTAGTGTCAGACAGCTCTTTAGTTTTGGCCATGTCACTAGTTGGATTCTTACTGATTCTATAGGGTGGACAGGTGTCTTTATACAGCTAATGACTTCAAACAGGTGCATCTGATTTAGGATAATAAATGGAGTGGAGGTGGACATTTTGAAGGCAGACAAAAAGGTCTTTTAGGGTCAGAATTCTAGCTGATAGACAGGGGTTCAAATACTCATTTGCAACTGTATAATATAAATAAATAGTTATAGAATCATATTAACATAGATTATGTCTCTCACAGTGGACATGCACCTACATGTTCATAGTCCAGGAGAGGTTGTCTGTGATACGGCGGGTGCACATCACTGACAACCTCACCTGGACTATGAACACCTCCTCAGTGGTCAAGAGGGGAACAGAAGCGCTTGTACTTCCAGCAAAGGATGAGAGTCCACCTGCCCCCACCCATCCTCACCACTTCTATAGAAGTACCATAGAGAGCGTTCTGACCAGCTGTCTCACTGTGTGGTGTGGAGGCTGCAGCGCCTTAGACTGGAAGAACGTGAGAAGAGTAGTGAGAACAGCAGAGAGATAATCGGGGCTCCTCTTTCCTCCATTAGACATTTCATCCCAGTGCTGCATGTCCGGAGCCCGTAAAATCATCAGCGACCCCTCACACCCCCACCATGGACTCTTCTCCCTGTGGCACTCAGGGAAGAGGCTTGCCAGCATCTGTTGCAGGACCAGCAGATTCTGCAACAGCTTTTTCCCCACTGCCATCAGACTGCTGAACTGTAAAAAAAAAAAAAAAAAAAAAAAAAACTCTAAATTGAGTCACTGACTCTGCATAACACTTATGACACCAAACCAAAATACTGCATATTTACATGTATATTTGTCTTAAAATACTCTGAACTTCCATATTATTGCGTTTTGCCCCATGTGTTTTTCTCCCACACTGTTTACATTTGATCACTGCTGCAATTTATGAAATGAAAATGTTCGTTTCACTGCTAAGCCGGTGCTCATTTACTGTCTGTAAGCTGTACTAAATGAAATTTTGCTGTTTGAAAGTTGTCTAAGTCAAACAATGAAAATTTCAGACCCCTCCATGACTTCTAAGTGGGAGATCTTGCAAAATAGCAGGTCGTTCAAATATTTAGTTTCCCCAATATACCTCCATGCCTCTGAGACTGTGCAAACACAGCAAACACTCCAGCGATGGTACTTTGTGATGTGCCATGGTGGAGTTGGGATTATCTTTGCAACTGCCGGGTTGGGGCGTACTGCTACCGCAAGCTATACTGACCTTGATGTCTAAGACCTCCACCTGCAAAAATAACAAAAAAACATCCTGTTTTGGGCGTTGCCTCATTGCTCCCCTTTAGTGAGTCTGATGCTCATTTTATTAATACCAAAATATCTAATAAATACATATATATAAAACTGATTAACAACACCATCTACACCTGCAAAATATTGATACCTGAAAAGAAGGTAAAAGCGGTTAAACGAGGTTCCTTTAATGTTTTTAAGGAGTGTATTTACCTGTCAGAGAAAGCTTTTCAACGTCTATACAGAGAAACTTCAGATCATTTAAACTACTTCTGTTCTTTTCTAGAATCTCTGTATGTACAAGCACCTGTTTTAAAGATACCCAATTGAGCTTTGGCATTTTGGATTATTATTGATAATCTCTTAGCATTTTGCCAAAGGCAGAAGTCCGCTTTTAGTCCCAGTCCACTCTAAAACTAGGTCATATCTTTAATCTCTTCATGCAGAGTACACTGTAGGTTAGGAGCCTTTTATGTTCATAAATCCCTGAGTGCTAAAGCAAAGTGTATGGAAGTAAATATGTGCCATCAGAATTTGAATAAAAAATACCTCTGAAATTTGAATGTTGTATATTAGTGCTTACTTTTTCAGTATTAAAATAAATTCAGAATATATTTTTAACCTAAAAAAAATTCAATGTCATTATTTGTACATTAAAAAAAAATTCAGTGTAATTTTTTTTACATGGTTGCAATTTTCAGTTAGTAAAAAAATTCACATTCCTATTTCAAAGTGATAAAATTTTCAATATACATATTTTTCACAGTTTAAATTTTCAGTGTTAAAAAATTCAGCATATAAACATTCAACTTTTCAAAATTCAAATGCAATATTTTCGTTGTCCTCCAATTCAACTTGCTCAAATTCACTGTCTCAAATTCAGCGTCTAAAAATTCGCTGTAAAAATGGCCAAGGTTACTTCAGGTCACAGACATTAGCAATGGATGTCCGATTCCAACATCCACCTAATCACATGACACAACCGTCATATTGAAGAAGTACCAGTATCACCCAGGTTGGCGACCATGGAGGCGAACTCAAACCCAACGGTAAGTTTAATGCTTTCATATTTCTGTAGTATATTTTATTTTGCGCATGAAGTTTGATACATTATCTTAAAGCCTGATTTAAAACACTGGTTTGGGCCGTTGTTAATCTTACACCGTGTAGTGCCGGCATATTACTTCTCGCTACCTCCGAGCTAGACTTGGCGCAAGTGGTATTTCTTTTTTAAATAAAACGGGGGAAATTGGGGGGGGGGGGGGGGGGGTGCTCAGAGGTAGAGAGAAGTAATATGCCGGCACTACACGGTGTAAGATTAACAACGGCCCAAACCAGTGTTTTAAATCAGGCTTTAAGATAATGTATCAAACTTCATGCGCAAAATAAAATATACTACAGAAATATGAAAGCATTAAACTTACCGTTGGGTTTGAGTTCGCCTCCATGGTCGCCAACCTGGGTGATACTGGTACTTCTTCAATATGACGGTTGTGTCACGTGATTAGGTGGATGTTGGAATCGGACATCCATTGCTAATGTCTGTGACCTGAAGTAACCTTGGCCATTTTTACAGCGAATTTTTAGACACTGAATTTGAGACAGTGAATTTGAGCAAGTTGAATTGGAGGACAACGAAAATATTGCATTTGAATTTTGAAAAGTTGAATTTTTTATAGGCTGAATTTTTTAACACTGAAAATTTAAACTGTGAAAAATATGTATATTGAAAATTTGATCACTTTGAAATAGGAATGTGATTTTTTTTGAATAACTGAAAATTGCAACCATGTAAAAAAAATTACACTGAAGTTTTTTTTTAATGTACAAATAATGACATTGAATTTTTTTTAGGTTAAAAATATATTCTGAATTTATTTTAATACTGAAAAAGTAAGCACTAATATACAACATTCAAATTTCAGAGGTATTTTTTTATTAAAATTCTGATGGCACATATTTACTGCCATAAAAGTGAATACACAGTTTTAAACCGTACAAAATCCTAAAAGAAACATTGGGACAAATTATCATCAGCTCATATGAATTGAGATCATTATTAGCAGTTGCCACTGAAGAAATAAAACAAACCAAATTTGTGGTATTGTTGTAGTCTATGTATTTTATTACATGTGTGTTCTTTTATTACTTGAATCTCTAAGGTCAGTGTGATGGGGGACCTTTACACAAATAAAGGTGAAAATGGCTGCATCTTGAAGTTGCTTCATATTAAGTATTTTTTTTTTGTTTGTTTATGCTCTATTTTATTTACTTGTTTTTTTGTTTGTTTGTTTTTGATCTTGCTAAATATTTTATCTTTCTCCTCGTGATGTTCCCTACCGTCCTCATTCCTAGTTGTGTTACTGTTTCTTTACTTGCCCTCTTTAAGGTATTTTGTTACAATGCATTTCAGATTTCTGATCCTATTTTCTTTATGACAGATAACCTAGGTAAACACAACATATTTTACCCAATACCCAACCAGATTTGATTGCATTTAAAAATGTAATGGTCTTATTATGAATTTACTTTGTAAAATGTAACCAATGTTCAGTCCAGTTTCACTAAACACACCTACACCGGATTACTAGCAAATCTGGAGGACAAGAAATTACTTGTAAATAAAAACTATCTAAAAAAAAATCATACCATGCCTGGTACATAAATAAAAAATAAAAAAACAGTAATTGGCAAACATCAGTCATACAATGGTCACAAAGCCATTTACAAAGAATCTGGTCTGAAGCAAATTGCAGTATAGAGCTGAGACAGAGGAGAACCTTTTTATGATTGGATGACCTCACAATTTTTTTAAGAGACTTTTAGATATCATAAAGGAACCCAGGACATCTCAGGCATTGCAGGTCGTAATTGCCTCCAACACACTTATTGGTTATGATTAAACATTACAAAAGGGATTCAACATAAATGCTATCCATGGTAGAGTTCCAAAACGCCTGCAGAATAAGAAGAATGCAAAAGCCTGTCTCATCTTTGCCAAAAACCTTTTTTATAAAAAGGGAATCTAGGTAAAATATTGTTATTTCTTTTATTTTGTTTTTTTGAGTCTGTCTTGTGTGCCAATGTAGCTCTGGGATTAGATGTCCAGGTGCGAGATGATAACCAAGAGATTTGCTTTGATAAGTGGACCATTATGAACGCCATAAGGTTCCCCTTGGTACAGTACTTGCATTTGTACGGTACTTTATTGAAAATTTGCTTCACTTCAAATATTATTTTAACTCGATAAAAAATATAACCCTTTTGGATGGCAACATTTGGTGAAAAACTGGCACATTACATTTAATCTGGCCTACTACCTGGACATCATGAAGGATAATGTTAGTCTGTTATTTCCTGCTGTTAAGCTTAAGCAAAGTTTAGTTATGCAGCAGAAAACCAATCAAAATCATAACAGCTAGTCCAACTTTATGTGGCAAGGTACACAACAGAGTTCCTGGGCAGGATTCAATCCCCAGACTAACAGGTGAAGGTCATGCGCAAAGACCAGCTGTCACAGTGGGGTGGAGGTTTGACAGGACCCAAATGCAGGCATAAAAAGCTGAAGTGATTTTTTGAATATTTAATTAACCAAAACTCCAACAGAAGCAAAAATCCAAAACATAAATCCACAAAAACTGAGAACCAGGAATACTCACAAGAAGGTGGCAAAAAAAATTACGACAAACAAGCAAAGAGCGACCGGGCAGGAGGAGAATAAATGGGAGAAAGAAACAAAGACCAGGCTAATTAGCAGATTGGGAGCAGGTGTGAACGGAGGCAAGAAGGGAGCTAGGGAAAAGGAGACGGACACAAGAGGGAAAACGGGAAATATCTAAGAACTGAAATACAATCAAAAACACCTAGAACACAGAATGAAAAATAAGACCAATGAAAACTCAGAGATAAAACTTGAACAAAACCAAAATCATGACACCAGTAACCCAAACGCAAATCCCTGGGCCAAGTAGCCAAGGCACCTCATCATTGACAGTACCCCACACTGTCACATTCTTCCCCCTCTTTCCCAAGTACAATACTTACCATGCTCCACTAAGGCTGCCACAATTATTTTTAAACCAATGGACCAATTAGCGACATAGCACCTGAACCCTGCTTGGAGTGTCAAATGTGTCAAGGGAAACAGCAGAGGACCCCACACTATCCCATTTACATAGCAAAAAAATAAAAATAAGGGAAAACGTCAAAATTATAAATGTTTCCAAGGCTGCAATTAACAGAGTTTTTAACAATAATGCAAAGTGGCATCCATTTACAGACCTGACCTGGGTTTGTATTAATCTACAAAGTTCTTTCTGCAAATTTTCCACAATAACTACTACTTTGAAGCTTCACCTCTCACTCAATTACCACCAAAATCACCAACAGCCAATCTACCATTCTCCTTTCAAAAGCTTATATAGACAGCTAATGTAAGTAATGAAAAAACTCTGAGTTTTCTTGAATGATGCGCTTCAACAATATTGCATAAGGTGACATGAAAACAAAATCAAAGTTATTCTAAAATTATTTCTTTATTTCTACACACTGCCAAAAATTACATACACCATTGTTAAGAAACTAAAGCAAGTCCTTAAGCTAAGATGTTAATAAAAGTGTCCTAATTTTGTAAAAAATAATAAAAAAGTATTTTTATTACAAACATTAAAGGGAAAGGGTAAAATACATTTTTGGAATAATTTTGGCTTGTTAGTAATTTACATAGCTTGTAGAAGTCAAACTCAAACTGTCACTCCTAAATGTTTTGGTGTTATAATTACACAGCTGCCTCCTACTGGCAAAGAGTTGGTGATGCACTGTAGTGAAAGTAGCAGACAATGTTCAGTATGTGCTAGTACTGAACTGGAATGCAAAAAAAAGTAAAAAAAAAAAAAATAATAATAATAAAAAATTGTGCTGGCATGGCAGCTCTCCATGATTAGATATACGATATGAGAAGATACATGATATATCAGAATATATATATACATATTTGTTTTTCCGTAAAAATTCAAAAAATATCCACTGGACTTGGTTTTCAAGATTTGAAGACGTTTCGCCACCTCTCCAGGAAGCTTTCTCAATTCAAATGTCTGGATCCGCAGTGAGTTTGAGTCTTATATAGACAACGCCTTGTATTGCTTGGAAACATGCAATGGAAACCGATGAATGGGTCGTTAGTTCCATCGTTAGCCTGTAATATCTGAACCTGTCTATGGTTCTATGGGTCGGTCGTTAAAGGGGGGATTGTCATTAAGGGGGGGATTGTCTCCTGTAATACCTGAAACCTGTCTATGATTGTTAAGGGTTGGTCGTTAAGGAGGTATTGTTCACCGGCTGGAGCGGGTAGGTCCCTCGTTCCTCTGTGATGGGGTGGGGGGTTTGGTGATATCTGGAAGGGATCATGTCTATGATTGAATTGTATGTTTTTGGAAGCTGGAATCTGAGTCCACCACCTCTGTTTAAAGTTGGTTTTTCTCTCTTAACATAGATGGCTTCCTTCACGCCCCTCTCAAACCACCTATTTTCTTTATCCAGAATATGGACATTCTGGTCCTCAAAAGAATGTCCTTTGTCCACAAGGTGTAGGTGTACTACGGAGTCTTGTCCAGAGGCGGCCGCTCTTCTGTGTTGGGCCATGCGTCTGTGGAGAGGTTGTTTAGTTTCTCCAATATAAAGATCAGAGCATTCCTCACTGCACTGAACAGCATATACCTCCCCGCTCATATTTGGTCTGGGGGTTTTATCTTTCGGATGCACTAGCCTCTGTTTATTCACAAAGAAGGGGCACCACTCAGGCCCATTGTCAGCAGCATTAACTCAGTAACATACAACATTGCTAAACAGCTTACTAATATCAATTTACAAGAAATTTAAATTAATTCAACTCTTCAAACAAAGTCAATCCAATCACACATAGTTATTAAGATTAAATAGTTATTACAATTATATATTTATATATATATATATATATATATATATATAACTTGAAGAAAAAAAACCCAGAATGACCCCTGTCTGCTTCCTCTGCTTCCTTAAATACATGCTTTAGAGGTTCAAATATGACTTTTGTTCTCTTTAAACCCATTTAGTACTTTCGCTTTACCCTGCTGCCTCCAAGTGGTCAAATAATGGCTTTACATTTGAGAACGTTATTTTTTCCCTGATACTTCAGGTTTCTCGTTTTCCTTTCTCTTTTTAGCTTTTCTAATTACTGGGTAGGGTTCAATGGGCTGTGGTAGTTAGCAGTCACAGTAGGGGTCTTCATTTGACATAATTATCTGAGCAGCTGCATGAGTTTTCTTGGGTCTCATTTAACATTCAAGCATTTACACTGAATTGGCCACTACTCTTGTTTAAAACCTACAATAATATGACAATGTCATAATGGTGTACCTTAATAGTAGACCTCTTTACAAGAGAATAAAAGATTAAATTTTCTAGAATTGTGCCTTGTCATATTAACTTTCAATTCAATTATAAGGAGACCACTTTGGTCCAGTTTAAGCTTTTCCAGTCAAAGTTTAGTTAATTAAAATCTGATTTGTCTAAGAAACCCAGTTGATGAAATCAACTCTTTGGTTCGTTGCCCTTTGTGATAAGCAACAAATCAGCAAGTTTCTGAGAGTCCCAGTCCAGAATATTGAATCAACCTATAATTATCCTAATCCAAAACAATTTGTGTTTTGACATTTTTTCTGCTGTATATTTTTTTACCAGAGTTTACAAAATTGGGGGTTCAATGCAATGGTAGGCACTGGGCCCTTTGAATTTGCCAATACTATACGTATCGCAATACATATTTTACAATGAGATTCATCCAGTATAACCCAGTGCAGTAAAAAGACATATTGATGCATTGAGATTTTTATTATAATATAGCACTGTAAAATCTCACAAGAGCTTATTGATTCTATGATGCAGAAGATGCGGTGTGCTGCAAACTAGTAGCTGGGGGTTTAAGAGTTATGTAAAAGTAAGACCAAATGGATGTGTATGTATATATAAATTATATTCATACACATATATAAATAAAATAAATTGTATGATCAATTCAACATTACTTTAAATCAATACTAGTATCATCTAATGAAATATAACGGTATTGAATATAATTTAGCCTTTCTTACAACCTTTGAAGACAACACACAATGCAGCCAAATTATATAGATATGGATATTTTCAGAGAATTCTCTTTCATTATTTGTTGGACTGAGCTGGTGGACAAGTTCCACAGTCGGCTTCAGCAGATGGCCGCTCACACTGAGTCTGGTTCTGCTGGAGGCTTCTTCCTGTTAAAATCGAGTTTTTCCTCTCCACTGTTGCTATAAGCATGTTTGGTGTGAGGGATTGCCTTTGAGTCAGTGAGTGCATGCAATCAACTGGTTTCCCTTAGATAGAAAACTTTATATCAGTTTGACTGTATGATCTGGTTGAACTGTGTCTGTAAAGTGCCTTGAGATGACATGTGTTGAGAATTGGTGCTATATAAATAAACTGTATTGAAATTGAATTGTTTCTCTCTCTTTGCCTTTCCCTTTTCATACATGTGTGAGGAGTGTCATGGGGCCCCAGGCAAACGTTTAGTTTTGCCTAATGGTAACCTCGGCCTTTATTGCGACATTACTTGATTCATTTAGGTGTAGTTTCTTATTCATTTCTCCTTGTGTATTCAGTTTATCCTTGTAGATCAATATTATTATTATTTAGTAATAGATTATTCTCAACTGCATGTTTTTTTTTTTTTTTTTTTGCCATAGTTGTTTCACACAATGTGTCTTGTTTCTGTTATCTGACCCACTTCCTCATAAAAAAAAAAAAAAATCAATTTGCTCCTAAAGTTGTGAGAACAAAATGACTTAATTTTGTTCTTGGAGTATGCTGTCATGGGGGTTTTCACTGCCAGTTCTTGGCACAATAATAGTCTGAGCAGAACTTTTTTTCTCAATTTGTGTCCAAAAACAGGTATGTCATTATTCAGGGTTTAGAGTGTGTTGTTAATTAGGAATAACATAGGAGAGATGATTTTCCTTTTATGTTTTCAGGTCAGAAAACCCCTAAAGGCGCATGGCACAGCTCAGGTAAGCCAGTAGCACTGGGCAAGATTCAGCTGTACACTTGCACTTCAAGAACAAAAAACACAACTTTGACAAGCAAAATGTTCATATTATGGACAGAGAACTGATGGTTTGAAAGTCATCTTTGTTAATAGGAAAAAAACCTTCACTGGAGAGCAATGTATTGCGATTTCAGCTTCCAAGCATTTACAATTTAGTCCTTGAACTAAGTTCAAAGAAGTTACACTCATCATCATTTAAACACAAAACCTGCCTTACTTAGAATAAAAAGAGGTAAATTTCAATTCTGTCTTACAATTAAATTTTAGAGGATGTGGTTATTGATGTGATAACCACATTCTGGTGGAGGAGCAGTGAGATCACTTAGGGGCGTCTGACTGCAGACAGAAATTAAATTCAAATAGTAACATATATTATCTTCCTAGTAAAGTAAAGCATTTTCTTCCTCTATTATTTAAAAATCAATATATACCCCTTCTTCCACTGTGTTGCTGTTGTGTTTTCTTTTGTGGAAGTGACCTGAGCTACAGTGGGCAGGATTTTGTTTTAGTTCAGCAGATTGGCTTCTGATAGAGTGGGAATGCTCAGATGTTCTTATCGCCTTCAGAAAAAGAACACATTTCTCTTTTCATGTGGATTAATTAGGCTTTACTCAGACTGCTTCTCAGTCTTATTTTCTTGTGCACCATGACCAACTCTTCCTGTGCTTGATATCATTTCCTTTTACTATTACAGATGTCGGTTCGCCTGCATTGTCTGTGCTCAGGTTGTTTATCAGACTACACCATAAGTCACATCAGACAGGAAGTGAAAGCTTACCTTATTTGGGCACATGCAAAAAGGATTTCAAAGTGATGCAGGAGCAGCAGTTTTTATACTTTAGAAAGAGTTTCCATTACAACACTGGAAAAGAATCTAGATCTAGATAAGTAATTTTTTCTTAAAATAAGTGTATTTGTTCTTGAATTGAGGAGGTAAGTGGAACTCTTTGCCAATGGAACAATACAATTTACACTTGAAATAAGAAAACACAACTGCATTCTCTTATTTCCAGTGCATATTATCTAATTATCTTGTTTTAAGAGTAAAAATACTCATTCCATTGGCAAACTATCTCATTTAACTATTCAAATTAGGGGTAAAAACACTTAATATAAGACAGTTTTACTTATTTCTTGATCGTTTTTTCCAGTGAAAGCCCTACATTTAGTACCATAGAAAATGTAACCTGTAAAGGTGAATGTAAACAAAACAACAATACTTCCAGTCACACTAATTCTGTCAAAAGCAGTAGGCCAAAATACCAGCAAACCTATGGATGATGCTCCTGAATGGATGTTTAAAACACCCACAACCTACATTGCAATTGGTCAAATATTTAAGAAAAGGTTTAAACTACTAAATTAAAACTAAGTTTATATGTAAACTGTAAGGACTGTAGGAAAAGTTTTTTTTTGCACAGGAGCAATCATATTATGTCATGTGACCTACACACAGGCTGTCCCATACAGAGTAAGCCATGTATCTAAGCATATTGAACATAGAAGGTTGAAATAGCATATGAAGGTGCGGCAAATATATATAAAAAAATATATCATACATTCTCCCATGCATTTTATCAGAAAATTAGAGAATCCATGTTTGAGGGTTTCTAAATCCAACCAATCTGAGGCTCAAATGTTTCGCTTAATATTATACATTTTCTCGCATCATCGCTCCACCTCTCTTGCCTTGCTCAGCTGCAGCCTCTTGTCGGTACCTAAGCTGAGCAGGCTGAGGAGAGCAGCCCTCTTCCATGCCTCACAATGAGGCAGTGTGTCCACCGTGAAGACAAAGCAGCAGGATGAGACGAGGAGACTGGATTTGGTTCAGGATCTAGAGAGTTTTGCAGGAATGCTGTGGAGAGAACTGCTGAAGGTTTGTTTAACCCACTACAAAATCTCACGCCTTCTTTCTTTTGACAGGAAATGAGTGAAAGCTGATGGTAAATAAAAGAGAAAGCGCGTCAGCGGCGCACGAAAAGCTTATACGCATATCAGCGCGGCCGTTATATGTGGAAATGAGCGCCTTATGCGTTAAAGGATGATAAAACCCTGATTGATTTCCAGTGGTTAATATCCAGTCATAAGTGTGATTTTCGTGCATCCTAATGTGTTAATTGAAACTATGATCCAGGAAATGCGTGAGGTTCGCTTTAGTATGAAACCAGATTTAAGACTAAATTAACTAAATACATTTTAATTCAAATTTTCCAAAACGGAGACAGTAGGCTTCAAAAAGTAGTCAGTAACGGATCGCATTTAAATAGCGGATGCCCCCTCCCCCAAAACCCTGCGCTGTATTCAACTACACAGACATCACATCCACATGGTAGTAAATTTCAAATATGCAAACCGAAATCATTTATGAATTAAATACAAAATTGAATTTCATGAATGCAGAAATGCAATTTGAAACAATTCCTAATCTTCAAAAAACAAAACAAAAAAAACAACAACTTAGAGATAAAAGCTTTCAAAATAAATGTGCAGCTTTCACCACCCCCACTGCTCTGAAGGAAACCATTAATGCAATTTGCAGTTAGGTAATGACGCGTTTTTCTGCTGGAACAGGTACTAAGTTGTTGCCAAATGCTCCAATGACTCTTTCACATCTAAACGTGCTCAGATGCTTCACCATACAGTGGTTTATCCAATTTCAAGTAATTGGGTAATATTTAGTCAAATACCTCTTTGTTATTTTGAATTATCTACTTAAAAACTGCCGATTTCACATCAATACTATCACAACAGTATTTTAAATGCTTACATCTTTTATACACAGTATTAGAGATTAATTACTATGACATTTTTATCATATTTAGTCAGTTTACATAACATGAGAAAACACTTCTAAACCATGGGAATAATTTATAAAACTGGTTCTTCAAGATTTGATTTAGATCATTGATCTCCAGGCAGGTGGAGGCTTGTATATTCATTATTACTTCACTGTCTGGGTTTAGACCTGTTTTATGAATACTGGAGATTGGGGACCTGGCACCTTAATCGTAGAGACATGTACATAACTGCCTCCGTTTTTTAAACAGCTTTTTTTTTGGGAATGGATCCTTAAAACAATGGCAAGCCTATTAATGGGCTTGATGTTATTTATTCAGTGTAAAAACCTATAATTTTGGAGCAAATTTGTTCAGTTTACATCAAGTGCACCAGTTTACTGCAAATGTGACTTTTGGAAACCTTAAAAAAGTAATAATAAAATAAATCACTATCAATTATTTAGAATTAATACACATTTTACCAATACAAACTTATCCTACATATTGACTGTATTTAATTTTACTTTTTTTGTTGTGGTATTTAATGGAGCACAACAAACAATGGCTATTGTGTTTAAACAACATATACCGTGGCAGTAGCTCCTTCAGGGAGGTCTTTCCAGAAAAGAGAAAGGGTAACATAAATATTAATTCAGGGGATAGTGTCTTTCATGAAGTGTGAAGCTTAATGATAAGTTGTAGGGGGAAGTAGGAGGGTAAAGATTAGTATGTCCTCCAGCAGTCTAAAACGGCATCACTTTAAGGATGGCACACAAAGTCCTTGGCCACTCTAACTTTTTGGGTTATCGTAAACCTGATGAAAATATTTAGAAAAGCAATACAATATTTTCTATACTTAGCTGATCTGAGGACAACAAATCTTGTTGCAATGCATAATTAGACTAAAGATAGCTAAGAACAAATGATAACTTACTTATATGATTATATATGGTGAGTCTTACTGTGTGCAATAAAAAATTAAAGGAATAGTACACCCAAAACATGATTAGCCTTCATTTTCTACTCCCCCCAATGCTGAACAACACTCTGGAGTACTTTTTGATATCTCAAATGCATCTGGAGATCTGGGAGGCTTCTTGCTGTCTGCTGACATTCAAATAATGGAGGTCTATGGTGTCCGAGACAGAAAGGTCCATAAAAGTCCACAAAAACGTGTCAATATTCCTCCATACTGCTCGTCCAATGTATTCCAAGTGTCCTGAGTGGGTAGCGTCCATAGTTTACTCGAAACGAAGTCATTTAGAATGTTTTTAGAGCATAAACAGTAGTGTATAGTATTTCCTAAAAGCGCGTTCACGAGTCTACGGAAACCCCGGCAGACCAAACCAGATGAAAGTGCGATTTCAGCTCGGCAAAGAACTCATGCTCTTCCTCAACACTGAAGTCCTCAGACATTTTTCTTTCGTTGTTTCTTTCTTTGCACAGGTAAACAGCACATTTCTTCTTCTACGCTTGCATTATCGGCAGAGCAGACGCTGAATGCGCACCTTCATCTGGTTTGGTCTGCCGGCTTCCGTAGCGTTGTGAACGCGCTGGCGCGCGCTTTCAGGAAATCCTATACACTACTGTTTATGCTCTAAAAACATTCTAAATGACTTCGTTTCGAGTAAATTATGGACGCTACCCACTCAGGACACTTGGAATACATTGGACGAGCAGTATGGAGGAATATTGACACGTTTTTTGTGGACTTTTATGGACCTTTCTGTCTCGGGCGCTATGGACCTCCATTATTTGAATGTCAGCAGACAGCAAGAAGCCTCCCAGATCTCCAGATGCATTTGAGATATCAAAAAAGTACTCCAGAGTGTTGTTCAGCATGGGGGTGAGTAGAAAATGAAGGCTAATCATGTTTTGGGTGTACTATTCCTTTAAATGTTCTGCTCAGACTACTTGCCAATACAGATGTATTTATTTAATCTCATTACATATCATCTGCAGAGTCTGAATATTACATTTTCTTTTATTTTGCTACAAATAATAATATAATAAACTAAAGCTGCCAGAAATTTAATTTGGCAGTCATAATGCTATTATAAATGTATACCATACTGTACTTGCAAATATACAATATCGGTAGGATACTGTATTTTAAGTTATGCATCCCACTTATACTAGTAGCATTGTTGGTCAGCTGGGTTGACAGACTCTAACTGCCCCTAATATCCGCACCTGATTCAATTCGATTCAAAAATACTATAAGTAATAATTGTTCTGTACATTTGACAGTAATGACAATAAAAGTAAAAGAAAAAAAAATAGATGATTGTTTCCACACCATACCAAAAAGTGGTTCACTAGCTCTCTTTACTCAACGTATTGTCCATCTTTAATGCACCCAATGACTGTAGAGTCATCCAAGTATTTCTGCAGGTAAAAGGACTTAGTCTTGTACTGGAAGTCAGACGTGTACAGAGATAAACACAATGTTTACAGCATTGTCCCCTGCTGTGCTCCTGTGCTGCTGACTACTCGATTAGACAGTTGACTCATCAGTCTAACAAACTGTGGTCTGTTTATCAGGTAGTCTTTGATCCAGGCCAGTGTTGCTGCTCCACCCAAGTCTTCGGACGTTTCTGACAAAGAAAGTCAGGCTTGTGGTAGATCAACTGAAGAAATCAAAGAACATGATTCTCACAGTGCTGTCTGCCTTCTCTAAATGACATTGATTTTATTGATGCAGTTGTATGATGGCGTGTTAAACTCCAACCCCAGGATGATAACTGCAAAGGGTCCTGATAGTTTGTGTTTTTTCCTAGGTGAACTATCAGAAGTCTCTCTAGGACCTTCTTTATCTAGGATGTCAGGGCAACACGTCTATACGTTACTATAGTAACTAAGGATTGTTGGGTGAGATTTATTTGACACTGGAACAAGTCAGGAGGTTTTCCACATCACTGGAACTGTCCCCTGCATCAAACTAAAGCCACATATACTCTACCCTTTTGAAACCGTGCCGACATCGGTCCAAGCATGGTAACCGAGATTGAGTGTAAATGGGAAGCAAAACTGAACCGGACTGCGCCAGACACAACCAAACTGCGCTAAACTGGTACTAGTTTATCAGTAGGGCTTGGCGCGGTTCAGTTCTGGCTCAGTTCTCAGATAACAAAGAGCGCATGAGCAGACTCCATAATCCCCTTACAGCCAGCCTCCGTAATTAGGAAATTTCAGACATTCATAAAAATACTAGCTTCCCTACTGTCCCCCATGATTTCCAGTGGTGATTCTGCTTAGCAGTTTCATGACCCTCAACATCTGTCGTCATTTCCTGTGTCTGTAAGCTCTGATTAGACTATCATTTTTCGTATCCACTTCCCAAAAGCCGACTGTCAAGTAAATTCACCAAAGGCTGTCTTCTTCGCCTGACTCTCCGCAAACTTCCTGAATGTTACAGGCGCAACCATGTTGATTTGCTAGTTTCCCTCTAGAGAGCAGTAGTACCATAGATCGTCACTAGGAGGCTATAAACGTGCTAGGGTGGTGTGTAAATGATCGTAAGGAACCTAGTTCGGCATGGTTAACTGATCCAAGCTCGGTCTGAACTCGGCACGGATTGGTTTTCAGAGGGTAGTGTAAATGGGGCTTATGGTTGAAGAGGTGTTGTAGAATCCCACAGAGCTGCTCTGCACAGGTCTTCAAGACTCTGGGGCTGACACTATGTGGACTTGGTAACTTATTACGATTTAGTCTTTCCAGCTGCCTCTTCACTTGACTTTTAGAGACAGACGGGTTAAAGGCGGAGGGATCAGAACAGTCTTCTGTTTTGGCTGACAACAAACTCCTAGAAATAGGAGAATCAATGGCAGAGGAGGGGAACATGTCCATGTTACAGTGGGACATATTAAATAGTGATACATAGTACATTTTATTGGCTGAGATATGAAAGCCTAAAGGTATTTTTATAGACTTAGTTAACAGACAATGAAAGATATACAAGATTAAACGCATGTAGTCAAGATAATATTTACCTATTTTTTTTTCAGCTAATACAAATATAGATCAAAATGGGGTGAAAAAAAATCTGTGTTTTTTGTTTTGGATCTGCTATCTACCAATCATAGAATGATTAATGAGTCTGTCTCTAATATGTTACAGAAATAGATCCTAATCTATGTAGAGCAATCTACGACCACAACAGGAACTAGACACAAGACTTTCAGTTCCAAAGCCAGGGCTCAAGTATGAGGACCAAGTATGCAGTCGTCTTCATCTGTGTTGTGGCTCTGGTCATTATTGAAAAAGAAAGCAACATTCTTTCCAGGTAAGATATTCAAAAGCTTGTTTAAATTTAATTTCTTTAACATAAAGATGAAATTAGATGACTGTTAGTTTAATCTTTTGAGATAGAAACAAAGTATCCCATATCAGGATATTTTTACACAATCTAAATGCTGGAAAAATAATTTTGATATATATTTTTTTTCAAATATAGTTCAGCATTTACTTAGAACAGCTTATCCCCTTTGTTTTGATAGGTTCTTACTTTCTCTGTTTAATTGAAAGCATTAATCATCAACTAATTTAGTAATCGATTAATCGTTAACTGAAGTATAGAGACTTCTTGCTTTAGCTGACAGAGCAACCCACTTAGAGCAGAAACTAGAAGATTAGTTGACATCAGAGCCGATATCTGATCCAGATATCAAATCGATGCATCTTTACTCTACATGTGACCCCTGTGAAAATAATGCATGATGACATTAGTGAAAAGTATCATATTCTGATGGAAACAAAAACAGAGACTGTTAAAGACATTGGATGTGCATTTTTTTCAAAGTTCTCGAATAAATCACAGTTAAATCCTGAATTGTGATGGTAAAAGCACATGTTCATGCTTACCCCTTGAAGTGGTATTCTTATGCTTAAAAAAAAAAAACTATTTAAATGCTAATGAGGCACTTCACACCCCACACCACTCCAGGTGGAGGAGTATTCTGGTACTTAACTAATTATCTCAGACCCACAAGAAACTTCCTTCCATACATTTTTTTTAACTTGCATTTTAAAGGATCACGTTAGAAGAGCTTGATTGAAACAACATAATTTGAATCAAGTAAAAAAAAAAAAAAAAAAAAAAGGAAAAGAGTACAGGCGAGAAAGAAAATGGGCACACCGTTATCGAACATGTTCTGACAAAGCAAATATTACTTCACTTGTCTGATCACCTGTTTCTGCTGCTTGTGAATTAAAGCATTAGAGCTGCACTTCTGCTGTGCTGTGACGTCTCCACTTGGCATGTTTCCAACTAATACTAGTTTATATGACAAAGTAAGTTAAATTTGCCTGATGGTAACACATTCATTAAAACCTTGGTCCACTACTGTGGTCTTTGGTCTGCCCTAACTTGATACTTCTACTTTCAATTAATAAATTCCAAGTGTAAGTTAACCATACAATGACATTAGTGATTGCATCATGTGGTTCATATGCTCCAAAGGATGGAAACATTTATGAGTTATATTTTCGTGTTCCTGTCTGCTATATGAATTTCATCACAAACAAAATCATTGGCTTACACCCATTGCATTTTTCCTTGCATGTCTGATAACTCTTAACATTAAACAGTCCTTCCCAGTCAAAGCTATACAATCTGTAATCTCTGTTCTTTGAATGATATCCGTGTTTCATGTGTTGTGTAATTCTTAATATGTTTTTTTTATGAGGTCACTCAAGACACATGAGCCAAATTCTCACAAAAGGCGAAACAAAAACAACTATTTCACTCACTACCTTCTGGCTGGAGGCTGTGGTCCATCAGGACCAAAACCTCTCACTACAAGAACAGTTTCTTCCCATCTGTAACCAGCCTTATCAACAAGGCCAAGTGCCCCACCTGACACTCACACTGCCTCTCTACGTCCCCCCGTTCAGGACCTAGAAGCTACACCAACGTAGCATTTCCAGACTTCCTGTGTTAAATTAACGCACAGTCTACCATTCATATAGTATATAGCTATGTACTATCTATTGCATATAGTATATTGTATATTTTATATTGTATAGCTATATATTCTGTATAAATATCTATTTTTCTGCACCATCAACACCAATTCAAATTCCTTGTAAGTGCAAACCTACAACAAATCTCATTCTGATTCTGAAAAAAAAGGTATGAAAAGAGGTCTGAATCAGCTTTATTTTTCTTCTCCAAAAAATAATTAGACGTGAATTTAAAGATATTTTCAGAAGAATTGGAGAAGTAAAATACCAGGTTATGACTCCTTTAACCTATTCAGGTCTGGCACATACATAGTTATCCATCAAGCTGTTATCTAATGGTTACTATATATTGTAACTTCACTTTCTAAAATGTCTGTTTGTCAGTCTCAAAAAGACAAGAATTTGTTTTTGTGATTTTAAAGAACTAGATAAGTTTGGAACAAAGAAAATAAATTTTTGTAAAGTGTTTGATTTTCAAATGTTATGTTTACATTTTCTAAATAAAATTTTTGGATGATCCTTTATAAATGTATTTCTTTTTTAATAATTGCACACTCATTTTAAAATACTCCATCCTAGACAACTTTATATTTATATTTAAGTTCAATTGGATCAATATGATTGCTAATCTCTTTTAATGTTTTATACAAAACAAAGATGTTAATGTTTGCAAACTTTAGTTTAAGGGATCTGCATTATTGTAAAATACTAGATCGCTTTTCTGACATGTGACAGTTACAGATTGAGAAAAAAAATCTGATCTAAGTAAGTCCAGGTTTCACAAAAGCATTGGCTATTTTCAACAATCAAAAAATTGGATGCCAAATTAAACTTTGTGCTTTCCTATAATGTGTGAAACCTCTAGATAATGACACTTAATTCCTATTTAAAGTTGTTTGTAATTCGTACATTGTACCTAAATGTTTAGAATAGCATTTTTAAACATACACAAAAATAATAAATAAAGTTTTGTTAGGAAAACATGAAAAAATTGTAATAAATTAATGTAGGAACATGGGCTAGTGGTCCAAGTCCCTTTGAACTTTATGCCCCCCTTTGCTTCTAAGTCTCCTGCTGTCCTTACAGGTGCATTGTGGTTTAGAAAAAAATAAAGCTGTGTGAGGAAAAAATAGAAAGCACATGACTTCCTAAACTTGTAATATTATAATGTCATAGTCAGAGAGAAGCAAACCTATCCTGTAAATCTTGCTTTGACACCACTAAAGAAAGGAGTGCTTTAGTAGCTTAAAAGAAGAACTCATTTGTACAAATTTGAAAAGGAGAATTAAGATCAACATTGATTTCTGTGTTTATTTTTCCTGTGAGTCAGCACTGCAGGCAGTCACTGAGCTGAGTTAGTGCATACGTGCAAGGTATCCAGCATGACAGAGCACGATGCAGGTACTACTAATAAGGTTTCAGTCTGCTGATTCTGTGACACCAGCTTTCCTTTAACTCAGCTGCACCCATTTTTTCTAGGTAAAAACACCACTCGACATTTATAAGCAGGCTCCCAAATGTTGTATGAGTAGTGTAAGAATATGTTTAGTGCCTGCCCCTGTGTGTGTCACCATTGGGCGCTTGTACTGTATATGTCCCTAAGGGAGGGATTCTGTGACTGGATGAATGTGAATTTGTCTTATATCTACTTGTCAGGTTGAATGTTTGCCTCCCCCTACCTACTAGAATATTGTAGGCCCTAAGTATGAGCAAGGCCTGTGTCCTCCCCTTTCTTATGCTTCCCGCTGGTGCGCTGATGGTTCTCTAGGTGCGGGGTTGAATACTTGGTTGGGTGCTGCCTAGGCCTCCTGGCCCCATGGGGTCTCCATTAGGGGGTGGTGCTCCTCTGGGGCTTGGACCCGTGGGCTCTCATTAGAGTCCACTTTGGGCATGACCAGCTGCTGGCTGAGCCCATGGGCTCGCTCTCACAGCCCAGTGGGATCTTGGGAGTATGGCCTCTGGGTTCGGGCCCCTCTGGGACTGGGCCTATTTGGGGTTTGACCCTCTCAGGGGTCAGTCTCCTGGAGCTCTCATCTGCCCATCTCTTGTGTATGCGTCCATTGCTATGCCTGCCTTCTTTGTGTCCCAGTGATGTGGGATGCCTTTGATTATCTGGGGCTGGCGTCTCCTCTATCTCTCCTGTTTTCCTCTCATCTCATAAGGTGTGGAAGCAGGCTTCTAGGAGTTAATGTATGTCTTCTGTGTTGTCTATTTTTGCAGTTTTGTTTTATTTTGTCTCTTCTTATCTGCTTGTTCTCTGTCCCTTTACTTCTTATCCCCCTGTTCTTGTTCACCTCCCTTTCTTTATCCATGTCCGTTGTATACTATTTCCTCCCTAAATACTTTTTGATAAAGCTTCATATACAATTACCAAGAAGAACCACAGTCATAATGGTCTGCATGTGGAGGCAAATATGTTGGGTTATCAGCTAGCTCCAGGAAGTCTATTCTCAGCGAAACAAGACACCAAAAAAGAAAAAGGAAGCTCAATTCTGTTTTGTGTTAATGCAGTGTGACTGTTTAAGCAAATTAAATTCTTTTTAAATTTACCAAAATACACAGACATGTGAGTTGATAATGTCTAATTAAATTCTAATTAAATTTCACATTTTGTCATTTTAAAGAAAAAAATATTGTTTTAGTTAGATTAGATTTGCTTTGCAGTCTGGCAATGAGAGCATTTTAAAGAAGCTAGATCTTTGTTGTCATTATTTACTTCTTTATATTGCGTCGGTCAATCATATGAATTCTAAGTTTTTGATTGTAATGTGACACATGAAATGGTTCAAGGTCTATAAATGCTAAGCAAGATAACAAATCTAGTTTGAGATATATCTAATATTGCTTCATACATTTTAAGATTTGATGATTTTCATTATTTATTTTCATTACCAGGGTCTCGGATAAGCTGATTCAGAGGCAGACTCCACAGCTGACCTCTCAGAAGGAAAATGACACAGCACCAAGGAGTTCTGTGGATTTACTAGAACTACTGCTTGCCCAACAACCTACTGCGACAAACAACAAGTCTGATTTCATAGAAAAGGAAAAAGTGGATGAAATGGAACATGTTAGTTCACAAAGAAACAGTGGCGGTCGCAAGCATGTGCTGCTCATGGCCAGCACTCGGACAGGATCCTCATTTGTGGGGGAGTTTTTCAACCAACATGGAGAGACCATGTTTTATTTATTTGAGCCTCTGTGGCATGTTGAGCGCATGCTGGCTACAGCAGCAGAGGGGAACAATGGGACTCTTTTGCCAGGAATCTATCGGGATATCCTCCAGGCTCTCTTCCTCTGTGATTTCTCTCCTCTGGAGAAGTTCATCTCTCCTTCACCAAAGAACCACGTCACACCTGATCTGTTTCGCAGAGAGTCAAGTCTATCTCTCTGTGAAGAACCTGTTTGTACTCCTGTGGTCAAAGATGTTATTGAGAGGTATTGTATATTCTCCAAATACTAGTATCATATACTGCTACTCAAATTCAATAAACTTACTTTAACTTTGCAAAATGGCAGAACAAGGATTCTGAAATGACTTATATTATTAACGTCTCTGTAATGAAGGGATGGCAATTATGTTTAAAGTGATTTGCAAACACAAACCTTCTGCACATTTTTGTGTTTTTTTGTGCCATCGACCAACAAAAAGTAGCTCATATCTGCTTGGATTAAAACAATAAATAATTTTCTAGTATTTCTTAGTCAAATAAACAAGGAAATTGTATGTAAGGATTTTTATTCTGCCCCACGAGTCAAATAATATTTATTCAGCAGATTTACAGAAGTGAGACGCTTAGTACTATTGCCTGCAAGAAAGCCCAAGCTCAGTTATATCAACAACATTTGGGAATATCCGTTGTTATGCATGCCACAGGTTCTTTGGGTTTCAGTCTGGAATTTGTTGGTAGTCTATCACACACACACACACACACACACACACACACACACACACACACACACACACACACATATATATATATATATATATATATATATATATATATATATATATATATATAGAGAGAGAGAGAGAGAGGGAGAGAGAGAGAGAGAGAGAGAGTATTATTTTATTTTAGACTATCCACTTATCCTTTAACTTTCACCACATTCCTTGTTTATTTTTGTCTCATCTGACCAGTGCACCTTTCTCTGTGTCCTGTGTCCCGTAAATGGCTTGTGAAAAACTGCAACAAGGAATTTCTGTGTCTTTCTTTTAACAGTGACTTTTCCAGTCACTGTCAGCTCCTCCAGAGTTGTCTCTTGACCTTTTAGTCCTGTTTTTATGTTGCAGAGTCTTCACTTCAGAGACATTCAGTCAAGAAATATTTAGGCTAAGATGAAATCACACTCAAATTTTTTTGTTAATCAGCTGATTTTTAAAGGCATTTGGTTTCACTGGATTTTATTGAGGAACCAATAAATGGTTTCTCAATATGCTCATTTACTCATATTCCTCCTTATGTTGGTTTGTGACACAAATCCTAGGTTTGTTTGAAGTTTGTAAACTGACAAATTGTTAAAAGGTTTACAGGCATTTCTAGGTTACTGTAATCTTCTCATCAAGTTATTCATAAACTAATAAACATTTAGTTAAACTACCTTTTGCAAAATGTAGCAAAGTTCTTATTTTTTAACCACATTTGTCTGATGATATTTATTATTTTGTCTTAGGTATCATTGCAAGATTCGCCAGTGTGGACCACTGAACCTGACTCTTGCATCAGAGTCCTGCCTCTCCAAACAACACCATGCCATAAAAGCTGTCCGTGTGAGACAGCTAGACACACTGCGGCCTTTGATTGAAGACCTTCATCTGGACGTCACAGTTATCCAATTGGTCCGAGATCCAAGAGCCATTTTAGCATCGCGCATGGTGGCCTTCTCTTCAAAATACAAGACATGGAAAGCCTGGGCGCAGGACGGCCAGGTTCCTGAAAATGATGAGGAAGTAAAGAGACTTAAAGGAAACTGTGATCAAGTTAGGGTATCTGCAGAACTTGGACTTAGCAAGCCAAATTGGCTTAAAGGGCGCTACTTGTTGGTGCGGTATGAGGATATCGCTCGTTACCCAATGCAAAAAGCTGAGGAGATGTACAAGTTTACAGGGATACCTTTCAGCTCCCAAGCAAGGGAGTGGATCCTGAGGAACACACAGACTACAGAGGAAGCCAGTGGAATATATTCCACACAGAAGAACTCTTCAGAACAGGCAGAAAAATGGAGGATTAAAATCCCCTTTACACTTGTTCAGGTTGTGCAGAAAGTGTGCGGTCCCACCATGAAGCTGTTTGGATACAAATTTGTGGAAGATGAAAAGACATTAATTAATAAGTCTATCAGTTTGCTTGAAGACAAACAATTTCCATAATCAAATACAGTTTTTTACAAAACTCAACCCAACTCAAAATGTATTTATAAAGTGCATTTAAAACAACCGGTGTTGACCAAAGTGCTGTACAGACATCACAGTTGCAGGAAATAAGGTAAAAACTTAAAAGCTAAAATAATAAATCCTTCATCCATACTCAGTACCTACAAAATTCCTTATTGATCAGTCTCTATTGATCAGTAGGCGAGAGGTGGGGTACACCTTACACAGTGTGCCAATTCATTAGCTCTTTGGTGAGCTGTACAAATCATGCACAAGAAATTCTCACTTAAGGACAATTTACTTAGCTCGGATTATGTGTCATGCAAGATTTTGTACCTAAAGAGGAAGCTAAGGGAGAATATGAAAACTACATATAGAAATCTCCTGGGCAAGATTTCTTGACAGGGTTACGTTACTCTGCGGTTGCAATAAAATAAAAAAAATTACACAAGTATAATATTAAAAATGTGCCTCCCTTTACCAACAAATTACCTTTATTTTATAGGCAACAACTTTACTGTGTACTGAAATCCCTCAGTTGCCAGTCATTTGAATTGTACCATGACCCTTAAATATCAAATTAGACATGGCTTATTAGGAGTGCTGCATGGAATGTAGGGCTTTAATGAAAGACGACAGTACTTCTAGTGTTAAGCAAAATCTATATGGTAATTTTGGATAGTGTCTGTGGTAGGAATGTCCCTAATACAGATCCAAATTAGTTAAGAGTTTACATTTTGCTACATAGCTATTTGACTCTTAAGTCATAGTGGAAGTACATCTACCCTAATAAGTGGGTTCTGAACAGTGCAGGCAGTTAAGAGGGAGCTAGGACCAGGAAGCAGTATGCTTTTTGGCGCCGATGCAGTTTGCATAGGGACCTCCTGATGTCCCTAGGTGCCGCTGGGGGCTATATATTTGACCACAATCCTTTGTGTAACGGACCGCATAGGCCCACTTCATTGATTTTAACAAAAATAGATTATTGCACACATGCAAATGTCCTCACCTAAGTATGTTATGGGTTTTATAACTGAGAGCTTCAGCCGTACGTTTGGCTCTCCTGTAGGATGTAGTCCCAATTTGACCAGTGTCAGTCATGTGCATGTCCACCATGTAAAGCTGAGGGCTATCTGGGTACAACACAGCAGTCCGCAGTTCCTTTTGTGTAGAAAAAAAATGCATTTTCTTAATAATGCTATTTGGATATTTCATGTTTTATAGTGGCATGGTGAAAATCAATTAATCCCAAGTCACATTCATAATACTAAAAGAGGTATTCAGATATTGTATTTACAAGTTCAATAATAGGTCTCCATCAGTTTTGAATCCTAGGTTTTGTTTTAGGTCTTGCCACGGAGCAAACACTTTGCTCCATTGCTCACGCTTCTGACAACCCTGTCCTAATCCTGTGGATTTGTTTTGGCCTCCATCAAGCTGAACCTCTTACAGAGTGGCAAGACTGCTAAAAACATGCAAATGAGGGGGAGGTGAAATACCACTCAATTGCATTATCAATATTTAGACTACCATCCGTCTTCTCCCACTCATTCTGTCAGAGTGCTGAAGCTATTGCCTATCTCCAGAAGTCTGTGGGTGCAATGAGGGGTACACCCTGGACAGGCAAGTTTGTCAAAGGGGAACATGGAGACACACAGAGACATACAACCATGCATACACAAACTCACATGTAAAGATAATTCAGGCAAGTAGGTTAAGCTAACAGTCATGTTTTTAGACTGTTGGAGTAAGGCAGAGTACTCGTAGAGAACCCACACATGCACGGGGTGAACATGCACACTTTATGCAGAAAAACCCTGGACCAGGAATCGAACCCAGAAATTATTTCAGCTTATTCTATGTCACAAAACCTTACAAAATGCTCTTTTGCAATACTTTGTAAACATAAAGCAACTTTGGACTTAAGAGATTGAAATAGATTTATACACATTAATTTTTTATAAAGATAGGAAAAACTATACATCGCTTACCTCAGAGGGCTTTTCAGCTATCTATGTTTCCGAGCATCGACTGGTATTTTTAAGCCTCCAAGGGATTGTGAGGCTTTATTTTTTTTCCACGTTTTTTTTTTTATGTTGCTCTACTCATCATACTATCTAGATAAAAACCTACACCATTAAAAGAAATACTTATTGGAGAACTGCTGTTTATGAAATTCAGTTCGTGTTAGTTGATAAAATAAAATTTAACACATTTTAGGAAAATAAACCAACATAGAGTAATTTAATCATCAGAAAATATTTTTTTTGTTTGTTTTTTAGGCGATATGTGTGATGTGTGCGTCCTTGCCTAAGTCTGTATATCATTCAGTGAAATCCAGGTGGTGTTGCATTGGTGGTCCATAAAGGTAACTACTGTCACTATGATTCAATGAAAGCATTGTGTTCAGCTTGGCTGGGGCTCAAGTAATGCTACCATGCTGTCAAGGAAAGAAAATGTGCTTCAGGGATTCTTGTAGAGTGGACCTATCCTCACTTTGTGTTTTTAAAGCTGAAACCTATTCTTAAATAAAGCAGTTTTTCAAAGGTATCACTTTAAAAATGTGTTTACTTTCTTTTGGATTCAATGATATCTGTATTTTTTCTATTAAAATGAGTCTCAGTCTTTGTCTTGTACATCCAAAAGTTTCTTTTTTTATTCAAAATTTGGTTGAAAGCATTTTTTTATTGAACAAATATCTACTCTACATTTTGTTTCATTTACAAAGCATTGGTTGGTTCCAGCTCAAACCTATACAAAGAACATTTCATCATGTTTTCAGTGTTTTCTCACTTTTGTTTTTGCTAGTAAAATGTATCAATCTTGGTTTTTACCAAGTTTGTCTCATTCTTGTTTCTTACATCTCATGCCTTCTTTTACTGAGTGTTTGTTATAAGTATTATGTTATGTTCGATACCTAAATAGAAGTTTAAAAGGAAGGAGAAGCATTTTTAAGGATGGTTTTCTTGCAAGCATGAAGCAAGCCAGAGTATTATTTGCTAGCTGCGTGTACTTTTATTTGACACATTTTTACTGATGAAACAAGATGTTAAATATCTGAACCTTCCTTATTTATTAGAGCTGTACTTTTCTAAAATGTATTACTCTTTTAAAATGGTGATTGCAGTACATATATTTTAATGTGAGCACTTTAGATCTTTAAAAAGTCTTACTTTTGAAGAATTCTCTCAGACATGATAAGTTAGAAAAAGAATGTAAAACATACACTTAACCTGTCGTTTATAAACAATGCTTTGCAAAAGTATTTATACCTCTTGAACTGTTTCTCCTTATAAAATGATACAGCCCCAAACCTCAATGTATTTGATTTGGGTTTTGAGTGATAATAAAATGTGCCATGAATTTAGATTAAACCCTGTTTTAAAATTGTATGTGTATAGCATTGATAGATGTATATGAACAGGGTATTGTTTAAATGCACATCGTTGCCTGGGTTCCCCAAACGGCAGCGTGTGAATTACACTAAAACAGGGACCCCATTCAGCTCTGCATTCCTTGTCTTTACTATCCCAGCTGCTGTGAAGCATGTACGCGTTACAACAGCTGCCGGGCAAGCAGATCATTCTACTGTTTCTACGTCTGTTGTAAAACTAAAGATATTACTTTCTCCCTCAAAATCATTGGAAATAATATTTGAGTTTGGAGAGTAGGTCCATTAAATAAGCGAGCCATTCACTATAAGTGAAGTTGTAATCAAAACAGGCTATTTCTGATTTGTTAACTATATGCCTTCAACTTTACTGACTCCTTAAGTTATTGCTTGGCCCTTAGTTGAAGGAATTTTTTAAATTCCTTTTATAAATACTGAAAACCTGATTACGGACTTGATGCATCATCATCTGTGCAAGAAGGATAGCCTGCCCATGTGAAATGCTCTACTACCTAGCCAAAAGAAAATTTCATTTTCTAATTGAGCTAAATGTTTCTATTCTTATTGATAAAGAAAACAAAATCTTGACCACAACTGCAGCACTTTGAAATTAATCAAGAAGTGCACTACAGTTTATTATAGTTGTTTTTCTTGTTGTGACAGTGATATTCCTCAAAAATGAAATTACTGAGGAGAGTTGTCAATAGTAATAAAAAATGGTTGCATTATCCTCCACATGGTGATAGTTCTTTTAGGAGCAATTTTATTTAGCTGAAAACTTATTACATTTTCCTTTCTAAGAGTAGCTGTTTTATAGGGGCTAGATATGTTGCCTTTGCAGCTCCCTGCTAAATAGAAACAGTTGGGAATCCCAACCCCCCTTTCACCAACTCACAAAACGCATTAACCTAACCCTTTGGTGGAAGAAGGAAGGTAAGATTTGTTCAAGGTGTGCTTTAGAACAGTTAACACTTGTAAACTTAACAGTAAAAACAAAGACATCCAAAAGCAGAAAAGGTAGTTGTTAAATTTGCAACTAGTACTACTTAAAGGCTCATTATGCTTGGCGCACGGACATTCCACGTGCTGTGGTAGGGTCTCCCATTTGTTGTCCATATGTTACAGAAAGATACATACCCCAGAGGTAATTTTTTTTTGTTCAATAGGGATTGACAGATGTATCAACCTAACTTCAGTACCACTCAATATTTTTTGCACTGCCTGCAGACAAATGGGATAAAACCAAATGTAGTGAACAGTGGCAGATTCAAATCAAATGTGTCGCATTTGTGTCACACTAATTTTATCTTAAATTATCTGACACTGTATTTCTCAATGGACAGCACTAAAATTCTAAAAGTTTTACACACCAAAATCACCTTGAAACACCTTTAAAAAAGGCCTTTTATAGCTTGCCATATAAAACTATTGTAATGGCGGGTAGTAGCATAATTGTGAAACTCTGAATCTGCAAGTTTGGAGGAGCCAGATGATGGGACAGTTAAAAGATTAACCATACAGAAAAAGGAAAAAATTGGCAAATTGAGCAATCACTAAAAATGAGATGGAGCGGACCTTACTTTATCAAATTTTATTTGTTGGTATATGCCCAAACAATAATAACTGGATCGTCTTGTGTTTTTTGTAATGCTTTCATTTTTATTGAATAGATTTGGGCACTTTTGAAAGATGTAGATTGGTATGATTGGTTAATCGCAGTAGAGGTTCCATAATGTGTCAAATGTAAGGAAGGTGGTACCACTTTTATCTGTGTATACAGTTGAAAGCAGGTGATTGCATAAAGCGCATGCAAAAATCTGGTTTCAGCTACACAATGCCTGACAATTAATGGATAAAATTTGGTTTTAGGAGAGTTATGATTCATTTTTTATTTCAGTTTTTGTAATTTCAGAAAAAAAAAAAAAAAAAATTAATTAAATTTTCTTTCAGGTCCCATTTTAATGGTCTTTGAACTGTATTACTTGGGTCCAACATTTAAATCTTTTCCTGTAAGCCTCTCTCAATGATTTGCTTAAATAATGGTTCCTCTACAGAGCCCGTGTAACTGAGTCAGTTTTGTAGGTGACTAGCTCACACAAACCTTTTCATCTATGCCTTCATATTTCTCACTGTATTGAGAGCATGGCTTTACAGTGGCTACTCCCAAGTTTTTTGTAGTTAATTTGACTGTATGATTTGGGTGATCGTCAATTTGGAAGATCCATTTATACCCAAGGTTTAGCTTCCTGTTTGAGGTCAGGGATGTTGGTTCAGTATTTTCCTGTAATGTTCTTTTCACATATTCCCATCTATTCTATAAGGTGCATCAGGCCCTCTGCAGCAAGAAACCCATGGAGCAGGGGTCACCAACGTGAGCACCAAGGGGCCCTCAAGGACCACATGGGGTGCCCTCAGTATCTTCTGAAACCATGGGGCAAAGTTTTTAACTTCATTTTATTCCTTGAAATGTCATTAAGTGTCATTGACAAATATTGAAATTTGATCAGAGGCATTTATCCAACAATTCATGTATTTGTTTTAAGTGTGTTTTCAAACAACATTCTGCCCATTACTATTACACTGTGAGTAATGTTTGTTTCCCTTCTATATGGGCCTTTAGTCCCTGTTGGTGCAAGACGTGATTCACTGTAACGCAACTTCGGTTAGCATTTTCAGCTGGTTTTTAGCATAAGTTCTGAGACCTTTGCAAACTGTATGCTTCATAAACATTATCATGCTGATTATACTTTAGAACATATGAAAGTGGTGTCGCCCCATCAAGCATCTGGACATTATACTCAATGGTGAACAAACTTTCTAATACGCATGATTTGGCTGATTTCTTAAATTTTTTGTTTATCACAAGTAAGCAACATATTTTAAGGTGTTGTCTTCAAATACATGCCTTTTTTATGTAATAGTAATTTCTCTTTTCTACTAGTCTTGAATTTATCTACACTGGGACATAATGTGATACTGAAAAAGGTCCTAAAGAATGTTTCCCGTGCTTTTAGGTTACACTTAAACAGGTTTTCTTTAATCTGCAGGTGTGCTGGTAATCATGCTTGTGTTGCAATTGAAGTAGGTGATATTTCCACACAAAACCAGGTTTGTTTGGTCTACGTTTTTTTCAAAAATTTAAACAGTTATTCAGAAAAATGTATCTTGTATTACTATTGTTTTCAGACTGATGTTAAAATCAGTTTCAGGACCTAAAATGAAAACATCAGAAACCAAGGGGGTAAATACTTTTCACAGTGCTCTAAATTATGTTGTGTACAGTGACCTCAGTATTTACTTATTTACCTAAATAAACTCTTTTTATAATTTTCTAATATTTAGTTTTCTGAGTGCCACTGGTTTTGGTTCTAAGGACATTTATATGCACAGCATGCTTTTGGGCACACATGGATTCAATGATGCCGCTTGTACTCTATGAGGGAGGAAAAAAAGCTCAGAAAACAGGAAACCCACCCTCGCTTGTTCAGTTTCTGTGGCTCCGATTCACGTTTCTCCATTTCAGTAAAAGCCTCTTTCACCCCTTTCACATGAACTAAACTGAGTTCATCCAAAATAATGCTTAAAAAAATAAAATAAAAAAATTGTTCAGACAGATTTTTGTCTGTTACTCTATTAATATGTTTTTGTTTATTTTTACCTTGTGTTGTTTTGATGCTGACATCCACTTCACAGTCATACTATCCAGATGCTCAGCTCAGCTTTCAACCCTCCATAAAAAGACAAACACACACTCTTGGTACCTCTCTCATTGCAAACGTTTCCTCCAAGAGGGGCCCTTTCAGTAGGTAAATAATTTCTGTGGATAGTGCAGAACACTGAAAGCCCTCATATGGCTCAGGTGTTACTGAATGAGTCCTTGTTTCTGCTTTTACAATTTGCTTCAGTCCATGTGCACAGCCATGCTACATGTGGAAAAACCCCTTATTTGGGAAAATCTGAAAACATTAACTTTCATTGATGTCTTTAAATGTTTAAATCTACCTTTAGATAACTTCCCAGATGTGTGAAAGATAAAATATGGAGCTCTTGTGCGTGACTGCAACTGAGTTATTTTAAGTTAGGCCTGTAGAGGGCAGCAGAAGCTTAAATATCATTCGGATTATGTTGTTTCCATGTGCATTTTTATGTGTACATAAGATACACCATATTTGTGAACACAGCACTGTGTTTATCCATATTAATATATACATAGCTATATGTTAAAAGTATATGAGTATGTGGAGGTGTGCTCAGGCTCAGCCATTTAAATCTGAACAAATTTTCTATAATTTTCTGTTGTTTATACTTTGTCTCCTGCGTTATTTGCCTTCAAATATTCAAAAACTCAAAAGAAAACACAGCATAATCACTTACACCAAAACATTTTTCTCCTACCTCCCTCTCTTTTTAAGCATTGAAGCTTTCTACTATAAAACCAACATAGAAGAGGAAGCATTTTAAACTAAGAAAGGGCACTGTGATACAGAGGGCTCCGTTTTGAATAAATAGTGCCTTGCAAAAGTACTCACAGCCCTGAACTGCATTATATATACTCACATTACAACCACTAAAGTGTACTTTATTGTGATTTTATGAGTTGGAGAAAGCACAAACTGTATTCAGTATCAACATATTAGAATTATTTTACATGATCTAAATCAAAAGGAGCCAAGAGGCCAATTATCACTTTTAAGGGTTAGAAGTCATGTTACATCTCTCAATTCTGAATGTTTCTTTAATTTCATTTGGAGGCAACACTGCCTCAACACAGAAGCACATCTTTTTTTAAACTGACAGGTGGAGAGCGCTTCAGGGGAAATTGTTCCATACTCACCTGCACCATTGTTTCCTCTGCTCTTCCTGTGCAAGGAGCCCATGTTGTTTGAATACAATGGGGTCAGGGAAATCACTGCTCCCATCACACAGACACTCCATCATTGTGACAGAGGCAAGAAACACAGCAACTGCTCAATGCTAACCGTCCTTTTTTGTCGTACCAGCATCAGATAGAGAAATGTATATAAATCTATAAATGTTAAGTTAACTGAAAGCCTGAGTGCAAAAAACTCCTTTACCGTGTAATGTAGTGTGTGTGACATATTAACAACAACTTTAGCCTCACTGATCATAGTTAAAAATGCCTTGTGGATACCCATAGCATGATAAACACAACAAAACATTGACTACATTAAAATACCAACCATGATTCCTTTATGGATTAAAATTGTATTTAAGAACAAGCAAAAAGACTTAAAAAATAATGATTAAATTCCTAACATCAGAATTATTTTATTTCTATTTTTAAAATACCCAGTTTTATCAAATATTTATTTTTCTTTAGCTTATTCCTCACATCAACCCCAAGTAGTTTTCACTTGTTTAGGTCCAATCAGTCTTTTTTGGATGGATTAGAGTCAAAGAATTCAAAGGTTTTGATGTCAGATTTTGCCAACTTGGGCAAATTATAATGCTACTCAACTGACAGACACTTTAAGGTGCTTCATATGTTTTACAATTATCTTTCAGACACACAAACTAACATCCTCTGGGTAGTTCACAATAAAACTGATATAATTGTTTTTGTTAAATAAAATGTTGTGTTTCTCTGTACATAAAAAAAAATATGGCAGCAACTGCAAGGACTAAAGCTGTAATTTACACAAACCTGTATACCGCTAGAACAAGGTGTATTGTCAAACCTTCGGGACTACAAAAGTTTATTTTTACCTCATGGATCACAAACACAATAAATCCAAATCCAAATATATATTAACATTTAAAAAGAAGAAAATGTATTATAACCACAGTAAAAAACAAAGAAGAGATAACACTTCTAAACATTTGCAATAATGTTTTGTAGTGACAGTGTACCTAACTGTATTGAAGTTTGTGAGGTTTTCATAACTTTTCAGATGTGATCTAGTTTGTCTTTAAATGTACCAGCTGAGACTCTTTCCCTCTTATCTGGCTGCTTGTATGATTTGGGCCACACCCAATATGGACTCAATTCCCAGGCTTTTCTTAGTATGTTTTTACCCAGAGTTGAAGGTAAGGTAAGACAGCATTCAAATATACCTTTTCACTGTCTGGAATGATTTTCACTAAGAGTCCAAATAGAGCAAGTGACAAATAGTCAAAGGGAAAAAAAACCATGTCCATCAAGTAAGAAGCTTGTACATAAATTAGTTAACACAGGCAGTAACAGGCTGATGCACTATTATAGAAAGCATACAGGCTCCTTTTCCTACCTTCTTGTTTACTGTCAGCACATTTCAGAAAAAGCTTATTTTAGCAACCACTGGCCTATTTGGCTAAAGTGTTCTTACTGATTTGCTATGTTTAGATCTAGCTAGGGACTGATTACCTGTTTATGCAAACATTTCTAATCTTGTTAAACTAAAACAGTGCTGAAAGGCCATGATGAAGAGAGCTTTGTTACATGCTTTCGACACTAAGTCATGTTTTATTTGCTTATCTTTTTAACTTATGCTTTTAAAACCAAAACGATGTTTTTCAGTCGATTCATGTAAATTCTTAGAAATATAAATTCTTATATTAGAAATATAAATTCTTATATTAGTAAATGGTGTTGTTATCGTTCCAGGTCCAATTTTATTATTAGAATTATTAAATATAACTGATATTCTGTTTTAGAAAAATATAAAAGTGTTATAAACACATATTTTCAATTATTTTTTTTTTTACAATTTTTTAAACTCCAGATTCCACTTTGCTTGCTTAGTCAGTCCATGCATTTTCATACTTCTCCAGACATTCTGCATTGGTTCTAATAATGAATGTAAACAAATTCTATAATTAATAGTTTTTAGGCAGGTTTTTGTCACCTGCTGAAGCCAAAGCCTGTCACTTACATCAACCGGTCCTCACTTCATCTACAAGTATTCCAGAAACTAACACTACTTTTGGTCTTGCTTCTTTTTAGTCTGCTGCCGCTCATGACAAGAACGCTGTGCAAAATATTCATAAACTAGATAGACTAATTTCAATTTCATCCTTTAAAAAAAATTATATCATCCTTGTTCACAGACACTTGCAGCTGCTTCTCTACATTGTCATTTTTGGGTTGTCTGTTGCATCTTAAATTGGATTTTATGCATGTATTACAAATGTATTGTATTTATTTTAGCCCTACTTCCTTTTTCCTAAGTGGTTACTTCATTTCTCAGGCCGCCATTGTAAATAAGAACTTGTTCTTAATAACTTCCCTGTAAAAAATAAAGGTAAGCGGTTAAAGAATACAATGGAATTCAAACAGCATTAACCTTTGCCTGCAGAACTTTCTGTAAAAGAAGATTATGTAATAATCCATCCATCCATTTTCTGTCATGCTAATCCCTGCTGGGGACATGAGCAGTGCTGGTGCCTATCTCTAGCGGTCTATGGGCGAGAGGCAGGGTACACGCTGGACAGGTTGCCAGTCCATCGCAGGGAAACACAGACACAACAACCATTCATGCACACACTACCACCTAAGGAGAATTTAAAGAAGCAAATTAACCTAACAGTCATGTTTTTGATCTCCAGAATCCCCAGAGAGAACCCATGCATGCTCAGGGAGAACATGCAAACTCCATGCAGAAAGACCCTGGGCTGGGAATTGAACCCGGAACCTCCTTGCTGCAAGGCAGCATTGCTACCCCCTGTCCACTGAGCAGCCATATTATGTAATAATATTATGTAATAATGTGCACTAAAAAACCCTTTCATTCCCTAAATGCGATGTTAACTTTCATGTTCACTGTCAGATTATTTTTGTTTGACAGGTTACAAAATCTTCTAGTGTTTAGTTTAGTGTCTGCTGAATGTAAAGCCCTATCAGAGAAGTCTGTTGGAAATGTCAGGACTGGAAATGTCAGCTTTGCCAGATAATGCGGCCGTAAAGCTGATGCTGTAATATTGATCAAAGTTCACCTATCTACATAGAATCTAGCCCCTGATTTAATCTTTTTTGGGGTTTTTCGTTATAAATATTATCAGTTTTATCAAATCAATATGAAGAAAAAAATCCTGTTTTATTTTAAGCTGATTTGAAATTTTAATAAAATGAGACATTAGTTTTGTGAGAAAAAACAGCAGTTGTTTTTAGCATTTCTTTGTCATGAATAATAAGGCGTCAGTCTTGAGTTTTAACTTATCCTATGTTGTCTCTGCTGCATCCTATGGTTTATTAGTCTCCCAGGCCTCCTCTCAAATTACATGAGCTATCGTTAGCCAATTAAACCATTTTGTATACTAATTGCATAATTAAGGTTTTTTTTTTCTTTGACCTGTGTGCAAAAAAAGGAATCCTGGACTGTTAAAAAAACAAAAAAAAAAAGATAATTTACCTATGGACAAGGAGAAAATAATGCACAATTATACCCAACCACTGAGCTTTCAACCCTCCATAAAAAGACAAACACACACTCTTGGTACCTCTCTCATTGCAAACGTTTCCTCCAAGAGGGGCCCTTTCAGTAGGTAAATAATTTCTGTGGATAGTGCAGAACACTGAAAGCCCTCATATGGCTCAGGTGTTACTGAATGAGTCCTTGTTTCTGCTTTTACAATTTGCTTCAGTCCATGTGCACAGCCATGCTACATGTGGAAAAACCCCTTATTTGGGAAAATCTGAAAACATTAACTTTCATTGATGTCTTTAAATGTTTAAATCTACCTTTAGATAACTTCCCAGATGTGTGAAAGATAAAATATGGAGCTCTTGTGCGTGACTGCAACTGAGTTATTTTAAGTTAGGCCTGTAGAGGGCAGCAGAAGCTTAAATATCATTCGGATTATGTTGTTTCCATGTGCATTTTTATGTGTACATAAGATACACCATATTTGTGAACACAGCACTGTGTTTATCCATATTAATATATACATAGCTATATGTTAAAAGTATATGAGTATGTGGAGGTGTGCTCAGGCTCAGCCATTTAAATCTGAACAAATTTTCTATAATTTTCTGTTGTTTATACTTTGTCTCCTGCGTTATTTGCCTTCAAATATTCAAAAACTCAAAAGAAAACACAGCATAATCACTTACACCAAAACATTTTTCTCCTACCTCCCTCTCTTTTTAAGCATTGAAGCTTTCTACTATAAAACCAACATAGAAGAGGAAGCATTTTAAACTAAGAAAGGGCACTGTGATACAGAGGGCTCCGTTTTGAATAAATAGTGCCTTGCAAAAGTACTCACAGCCCTGAACTGCATTATATATACTCACATTACAACCACTAAAGTGTACTTTATTGTGATTTTATGAGTTGGAGAAAGCACAAACTGTATTCAGTATCAACATATTAGAATTATTTTACATGATCTAAATCAAAAGGAGCCAAGAGGCCAATTATCACTTTTAAGGGTTAGAAGTCATGTTACATCTCTCAATTCTGAATGTTTCTTTAATTTCATTTGGAGGCAACACTGCCTCAACACAGAAGCACATCTTTTTTTAAACTGACAGGTGGAGAGCGCTTCAGGGGAAATTGTTCCATACTCACCTGCACCATTGTTTCCTCTGCTCTTCCTGTGCAAGGAGCCCATGTTGTTTGAATACAATGGGGTCAGGGAAATCACTGCTCCCATCACACAGACACTCCATCATTGTGACAGAGGCAAGAAACACAGCAACTGCTCAATGCTAACCGTCCTTTTTTGTCGTACCAGCATCAGATAGAGAAATGTATATAAATCTATAAATGTTAAGTTAACTGAAAGCCTGAGTGCAAAAAACTCCTTTACCGTGTAATGTAGTGTGTGTGACATATTAACAACAACTTTAGCCTCACTGATCATAGTTAAAAATGCCTTGTGGATACCCATAGCATGATAAACACAACAAAACATTGACTACATTAAAATACCAACCATGATTCCTTTATGGATTAAAATTGTATTTAAGAACAAGCAAAAAGACTTAAAAAATAATGATTAAATTCCTAACATCAGAATTATTTTATTTCTATTTTTAAAATACCCAGTTTTATCAAATATTTATTTTTCTTTAGCTTATTCCTCACATCAACCCCAAGTAGTTTTCACTTGTTTAGGTCCAATCAGTCTTTTTTGGATGGATTAGAGTCAAAGAATTCAAAGGTTTTGATGTCAGATTTTGCCAACTTGGGCAAATTATAATGCTACTCAACTGACAGACACTTTAAGGTGCTTCATATGTTTTACAATTATCTTTCAGACACACAAACTAACATCCTCTGGGTAGTTCACAATAAAACTGATATAATTGTTTTTGTTAAATAAAATGTTGTGTTTCTCTGTACATAAAAAAAAATATGGCAGCAACTGCAAGGACTAAAGCTGTAATTTACACAAACCTGTATACCGCTAGAACAAGGTGTATTGTCAAACCTTCGGGACTACAAAAGTTTATTTTTACCTCATGGATCACAAACACAATAAATCCAAATCCAAATATATATTAACATTTAAAAAGAAGAAAATGTATTATAACCACAGTAAAAAACAAAGAAGAGATAACACTTCTAAACATTTGCAATAATGTTTTGTAGTGACAGTGTACCTAACTGTATTGAAGTTTGTGAGGTTTTCATAACTTTTCAGATGTGATCTAGTTTGTCTTTAAATGTACCAGCTGAGACTCTTTCCCTCTTATCTGGCTGCTTGTATGATTTGGGCCACACCCAATATGGACTCAATTCCCAGGCTTTTCTTAGTATGTTTTTACCCAGAGTTGAAGGTAAGGTAAGACAGCATTCAAATATACCTTTTCACTGTCTGGAATGATTTTCACTAAGAGTCCAAATAGAGCAAGTGACAAATAGTCAAAGGGAAAAAAAACCATGTCCATCAAGTAAGAAGCTTGTACATAAATTAGTTAACACAGGCAGTAACAGGCTGATGCACTATTATAGAAAGCATACAGGCTCCTTTTCCTACCTTCTTGTTTACTGTCAGCACATTTCAGAAAAAGCTTATTTTAGCAACCACTGGCCTATTTGGCTAAAGTGTTCTTACTGATTTGCTATGTTTAGATCTAGCTAGGGACTGATTACCTGTTTATGCAAACATTTCTAATCTTGTTAAACTAAAACAGTGCTGAAAGGCCATGATGAAGAGAGCTTTGTTACATGCTTTCGACACTAAGTCATGTTTTATTTGCTTATCTTTTTAACTTATGCTTTTAAAACCAAAACGATGTTTTTCAGTCGATTCATGTAAATTCTTATATTAGTAAATGGTGTTGTTATCGTTCCAGGTCCAATTTTATTATTAGAATTATTAAATATAACTGATATTCTGTTTTAGAAAAATATAAAAGTGTTATAAACACATATTTTCAATTATTTTTTTTTTACAATTTTTTAAACTCCAGATTCCACTTTGCTTGCTTAGTCAGTCCATGCATTTTCATACTTCTCCAGACATTCTGCATTGGTTCTAATAATGAATGTAAACAAATTCTATAATTAATAGTTTTTAGGCAGGTTTTTGTCACCTGCTGAAGCCAAAGCCTGTCACTTACATCAACCGGTCCTCACTTCATCTACAAGTATTCCAGAAACTAACACTACTTTTGGTCTTGCTTCTTTTTAGTCTGCTGCCGCTCATGACAAGAACGCTGTGCAAAATATTCATAAACTAGATAGACTAATTTCAATTTCATCCTTTAAAAAAAATTATATCATCCTTGTTCACAGACACTTGCAGCTGCTTCTCTACATTGTCATTTTTGGGTTGTCTGTTGCATCTTAAATTGGATTTTATGCATGTATTACAAATGTATTGTATTTATTTTAGCCCTACTTCCTTTTTCCTAAGTGGTTACTTCATTTCTCAGGCCGCCATTGTAAATAAGAACTTGTTCTTAATAACTTCCCTGTAAAAAATAAAGGTAAGCGGTTAAAGAATACAATGGAATTCAAACAGCATTAACCTTTGCCTGCAGAACTTTCTGTAAAAGAAGATTATGTAATAATCCATCCATCCATTTTCTGTCATGCTAATCCCTGCTGGGGACATGAGCAGTGCTGGTGCCTATCTCTAGCGGTCTATGGGCGAGAGGCAGGGTACACGCTGGACAGGTTGCCAGTCCATCGCAGGGAAACACAGACACAACAACCATTCATGCACACACTACCACCTAAGGAGAATTTAAAGAAGCAAATTAACCTAACAGTCATGTTTTTGATCTCCAGAATCCCCAGAGAGAACCCATGCATGCTCAGGGAGAACATGCAAACTCCATGCAGAAAGACCCTGGGCTGGGAATTGAACCCGGAACCTCCTTGCTGCAAGGCAGCATTGCTACCCCCTGTCCACTGAGCAGCCATATTATGTAATAATATTATGTAATAATGTGCACTAAAAAACCCTTTCATTCCCTAAATGCGATGTTAACTTTCATGTTCACTGTCAGATTATTTTTGTTTGACAGGTTACAAAATCTTCTAGTGTTTAGTTTAGTGTCTGCTGAATGTAAAGCCCTATCAGAGAAGTCTGTTGGAAATGTCAGGACTGGAAATGTCAGCTTTGCCAGATAATGCGGCCGTAAAGCTGATGCTGTAATATTGATCAAAGTTCACCTATCTACATAGAATCTAGCCCCTGATTTAATCTTTTTTGGGGTTTTTCGTTATAAATATTATCAGTTTTATCAAATCAATATGAAGAAAAAAATCCTGTTTTATTTTAAGCTGATTTGAAATTTTAATAAAATGAGACATTAGTTTTGTGAGAAAAAACAGCAGTTGTTTTTAGCATTTCTTTGTCATGAATAATAAGGCGTCAGTCTTGAGTTTTAACTTATCCTATGTTGTCTCTGCTGCATCCTATGGTTTATTAGTCTCCCAGGCCTCCTCTCAAATTACATGAGCTATCGTTAGCCAATTAAACCATTTTGTATACTAATTGCATAATTAAGGTTTTTTTTTTCTTTGACCTGTGTGCAAAAAAAGGAATCCTGGACTGTTAAAAAAACAAAAAAAAAAAGATAATTTACCTATGGACAAGGAGAAAATAATGCACAATTATACCCAACCACTGAGATTTTAAAGAAATGTTATTAGACAGCTTTGCCCTGCCATAATCAATGAAGCAAGTACTCTGGAAACTATTGGCACTTCAGCATCTGGATTTCATGCAATCTGGAAGTTAGAAATGACAGAGGAACTGGTGGTTTAGTGCCATTGTCTAAATGTGTGGCTGTAGAGGGTGGATGGTCTTTGTAATGATTTGATCTGTAAATAAACCTTTTGTCATGAAACTTGATGTAAACTAGCATCAGGAAACTTCTATGCAATATCCATTTAAATAAGATACATGCATTAAGATCGATTAGATGGCCATGTGTCTTTCCTGTCTTCATAGCTATGTTTTTAGCTATTCTGAATCATTGACTGTGGGAATAGTTAAAGCTTAAATTCCCTCCATTCTGGTCCCTGAGTGGGTGTACGTCTGATTTTTAAACAATACACATTCAGATGCACACAAAAACACTTGGTGGGGTTATGGGGTTGAGTCTGCCTTATGGTCTAGCCGCCCTTTGATTCACCGCCCAGTGAAACTTGTGACTGTTTTAATTAAGAGAAAAGTACACTGACAGTGTAACATGCGGAAATCCACCGCCAACCACATAAAGGGGTGCTAATGCTTTTCTTCCTGTCGACGCAAGGCTGGCCTCCTTTTGTCAGACAAAACCATTCGCTCCAATTCATTTTCTTCCCCTCCTACTTTTTTTCTTTTTTTAAGAAAGGCATTGCATGAGGTCCTTTGCTAACAATGAGAAAAACATATTCTGGACCCAGCCAGGTGAGAATCCATCAGTGCTTAGTTCAGATGGATACAAGGCAGTGTTAACTTCCAAGGCTTTTCTTTTCCAAGACAACCAAATAGGGAGAAAAAAAAGTTTCTAAACTGTTCATTGTATCTCACTCAGGATGGGTCTCCCTTCTTGCTCCCTAGCAGCAATTATGAGTTCTTTCAAAAGTTTTTACATTTTGTCACATAATAACAAACTGAAATGCATATATAGATATATAAATACAGTACCATATAGATATATAAGTACAGTACCTCAAAAAAGTGAGTGCACCACTCAAATGTTTGTAATTTCATTACTTTATCTTTTCATTGAAAATCCCTGACAGTATGACATTGATATAAAGTAGGGACTGTATAGCTTGTATTGTTAACCTTGTAACAATCTGATGTATCATCAACATTTTTTAATATCTGGTCAAGAAAATGTTTGACCAGATTCTTTAAGGTCTAAACAGAGGGCAATGAAAGTAAGTGAAGTGAAAATTGTGTCAGACGAGCTATTTTCCCTCCTCATTCATAGGTGTAAATGGGGAGCAGGTGTGTTAAAATTACTCATATTGCTCTCACACTGTCTAATGCTGTTCACAATTTTAACATGATAGGATATGGTAAAGAACTATGTGAGGATCTGAAAAATAGGTAACAGATAAACAGATAACATGCAGTGAACTTTATTACACTGTTCTGTTCTGCATGGATGTACCCAGAAAGTAGTCTAGTCCAGCGAAGATGCACCAGAAAGCAGCAAGCTAATGGTAAGTAAACTAAGGACACACATTATTGGATCCATATGCTGTCACAGCAACCAGGTGAGAAGCACAATAAAAGTGTGTCTTGTCTAAAATCAAGCATTGTGGCAGCAATGTAATGGCTTGAAGGTTGTCAATTGTAAGGAGCAACAATTCATGACTTAATTGAGACAACATGAATGTATACATGTCCTGTGACACACTGAAACAGAGCCCACAAGACAATTACTACATTATTAAAGAAACTGAGGGTAAAGGTGGTAGACTGGACTCCAGACCTATGCCCTTTGTGCCATCCTCAAACAAAAGGCAGAGGAGAGCAAATCTCCATTTTCAAATAGCTCCATAATATAGTAATGAGTAAATGAAAGATGTTTTGAGTGGCAGCCTTTTAATCGCTACTGCACTTTAATAGAGTTAGGGCTATTCTTGAAGGTATTGGTGGTTACATAAAATACCCACTGAAACTATCGGCACAATCTGTCAGTTTTCTCCTGAGTGTTTACTGTACTTACTTTTAATGCCAGTTAAAACTCCCATTAGACTAGATTACTAGAGGTCAGTAAACACCGGTTTTCACATTTTGCTTCAGTCTTTTCAGATGTCTCCAGGTCTAGTCTTTCTAAACCAAAACACTGCATCTTCAGCTGTAGACTTGGGGATGTTAACACACCAGAGGATCAACCTTTGACAAACCTAAATTTTTCTTAGCATACTATATCACATTTTCCTCATGGATTGCCTGGTATGTAGCTCAATTTCTTTTCCCATTAACCGTGCCTAGCTATGCTAATGAAAAGCTTCCCCACAGCATAACGCTGCCACTACCATTTTTCTTTTTTTATTTTATTTTTTTTTTTACAGTAGGAAGGTCAGAGTAAAAGTGTTTTTTTTTTTATGACACATATAATTTTGTATGTTCTAATCACAGTTCTGTTTTGGTCTTAACTAACCAGTTTACATTTTTTCTACATATTTGCTTTCCCCCCTTCTATTAAAATTAAAGTTGCCTTTCAAATGACTTTCTTATTAAAATAGCTTTTTCATGTCAACCTTTTACCAGTTACCATGGGCCTATTGGGAGTGTATTTCACCAATAAAGATCATGCCCAGCAATTGTGCTTCTTCTGAGATTTGAATGAATACTAAGGGTCTGTTTGACAGTAATTTCATAAGAAGGAAATCAGACAGAGTTGTACTCTTTGGTCACCGGGCTGCATTAAAACATCTGACAGCTGTCTGTGGGTTCCCATGTTAGTCACACAGGTACAGTTCTCTCTTGTCTCTGTTTTCTGACAGATGCTTCACAGAGGTTTGTGTATGGTGATATGTGACAAGTTCTCTCTTCCTCTGGGGATCAATGTCTGTCCTGTTCTCTCGCCAATCTGATGTTTATCTGCTGGTGATCAATCAAACAGCTGACAGCATGAGGGTTAGTGTTACCATCCTTGCTGCCTCTGACTGACTGTCTACAGACCAAACACAGAACACAGGTAACAATTTATAAGAGTGCATAACTAGATTAATAATGAAATAAATAAATGCAATAGCATATTTTCCGCTTAAGTTAAACAGGTAAAAAGGGAGAAAAGCAATTTGATACTGTACACAGTTTTTTGACTACCAGCTTCTAAAGCTTCCAAATGGCCTCTCAACACTTTAAATACATGATTGATGAACATTCTCTACACTCCAAGCAAATGGGCCTGAGTCTGGATTTTTAGCTCCTAATGCAGGTGTCAGTAATCCTTCTCAGGCTCTTCAGATGATGGCTTTAGCCTGAGGAAATGCTTGACCAGATTCTTCCCTTGCTGCATAGAAACGGTGTAATCTCTCAATTCTTGACACGGCAAATAAACACTGCACAGAAGGACAGCCTCGCAACTTTATCTCTTCCTTCCTTCCACATTGTCCTAATGACAAGTTTCAGGGCAAGAGAAAAGAGTAGACATATTTCTCAGGTCAGAGGCCCAAAGGGGCCGTGGCATGGGGCTGAAGGTTAAGTGCATGTACTAATCCTCACAAAAAAGGATTATAACACCACACATATGACACTGCAGATACTTCCTCTTGACCTTTCTTTGGGTCTCCTCCTCCTGTTTGATTTTGGTGATTTATCTAATTGCACGATACAAGAAGACAAATGTGAATGTGATGTGTCACTAAAAAGACTGTAGCCATACACCTAATGGGAGGTTAATCCTTTTTAAAACCCGTCTCCTAAATTATTTCTTGATAAAACTGAAATTCTACTGGAATTATCCATTCTTCATATCAGCTATGCAGGATAGAGATGGCCCGATCCAGGTTTTTGCACTTCCGATCCGATATTGTTTTTGGACTTCCGATCCGATACCGATACTGGTCGATACCAGCCTATCCGAGCATGTATTTAAGTTTAAGTTAAAGTATTTAGCCTTAGTTGTAAGACTCATGTTGAAAAGGGTTTTAGTACTCTTGATAACATCTAGCCAGCTAAATTAGGTGAGATTGAATAAAACACAATGCTTGGTAACAACAAACTTACCTGTTTATTAAGAGATAAACACAAACTGGACAAAATTATGAATAGCAATCTGAAATTGCACAGTTTACAGTAAAACCGCAAACAGTTAAAGGTGCAAGTATTACTGTAAGTTTTAATAAAAATTCAAAACAGGGAAACACTGGCGCAAAATAGTGGAATGGATAGTTTCAATCGGCGAAACTGGAAAATACGGACCGGATTTTTTTTAAAAACTGGATCGGCAGTCTGGATCGGCATTTTACATGCTTTGCCGATACGCATTTTTTTGCCAATATCGGCGTCCCGATCCGATACGTGGATCGGATCGGGACAAGCCTAATGCAGGACACATCTTTTTCAGAAAACGGCCATTCAGTATTTCATGTGACTTTTCTTGCAGATTTATCGAACTTGGCTTTGTTAAAACAGCTGGGTGTTGTGTCTAATCAGCAGCAAGCTATATGATAGTCAGAAATGCTAGACTTTTTAACATACGCTAATCCATGTTAAAAGATAGATGCTGTGACCTAAAAGGCACAAGAAGATATTGCCACATAATGCCATATTCTTTTCTGTATCCTTTACCATTTCTCTGTTAAACTTTAAACAAACAAACTAATCTACAATTCACTATTTAGCCATATTGTGTTCATATCTACATATCAGGTATAGTAAAACTGATTAACAGCGAGTAAAGTTTATTTGGTCAAAATGTTTACATTCTTCCATTTGAATATTTATTCTTAAGCGATCATTTCTAGAGGCTGATTCAGAGGCTAGTTGTACATAGAAGCATACAACCATGCACACACCAGGGAAGTCATGTTTTGGCAGTGTGGGAAGAAACTTACTTTTTTTTGCACTGAAAAAAGTGTATATTGCCTCTTATTTTTAATAGCAACAGGTTAAACTACATATGCTTAAATTGAGATTGGTAAATAATAGCACAATAAGAAGGTATATCATTCTAAACGTCTTTTTCTATTAGACATTTCAAATAAAGATGACAATAAAGATTGTTAAAATGTTTTTTTTTTTCAGTATAGCTTCAATCTAAATTGTTGTAATGAATGTTGTGACATGAAACGTCATCTGAGGTAAATAGTGTTTGCCTGTTCTGGACTCCTTACCTTCAAGAAGCCACAACTAGCATATCCTGCTCGACTTTAACATACATGCAAACTCACCTTTGCTTTTTCAGGTAGTTTAAGTAGTAGAGATTAAATATAAAACACAATACATTTTGCTTTTAAATCCAGTAAAAAATCCAGTAAAAAAATGGAAGCATAAATCCATCAAACAAAAGAAAATATTTGAATATATTTATTTGAAAAAGATAAACAAAATATATTATTGAAACTTACTATACTAAAAAGATACACCATAACCTGAATGATTTTCATTATGATCAACTCTCATAACTTTGCTGCAACTGTAGATCACTCACTTTTGATCTTATGATCTGCAAAGATCTATATATCCTATTTTTGCCCCCTGAATCCATGTGAATAACTAGATAATTTCAAAAGAAGAAAAAAAATGTATTTACTGTTCTTTTCAAAGAGCTGATCAATTTAATTTGTCATTTTTATGCTGGAGTCCATTGGTCAAAGCTTTAAATATTCTATATTGAAAGGTCAGGGTATTAGGATTTGTGGGAAGTTTTTGGAGTGAAAGTGTAAGTGTATATTGATTAAAAAAACAAACAAATAAGCCAACAAAATCTCCTGAAAAAAAAATAAAATAAAAAATAAAAGGACAGTTCAAGTTGAGCCCTATTTTGCTTCTACAGTGTTTATTTCTAAATCCCACCCCTAAGGGGCAGCAGAGACCTGTTTAAACCCTGTCAGCTACTCAGTGAGTGATGAAAGTCAAATAAGAACTGATTGCTTCATGATCAAGAATTACTTTAAAACAATGAGTTATAATTTTGCACACAAGAAATAAATTGGACATATTTCTTACATGTTTATCCAGAACCTTTTTGCTCCTCATCAGCGAGTTTCTCATTAAAATCCAACAGACGAACATTAATAGCTTTCATTTAGTGAACTTGTTTTCCTTCTTTCAGCAAACAAGGTGATAAAGTGAGACAGAGTTCCTGGGTGGGCTCTGAAAGTGAGACTTGAGGCCCATCATTTCAACCTTATCAAATTATGTAGGTTTTTTTTTTTACTAGAGAAGACAAAGATTAAAAAAGGGAGTGCCATGAGGTTGATGATAAGTGAAAAATGTGACTGCTTGGACTTCTATGATTTGGTATGTGGGAACCTACAACAGATTATTAAAAAAAAGGAGCTCTGTGGAGGTTCGCCAAAAAGCCAGAGAGCGATAGATGAAAGTGGGAACTCTCTCACAGCTGTCAGCAGTTTTTAATGTGAACTTTGTTATAGATTGACCGAGCTGCAGAGCAAATTTATTTAGTTAGATGGTTTCATGTGTCCTAACTATTGTATGTTGCCTGTGGCTTTGTCATCTTCAGGAATTTATAACTGAATTATGTTTTATTTGTGAATAAGGATGTAAAGAAGAGCTTTTTTTAGAGTAAATTTTAATTTAAAACTCAAAAAATTCAAATTGTCTTTAAACAGCAAAAGAAAAGCTGTTTATTGAACCCTTTTAACAGACTGAAAGTGTTTAAATCTGCAATACAGGTGAGGTTTCATGTAAAGTACAGTCATCTTTAGCCTTTACACAGCACTGTAATTGAATCAAGCCATGATCTTTCCTCCCCGTAGTTATTTTAAGACATGAATGACACAACAAAAATTGCAATGCACTACCCTCCCTCATTTTCCATTTCAACAAAAGGTCAGAAATTCAATCACCACCACCGCTATTGCTATAATAATGTATGTATGGGAAACACGGGAACAGTTACTGACCACCAAATTCTTTGGCTGCCTGTGGTCATTTTTGTCTTACCTAAGAACAGAGGCGTTTCTCACTAGAGTTATTCATTAATCCCAGCGACCTGAGAGAACAGCACCAACAAACTCTGTCACTCTCAGCTCTTTTGCTAATAGTGTTTTGTTTTAAAATCCAAGGTGGCAACAACAAAATATAATTTGGCTTTTTTTTTTTTTTATAATTTATGATTTAGCTTTGGGGATGTTTGAGTTTATCTAAGGACAGGAAGAGGACAGAACAATTGCATGAGTAATTATAAAACTATTATCTTTTTTCCTGATTAGAAATGTAAATTTATATTCAGATGGAGAGAGACTTTTATTTTATTTCCCCTTGTCCCTTACAGTATCTTACCCCGTTTAGCTTTCGGTTTTAATGTTACCTTAGGCCACCTTTTATACAATTACCACCTCCAAAAATGCATTTAAATAGTCTTTAATTCATGGTCCTTTTCATCACCACTAATTGAATATATTTCATTTAACACATATAACCTTTAAAAGCATATCCCTTATTTGATATTATAATAAAACTACTAAATCTCCTTTTTGTTGTGCCACTCCCAAGATAATCACTGGCATTCATCAGTACCCCCCATGGAGAAGTTCTCTGCCATCCTTGCTCATAAATCAAGATGATAATTCAGAAAAAGAAAAAAAAAAGCCTGTTAGGAAGTTGCATGACAAGAAGGAAAAAAGAACAATTGTGGAACTGTGGACTGCTAGGAAAGAGGCGGAGGAGGCAAGATGAAGTGGAGTTCAGCAGAATTGAGGAGGCTCATTAATGCACCGTCACAGCTTTCATTAGCTCCCAAGAACAAGGTAAACAAATATAAACTAGAGAGAAAGAGATGCAACCAAAATAATTGACAAAACACAATCAAGAGATTAGAGAAACCAACTCAGCTTCAGTGGTAATGACTCACACTCAGTTTGCCAGAGTTTTTAATAATCTGATCTTATATAAAGCCAGACAAACTGCACTCATGCTTTGTTGCTTTCTATGTCATGGAGACCATGCAGCTGTTTGTGACAATTAGAAGCCAGTTTTACGAGTCCCTTTTATATAAAATGTGTAAAATGTGAAAAAAACAAAGAAGGAAATGAAATATTCAGAACATCAGCAACATGAATAACATGAAATGTCCTTTAGATATATCCTCCAAAAATGATTTGCTTTCTATTTGTATGATAATAATAAAAAAAACTGCCTTTGCATTATATTGAAGTGTCTTTTGAAAAAACCTTTCCTCCTTCTTTTTGCAAAGAAGAGACAAATGCTGCCTATTGTGTATTTCTTTTCATTTCCCAGTGTGCTTGCTGTTTCTTCCATCAGGCATTTTTAAACCCTTGCATCTATTACCTTTCACCGGGTAAATACCTAACACTGGAAACATTTGTCAACGTATGCAGCTGGCTGAGCAGAATAGATTATTAGGAACAGAGGGGAAAAACACACTGCTTCTCCAAATAGTGTAAAGCTTGCCATACAAAATGTGATTTTTTACCTCAGACATAAGGAAGCTGCAGAGACAGCAACCCTGGCGGTTTGCACATTGACCGGTACCGTGTAGAACAGTTTATTCATGCCTACAGTATCAAAGGGAAAACAGTTGAATAATCCACCATATTTAAACAACAGACACAGTAATTACAGATGTCAAACAATAAGCCAAGAGCAAGCAGATTTTGAATTGCTGGTCAGAGGTTATGTTGTGTCTGTATGCCAGAGATTGCAATGATGAGATGCTGCTTTAGGAATTGATGTAGTTTGTTCATTGGTGTTTACATCAAGCCTCATTACAGATTTATGGCTGACGCAATGCAGCCCATTCCCTCTTAACGTCGAGGCCAACACAGTGTAAAGCCTTGAGCTGTAAAACAAATATTGTAAATGATCAAAATAGAATATGGAAATGGAATTACCAAATGGCAAATGATCTGAAAAAGGGAACCTCTAATTCAATTTTGTTTGTGTTTGTTAGAAAGTAGTCGAATATGAGTATTTCATGTGCTCACATTTTTTCTACAATAAAAAAAAAAAAAAAACAAGACCTAAGCTGCATAAAATAAAGGCAAAGCAAAGTAGCTGATGGTTTTGGTTGCATGAAATGTTTTGAACTATCTAAAATTTGCACAATAAAGCAGCCTCCGGCAATAGTCTGCTGCAGTCGCACAGGCAAAATGAGATTTGCTATACTAAAGCAACACAAGTAGAATAGTGGTCCCCTGTTATAGGTCCTGTGGCCAGCGCTGTGCAAACAGCAGAAAGTTGCGGCGTGTGAAGGGTAATGGGACATCCAACGCCAGGGGACAGCAGGCAGCAGAGTCACACACCGCAGCCAAAAGAAAGATGAAGTAATCTCAGGAAACAAGTAGACACACTCCACTTCGAATTTCGCCCCAAACAAGATTAAAGTGACATTATTCTATGAGAGAGTGGCAACAATATTAATCTTACACATTGAGGCACAGGCTGGACAAACAAAAGCAGACTGCAACAGCATGACGGTACATTCTTTATTTTGTCAGTATGTGGTTAGATTTAGAAGTACCCATGAGGTTCTTATCATCTCCTCTTACATTGAACCAATATGGTCATTTCACCCCTGTTAGTGTTTCATGGAAAATTTTACAACATTAAACTGTTACATGTCAATGTGCATTTCTTTATTCATCTTTAAATTTCTTATAATCTCTTTAAAATTGGAAACACTTTAGTGGAGTTAAATTTAACACTTTATGATTTTAATACAGAGAAAAATTTGTACAAAATTTGTTTTTTTTTTCATTCATATATAGCAATAGAGAAAAATTAAGACACTAATTAGATGTTTCATAGCCAATATATTATGCTAAGTGCACTTTTACATGAAATGTATGCTGTATATCCTAGGACAAAGAGAAAAGTGTTCAACTTTTTTCTTTAACCGTTGTTAATATTTGCAACTGAAAATGGTTGTTTCTTCTAAATACATAGTTCCCACAAGATTATTGACATTCCACTAAAAGACATATGAATTGTCTATAAATCTTTTATTACAATATAAAAATCTCTTTATTCAAATGTTTTTATTTCAAATCCACTTTTAAACTAATTTATTTGTTTCAGTGGAATCTGTACATTTATATTCAGACTAAATAATCAGTGTCCCACTTATTGGCATGCCAAACAATTATCCAAAACAAGAATAAGTAAAGTATTTCTGAAAACTGTGATTCAATGTTTAAGGTAATCAGTAATACAGACAATGATCACTCTTTACCACTCTTCAAAACAGGGGGAAAAAAGACAACATACCACTCAAAAAAGGTAGCTGCATCCCGTTCCTCATAAATGTGGAAACAACTACAGCAAAAAAAGACTTCAGAAAAAACAGCACAAGAACACACATTCAGTTTGTGAGCTTTGCATGCAAGATAAATGTTCCACACATTGTATATTAAACACCTATTGACATGTAATACTACCATACCTGTAATGCTTGCTTGGGCAGAAAGGGTTCTTCCTAAACTTTCAGGGTTTTTCTTTATTACCAACCCATAGAGATGTTAAAAACATAGCCTTGAAAAGGTTTTATTTTATTGCTGTTATCTAACATGAATAAACTTGCTGCAAGGGAAAACATCTTCAGCATAGGAATAAGACAGGTGCAATAAAAGATAAGTTTAATTAAAGGTTTTTATACATATTTATCAGGGGTATCAATAATTAAACATAAATATGCACATGTATGACATAAAACATCCAAAAACAAAGTAACTCTTTCCCAAATTGAAGAAGAACCCAATCTATGTAAAACATCTGTTTTGTGCTGGCCATGACCTGGATGACTGAAAATTTGCACAGCTTTCCCCACCTATATAATTTAGGGATTCAATAGGTTCAAATCCACCAAGTGAGCGTTACATTTAGGTTTTGTTTACAACCTGTTGCATAAATAAGTCAGTCCCTAATACCCCACTGAGAAAGTCAGGGGTCTAATGAGTAGGGTTTAAGCCCCTCCACCCCTCTACTCTCCCACTCTCAGCTTGGTCTCCTAATGAGCCATCATCATGCAAAACTGCCAGCTTGATACACATTAATTGGATTTTCACTTTTTCACCAATTAATTCACCAGCATTGTCATTTTGGCCAGCCTCCGAGGGGTTCTAAGAAAACGGGGCAGCTTCCCCTTTTTACTCTTACCGACTCTAATAGCCACAGAGTAGAGAGGGGAAACATTTTTCTTTTCTTCTTTAAAACAGAGATCAGCTATCTCATTATAGGCTTATGGCATTTGTTGGAGCCCCTTCCTTTTGTGAAGAGAAAACTGTTTGTGTGCTGCTCAGCTGAAGCCTTTTACAGTTTGTTAACCTGTCTCTGCCGGTGCCAGAGACCCTGGGGGGAAAAGCCTGATGTGCAGTGAGTGACTTAGATTCCTTTTACCCTAGAGGACAGACCACAGGGTTAGGGAGTGCAATCCCACGCCACCTTGTTCAACAAGCACCAAAACAAGAAATGAATGCAGCCCTTACATATCACACAGTTATTTGATATGTTGACACATCAGTGGTGTTTCGAATTCTGCCAGGGGGATTTTTTTTTTTCTTTTGTTCACATGAATTGTTGCAGTTCAAATTCACTTGAGGAACGTGTGATGGGACAAATATTTGAGCCACTGTGCCTGGATTAGGGTTGAAAAAAGAGGATAAAAAACCCAGCTTGGACACACTAATTTGAACTCTGATTAATATTTAACAAAATACTTACACTCCAAAAGGCTGATTCTAGTTAAGTGTTCTCAACTTGTGTCATGTCTGGAGCTGGTTAAATATCAACATTTAAAACTATTTAAAGTAGAGTCCATGCTGATGACAGGAAAGCCAAGTTTCAGACTAGCTTCATGAGCTCGAAAGAGAAAGGTAGAAAAATTTAATGAGGCAAAAAAAAAAGGGTATAGAGAATTGTTAAGTCAAAAGCAAAAAGAAAAAGAAGTAAGGTAGAGGAGTGGAATAAGGGGGGCAGCCCTACACTTACAGTGTCATATCAATTGACAATGATGCAACATGATCTTGAAAAGGCCTGTCAACATTTCATTAGGTTACTCAAGGAAAGAAACCGTCCTAGAATTTAAAGCCTGAAAGACAGGAAAGTTAATTGATTCAGGCAAAAATATATATATACATATTTATAAACTTGTTTTATACAATCCCAAAATGTTTCCTCTTGGCAAACAATCTTGGTAAAACATTTGTGTTTGAATTTTGAAGAGACAGAAACACTACTATACTTTTCATAGGGCCACATACCCCATTCATCTACAGGCCATAAGCACTCACCTCTCATGAGATAAAGGCCCTTGAGAGGCTCATCTGCAAACATTTAAGCTTCCTGTTGAAATTGTCTTTGAATCCACTGAAGTTTGCCTACCAGTTTGATATCAGGGTGGTTGAGGCGCTCATCTGTCTGTTGCAATGAGATCTGGTCCATCAGGAGATTATGGAAGAACTGTGAGTATGTGAACCATGAATGGATCATTTTGATGATACATACAGTAACTTATTCATAGTTTTTTGTACTATCAATTGTTGACCCTTTATTGGGCAAGTTACAGTTTTTCATCACTTGCATACCACTTAGAAATGGAACCCCCCACTTTTGTTATTTTCCTTAATATGTTCGGGGAAATATTTTGGCGTTTCTTGTTATTACATTGACATTCATTTTTGCCATCAAAATATCCATATTCTTTTAATGTTACAAAGATAATAAGGTAATGATCTAAATATTAGTGAAACTGTCTTAAAATAAGTGTATTTACCCTTAATTTGAGTAGGTAAATAAGAAAATCTCCCAGTGGAAGGAGCATTTTATCCATAAAACCAGATTTTTTGATATTATGTACTTGAAATAGGAGATTGAACTTTTTTTCCCTATTATAAATGTAAATTTTCTTATTCCAATTTAAGAAAAAATGACATACTTAGATTTCAGTTATTTGCATTGAGCTCTTTGCTTGAAAGTTAGACATTTACAGTCTTTTACTGAGTGCCCTAAAAACGGTTAAGACTGTATCTTTCAGTTTCCAATCAATTATATGAAGCATTTATTTATCAACAATAGATTTACCCTAATTATTTACATCTACAATTTTGCAGTAACATATGGTTAAATACTGGAAAAAGTGTATATACTTGAGAATATCAAACAGTATGTTCTGTTACCTGAACAACATGTTTACTTCTTGCATCAGTAACTTTTAGAGAACAATAGCTGCTTTGATCCATTATATTCTTTTGACAATTATTTAATGTAATAGATGTCTAAATATGTGCTGTGTGATTGTCAAGATATTTATTTTTGGACTTTCTACAAAAACATCAGCTAAAGCAGCTCAAAGATGTACATTAAAAGAAAGTCTGTTTGTTGCCTTCTTGACAGGTAATGTTCTGGTCATTTGAAAATAGACCTTTACTTTCAACCAATAACCCTGCCGTCAGGGAAGGTTGTAGGTTTGAGGTCAAACGTTTACAAAATCTGTTATTTAATAATCAAGGGTATTAGTTTTGATTAATTGACGCAGTGATCAGGAGGAGGAGCTGTTTTTATTGTTGTTTTTTTAGCCATATAATGTGTTGGTCTCCATTACCATGAAGGATTCCATAGTTTGTGCACAAGTGTCCATTATGTCATAGTAGGAGGAAAATAGGCTTTTTTTTTTGTTTTGTTTTGTTTTTTTAATGTTACGAACGTTTAATCAACCAGAACTTCATTAATCCACATAATTAATTGAGCAGACTTTGCTGTGTTCCTTTTGCTACCTTTACTTTCTGGCCATGTTTTACCATTACTGTTGTCCCATCCCTCCAAGGGTTGTGAGTTAATCTGCATGACCCAGCAACTGTCACATACTAATAAACACGGAACTAATTGACTTTGTTGAACCACTTATCAGCTACCTTTCAGCAACTATGGAGATATTTGTTTATTTACAGCAGGACGACCAGGTGTGTCCTATCAACCAAGAAAGAGATATTTTATAATATGTTTATTACTAGGTCATTACATGATATGATTATATATTACTATTATTATATTAAAGGACAGCATTCTTAGAACTACTCAGAAATATGTACAAGGACGAGGGCAGCAAAGCTTGGATGCTCCAAATAAAAAATATTTATATGTATAGGATTTTAAACCTGCACTTTATAGGTAGTTTGTTATGTTGTTTATTGTGACATGCCCAGTTAAGTACTCAGCCCAAAAGATCTCTGCTAATATGGACAGGTAATTCCCTGTTCACTAGACATGAACATCAGAAATCAGACATTTAGAAAATCACTGAAATGTTTTTGCATAAAGTGACCACTGAAGATCTTTATAGTCACAATGTCAGTAGTCATGCAATACCAAGCTCCATCAAACCCAATTAGATGCCAGGTTGATAATGAGTTGGTAATGCCTCAAATTAAAATTTGAAAACAATCTAGACACTTTAATCTGTTTTTGAAACAGTAAGTTGATGTTTTCCTCAGAAACTACTTCTGTTCCTGTGATTCCCTGTCTTTAATGAAATTATTGAAGTTATGAAGTTCATGTTATCTTTGTTTTTCCACTTCAGATAAAATCCTTGGGCCTGATTTTTGTCTCCACACCACACATTTTTGCTCTCTGGTTTTGTTGAAGGGATTTTCTAAAACGATGTCATTTTGTTCCACTGTTTCCACAGGCTTTAACAAGATAAGAGATTCCTGCATAGTCAGTGACTCAGGGGAGCTTTGCTTACTGCTTCTGGGGCTTCCTATAGGGAGAGGCTAAGTGATGCAGGTAGCTACCAACTTGGGTTTAAAATTACATACATACAGTGTGAAGCTGGTGATTTTATCTCCCTTCAAAATGACTCACATTTTTTCTTCAAGACAACTTGATTTAGTTTTTACATTTTAACTACATTTTCCCAACTTTAACAGTTGGCAGTACAGCTATTTAACAGTAGATTTAAATACATGCTAGATTTACAACACTTGTATCTCAGGGTCAAATCCAATATATGTGAGTCTGGACAGAATGGACTCAATGCAAGTTAAATTTTGCGAGAAATTGTAAGTTGGTGCAAAATAAATGATATCCAATTACTCAAAACTGAGTCCAATCACATACTGTATGTACCACTATACAGGTGCTGGTCATAAAATTAGAATATCATGAAAAAGTAGATTGATTTCAGTAATTCCATTTAAAAAGTGAAACTTGTATATTATATTCATACATTACATACAAACTCATATATTTCAGATGTTTATTTTGTTTAATTTTGATGATTACAAATGACAACAAATGAAAATCTCAAATTCATCATATCAGAAAATTAGAATATTACTGAAGACCAATAAAAACAAAGGATTTATAGAAATGTTGGCCAACTGAAAAGTATGAACATGAAAAGTATGAGCATGTACAGCACTCAGTATTTAGTTGGGCCTCCTTTGGCCTGTATTACTGCAGCAATGCGGCGTGGCATGGAGTCGATCAGTCTGTGGCACTGCTCAGGTGTTATGATAGCCCAGGTTGCTCTAATAGTGGCTTTTAGCTCTTCTGAATTGTTGGGTCTGGTGTATTGCATCTTCTTCTTCACAATACCCCATAGATTTTCTATGGGGTTAAGGTCAGGAGAGTTTGCTGGCCAATTAAGAACAGGGATACCATGGTCCTTCAACCAGGTACTGGTAGCTTTGGCACTGTGTGCAGGTGCCAAGTCCTGTTGGAAAATGAAATCTGCATCTCCAAAAAGTTGGTCAGCTGCAGGAAGCATGAAGTGCTCTAAAACTTCCTGGTATGTGGCTGCGTTGACCCTGGACCTCAGAAAACACAATGGACCAACACCAGCAGATGACATGGCACCCCAAACCATCACTGACTGTGGAAACTTTACACTGGACTTCAAGCAACGTGGATGAAGTGCCTCTCTTCTTTTCCTCCAGACTCTGGGACCTTGATTTCCAAAGGAAATGCAAAATTTACTTTCATCAGAGAACATGACTTTGGACCACTCACCAGCAGTCCAGTCCTGTTTCTCTTTAGCCCAGGCAAGACGCTTCTGACGCTGTCTGTGGTTCAAGAGTGGCTTGACACAAGGAATGCGACAGCAGAAACCCATGTCTTTCATACGTCTGTGTGTGGTGGTTCTTGAAGCACTCACTCCAGCTGCAGTCCACTCTTTGTGAATCTCCCCCACATTTTTGAAGGGGTTTTGTTTCACAATCCTCTCCAGGGTGCGGTTATCTCTCTTGCTTGTACACTTTTTTCGACCACATCTTTTCCTTCCCTTCGCCTCTCTATTAATGTGCTTGGACACTGAGCTCTGTGAACAGCCAGCCTCTTTAGCGATGACCTTTTGTGTCTTGCCCTCCTTGTGCAAGGTGTCGATGGTCGTCTTTTGGACAACTGTCAAGTCAGCAGTCTTCCCCAAGATTGTGTAGCCTATAGAACTAGACTGAAAGACCATTTAAAGGCTTTTGCAGGTGGTTTGAGTTAATTAGCTGATTAGAGTGTGGCACCAGGGGCCATCAATTTTGAACCTTTTCACAATATTCTAATTTTCTGATATGATGAATTTGAGATTTTCATTTGTTGTCATTTGTAATCATCAAAATTAAACAAAATAAACATCTGAAATATATGAGTTTGTATGTAATGTATGAATATAATATACAAGTTTCACTTTTTAAATGGAATTACTGAAATCAATCTACTTTTTCATGATATTCTAATTTTATGACCAGCACCTGTAAGCAATGGTTTGCCGCATAAAAAAAAAAAAAACAATATCAGTACTTGTAAAAACATAAAAACCTGACAAAACTTTGTGTGACTGAATAGACATACATATAAAAAAAGCCGGTAAGCTAAGTTTTACTGCAGAATTTTCAGACATTTTCCACATATGACCAAATTGTCTGAGTGTGGTACAAAAAAAATCTAAAATATATTCATATAAATGCCCATATATAAATCTTTTAGATTAGAGATATTTTTTGTGAATACTCTAAAATGATAAACTTGCAAAAATATTAACATTGAAAGAGAAGTGTTCTTTTCCAGTGTATTCCATATACCTTCAATGATATGACTCAGAAACTTCATAGTATAGTGTATCCTATCTTTTTAAAAGAAGCTCACCTGGTTTATTTTGGTAATTTGAATATCAATACAGCTGTGCAAGTTTTAGCTTAGCAGGTTAGGCTAAACTTAAAGACATTTTGATCTTTTTTTATAACAAGTAAAAAATGGCTCAGTAACAAAGAACAAAAACAAAAGCATTGTCCATCAGTGCCGCAGTCAGGGAATGTGCCAGCTATATACAGAATCACCTTATGTCATACTGCTTTCTCAGTTGTGTCGTTCCTTTACACACTTACTTAAACACACATGCATACAAAGACTCACTAAAGTTTTTCCAGGGTATTTCTTGGTTAATTAACAGATTAGTGGTGTGGGGCAGCTCTGAAGTTCAGGGGTCAAGACTAAACCCTCTAACTGAGAGGATAATCAGTGGCAGGTGGGCTCACACTTCTCCCATTGCCCCATCCTCCTCCCCGTCCACCCAACTTGACTTTAAGCAAAATAAAACCCCCTCTGCTAACAGCACCCTTGACTTCAGCCACTACTAGTGGAGAGGCGGACAGTGAGGAGATGGTAAAGCCGGTGAGACCTGCATTTGTTGAGCTCTGGAGATGTGCCACCCTTTCATATATGATGTTAGGCCTCATATTTACAAAACTGAACTGATACCAGCCTGACTTAGTTGGAAGTGGACTATAGGCAAAGTAGGCCTGTTGCTAATGGCATAAAAGAAAAGAAAAAAGCTCCAAAATAAATTAGTTTTTCTTTTTTTACTCCCCTTATATCATTCCAGGTTCTGCTCGCTGGTGATCTCCATTGTTGGGCTTTGAATGGGAGACTTTGGGAGTGTCTTTCCTTCAATTAACTAGGGGAGTTTCCGCTCCCCTGTGAACCTCACTTTTATTATTTCCTCACATTCTTTTTGAACCGTTAATTCTGTTTCTTTAATCTGGGTTTAATTAATTAAAAGAAATTTTGAAAAAGACAGCAAAATAAAAATTAACATGAAAAAACTTTAAAGGTTGAAAATGGGCAGTGAATGTTTAATAAATTAAACAATTTATTATCATATTGCAAAAGTGAAGAGTCCGTATATCAAAGTAGCCTGATACAAACAGTGATATTGAAATACCAACCTAAAATATACCTCCCCTACGTCTGTGGTGAACATCAGGCAGAAAAAGAAGTCCCGGGGTGCATTCTGCTGGTGCCCAGCAGGCATCCATTTGCTAGAAAAAAATCACTTTGCCTCATTAGCTACAAACACTCTTAGTTTGTCACAATGCCTTTGCTTGAGCCCTGCTAAGAGCCCTCCCTCTCCTGCTCTAGGTGGAGACTTCAGGGGCCAGAGGCACAGTTTTGGTGAGTGAGGCCTTTTCTTCTAGTCCTCTCCTAGCTGATTTAAGGGTTGTAATTATCTTTTGCTGGGGGAGGCTGTAAATTGGATTAAAGTGGAGGGTCTCGCCTGAGTGGGTCAACCCCCCCACCGCCCAGCCCCACGCCACCCCCACCATCTCACCACTTGGTGGGCCACACGCTGATAAAGTGTGGAAAACCGGATTTGGATTCAGCTTCTGCATTCATGGCTTCCTGCCGGAAAAAATGAAATTTTCCAACAGAAGGGACCAGCGTGCCTGTGGTATCTGTTGGTGCGGTGTGTTTCATCTGGCCTCACTCTTCCAGAAACACCATTACCCACGTTATCTCTGTGTACCAACTCAGCCTGACGGGACTCAGAAGCTTGGCCAGCTACTATCCAACACAGACCTCCAGCCAACTCTGTACTACAGCACCCTTCAGTGCTGCCAGCCCCCTGAATTATAGGTTATTTGAAGTAACTGCTTTGTGCTGATATATGAACATGCCTGATTTACAGTGTGTTTACCACAATGCATAGAAGTCTTCACTCTGATAAAAGATATAACAGTAAGTTATGTAGCAGATTCAAAAATAACTTTGGAAAGCAAAGATGAGAAGATAAGGTAGGGTTGATATGTGTGTGATTTGTATTGTTATCTTAAACTTTTAATCCTGTCACAAGATGTCTTCATGTCATTGCAGATTGCTGGTATACTGGTGCGTGAAATGGCAAATTGACCTATCTAAATAATATCAAGCAAGTTTTCATCGAATCCTAGAAATATGCCCAACTCATTTAACACAGAATCTGCATTGAATTAACATTTTTCAGATTGGATGCACATAAGCAGGATTTCTAAACTTTTACCCAGTTTTTTGTGATTATAGTATACTCACCTATGCACATCTTTTTCAAAAATATTGAAAGCACAATAACAGAAACACCTCTTGGTTATATATTCATTAATATCTTTCTATCTATCTATCTATCTATCTATCTATCTATCTATCTATCTATCTATCTATCTATCTATCTATCTATCTATCTATCTATCTATCTATCTATCTATCTATCTATCTATCTATCTATCTATCTATCTATCTATCTATCTATCTATCATCTATCTATCTATCTATAGTACTTTTGAAGTAACATTGATTTCATAGAAACACACTAGCTTTAATGTCCTACATTTTTATTCTGCATACAATTTTAACAGATAAGAAGTCATGCATGTTTTTTTATTGTGTACTCAAGGGTCAGAAGGATATTAGCAGTGTTAAAGATGCCTTAGTACACAAGTTCTAAGAGAAACTCCTATTCTCCATCATGTTAGTTGGAAAACACTGATTTTGAGAAATGCTTACATCAGACCCATTTTGATGATGTAGAAAATGTGATCCCCTTTCAAACTTTAAGATTCTAAACAAGAACTGACTTTTATCTGGGACCACTTAAAACTTTGATTTACTCTGACCAAAAAAAAAGAAGAGCAGTTGTATCTGATGAACATAATGCAATTCTTTGTTTTACTGTAGGTGTGGATTTGAGCTTGTGATGTACAAGATTCTTCTATTGCAAAACATATCTTATTAAAACCGTGGCAACAAGATTCATGTGCAGCTTTATCAGACCTAATCACCATATCCTGCAATATTGTGGCCAGGAGGAAACCCTAATCTTTAGTCCAGATATATAGAGAACATAGGTCAGTGGTGTTTTGAAATGACTTAGAGGTTTCTTCCTTTTTTTCTTTACAAACCAGTTTTTACTGTATGAATTTAGATTTTGACTAAACAGTTATGCTTTCTGGCAGAATATATTCAAACAAAATAATCAGAAAAAAAAATAAAAATGTTGCAAAAGTTATGTACTAAAATGTCCACAATAATATAAGGCCTTATAGATTTTTATATAAAGGGTAAAGCTTTTGCCTTAATGGCCATCTTTAAGATAGACAAAGTCACAAAATACCCAATAATGGTAACACATTCCCATAGATTTTTTTCCATCTCTTCCTTTAGCCTAAAATTTACAAGAGAGAATTTTTATTAGCAAAATGCTTTTACTAAGTTTTACTAAGAGAAATGTGTTATACCAAGTTAAATTGAGTGGTTCCTGACGGTGGGCACAACTGCCTGAAGCCTATAGAAAGTTTATTGAAAAGGGTTTTTTTCATTTACGTAAAATGTCAATGCATTTTCCAACAGACACTTAAAGGGGATCAGTGGACCCTCAAGGTGTTCATGGAGAAAATAACCTTTGAGTCTTACATGGGGATGCTACTCGACTGAGCCATTGTATGACCATAACATCTCTAATGATTTAACCAAATAGCTTTGGCATTTTAAAAAGAAAGGGAAGAAACCAGAACAGTAGCCTAACTGCTATTCATAAAGAAATAAAAACACAGGCCGACCTCAGCGGTCATTCAAGGTTTACTTAGGCCCCAAAGCAATCTGAATTTAATGCTTGAGCTTAAGGTCTGCGCAAAGAGCAACAGAGTAAACTATCTTTGGTGTTAGTTAACATTGTGGAAGTGCTTTTCATGGGATGCTAGAAAAACAGAGCCATAGTTATTTGGGAGGCTCTTCTTTTGATGTTTCTCAAACCTCCCAGGCTCCTGACATTTTCTTGCTCTTAGCCGTGGAGATAGATGGGAGGGAGTGCTGTTAGCAGGAGATCCTTCTACACGGTGGGAGCTTACAAATGTTTGCTTAAGATATGGATTGTTTGCTCTGTTCCTAAAACTAATTTATTTATTATTACACTCAAGAAATGTATCCAGATATGCTGATTGAAAGACATGAGAAATAAACTCCCTTTTGACTAAATTATTGGAATATTTTCTTAATTTTTACATAAATTGTTGTATCTCTTAAATAAACTGTGAAAACATATAATCGAGCAGACTCAAAATACAAATAAATTCCTATTAATAGGAGTCTCTACAATGACTAAGTAAACAGCATAAAATATATTTTCTGGTAATTCAGATCTGTGCATTAATTATCGTCAGATCCTGCATATAAATAGTGGATTTGTGTCAACAAATGAGGGTATTTTGTCTGTGTGTTTATTAGACAGTAGTCCAAACCTCCTTTCATCTTTAATTTCCTGCTGTGTCATCTGAAGACTGAGATCAAAGGGAGGACAAAGTGACCCTCCATGCTCTGGTCCCCTTGGAGGAGGGTAACAGACCCCCGCTGCTCGCTCAGCCCTTAACCCTATCTCTCTCTGCTTCCTCTTCACTTATCCCTTTAACACAATTGAGCCTTTAAAAAGTAAAACATTTCAAGGCTATTTGTTGCAAAGACTCCGTACATTTTGCCTTACTTATTAGTTGATTGACTCAGTAATCGTTAGTATCTATTTAATTCTGTAATTGACAAACACCATGTTACACTTTTATACTTGTATTTTCTTCACAAACAGCCAGGCTTCTGTGATGCCATCTAACTCTGCTTTTAATTTGTAGTTTGACTTCTTCTGTAACTCCTTGATGAAATGGCCATTCAGTGTGCATACCCGTTTCTCATCAGGGCACTTTGATTGCCAATCTGTGTGATCTTTGTCAATCAAACATCTGCTCAATGTTTTGTCCACTGCTGCACCTGCTGACCTCCAACTGACCTGCAAAATAAGCAGTGAGGCGGGAAACCACAGGAAGCAATTACTCTCCCAAAGCTACCTTGGAAAAGGGAGAACCAATCAGAGCCCTGCCTTAGTGTCCATTTCTGATTAAACAAACTCTTGCTTGGCCTCTTATGTTTGATTTCCTTTCTTTTTAACTGCACCCACAGTGTTTCATAGGCAAAGGGGAGGTAAAAATTCTGCCTTCCAAATGGATTGCAATTTCCCTCCATTTAGCACCTGAAGGTAATTAGCTTGAAGAGATTGCAGAGTGAGAAACACGTTCATGGAACATTAACTCTCGCACATTCTCCAGTTGCAGGGAATTAATAGGAAAGATTAAAGTTTAAAGAGAGCAAATGCCATTAGCTCACAAACCCTTTCTCAGGGGCAGAAACCAAAACACACAAAACTACTTTCAAGAAGGGTTAAAACAGAAAACCATAAAGCGAAAGAAAACAGATTTCAATATATGCATTAATCGTAAATATAGCTTGTAATTTGTGGAGGTTTATAATATCTTCGTTATTGTTTTTTTTTTTTTTAGAAATTAAATGTAAAAAGATATAAGAATAAATCATAATTGTTGTTTTTTTTTTAAATAAACTTGTAAACTAAAAGTTGGAATGGATGTTATTTGGAAGTGATTTTTTGGGCAAAGTATAAACCAAGAAGGAAACAGTGAGCCTTATGGAAGCGAACCACCAAAGAAGTTTATTTTTTCCTAATATTTCTTTGTGGATTTTTAGTTTTTTTTTAGAATGATAAAACAAATGTAAGCCTAGATTTGGGTAATGGAAAAATCCAAAGCAAACTGAAGAGACAACCAAGGTTATGCCATACCTGTCTAGATATGTTTATGAGGGGTTAACAGCCAGACCAAGGGGAAAAAATATATTATTAATGAGCAAAAAAGTTAATCTGCTAACAAAATACTTTAGTTTACATATTTGTTTTACCTTTAATGCATCCAATTTCAGTGAACTGTCCTTTTCTAAATATTACCTCCCATTCTTAAGGCCGTGACAAAAAAAAACCCAAATCTGATTTTACGTCAGATCCAATAGAAAATCATGTCGGACGAGGTTGTGACTTTTCGGGCTCACTGAAAATCAATGGGGAGAATCACACCGGACACGATTTTATACAAGGGGGCTTCCATAGATCCGACTGAGATATTATATTATTTTAGTTGGACTCCGCAGCAATTCTGTGGTAATATCATGGGTCTGACAGGAAGCGAGACAAGGTTATAAAGTAAAACAAATCTACTTTGGGGTAAAAAACAAAAATAAAATCTGTTAATCGCACGGGGAAAGATTCAGTTTTGGAGTCGCACAGAGTATATATAGCAAGCAGAATTTCTAGAATTTCCTTCTTTCATCTGTGGAATATTGTAAAAATTAGAAATATCCTGTCCAGGGGTGATGCTGACTAACTGGTCGATGCATTTGTTGCTTCAAGGCGGGACTATTGTACTGTAATTCTTTACTATCAGGAAGTCCACAAACTGTAGTTAAAAGCCTTCAGCTGATCCAAAATGATGCTGCATCCAGAGTTCTGATGAATAATTAAAAAGAAAGATCATATCTCTCCTATCTTAGCTTCTCTTCATTGGCTTCCTGTTAAATCCAGAATAGAAAATTTAATTAAATTAAAAACCCTACTTCTCACATATAAAGCCTTAAATGGCCAAGCTCCATCCTATATAAGAGGTATGATTGTTCCTTATGTTCCTAACAGAGCACTTTGCTCTCAATCTGCAGGTTTAGAAGTTGTATCTAGAGTTTCTACAAGTAGAATGGGAGGCAGTCCCACATTGACTGATAAGAATCCATTTCTCTGTCCCAGATTTGTTTGTTTTTTGTTTTGTTTTTTAACATCTGGTCACCCTAGTTTATTCCTCAGTCATCAGTGCTGGGCACACTCCCAGGGTAACCCTTCCTGTTCAGCACCAATTTATGCTGTGGATCTGGCAATATTATTAGCCCAAGTTCCAGCATCGGGACACATTTATCAGTATTTGTTTACCCAGAAAGAAACAAACAAATAATAAAACAAATGCACTAATAATCAACACAATTTATAACTCAAAAGCTCCTGTAACTCTTGTTTTTTTTTTTCTTTTTGCTAGTAGCATCTCTCTCCAATAGTGAGAGACACTAAGGGTATGATACCTGCTTAGGGTCCGAGGACTAGTGTTCAAATCACAGGCAAGCCCCCTCTTGTCAAAATCTGACTTTGAGGCGGCAACCATAAGGGAAGACAGACAAGGTTTACCAAGTTTCAAAGCAGCTTTGTTATCCCCTTCACTGTGAGATAAAACTGTGGAAATCAGCCAGCAATTCTCTTCCTGTGGGTAAATTTAATCAATCCAAAATACTCGCCTGCTAATGATGAGGAAAGAATGGAAGGTAGAGGCTTAACTGGCTAGAAATTATCCTTTTAACAGCTTTGTAGGAATGCAATAGTTTGTGATTTTCTTTTTTAGATTAAATATTATATTCAAATAAAAAAGGGAACATAGATTGACTTTTGCAAGTCATCTCAATTTCATGTTTATCATCCTAATGATGCTCACTATTTGTTATATTTAGATGTTAGCAATAAAAGCATAAGCACTAAACAGAGTAGAATTTAGAATTTTTTGATACTATCTGTTAATCTTTTTCATGTCTATTTTAATTTCCCAAAGTATATATGTGTGTCTAATCATTTATTACAATCACACACTGAGTTTTTGTACGGTTATACTTTTCTTCACTTATTTGCCCATTTAGCCATTCATCCATCAATCTATCTACCTTAAGGGGGATAGAGGAAGAGACGGCAATTGGCAATGAATTTTTAGAGGCCATCCCACTTAGAGATTCCATCAGAGCTGGTAAAAAATACTGTGAGGTAAAAAAAAAAAATGAAATTGAGACATGGTAGAATTTATTGCCCAGAAAATTCCATACTACTATCTGATTTGAAAAGTCCAGTCCTCCTAGCTTCAGAAAATCTATTTCCCCACATTTTAATGCCCCCATGTAGCAGTCCTCATAATTCATTCGAGTGTGCTAAGCTCAGTTTTATTAGATCTGAAACAAATTTTGGTGAGGATCCTATAGGTCATTAACCATGGAGTAATTTTATCCTTGTTTCCCTAATGATGCCATAATGGTGAGTGAATTTCTTAACTAAAGACCAAAGAACATTGTGAAGGTCAGCTTCATCTGTGGGCTCCTTCAAGCGCTTCTCAGAGAGATTGGAAAAGGCACACTTTTTTGAGGAGTCATTAATAACCTCAAAGCTGAAAGCCTCTTTGCGATCTTTCTCTCTACCTTTTAATTTCCCTGCTTTTTTCTATACTCTCTTTCCTTCTCTCTCTGACTCCCTGGCTTGTCTTATGTTCTTTTATCGCCCTCATGCAGAGAGTATGGGGTGCTGCACATGTGTTTGCGTGTCTGCATGTGGGTGGTTTGTATAAATGGATTGGAGAAAGTAAAAGAAAACGACAGAGAGCAGAAATAGTAGTGCAGTGACACATAGATCCCAGATGTGATGCTGCTATAATTTAAATTTTATGCCTTTGTTATCGCTTTAACCATTTTCTTTATTCGTTTTGTTTCAGTGGTCTCCAAGAGACACCTGATTGGGTAAACCACCCAGGGACCCATTTTTATTTGGAATCTGGTGGAAGGTCTAATTAGAATTTGAATTTTGCTGAGCCTTGAAATGGCTGGTACTTTATCCTGATCGCCTTAGATATTGTTCCGAGTCAATCATTTGTCACTGCAAAGCATGCTGGGAAGGATCAGTTAATGAAACCTTGTGTTTCGTTCGGCAGTTTTTTGCTGCCCTGGCATTTTTGTCCATTTAGCTGGTCTGATGTAAAGACGCCAGTGGTTATATATCCATGTTACAACATCAACTGCAGTGTACGGTGACTAAACCGCTACTGTCACATCTGTCTGAGACTTGTCACTATTCAGCATCCCCCTTCAGAGGATCTGACATGCAGGCCAAATGTATGTTATACACATGTATACTACTGATGATAGAAAAAAGAGATTTAATCTAATTTAATCAGGGATAAAGGAATGTTCTATGTTACCTGTTCTACTTGTTTAGTTTTTTCTTTCTTTTACACTTCTTTACTATATTAGACACAAAAACTGTGACATCTGAATGGAGTTTCAATGGAGTTTTTGAGAACGTGGACAAAAGTAAAAACATTAACCATTTCAATGATGAATTCAAACTTCTTCTGTTGTAGTTGAACTGATTCGTTCTTTGTCTCCTATACATTTAGGTAGAAAAGTTTTATTTTTAACACCAAGTATATTTAAAGCTCTAAACTTGTTTCGCTTTGTTATCTCCCATATGACTAAAGCGATAACATCACACTAAGTATAGATATAAGCTAAAATAAAATCAAGAAAAGGAGGAAAATTTGTCCTAATTTATTAATTTGATCTTGTCAAATTAAATAAAGATTAATTTGTTATTTCACATACTCCAACCTTAGATTTAAATAATTTTTATTTTATTGTAATACATAAGTCAGTCATCTCTCACAGGGTCTGTAAAAAGATTATAATTTAGAAAAATATATATATTTACCCATTTTTCTTTTAATTAATACATCATTCATTGTATGTCTTATACTAGTTGTTCCCAAAACTTTTTTTGCTGTTCTGCACTTGGGCTTACAGTATGCAAACTCGCATTTTCAATAATTAAACAAAAAAAAGCAAACTGCATTTAATCATAATAGAGCAAATATTATAGATTGCAGTCTAAAAGTAGATCTTTAGATGTTTGTATGTGTGCATGATGGATTCTTCAAAGGGAAAGAAGATAATAAGCTGTCCTTTATGTTGCACTGTGAACAGGAGAAAGTAATGCTGTTATGTCAGACCAAATCTGGGTTCACGTGTGTCCTATTCTCAGGTCCCCTCTGATCCATTTTATTTCCTGAGAGTGTCCTCCTGAGAGAGTGAAGTTGACAGGCTTTAACATGTAGAAATGTAATGGCTATGAAACAGCATTGAATTTCTTTTTGTGTGTGTGTGTGTGTGTGTGTATATATATATATATATATATATATATATATATATATATATATATATATATATATATATATATATATATATATATATATATATATGCAGATTGTTTGGTTTTGAACTATGTTTCATTCTAATTGTTTTCTTGCAGTTCTGCTTGAATGAGCAGGTATTTCTTGGCCACACACATGGTAGTAGGCTCTTCTATTAATTGCCCTTAAACTAATTGAAACTGAAGTAAAAAGTCTCCTAAACCTTCTTTAAAGTCCTTTAAAATAAAATGAAATTCTTCTGACAGAATGATGGATCACCTGTAAGTCTACCTGACACTGAAATTAAGGCTTTTTAATGACAAGCTGCCTCCTCCTAGATGTGAAATTCAAATTCCCTCCCTGGTCTCCCTCCCCGTCGTCACCTGTCCCTTTGACTCGCATATGCGCCAAAACACAGGCACTCTGTCTTTGTCACCAGGAGCAGGACAATGTTTTTCTCTACCAAGCTTTTGTATTAACCAATCTCATATGGAACTGAGGACATAGCTCATTGAGCACCATGTTGTTGTAACATGGGCTTATTTTTCCTTTCATAGAAACCAGGTAGAGAATTCTTGAGCCACTCATTCTGTTTCAGCTGTGGCTGATATTTTTATTGTTCAGTACACAAAAAGGCAAATTTCCATTTTTGCATGTGTTAGTTAAAAAATCTGAATAACGTTTCATAGTAAAAATGTCACATCAATACATAGAAACACTTCATAAAAATTATCTAAATTCCTTTTAATAATTGACTCATCTTTTGTACAGATCTCTCCTGAATCATGAAAACTGTATTGTATTACCTGTGATCGGATATGGCAACCTTTATCAACACCCAGTTTGACTCTCCTGTTATTGCATTTTGCTCTGTTTCAATGCAGACCCAGTTAATCTTCAGAAACTTTGAGAAAAGCGGATTCCAGTCAGCTGTGAGAGTGAAGCCAGTGAGAGGTAAATGAAAAATCAATGCAGCTGTGACACATTAACCTATCCTTCAATTTCATAACTGGCATTAGATGTCAGGAGAAATCTGTGTTGTAATGTTGGCTGACTGGGCTCTTATGACTTTCATGGCCAATCTATACTGTAAGCTGGTTTAGTATTGGTGCATAAAATACTGTGCTTTTTAAGAGTCTGAGTGATTAGGCTTTATTTTAATTTGATTAATTAACCATTAATTGATATCTTTAACGGATTGTTCTGGATTCTTTGAGCTGAGATTTTGTCAAGCCATTACCAGTGATATCCCCTTACTTGTAGCAGAAAGGTGTCCTAATAGCACAAGTAGAAAAGTTAATAAATTCTAGGAGCAATAGAAGGATATTAATTAGTCAATCAAATCCCCTGCATTCGAGCTGATTTTAGCTGAAAAAACACAACTAGAATGTCCACAATGCTATTAGTGGATAAAGTAAGTTTTTTTTTTTTTTTTTTTTTTTTTTCTTCTTAGATGAAGAATGTGGTGATAAGCAAAGGTTGACCCAATCTGCAGACAAATAATCCACTTTATCAGTTGAGGATGATCTGAGAAGCAATGCGTCTTAAAGGGGTCATAGAATGATTATATATGGTATTTGGTGCTGGTCCTTAAGGTCTCTGAATAGGGTGTGTAACATTGGTTGGGCTGAAAATGACATATTTGCTTTTCTATTCGCCCTAATGTAAGCCTGATTAAAAGCCCTAGAATGAAACAACAGGTTTTTCTTCCTTTCACGGTATGCTCATGAATATTTAGATGAGCTGTGCGCTGATTGGTTGGTTTACTACGAGCGAAGCTGCTGAGCAAAGACGCATCATAGAAACAAGCACTCGCTCACTGAAACATTGAAATTGTTGACATGGAAGGGTGACCAGATGTCCTCCTTTTCCCGGACATGTCCTACATTTCATACCTGAAAAATGTCCACGGGGAATTTCAAAATCCTCCGGGATTTTGCCCAACTACAGTGCAAATCAATTATGATGAAGTAAGAATTATGATTTGTTGTATTGTAGTAGGTACTGATTTATCAGCAGTATTCTGCTTACAGCAGTTATTTGGCGCTGTTATTATATAATACAGAAACTTAAATAAAAAATTGGGTCAGAACTGATTGATGATTGATTGATTTGGATTTTTATATAACCATGTATCTATCTATAATCAAAAATACTTAATAAAATAATAATTGTTCAATTACTTTTTACAGAGTACTTCCGGTAAACAAAATGTAAATATATATATATAAATACATTCAACATTTATTGCCATTGTGGTTTCTCCTCCTTCAAAGTAAGGCCTTGCATTTATTTGCCACATCAAGACGATAATATGGAGAGAAAAATAGCTTTCATGTGGAGAGCTTGCCTAATCAGTACTCTCTCTCAACTGTTAAATGTATTTAAACACTAAATTAACAACCCATAAAGGACCTCTGGTACACTACATTCAAATTAGAGTCAGTTCTTATTTACTGCCACAGAAAGGCAAAAGTGACACTTTCCTTGATCACATTAAGAAATGCAGCAGAGTGACCTTGATGTAATGGAGGTGGATGAGATATGACTGTGACTGCCCTCATCCGCACAAACACACAGATTCACTGAATCTTCACCCAACAGGCAGAGGATTGGAAAAAAAGTGATAGAAAGACGATGTCTGTCCTTTTCCAGAGTGTCATTAAATCATCAGTTAATGGTGTTAGCATCAGTTTAGCTAATAAAGCTGGGGTGAACTAATAAGATATATGGGGATTGCATTTGAATTTTAGCTCTTGGTTTCAGACAAAAAAAAAAACCCAGCCAGCTTATGATTCACCTCTAAGTTCATTGTCAGGGATGTCATCTTGTTTAGCACAAGTTGATCGTTCACATATTTAATGCTTTAATTACACCTCAACAGCTGTGCGCAGTGATTTAAGTTTATGGATGTGAAAGCTCTTAATTATGAAGCAAATGCATAAAGTCATTTCTAATGGTGGATGCAGACAATTAAATTTATTTAAGATTTTCTGCAGAGGCAGAGTAAACGGCTCTCTGAAAATGACCCTTACTAAAATGCACAATATGCCTCGATCTCCTCTGTAATGTGTAATCAACGGAAATAGAGAGTATCAATCAGCTAAGTGACAACGAAAAGTGAGGAAGATTTACATGGTTTTTATTTTAATATTCAATATCCACTTTGAACCACAGATTGAAAAATCATGAACTTACAATTCTTTTAAAGAAAAGGTCAAAAATGTCTCTTGATTAAATCATATCTCAGAGAACTATCATTCGAATCATTCATACACTTCATTCACAGACTTTTTGAAACTTAATCTATATAGGTTGTTGGATATACCATAATAGGCATGCACAGTTAGCCACTAATTATATATATTTTTCAGATAATCCTATACTGCTAAAAGATTTGTGTTTTTAAGTTTTTGGTAATGTCTTCCAAGACCCACAACAGTTAAAGCAGATAATACTTTGGCATTATTATTTTTAGGATAGCAAGAATGTTCATTTCCACATACAATACAAGGATAAATTATATAAGGTTTGTTAAGGCTAAAAGAAAATGGATTTAATAAAAATATACTGTACAGCTCACAATGCCTAAGACAGTCATTGTTCCTAGAATGGGTTTGATAATGTAAAAGTCTGTAACTGGGTTGATCATAATGCTAAAGCAACACATAGATTAACATTTGAACACCCACTATTACATTAACCTACCAGATAACGCCCATGTAGTAACACTTATTTTTTACTGATTTAACGTAACGACATATACTATACACCTCTTGTCTGAGTGTTTTATAAAACTATGATGAGTTCAGTATTCAGTGCTCTTTTTTTAATTCTGTGACTGTGTTATCTGCCATGGGCTTCAGAGCTTATCTTTGTAACCATTCCTCTGCCTCAGTTGAATAAAAAGATTTCAAATTTGGTTATGTCTGAGAGTTTTTCCTTTAGAGGATGTTGTTGTTAATGTGGATTGCCTGTGGGGTAAAAGAGCTGGGAGTAGAGATGGGGATGCCTGACAGCAGATGGAAAGGTCAACAATAAAAAATTAGAACCTGCTAACGGCCAAATCTTTTACATATTATAACTCAAAAAATGTAGTAGGATGTAGTTTATTTTAACAATGACTGTAAAGAGCAACACATGTGTTGTATAAGATACCAGAAACATCATGCAAATATTTCTGTGTGATAAATTGTCAACACTCAAAGGTGTGGCACCCATTTATCCTTTTCTGAGTGTTTTTTTTTTTTTTTTTTTTTTTATAATTATTATTATGTCTTTTGAATGCACTCAAGTCCTGAGACTGTTTTACATGACAAGGAAAACATGCTGTTATAATTGCAGAAAGAACATTTAATGGAGAACAGAAAATGTAACACAAGAATCCAGCAAGGAACAAAGAAAAGTCAGGAGCTGAATAGAGGGTGGGGTTTTGGGGGTGACATAGAGCAAAGTAAAGCTAAACAGAGAAGATGTTAAACAGCGAAACAACTGTGGCAGAATAAAAGGAGGGAAGCAGACGGCTGAAGACTAATGAACTAAAGTCCAAAAAGGATATACAAACCAAAAGGGAAAGGGTATAAAACTAACACATGACATAATAATGTAGAAGAACAAAGAGGAACAAACAAAGAAATTAGTCATTAGAGCATATCCCTAACCGTACTTTTAAAATTAGGTTTAAAATGTTCCTTTTTGATAAAGCGTATAGTAATTTATATAGTAAAGTAGTTTTTGCCCTTTTCGGGTCTTTTCTCCAGTTGTGCAAGAATTTTTTGGATCAGGCCGAGTTTCAGCCTTATCGTGCATCCTGAATAGTGTAGTATACAGGGTGTAAAAAGGGGCAATTAGCCTCTCACGATCACCTCCTGATCAAGAATTGTAAGGTCGGGAGAAAATCAAACATGAGGGAATCCTACTATTTAAGCAGAACTATGGGTGTCTATGAGCCAATTTTCCTGAACCTTGCGCACTGCGCATGTGCCAACAAGGCACTTCTCCTTCTTCCAGACTGATGGGTTTCTACATTTATTTTTCTTTATGTTTGGGCTGCTGGATCACATAGAAACAACTTTTCCTCATTCTGCCTCTATATTCCTTTTCTGCAGTGTTTTATTGTTCCACTCAAAACTTTATGTTCTCTCTGCTTTTTGCAGTCATAACAGCTTTATTTGGTCTGTTCCTGTTTGACTGTGACTCCATAAAGGATTGAAATATCATCAGTATTGCATTGACATCTTTGTTTATAGATGTTTGAGCTTGACCTGTTTTTCAGTGTAGTCCTGTTTTTTTTTACTGTGAGTAACCTTATGTTGTCTCTTTCGTCCTCTGACAAGAGAATTAGCTTGGAGCTTGTCTGCTTTGCTGTGTCTTTACAGGACGGGCCCACCTGTGGAGCTAGTTAACAGTCAGTTTTTGTATATCTGCTTCTTTTCGTATGTCTGCTTCTATTACATCGAACCCAGGTCAGCCTCAGCACATGGCTTATCACACCTGAGCCTGATTTCTTCCTGTTAAAAGGGAGTTTTTCCTCTTCACGGTTGCTACTTGCATGCTTAGTGTGAGGGATTGCTCAAGATTCAACAACCAACTGCAAGCAAAAATCATTGCTGCAAGCTCATCCAGGAGGAAAATATCTTGCAAGTTAAGTGTTTTTTCTTGACAGAAACTTTTAATCAAACTAACTGTATTGTCTCTATAAAGTGCCTTGAGATTACATGTGTTGTGAATAGTTGGAACATAAATAAACTGAACTGAACAGAATTGAATTAATCCCAATCATAACAAAAAGACCTTCTGAGCCCAAGTAAATCACAAAGAAATTACAAAAAAACAAGCAAAAACCTAAGGATAGTTCCATTTAATAATCCCCAAACACCAATGGTAAAACTTTCAAGGGGCTAAAGTCCTCTAAACTTTTCTTCAGGGTTCTTCAATAGGATGCAATCAGTTAGTTTTAAACGTGCCATTTAAAGTTTGTAGATGAAGTTCTTATTAGGTATGTCCATCTGCCAAGTTTGTTGTGTTAGGTTAAAGGAGGACCTAAACCAAAACAAAAAATAAATGTCTGTAAAAAGTAGCAAGTCATGGTCTCCATAGTGGCAGTACTTTGGCTCCATGGTAGCACAGTTTGTTGTACTGTTGCCTTGCAGCAAGAAGGTCATGGTTTTGTCTTTGGCCAAGAATCTTGCGGCAGGACAGTTTGCATCTTCTCCTCATGCATGGGTGGGTTCTCACCAAGTGTTATAACTTGCTCCCACAGTCCAAAAAATACCATTAGGTTAATTAGTGCATTTAGTTGTGTGGATGGTTATGTGTTTTTTATGTTGCCCTTTTATAGACTAGTGACCTGTCCAAGAAGTACCCTGCCTTTTGCCCATAGACTGGTAGAGATAGTCTATAGTCCCTAGTGATCCTTATAGATAATGGTAAGAAGATGGATGGATTGCTATAAAATTGGCATACATTTTTTTTTTTCTAGAAAGACACTAGGGTTGTCAAAAGTGTCGATACTCAAAAAAGTATCGATACTGAAACGTTGTATCCGGATACAATACTCGTTTTTAAAAGTATTGATACAGTGCTACCACCAGTGGCACCTAAGCAGTCATTCATCTAAAGTGCAGGGTAGAGGAAATGCACTTTCAGAACACTGTGTGATTGAATAATCCTGTGCACTTTTCAGTTTCAGACTTTTTTTTATGTAACAGGTGCAGCTGCTGCACCTGTTACAAAAAGGAGGAACACTAATTTTATACGTTTTTTATCAAGCTTGCTTAATATTGTGCACAGCATACAACCTCAAAATATTGTTCTTATTGTTTATTGTATTTATTTATTGTATTTTATTTATTAATGAAAATATTTCTGTATAATTTTGGAGTCTTTGTTTTTATCCTGTGGTATCGAAAATGGTATCGAGTATCGAATATTTTCCTTAGTATCGGTATCGAGTTGAAAAGTTTAGTATCGTGACAACCCTAAAAGACACATTATAAAATCTTTGTTGAGGAGTTTGAAATTGTGGCTTTTAGTTATGTTCAGAGATGGCAAAAGTACTCACTTTCCGTACTTGAGTAAAAGTACAGATACTTGTGTTAAAAAATACTCTGGTAAAAGTGGAAGTACTGATTAAACTTCTTTACTCAAGTAAAAGTAACAAAGTACAGGCTTGTAAATTTACTTAAAGTATAAAAGTAAAAGTAGAAACCACTTTTTTCATGCCGTTGCCTACATTTTAAATGGATGTCTGCCAATAGGACTAGATCTCCGTTGTGTTCATTTTCAATCATCTCGTCGTCCATGCTACTATGCTAACGCCACCGCCACCAAGCTGCAATGATTTGCCGCCAATGAATACCGCCGAATCTGTCGATTCATCTTGTAGTGGTGCGTCAAATGCAACGTAGATTCCCATCCAATTAGATTGAATTTGGTATTGATGACGTGAAAAATAATAACGGTAACTCCATTGAAATGATTCAAAACTAAAGTAACGAGCCAATTTTTTAAAATGTAAGGAGTAGAAAGTACAGATATTTGTGTAAAAATGTAAGGAGTAGAAGTAAAAAGTCGCCATAAAAATAAGTATTAAAGTAAAGTAAAAATATCTGAAAAATCTACTTGAGTACAGTAACGAAGTATTTGTACTTTGTTACTTCCCATCTCTGGTTATGTTAATGTTGTAGAATTATTTTGGCACAAAAATAGAATGAACAGAGACTGAAAAAAACCTCATGGGAATAAGGAGGCTGATTACTCCATTTTAGAAATGAAAAAAGCTCATTGAATTACCTCCATTCTAAAGAAACCAGAAATTCTACAGACTATTTGTCAGATAGTAAAGTTTTACACAATACTTCTCCTGAGTGGCAAATTAAGAAAATGTACACAATTTGAAACAGTGACAACTGTAGGTTATGTGGCTCTACATTGCCAGTTAAGTTGAATTCTCACCAAATTACATTCAGAAATAAAATTGCGGCACTCATAGTCTATCATTTGTCAGGATAAATTGCTACAGTTTTCTGATTGCTGAGAATGTAACACGTTAACCACACTGAAATGCCTCTTTAGTCAACTTCTACCTAGATAAGGAGGACAAATGGACTCATGCATTTTTGTGTAAGAAAGTTAATGTGGTACATTTTTCTTTCTTTCCTTTATCCTCTTTTAGCCACTTTTATTCTGTCACTATTGCCCTCTTTCTGTCTTACTTACAATCTTTTTAAGACTCGTTCTGTTTTTCTGGCTGAGTGATCAAAGCTGAGACTTGAAATGATGATTTGAAAAATCGTGATTTACTCAATTTCTTTTTTAAACTGCATTAGCCATGAGAGTATGATCATTATTGATGACATCATCATTATGAATAGGATCTCTAAGTGAGTAATAAGCCGTGATCTGACTTTTTTTTTTCTTTCTTTCTCGGACTACAAATTGCAAAGGTTAGGTAATTCATTTTAATGTTTAGTTTATCATCTGCTCTTTGAATGCACTACTCTTCTATTATATTGCAGACATGATTGTGTAATTTCACTGCAGCTCACAATCATGAACATTTTCTGCTATAAATAATTCACCATGCTGTGCTTTTAAATAAATATATATATATATATATATGTAAATATATACATATATATACATATATATGTATATACATATATATATATGTATTTATATGTATGTATATATATATATATATATATATATATATATATATACACATACACAAATAAAAATACTTCGTTACTGTACTTAAGTACACTTTTTAGTTATCTATACTTTACTTTTTCCTCCTACTTCTGACTGATACTCATTGCATTTCCACACAAGTATCTGTACTTTCTATTTCTTACATTTTTAAAACAAACGTTGCTCGTTACTCTTCGCTTCGTTTTTATGCTTGTAAATATTAACTTCACGTCATGTGCGCCATTAAATGCAGATCATTGGCTCCATCCACATCTAGTGAAAACTAGTGTAATTGGATGAGTCATATAACAAAAACACTCATTGGTTAGCTAAAGGTAATCATCAGAAGCGAGCAGGTGTTCTTCAAACTGCAAACGTAAATTGTCTATGCCAGGCATCCCCAAACTCGGTCCTCAAGGCCCCCTGTCCTGCAGGTTTTAGAGGTTTCTCTGCTTCAGCACAGCTGGTTATAATGATTGCTGTAGACCAAAAGCCTGTTAATCAGCTTTCAATTAAATTTCTGAAAGGTCGGACGCAGGCGAGAGCGTATCGGGAGATGGAGACCAACAAGGTCCGCCCTCATTCTTGGCCCTATCTCAAAGAATTTTTCGAAATAGTGGAAAAATTGAGCTTTCAATTCATGTAGTGGCATCTGGCTGTTTTTTTTTTTTTAAAGGTTACTTTATACTTTTATACTTGAAGTAGATTTTGAAGCACATACTTTTTCAATTTTACTTAACTAAAGAGGTCAAGTTGATACTTCAACTTTTACCTGAGTGTTTTTAAGCTGTAGTATCTATACTTCTACTTAAGAAACAAATGTGTGTATTTTTGACACCACTTTATATATATATATATATATATATATATATATATATATATATATATATATATATATAAAACTCAAAAGCATTTCAGATCCAGAAATCAATTGTAAAATAACCACTTCTGCCTGTCTTGCTGAAATTCGCTGACAAATGTGCCTTACAGCTAAATAAATATGCAATCTTCTTGGACATATTTCGTTTATTTAAGTTTTCATATTATTAAACCATGAAACCTAGGTGAACAGATTTTTGAATTATGAAACATGGAACAGAGAAACAGAAAAAGGCCTCACATACAAAGACATTTCTGTACAGCATATTCCCCAAAGATGAATAGCTGTTTGGTGGTATGGTCGTGCAGAACAATGAGAGGGATTTCAGGAAAATGGGCTTTGGGGTGGCATTGTACTCGTACATTGTGGAAGAGGGGGAATCAGCACGCTTGAGCGCATTTAAATTTACACAAACTCTCTAGGAATGACAGTGATAAATGTTACACTCTATTCTACAATATGTTTAATGCATAGGTCTGAAGACTTAAGTTTCCCCCCTCTGGTACGAGGCTGCTGTTGTAGTTACCACTATGTGTTACATCAGATTCCTTTCCATTAAAATGCCAAGTGGCACAGTGAAGACAGTAGGAGAATATGACACTGAATTTGTTTACCTGTCACCTTCCTCCATCCCTCATTGCCCCTCTCCCCTTTTGTGTGCATGTGTCTGTGTGTGTATACGTCACAGAGGTCAGGTTTGATGCATCATCCTGCTCATGTCAGGCCAGAAAACATAATTAAAGTTTTATAAAATATGCACAAAAAACAAATCGATTAGTGACTTTTGTGTTGCACCTAATGTTAAACTTCAAAGTGTATTTTGCTTGATGAAATAAAAAAGTATCGTGGTATTGAAAGGATGTATTGTCAGGTTTCTGAATAAGAAAAAAACTTTTCTTATCGCTAAAATAGCTCAGCTGTGGCTGTCGGCATTTAAGTACATTTCATGTGCTCTGGCTATGACTACCACTGTTAAACTGTGAAGATCTATAATCTCTCTTACCCGTTTCCCCCTTTTTTTACTGTGGCACCCACACTCAGCCTCACCTATATAAAAAGTGGTGCGCTTCTGTGGATTATGAGGACTAGTTCCTAACCTGAGTTTGATCTCCTTTAAGCAGGGTGTGCATGAGCAGCTGAGTGTATTTCTCCTGTACATCTACAATCAAAAACATTGATAAGATAAGCTTGATCTCTCTTAGGAATAAGTGTTTTGGTTCACAGTGTACTCAGAATGTGGTAACACCTCAGTGGAGGCTGTTTTTATTATTATATTGAATTCCACAGTATATATATCAAAGTGCTCAGAATAATCAGCTTTTTAATAAAATGCATAACAAAACATAGTGTCACAATATTTTTCAAAATGTTACATACACATTCAAATTCCAGTGTGTTGAATAAAAAAACATTAATCTCAACAAAATCTAAGGTATCTAAGGTCTATACCAAATTAAAGGAGATTATTTGAAATGGTAGTTTTAATTTGACAAATGGAAACTCATTGAACCTCTTTTCTATTTTATGGAAAATGACTTTACTTTATTGACAGAAAACTGTACTAACTAGCAATAATGTGGTGTTGATAGGTGCCAGTTTTTATAGTTTATTTTTATTACTCATGCAAAAGCCTGTGCGGTGCACAACTCCCTATGTATTCTTACTGGTCCTTTATAAAGGTTGGATTATCTTAACAAACAAGCCCAAACTTTCTCAGATTTACAACATTAGCTGGTCTTGGCTGGATATTCCTTACCCCTTTAAACAGGCCTTTGCCTGCTAGCCATTCCAGTCCCCGACAGCTTGAGCACTTTCGATTTTATACCTCAGCAGCTTTTATAGCATCTTTAGCTCTGCAACCACAGAACTTGCTGTATTCTTTGGAAGGAGAGAGCCTGAGACAGGCAGCAAGGGAAAGGCATACAAACACTATGGATAAAAACAAAATAAATACAGAGCATATGAAGGATGCTGAGCAGCTTCGTCATGTGACTCCAAGAACTTTCACTGTGATTGGACCCTGAAGTAGGATGCATAGCCTCCCTGGCTCCTGACTGAAACTGCTGATAGTATGGTACTGTTTCATATTATGTAAGGTAGAGTAACCAAGCCTCTGAAGGTTTAAACATCTGTGTAACATGGCCAAAAGCGATACTGTGAAACCATAATTAAAGGTTTTGACTGAGAGAACCCCTGCCTAATGCTGTTTAGACTTACCGGTAGATAAGTGTTTCTGTAGGAAGAAAAGAGGCCACTGTGTGTGTTTTTATGAAGATGCTGCAATGACAGCATAAGATATAGAAGTCAATATCAACAACTATCTTAATTCCATGACCAAATGTGGAATTAGGTGTTGTGTGCCCATTCTTTGTAATACTCAAGTCACCATTACAACAATGAAATTCAGCAACTTAAAACAAACATGTTCACACTCTAAAACTATCCAGCAAATGTGTCACCCTGTTGTATTCGAAATAGATTATTTTTAAATCCCCTTATTAAAAACTAGAAGTCCCGATATGCACATCTGCATCCATATATTTTCACCTTGTGAACAAGGTGCAGCTTTTCAAATGCAACACTCATTTTTTACCCATTTTTCATTTACCTGCCAGCAAATCAGAGGCGACAGTTAAATTTTGACAGTAGATGAACGCTCTTTGCGATTTAGAGCTAATGTCATGTTTCTCCACTAATCCCTCATCATTTTTGGGCCTCATTGCCTATTTTTCTCTATGATATTAAGTATTCAAAGCTCATTTACATTCTTATTTTTCAATTTGCTGCTGCAGTAGTTTAATTTATTCTATATAATTTCTTTTTCTGAGAGGGACATTAATCACTGACTGTACATTTTAGTGCCTCTGGGACTTTTTTAATCAATAAAATAAAGGGATAAGAACCTCAGGCTCTTAGAATGGCTAAAGTGAGAGCTTCTTTGTGTAACACTTTTACTTTTACAGTCTCTTTTAGTTTGCTCAAATTCACTTACAAAGGTGAGAACATTTTATTTGCTCTATATTCTTTTAATTAAAGTTGTAAATGTTGTAGATCTAAAAAAGACTTGTCCTGATTTTTTTTTTTTTTTTTTTTTTTTTTTTTGACTTTGATTATAAGGAGGTGACAAAAAAACACATCTCAGAAATACCGTCCATATCAATAAGCCCCCTGCCCCCTAGTAATGATTCTGGTAGTTCTATATTTCTGGTCTGTTAAGCTGGAGGCCTAACCACTTTTATCCTTTTTTTTCTCTCTTTTCTTGTTGTTTCTTCACCCTTTTACATTCATTTTATGCTTGGCTATTCCGTAGGCTATCAGTATATTAATGCCATGGCTTAAGCCAAACAGCCTCTGCGAGATAAGCCTTGGGGTTGTCATGTGGCTGCTCACAGTTCATACTCTGCTTTCCTCTTTTCTTTGAAAGCTAAAAATCATTAAATATTTATCTTTTTTATTTTCCTTATTCCTTAGCATATGCTGGCATCTCCGTCCCATTTTGGTGTTTTTAAAGTTTCTTTTATTTTTCTGCTTCATTGTGCACAATAGGCATATCTTCATTACTTATTGACTAGTTTTAAAGGCTTGACCTTCGTGAGGTGTGAGTGAAGGTGGGGGTTTGACTGTTGGTTGATGAAGGGGTTTGTTGAGATGGAGTGGGGGTGGGCAGGGGTGTCTGTAAACTCTGATACATAATGCTGTGAGCTATAATACTCTGTGCATGGCTGGTCGCAGGCCCGCTAATCACAAGGAAAAAGACCAGACTGTCTCACTCCATAAACCAGGCCCAGAAAGAAGACAGCCACGGGGGCACAATGTCACTTGTAAATCCCAAATTAAACTCAACTGCCCAAAGCTTCCCAGTGTAAAAACACACTTCAATCCCACCTTCCCTCCGTTTTCCTCCTTTTCTCCATGAGGTGTAAATGCATGGATGGAGCGCTGATACGTGTCCGAGCGCTAACGATGTCAAGGTTGCAGAGTGGTCAATTTGTGTGCTTGTTGGCAGTGTTTTGCTTTATGCATGCATTTCATTCTGCAAAACTTGTGGTGCAGCTGGGCCTGCTTAAGGCTCCCATGGCAGCACTCTGATTCAAACATTTAGCACTTGTCACTGTTAATGTTTCAGAGTTAAAAAGAAATATAGTGAATCATAAATATGTAAACAAGTCTATGTTAAGTAAAAAATGTTGGCAATGATGAATCATTTTATGTCCCATTTCCATCTGACATTTATAAGCGTCAGAACATTTTAACTAAGATACAAACTTTGATGGATGGACAAACAATCCATCCATATGTAAATATGTAAAAATAGAAAAGATTGAATCCCTCAGTTGAAAAAGCAGCATTTAATATCTTGCAATGAAGTTCTTCTGGACTATGAGAGTAACTCTTCTTCACACCCCCTACAACTCGCATAACAGGACTTTACCAAATTTAGATTCTTATGCTGGTTAGACCAATTCAAAACAAAGATTTTTCTATACAGATGCTGTAACTTGATTTAATTGTATTTAATGCTCAGACTAGAAGTGATACTAACAAATAAATTAATCATAAACAAAATATGATCTATTCATATTTATCAGAAAGCTGAAGGTATTCCTTTAAAAATAACATATATAAAGCTGTTCATGACAAAGACTTTACATCTATCTGACTAATGTAGACTAATGTAATAGTTTCATTAGAAGAAAAGCCCTCTGTCAGGCATACTTACTCCTTTGCTCATGTAAACTATTTATAAGATTGCAGTGACAGATAGAACTTAACCTGAACTCCTAGCAGCTTCTTTAGTGTTTATGTTAAAATCTTGTAAGCATTAATTTACTATTTTCTATCTTGTTTTTAAATATTGTTTGGAGAAGCCTCCAGTATTTTATGAGGCCATTTTGTTTATTTGGTGTTTATTAAGATAAGATCGTATTGCACTTATTTATTGGTATGGAGATTTGTTTTATTGTTTCTTTTAACTGAAACCTTTGTATAATGAGCTGTTGATCAGTCACTTTGTCTCTGCAGACTATACCTTTAGCGAAATGATTTAAATGAGACAATGTCAGGGAAAGTCCTCCAGTGTAGGAAGGCTGAATCTTAGTTTTGGTTACATTCATTATAAGCAAAAATATAATGGAACACAAAAAGCCCAAATCAAATTCGAAATCAACATTAAGAAAGTATTAAGTCAAGAGTTTATACAGTTAAATAACCAGGTTATAGCTTTTGACCACCATCATTTGTTTCTTAAAGTTGAGCTGTACAGAAAACATGTTATATTAAATTTGAAAACAGTTGTGAAATTATCTCATGTTAATTTTCTATCACAAAAGTCCTGTATTTTAACAGATGAACACTTTTGAGAGCCAGTGTACCAGACCAAAGGGTGGAATTGGTCTGCATGCATCCCTCCCTCAAACCCTTATCTACATTGTGTCATAGATACTAAAGAATTTTTTATGTGCATATGGGCTAGTTTGAGGCCGCTATAGGGGAGGGAAAATGGTCTCCTTCAAGGCAATATGTTCATTAAGATAATGTGTTAGTTCCAATTAAACTAACATTAAAATGGTCTCCATAAAGAGTCAGAGTCAGCGTTTTTCCCAACTTGCTCTTTTAATTACATCGTTCCTCTCCTGTCATTAAGGATATTAAAAATTCATTAACAAGAATAGTATTGCGCACTGCAGCGCTGCGACAAATCAGAGGGACTTTCATCTCAAGTTGTCAAGAGATTATTGCCGTTAGTATTTTCATCTGAAAGGTGTTAAGCTGCATTTAAGCTGCACTTCAAGAGATCTCAACAGGTTACTGTGGTGCCAAACTGTCAAGTTATTTAAACCTTGTATTTATCCGCTAGTAGTTTTAAAATGGAATTTAATATGGAAAGAGGCAGACATTTAAATGATGAATGAGTTTTAGGAACATAGGGTTTCATGTGTTGTATTTAGCCATTTATTAAATGTGCATTTATTTGCTGCGGCATCTAGTGTCCTCTCTAATGTGATTCCATTGCCGGTTGTTATGTTTTCTGTCAGTTATATTTCTCGCTCCTAATTTGTTTTCATCAAATGTGTTTATAGCCAGTTGAAACTGTTTTACAGCTTCGCTATTGAACCGTGCTGCTGCTGCTGCAGGAAATGAGTCTGTCCATGAATAACATAAGTTCTGCCAGCATCATCCTCGCAAGAGAGAACAAGGGAAGGACTCAAAATCTGCATCTCTTTAATATTAAAACTGTGAGTTTATCGTTATGCTCCTGCACAGCTCTCAGTAGACGGTACAAAAGCGGACTTTCTAAACCTTAATGAACATTGGTGCAGTGCCAAAGCTGACTCACTTAATGACAAAGATTAAAGAGACACGGCAAACATTCACAGGAAACGCAGCAGGTGTTCATTTTGAAATAATTATGGGGTTGGCATGATAGGAAGAAACAATTAAATGAATAAATGTAAAACAACAGTATTTAAATGTTTTGTTGGCACACATATGACATTGGTGCCCTCAAAATTTCCCATGTGGTCTGATTAAACACCCTCATTTAAATGTTCAAATACTAAAAACATAATTTATTTTCATCAGTGTCTTATATTGATTTTTAATATCTTAGAAGCAATGAGTGTAAAGAAAATAATAATAAAGCTGTGATTCTTGAAGTAGTGTTCAACTGTTTTCCTGTTCCTTAGCATTCATTTGTACTTTAACTAGTTGCAAGCAAATTATAATGATTTTAAATTCTCTCTGTTTTGACCCAGAGAGGGTTATTAGTTTCAAACTAAAATCTCTTTTTTTTTTTTTTTTTTTACTTTATTACACTTAATACCACTATGTATGCTTTGACAAATTCTGTTGTGGCTCATTTCTGACACTCTTTGGATCTGAACAACAAAAAGCAAAAAGTCATATGACAAATATTTTTGTTGTATTTCTCAGTAATATTACATCAGCTATATGTGAATCATCACTAGAAGTCCTAACAACATTCGGAAATAAACAGACTTGACAAGTTTTATAAATTAAAACATAAAAATAAAGTCCATACTAAATGTAACAGAGAATGTAGAAGAAAACCACGACTATTATGGACAGATGAGTGTAATATGCAAGTATTATGACACTATAACAGAGGACATATTTGGCATCAACCAAACACTGCATTCCAAGTAAAGAACCTTATACTAGCTCTGAGGCATGGAGGTGAAAGTCTCATGGTTTGAGAATGCTTTGCTGTGGCAGGACTAGGAGAGCTCATCATCATACGTGACCAGAAAAAAAAAAAGAATTAGCAGAATTAGAGCCTTTAATCTGAAAGTAATCTAAAACACAAAAGAAAATCTACCAAGGATTGACTAAAACTAAGGAAATAAGAAAATCCTTAGCAAAATCCTCAGTTAAGTGAGGTTTAATACAATCTCTTTTCTAAACCAGGGTAGAAGAGTGCTAGATGACTGCATATTTAAATGTAATTATTTAAGGCTTAGAGTATTTTAAGTTTTTTTTTTTTATATTAAATTATTTTATTGTGTTTAAAGCATTCTCTTTTCTACAAATCACATAAAAGTTGGTATATGTAAGCTTTACTATTGAAACAATATTTTCTGCAGGCTTGTCTAAGTTTTTCTATGTTAATTTGTGTGTTAATTTTAAAATAGCACTAGTAATAATCTTTTTCTTAATGGCAGAATTTAATTGTTAAAGCCAGATAAGTGTAACTCACCTTTAAAAATAATTAGAGCTGAATTAACCATCATTTTGAAGCCAGGACCACACATTAATTAGAAATAAAGTTTATAAAAAGTAAAATGCTTCTGAAAAAAATAAACAGATAATAGTGAACATGGCAATATAAACATTTACAAGGAACATGAAAACTTCATACTTTAATAAAATTAAATCTAACAGAATTAATGGAAATGGTAAGGATGCTACTGACCTCATTGACATTTTTGCTGAATTCAAGTTTGATTTTAATGATGCTTTAAATTCTAAGCTGCACAATAATTATTTAAGAATTATTTCTTGACCTATTTTAATTGCTTATTTTAGATTAAGGATTCCTTATTCACCAATATGGCACTACAATACTGAATGAATGGTAAAACTCAAATAGGCACAGCAATAATGTTAAAATTACAGTGTTGCTAAATAAAATACAAAAAGACTTAAAATTATACATAACAGAAGTTCCTTTTTAAGTTAAAATTATTCTCTATTGTGAAATCAGTAAATTCTATTTATGAGACTAAAGCATGACCACTGAATGAACCCTTTCCTACATGCACACCTTCACTGAAAGCTGAGAAAATAAGAACATAACGTCACCATGTTATCAATATTCCATTAGGAGCTGTTTGTGAATTCAATCTTGCAGCAGCCACCAGTGTATCATAGAGCACTGAAATATTCATATCCTCCTAATTAATTGGCATCAGAAGGGTGCCTTGTTTTGTTTTTCAAGCAGTACAACGGTAAAGTAAGCCGGAGTTTAGGCTGAGATATTCAGCGAAGCAGTTCATGGGATTAGTGCAGAAAGTTGAGGGCTGAAAGTTACCATTATATATTTATTTTATTCTGTGTTTATTATCTGACAAGTAATCTTAATCAACAATTAAAGATCTGGCCTTTGCTGCTATCCAAGTTAATGCAGTTAGTCCAACTCAGAAACATCAGTTATTGAATTGCATTACTTGGATCTGTGGGGCTTCCATTACTCACTCTGGCTAATCTGTAATGACTGGCTATCATCACTCAGCCAAGCTAAAATGGGCACCCTTATTGATTGTACTCCAACCACAAAAAAAAGAAAGAAAATCCCACTGTCACTCACGTCTAAATCCAGTTATATATTTTAGCACAAACTCCTCTCCATTTGAAGAATTTCCTATTGATTATGTCTGTTTGCATTGGCGAAATGGTGTGTTTGTTTGAGCTGCAGGCGGACAGCTGCATGCTTTTTTTTTTTTTACATACTTGCTGCATGTTGGCCTCAGTGTTGTGACCAAGATATATCCCAGCCGCGTTGAAGATCCATCAACCCTGACAGGTCCATTGTGCAAGCACTCTCTACAAGCTCAGACCAACATCTCACACTAAGGTATCATTTTCATAGACAAAAAATTCAAAAACAGAAGTGGATTTGAAAGGCTACAGCAGCCAGCAGATTCCTGGTCATTTTATTTTTGACCAATCTTTTTTTTTTTTTTTTTTTTTTTTTTTTTTTTTTTACCCCAACAAAATAGATAAAAAAATAACTCAAAAAGAAGAAGAGATCTACTTTTCTTTTCCAGCAACTTTATGTGTCAAGGTATTGTTCATTTTTTTAAAGCAAACATCTTCTCACACAAAGATACCTTAAATATCTATGGATGAATGATAGTAGCTCACTATAGTCGTTCCAAAACAAAACAAATAAATGAGGTCCTTGGAGGCCTGCAGATTCAGAATTCCAGAAATGAATGGGTATTTGAATGATTGCTGCTGTGACAGGCTTGCTGTGATAGAATAACACATTCTGTTAAACAAATAGGCCCTTGAGTGCCGCTTGGTCCCAGGGGTCTGTCTATAGCCCTGAGGCTGAGGTTTTCAGAAGGATGGGCTGCTCACAGCATGGCAGTACGCTGACGAACACAGTGTCTGAAACTCCAATACTACCCGAAAAACTATAAGTATATTATTAATTTTTTATAGCATAATGGCTCAACTAAGCTTAAAATTATTGATGCAAACAAATTTTGAGTTTTACCAAATTAAAATAATAAATCTTGTCCTGATTTAAATGGGATAGAGTATCAGTAGAAGGAACTAAAGGTTAGGACAATAGCAAAAAGTTCTTCTTTTTGTAAGAATGGCTCTAACTATTTTCACATTTTATTGTGGTGACAATGTGAACAAAGCAATATAATAAAAAAAAATGTATATAGCTCATGTACATTGTCTCCATATTTTAGGAAAATAATGTGTCATTTGAAATCAGAAATTTTCAGAATTTTGTCTCAAGCTCCTTTCAACTGCATTTAATCTACGAAAGATGGTGAGAAGAAGCTATGGAGAAATTGAACAATGAGCAAGTAATTCATATATTTTCATCATTTGTTGTTACACTATGTGGTAAATTGAATATACAAAAATATGAAAAAAATATTATTGAAAAATTCAGAATAAAATTTGTGATACAATAGAAATAATAAAGTCATGGCAAAAGAAACAGATTCTGTAGCAAAAAAAAAAAAAATTTTGCAACTTTCATTCAAATATGTTGTACATAACAGGATATTTCCAAAGTGACAAGATATTAAAGGACTTTGTCTCACAAAATTGACTTTTTCCTTTTTTATGTTCAAACCAAATAAACCGAAGCTGAGATAATAAAAATAGTCCAAGTTTGATCATCTTGGGTCATTTTGACAAATTAGAAATCCTTTTAAACCAAAAAATACCATCCAACATGTCCAATACACTTTGAAATTGTTAAATAGAGTTACCTTAAATTACATCAACTTAAAACGCAGTTATTATTTGGTACAGTAATGTATTTAAAAGAGATTCCAGTGAGACTAGATCCACTGGAACTGGGCTTTGTTCACTGGTGCCTTAAGAGACATGTTGCTGCCGTTGTATTGGCCTGAATCTTACCCTGCAGCTTGCCATCCCTAAACAGCACGCTCTTTGATGATGTCATGGGGTAAGATAGGCGCCATTGTAGATATGGGCTTCCAGAGAACTGCTACACACTGTTTTAGCATCTGCTGAAAGAGAAACACCCTCCCGAGTCGCTTTGACGGGGGATTTTTCTAAAAGGGAGCTGGACAAAAGCCACAGTTTCTTCTGTGATATCCTGTTAAGGCTGTTCTGGAGTCAGCCAAGCATGGCCTTCCTTCAGAGAGCTGGGGCAACATCATTCAGCTTCCTTCGTGTGTTTCAAGGCACACAACAAACCCTGTGGTCCACAGCTCAGTGGACAAGGAAAAAGACCGGCACGCATTGTCTTTTTACCTCTACACACATTCAGAGGCATGCACATGGTGCACAAACCCCACCCCCCCACCACCCCCCATTTGGGCATGTACTACACACCACAAATAAAGGACAGTTGGCCTCTGTTTTAATAAAGGATTTTAGGTTATTAATTTTAGCAATATATTATCCACTGCAAATCTGACCCTTGCATATGACCTTACTGGCAACCTGTTTACCTTGGTATAAACTAAAACCACAAGTGATCTGATTCAATAAAGTGTAAATTATGCTTCCATTTTCCCAGGGCCCATTTAAATGACTAATTTTGTATAATTAACAACCCCAATCAAACTGAATCTGAATTAATGGAAGCACTGATGAATTGACGACAGGTAGGTGGGGAGGGCCAGTGGGGGTGAGGGAGGGGGCGTACCCAGAAATACAGCTAACATATCTCAGGGGTAAACATGATAGAATTACAAAATGAGCAGCTTGCAAACTGTCTCATCTTTGATGAAGAAACGTTTAATTATCCCCCTGATGGAAGAGGTCCTTCATTGTCTGAAGCTAATTTGTCCCTTTTGGCTACTTCCCTACTCCAGAGGCCCCTCTGTCTCAGGTTACCCCCCTCCTTCTCTTCCTTACCAGCTCACTGCCACCCCAGGTATCAGCATCTCCCAGTCCCAAAGACATCCACAACCAGGAGTAGAATCCAGACAGTATTTTGTTTGTTGAGTGCAGCCCTAAGATCTGGCCTCTTGGGAAAAGATGAAAGAAGCTGAGCCGCCTCCCTCTCAAGGAAAGGATCAAGCAGGTCAATTTCCTCTGACTTTGTCCTGTCTTGGAGTTTGTGTTCCCTCTTCCCACAAAGGCCACCATTGGTCTATTCCGGAGGCTCTCTCTCTCTTAGCTGCCCCGTTGTTGCCCTCATTTGATTCCCAGAATAATAGATGGCAATCCACGCCTCCTGAGCACAACTCCTTTTTAAAAAGTGAAACAAGAGATAACACTCCCTAGCATAGAAGGGACATCAAAATAGAAACAGATACTGTATAATTCTTTCTAGTTTCAACAAAAACTTCTTGTAGAATACCGTGAAAATAGAGTTACTACTCAACAAAAACATTTTCTTTGTGAGCCATTGAGAAAACGACACCTAAAACGTCTCCCTACATGTTAGTATTCCATTTAGCCTTGAACGATTTCTCATGCTTTTCACATAATGGAATTAAATACACTCACATTAGGCCTGACAGTGGATCCAGTTCACATTTAAATGCAATTTCAAAAGGGGCATATATTTGCATAGTGAAATAAAATTAAGACCTAATTATGCAAATAAATCATCAAATGCGACAGAGGATGCTTTTCAATTTGCTAAATGTCTCATTTTTTAAGGCAATATCTATTTATAAAATGGCTTTGCACACATTTTGCATAGCACACTATTTAGGTTGACTGCAATCAAAAAAGAGAACACAATTAATCTCTTTGCATTAAAAAAACAAAACATTTCAAAACTGACCCTAACTTCATCACTCATTGCTCTTTATGTGCTTAAGAGGTGTGCATAATTTTTACGTATAATTATTTCTTTAGACACAAGGTAAATAAATCAACGTATCACTTACGTATATCCACTGAGAAATAGAGCTATTGTATTTGTAACAGAATTTGAACAGAAGTGACTTCAAAGATCTGCCTGAGTGATTAACAGAGGTTAAAACAGCGGTAGTTTACAGTAGGGCAACACTGCTCAGGCTTTTCTTCACCAGACCGTTTCCTTGAGGTCTAACTTGCAGATTCCATCTTTGACCGTATTAGTCTTTATTCAAAGGGCCAGAGCACAAAGAACAGAAAGCTGCAGAAAGGTTTGAAAAATAACATGTGGAGAAATTACAAGATTATCTCATTCTATGCATCATTACTTTTGACCTTAGCCATGTCCAACTAGCTATATGGAGAATTTTATTGGAGGCCTAATTCTAGCCAGAACCTTTCCCTGTGACACAGACTTGAAGTTTGGGTGGAGTGATACAATTTTGTAGGGTAAGTTTACAACAACAAGAAGAAAAAGACAAAGAGCCACTGATGTTCTTACAGTGTACATTAAATTAGATAACATGATTTGATAATATCAAAGCTATAAATCAATACATTTTTCAGTTAGAAATGCTTTTCTTTGTATTAAAGATGAACCATCAAATCTACACTGATTAGTAAGCACACCATATATATATATATATATATATATATATATATATATATATATATATATATATATATATATATATATATATATATATATATATATATATATATATATATATATATATATATATATGTATATATATGAAATTGTAATTGCCCTCCTTTTACCTCTATACAAATGCACCAAAAGCATGTACTTTAGTGGTTATTTTTAGTTTTTAATAAAAACAAATAGAACTTAGGTTAGTAAGCTGATCTGTACAAGGGACATAATTCTTCAGCTTCTGTTACATTAAAAACTCCTGATTTTATTGTCTTCTTTTGATGTAAGTCCTTTGAGTATCAAAAAATAATACAATTTTAGAAGTCAAAATGTGTATATAAATGTGCAACTCTGCAACTGACCAATGATGACTCCAGCACAGTTTCTTGCTTTCACGTTAAACTAGTTTATGTAATTTAAGTTATTATTACATTTTTAGGTTTTTAAAACAACAAACAAAAATGAGAAATATTCCTTAAATTTTCATTTTTCTAGAAACATTTTGAATTGCCTCAATGTGGTATTTCATACCATTTCATTAGGCATAGATTATAAGAAGATGTTGCAAATACAAGATGTTGAAGAAAAACAGAGTTTTGTGATTTTGTGACTGCAAAACTAATTTTACATTTGTAATGTTCTTTTTAGCTTTGTTCTTTATTCAGCAATTATTTGTAGCACCATTTTTACAAAAAACAGAAGCCTATTTCCGTTGCTAAACAGATTATTTAAATGTATTCCAATCTTATTCATTTAAGAGAAAAAATGTATTCAAAAATGTTTAACTACAGTTTAGACAAACCATTCGTTAAGTTTAGAAACAATTAGCTTGTTTATCCAACATGAAAAATTTGAGTTAATTTTTTTTCTTTACTTTTTCCTTAATTAATTTTTTTGCATATTTTTAACCAAAAAAATATTATTATTACCTTTAGAGCTTCCCATTTGGTCAGTGATCTATAGTTTTTACATTGTGTGTTCTAATTTATATCAAAGATTTTCAAAAAAAATATTTTCATTTTGTGTATGTATCATTGAGGGATGAATAAAGGTCGATTTAGGTTTATTCTATTCCAGTCTATTCTATTCTACTCTAACGGGATTACATTGGAATGGCAGTGTATGAGTTTAACTGTTGAATTACCATCTAAATTACCTAAACAGGAAATTTGTAAAACAGGTCCTATCAATTGATAATATTAAGTTAAAAATCTCACACCAAAATCTTTCAAATGTAAATCTTTAAAATCTAAATTTCTTTAAACAATTTAAAATCTTTCAAATCTAACAAATGGAAATTGTGTGGTTCTAACAGGTCAGTGGGATCTAAGTATAGGGCTGCTTTTGGTCAAAATGCTTCTTATGATAAACAGTTATCAATGCAGATGTTTAAGATAAGGTGGTGGATGAAACAGGTGGGAGGTAATGAAGAGTAACATAGGGTAATTGATGACATGTCCTTAACACTGGGGATATTGTTCCATGACTTAATCTTTGTCATCAGAGTAAGGACAGTTTGCATGCGTGTGACACGGGCAGAGGATGGAGAGCTTCAAGGCTTACTGTGTCAACTTTCTCTCTCCCTGTTTCTCTTTGGGTCAAGTAAACAGCCTTTGCAGGGACAGCTCAGGGCTAGTGTCTGACCAGCCAGGCTGAAAATGGCCCTTGTCCATTCCTGCCATGTAGCATTTTTTCCCCCCAGCTGTTTGTCCTTTGTCATGGACACAGCTTGTAATAAGAAGAGCCAACATATTTATGAAGTGGCCGACCTCGCCGGTGGATAGGACTTTAATCCGGCGTGCACAGAACAGCTTTGTTATTCTTTAACAATTCCCAGGCCTGCGCAGTGGAGGAGAGTGCCTATGCTGCATGTGAACAATTGAACATAATTGTTGTTTAAGGAAACTAAACGGAATCAATATCAGTAAAGGACATTGTATTTGCCTCATTTATGGCTTTATCTGACAGTTTCTATTTAGGCTTCAACTGAGCTTTTTTTTTGGAGGGGGGGTTAAGAAAGGAGTCCTTTTACGGGTTTAGCTGTGTGTGTGCTTTCAATAGGCAGCAGGGAATTCCCCTTTAAACAAACAACAGGATTAACAAGATAACGCAGCAGTCTCCACAAAAGTGAAAGTCAAGTTACATTAAACTGAGGTTTTTAGGGCCTTACCCAAACGTTTACAGAATATTTAAAAAATAGAATTTGTCGTAATAATTTATTTTATGTTTTTTTCAATCAAATATATTAAATATTTATTTTTCTTGTCAATGAATCATGGTATAATAGTCTGCAACCAGTTGACTGTAAAGAGGATGCTAATTGTTTTTTTAAAGAAAAGGTTCACGTAGTGGGCAATTAAAAATTCAAGTATTTATGCAGACTGTATAAAAAAGTTTGTTATAAATCTGAATTGAATGCTAGTATAGGTCACATATGTCAGAAGAATAAGAAATAGTTCAGAAAATGTTTCTATACGTTCTTCAAATTTAAGGGGAAACACCACATTTCATATACACTTGTTACAATATAAGACAAGACATCAGAAAAGATGTCCCATATTATGAAGGTCTTGGATTCTGGTTCACAATTGGGTACAATTTCAGATGCCTAAAGGTGCAATGCTATTCCGTTCATGCCTGCATTAAAAAAATATGGCCTATATGGTAAGGTTCCTTGATAACAGTCCTCCTGTTCCAGTCTTCTGCACCTTTCAGGTGTATCACTGCTTCAACACACCTAGATCACATAATCAGGTCATTAGCAGGACTCTGGGGGACTTGGCTGCATACTGAGGAGGTAATTCAGCCGTTTGATTTAGGAGTAAGGAATTGAGGGAACCTGCCCCTAACGTAATGCTTTTTGTCTGGCAGCCTGGAACCGCTGCAGCCTTCTGGGGCCGGGTATACTGTAGGTGCATTACATGGTTGGCCTTTAACTATTTTGGTCATACTTAAAATCATACATCTCCAGGTTCGAGTAAAATTGAATGACATACACATAAATAAGCAACACCACAAAATCACCCCGAAGAGTTGACGGTCTACAAGAAAAGGCTACTGTAATATTATTGTTTGGCTGCCTACTTAAATTATGGAAAAAAAAATTTGATTTAATAAAATTAGTCAGGCAATTAAAATGCTGTCTTCAGATTTTGTTTGTAGAGCAAACTGCCCTGTCAACATATGCTCCGTATAGTATGGCTGAAACACTTTGACAGAAATATGTAAATTTATAAGGGAATGTTTGGCTAACACACTGTTAAGAAACAGAGACATGTTCCTTTGCTTAAAAAAATATTTATTTAACTAACAAATTTGCTACTGTACCTCAGGATGACAGTAAAATACCCTTTGAACAGGCTGGTTGAAGCCAGTAAGAGAAACATTTCCTTCTTTAATAATGTCTGAAAATTTGCTGATTGATAAATAAACCATTACTTTAAAAGCAATATAAAACAGCGGATTGTTTGCACACACTTACAGAAAAAGGCTTGATATTTACAGACACTTGATGAGATTACAAGTGAAGTGTTTAGTATGTGGCAGCAATATGCTGTGGGACTGATTTGTTGCAGGTGTACATAACAAAATAAATGTCATCTTCACACTGAGTGCCACTGGGAATTAAATGAATAATAAACAACTGTAAACAGTTGCTCTTCTCTGAATAATCACAATACTGAGATTACTTAGAATAAAAAGATTTTCAGCTTTGTCTGCCCTTTTCTCTGGTTGGTGAAAACACCATGACAAAAACTTAGCATATATTACCCTAGAAACCCGTTTCTAGGGCAATTTCCTAGTAAAATGTTTAAAAGTTAAGTGTGCACAATGATGTGTGAAGCTATTCAACAGGAAACATAAAGACAGATGGTAATACTTTTAGGAGATAACATGAAGGCTGAATAGAATACAGAAACGATGTTGTGCCTGAGCTAAACATCTGAGTTGTGGGGCAAGTTAGCTGTGGAAACAAGGGTATATGCAGGAATTATTACTGTACATTGAATTTAGAGCCTTTTTAATACTTTCATAACTTTTTTAAACCTTTCTAATTTTACCTTTTAAATAAAACCCTTTTTCCTTAAAACAACACAATTGCTGGAACTGTGGTGGAAATGTTTTGACTCTAGATGTGTGACTCATTTATTAACTTATCAAAAACTACCAATTTTTCTGTTAAACTTTTGTAGCAGGTACAAGCAGTAATGCTTATGAGTCATATCCAATTATTTTATTTAAATTAAATTATATTTTAACTGAAATGTTCAGTAAAGGGGCCTCAACGTTTAACACAAGTGGAAATCTAATAAGGAAACTACAAAATCCTGGACTAGAATTAAAAAGACAATTGGTTTTTCAAACCTGTTTTTAACCACATTCTAAAATTGCTTATCCCTTGTAAAAACATAATACTCTTGTTTAATTGAGTCCGTTTTGGCTAGCTTAGGTTCCTATAAGTCGAACTAACCTAGTTTTGCTGAAAAGGCTAAGCTTGATTTTTAACCTTTAGTATTTACAGTATGTCTGTATAGTGTACTGTGAGTGGTGCAGTCTATACCCAAGTTACACAGCATTTCTTATGACATATAACTTCATTTCCTGCCACGTCAGATCTGTTTGCCTTCTAGCTTTGCAAAAACATAAGAAACTGAGTCTGTTTGGGCATCTTGTGAGACTAGTGAGGTGGAGAGAGCTGCTTAAAAATGCAGTTTTTTTAATGTAATAATATAAACATTTAAAGAGGTTGTTTTAACATCTTACCACCAGGGGAGGAGCTAAAGGGCTGGGAATCAGATTAGCCCCCCCTAGATTATTGGCATGTCAAGCACCAGGTCATTCTAATATAGTAGGTGGCACAATGTGACACAAATGCTTGTAATTTACCCATCTAGAGGAAGAACTTTACTGTAGACATGGGCAAATCTGAGATTAAGAGTATGATCAGGCAACAAAATAAAAATAGAATTTGAGAAAAGTAGAAATGAGGATGAAATAGGAGGATGGTTTAACAGCAGACAAAATGTACCAGGAAAAATAACTACCCTAGGGAAGAGAAAGATGCAAAGTTTATTATTAAGAAAAGCAAGATTTGAACATATTAGACTTAATTATACACTTTTTAAACTTCAAAAAACATAATATAGGGAATTTTTCCCACTATGGAAAGGATAAAATGAGACAACATGTACACTGGAATATCAGTAACATGAGCATTAGAAGATCCATGGATAGAATTTCAGTGATTTTGCCAAGTGAAATATGCCACTTTATCAATCATAAGTTTACATCAGAGAAAGACATCTAATGATTACAGTTAAATGGCTTAAATGTATTTTAATTCCCTCTATAAAGTCATGATTACAGCTGACGGGTATATCAAGTGGTCCTTTTATTTGGTTAACATGATCAAATTGACTCTTGTGTCACGAGCGATGACACCAGTTGTAATTAATTTCTCCATTAAGAGAGGCCAATGTGACAGCCATGCAAACAGAGCACAGTGACAGCAAGGACACAATACCTTCAGCAGTAAGACAGCCCAGCAGCCAACAAGGAGCAGTGGGTAATCACATTATCTGTTTGCAGGGAAAGTGTTGCTCATTAAAGGAACAACACAGACCACAATGTCTGTCGCAGCATCATCAGCATATTTGCTGATCTGGCTGATTTAATATCAGCTATGTATTAACATATCATAATGAACTTTTGAAAATCTATTCCAAATTACCAAGGGGAGCATTGAGAGCCTGTGGGTACTTCCACCAAGGGTCTTACACATTAGAAGTAATATAGATATAGATTTTCTCGCATTCTTAGAATATACAATGTAAATGGAGTAGAGTGAATTATTACAGGAAGAAAAAGTGGCATCAACACTTTAATTTTACTTTACATTTTCCCATTTTGTAGCTGTATATTAATGTATGAAAATAAGTCAGATTTAATTAAAATGCAAACTTCATCTCTTGACATGTGTGCCTTTTCTACATTATTATACTGTCAAGCTCACAAGATTCCTGCTTGCCATCTTTATAGAAATCAGTTGTGGGTTATGTACAACTGGTTTAGAATAATGTGTTTTTTTTCTGCCTCCAGGGTCTCTTTTCACTTATGGGAGATTCATTAAAAAGTGAAACCAACAGTTCTCCTCCAGCACCGAGACCTGGGGGCTTTTTCAATGGTGGGGGCAACTGTCCAGCATTTTCACGACAATGCTGCCATATGGGGAACAGAAGGATCAGCCACTGACTCCCTGCCAGAGCAAAAGCAAACACCAATCCACATATGCATAGAAGTGGTCATTTAGAGCCACTATGTTTTAACATAACAACAGATGAAACACAGGAGTCATTTCGCTTCCACTGAGGGGCATTGTTCCCTGGACTCTCTGCCTCTAAAGCTGTCACCATATGAGGCAGGATAAACTTAGGGGCCCAGGCCTGGGTGTAAATAACAAAGAGAGCCTCACTTACATGCTTCCTAAATCCTATCGAAAAGATGAAAAGAAGGGAAAAAAACACTCCATTTCCTCATCTTGTGAAAATGAGCTTAACACAAGACAAATGAATTTATTTAAGACTCTTCTCACACCGTCTTTGTGTGTTTTTGTGCTTTTTGCTATGTCATTTTGGAAATCTGAAGCAAAAAAGCTCCAATTGTTTTAAAATGTGGGATTTGATTCATTGTTAATCAGATTAAATCCATCAAATAAAATCAAATAATTCAAGCTTTTATCCTACAATCTGTCAACATCTTAGAACAAAAAAAGAAAGATTAACTAACAGTTATAAATTATTCATTTCAGACACTTTACAGAACATTTTTGGAAAAATAAAATATTAAAATAACATTCCCAACCATCTGTTTAGATTTCTAGCTATAATATTCTATCCAAGCTAGAGGGCTTTTTCCTGACAAAATACTATATAAACGTGTTTAGAAAATAATGTTATGGTATAAATATTCTCCAGTATGTAGATATGTAATAAAATGACAGTAACAAAATAAAAGTCTATCTTAAAATTGTATAAGTCTATTCCATATAAATATGTTAAAGATATTAATGCAATTAGCCTTACTTCAAAGGCATGTTTTGTTGTCAGAAAACTTCTTGTTTTAAAAGTGAGTAAGAGAAAGGCTTTTTAGTTGTACTGTATCATTACCCTAGAGAAAGATTTCATAGATCACCATAGTCTAATACACTCTGATTAACTTTAATGTTTATATATTAAAAATGCTTTGTTTAGCATGCAAATCAAATGTTTTATTCTGAAAATGTTAAAGACATTAATCTCTCAATGTACAGCTTTTACTGTTAATACTGTAAAAGAATATTAAATAAAAGCTTTGATTTGATGCTGACATACATATGAGCTATTTTGAAGGATTTTTCCAATTCTTAGGGGTTCAAATATTTATGATACAAAATCTCTCCTCTAAAATAAATTTCCACATACAAAAATCTGTGCATCCAAGCACTTAAAAGGCTTAGGTTTAGGTAGGCAACAAGTTTGTGTAAGCAGGTCTTAGCATTCTCATTGATGAGATTTTTTTCCTTCATTTTATCTCTAAAAAGCAATGAGCCAGTTGAGCATTTTGTGCAGGCTGGAAAGTAGCTGAATGTGTATTTCAAAGCTGGTCAGCCAGTCAGTGAGCTACTTAACAGCAGCAATACTGTAATAAAGACTCGCTGATGGGAAGGTAGCAATGGAGCTGAACTTCTTACATTCCTCTGATGCTGCCTCATTATGATTTCAAGGAGTAAATTATGTGCACCAACATCCTGAGACTATTCCTCCCACCAACCAGTTCATTTTGCTTTGAAGAAAAGGTTGTATTTGTTAAATAATGACTGGAAAACAAAAAAAATAATTTCAATTTTACAGTAAAAACTTTAAAATCTAGTTTTTATAAAGGTTCTTGTTCCACTTAGGCGCCAATAAGCACTTAAATATTATCGTAGAAGATGCATTTAGCGCAAAAAAAAACCCCCCAACATAAAACCTTTTAATCTTTTTTATTAATGCAGTAAGACAAATTGCAAATTTACAGTCATATACAACGTTTAAAAAGAAATGATTGGCGAAAAACTTGCTTTATATATTTATTAAATGCAGCTAAAGCACTGTTTAAGCCAGAAGGAATCTCAATGACATATAATACAGACTTTTAATAACCAGAGGGTGTTGGGCTGAAGCGGGAAGCAGTCAGCTGCTTCACTATAACCAAATGTTACAGTATAAAACAGCATGTCGCGCTGCGATTTGACATGGTGCAATGAGATTAGATGAAAATCATTTCTAAGTGAGGGTAAATTACAAGTCTATTGAAAACAGGCTGACTTGAACTTGTCTATGTGCGACCCAAGCATTGGTTTGAAAATGAAGATATTGTCTGAGTCTAGGTAAAAATGACCTGCCATCTTAGAATGTATTCTGTTGTTAGAGAAAATAGATTTTTAAGGTTAGGGTAGTCGTATCAAATAATATTTATAATTTTATTTATGAAGTACTTTAAAGTTCTTTAAATGGAAAAAAAAAGACTGTTACCTAAACGGTAAATAGAACTTAACAAAATAAAATACACTAGAACAATAAAAGCTGTACAAAAAACAACAATCAGGGCAAACAAAGTTAAAATGAACAAATATATCTGAATAACTTTCTGAATTTATAGGTTTTTTCTATCTGAATAGAAAAACCAAAATACTGGCATGGCTTCGGGGGTGGACGACATCTGCCCCAAATACCTTAGAGCTCTGGATGTTGTTGGGCTGTCGTGGCTTACTAGCCTCTTCAAAATCGCTTGGAGGTCGGGGACTGTGCCCCTGGACTGGAAGTCTGGATCGATGGTTCCGCGTCAAAAGAAGGGAGATCGGAGAGTACGGTCCACTTTTCAGCTTCCCCGTGAAGGCTTATGCCACGGTGCTGGAGAGGAGAGTCCGGCTGATGACAAACCTTGGCTGCAGGAGTAGCAGTGTGGTTTTCTTCCCGGCCAAGGAGCAATAGACCAACTCTAGACTCTGCAGGGTACTTGAGGGTTTATGGGAGTTTGCCCAACCAGCCCACATGTGTTTTGTGCATTCAACCATGTCCCTCATGGTACCCTATGGGGGTCACTTCAGGAGTATGGAGTAGGGGGCTCTATTCCTAGATGTCATCAAGTCTTTGCACAAGTAGAGCAAGATGTTGGTCCACATTGCCGCTATTAAAGGTATAGAAGACAATCCTTTATTTCCGGGTGGATCATCTCAATAGGTGGTCCTCCTAATTGTCATCAATAATTCTGGTGATATGTTTAAGTAAGGCCATCCTACATGCTCATGTAGCAAAGTTTTTTTGCACATGTGCACTTTCAGCCGCATCTGTTTGGCGAGCTACGGTATCAGACAGTCATTGAAGCTCACCTTTCTCACCGTGGTTCTTTGAAAAAGGCAGAAGGTCATGAGAGAAAAAGTGTCTACGAAGCGTAGTAAGCATGCTGTACTGTTTCGGTCTTTTACTTGTCCCAATCCCTCTTACCAGTGCTGCGCCAAATTTATCGCATGTAAAGTAAGCAGAGTTGTTTCAGCTTGTTACATCAGACGTGACCGGCACGGTGTCTTGGTGTCCGTACCTTTTTTCTTATTGGTATCACGTAAATTATCAGGCTGACGTGGGTTTGATGTTCCCACTGTTTCCATGTAATGCAGTTTATGCATACACCAACAGTGGAGAAAAAATAAACAGTAAACCTGCAGACTGAGGGCAAAATGCTTTGTTAGGAACATATTAATCTGTCTTTTTAATTTTCATCAGAACTCTTGCTGCAGCATTTTGAATCAGCTAAAGGCTTTTAAGTATATTTTTTGAAGAATTATAATAATCAAGCCTTGAAGTCACAAACACATGGACTAGTTTCTAAGCATCAGCTCTTTTATAGTACTTGCTCTCATTCTATCTCTTTCTTTACTACTGCTATACCATTTCAACATCATGTTTCAAGGCATTTTATTGATCATTTCAACATATTAGCATGAAACAAAACAAAATTATCTTCCCTGGTACCAGAGCAGCCCTATGTCAAGGTATATATATATATATATATATATATATATATATATATATATATATATATATATATATATATATATATATATATATATATATATATATATATATATATATATATATATATAAAATAAAGAAGATAACAAGCAAATACATGAAATAAATATATATAAAAGTCTACAACATTACCACAGTTGTGGGTAGAAATTGGACCATTATCATGACTCTTGAAGTATAGGCAAGTTACCACAGAGAATTATTTATTATTATCTATCATTTTGTTTCTGCGCTTGGCTTCCTGTCCCCCGCAACCTGCTCGGTGCTGCCTCGCTGCATTGTGCTACAGAATCTGTCCGAAATCTAAACATTCACATACAACATGGAGAAATTAACGCTGAATAATGTTTCATTTTCAGTTGAAGAAGTCACTAACATATCAGTTGTATAATGAATGCTGATTCACCCAGTAAAAACGGACAGACAACCATTACAGACGGAGTTAATTAAACATTGGTTTCATGTTCTCTTGTCTCAAAGGATATCAAGTAAAAAAAAACATCAAAAACATTGTACCATATTTATACAATACTTTTCATAAAATGGATAAGTTGATGGAAAAGGACATAAAAGTTCATTGAAAACCAACCAACTTACCACCTAGCATGTCGGTCACATGAAGGGATTATTGGGTAAAGAGAAAATCTAAGCAATACATACAAGGTTTTTATAGAAAAATAGACCAATGCAAAGGTATGGTTTCTGAGACTGCTTTATAAAGATGACAAATAGGTGTGTTTTTTAGCATCCGATTTAAGATTCTTCAAATAATTTTAAAGTCCAATAATATGCAGTTATCTACTGTGTTACAGCCACACTAAGATCCTGGAACAATAAAACCGATAGTGACTCTTTTTTTCCAATGGAAATTTATTTATGTAAATCAAAATTAACTTGTTCAAGGCGGTTGTTAGATGGTACATTACCTGAATTAAGAGAACTGCTTATATTTGATTTTCTTAGGTTCTATTTAATAAATATTTAGAACTGTTTTGTATTTTTTGTAAATTAAAAAAGTTATTTATCATTGTTGCAGCTAGGTTTCTAACAAAGAAGTCTTCCTCCCCAGTAAAAATGCCCTCTATACACACAACTGGATTCTCTTGCTCATTAATACCATGACCAGGTAGAGTCCTTTGACATTGTGATCCATGAACACATGTCTCAGACTTTGTAGCACATCAGGATGACACCTCAAAAAAAAGGAACTCGCCCTTTGGCTTCTTTCGAAAGACAACACGTGTCAGTGGCCCCCTGTGGGGCCTGTCAGGGGGTGAAGAGGTTAGGCACTCTGTGCGCCTTAACAGATCCCATCTCTTCACGAAGACCACCATAATGACTGCTAATTATGCTGCCATCTGTGGGGCGGCCTGTGTTATGTAGACACCTGTTCATTAAGTAGGATAAGAAACTTTTCTGACCAAAAAAGAAAAGAAAAGAAAAACAACTAACTCTGGATCTTTCCTGCACCCAGCGTTCTCTAAAACCTCATTAGCCCACATGCAAAATCCAATAGAACTTCTGAGCATACAAAATTGAACCGCTCTGTGTTACTAATGATCAAGTGAATTTGGTGTAAAACGTTTCCAGCATCAGAGCAATCACCAAGGTTAACCAGTTTTTTTGCAGAGGAAGCCAATAAAAAGCTCTCAGATATCTGCTGAGGGGAAGCGCAACTTGTCAATCCTCTGACCCTAAGAGGCGATCTGCCATTACAACTTCACAGAAGACTAATGAGAACCATTCTTTTTCCCCCACCTTCAATAAAATGTCAATACCTATTCAGGCTATGTTCAATGCTACCTGTTTTACTTTCACTTGATGTGTTTCCTAAAAATGGCTACCAGCTGCAGGCACTGTCCTAATAACTAATAGTCTGAAAACAACATCCTGCTATAGAAGCTCATATCCTGCATTTGATAAATTTTGAAAGGCTTTAAAGGTTGTCTGCTCCACTTTCAGCCACTCCAGACACATTCATCTAATCCCTATCTTTCAGCTGGAGATTTATGTAAACAGATGATGGTAAAGCATCACATATTTCAACTATTTATCTGTAAAGCTTATGACTCTATTTAGTTTTAGATCCTTGGAGATGAAGCCAGCACCGTATTCATAAAGTGAGGGCCAATTAGGATGTTGACGGATTGAGTTTGGAAGATAAATTTGGGATGTAAAAAGGTTGACATAACTGCTGTATCTCTTTCACTGCGTATGCGGCTCCCAATTAAGTGAGGAGAAGCAGTTCCCCCCCCCCAGCCAGGATCAGCATGTCTTCCTGACAGATGAGCTACTAATGAGAGCAAATCTCACAAAATCCTCAAGAAACATGATGAATTGAATCATTTTCACCCTGTTCATTTTTTTTGTGTTCACATATGAAGCCAATGCAAAACGTTTATTTAGTCAACAAATGGCAAATGAGTAGGGGGGTCAGTCGTTGCTCACACCATCTCTATTGAACTGCTGTTTTCATGCATTTTCTCATTATTTTATCCTCCTTGCCTAATTACAAATGGAGTATGGATGTTAAGGGAAATTTTTCATCCTGAGGCCTTAGCCTGCCTCCTTCCCAAATATGCATCAGCCAAAACACGAAGCTATGTCCTTCATTATATTTTCCCAAACCTCCACCATATGTTTGCCTATTATTAAAGAACCAGCTGAAGATGTCCTATTTTCAAATCTAAATTACTAAATCTAGCCTTAATTGATCCACAAACGCTGTCTTGCGGATGGTATCAAAGTCAAGCTTGGGAGAGACTCAAACAGATGGCTTAGTCTTATGACTTGTATTAACACCTTCGAAGTTTAATGAACTGTTAATTGCTTTTCTAATACATAATGGGGGCAGTGGAATATAAACAGTAATGCAAACAGATTATCTTGTAGACAACAGATAAACACACTTCAATGTCACCTTTAACTACCTGGAAGAATGAAAACATTTAAAATAGGAATATAGAATATATATGTACATACATATATATATATATATATATATATATATATATATATATACATATACAGTATATATAATGAACTGTTACTAACTGAATTGCTGACTCAGTTGGTAACTCAGTAACTAACTGAGTTGGTAACTGATCAACTATAACGAGTAACTATAACCAAGTGCTATATGTGGAAAAACATAAACCATGCAAGTGAAATCAGTATAGCACTGAGAAAGTAGAGAACATGTGTTGATTAAAGGCAGCCAGCTGTCAGTCAGTGTGAAGATAATGTGAGGAGTTTATTTAAATTATAGCTTCTAACTGATGTTTATAAAGTCTTTGTTTCTGCACATAATGAGCAAATCACAGAAACATTTACCCTTCAGTGAGCACTTTTTCTGTTGGAATATGGTCATTAAATCAGTGGCTGTGCATCATCGTCTCTGTGTGTAAGGCATGCGGAAGTTGCAAGTTGCAACGTGTCTATTATGTGCGCTTACATCAGGAAATTGTAGTCCTTATTTTTACATTTTAAGTAACGAAAAACAAATCTGTTTAAAAGCATAGTAATCACTAATGTGTTGTTGGCTTTTAAAAATGATTAGTTACAGTCCTATTTACTGCAAAAGTAACGTAGTTACTGTAACATGCTCCTTATTAAAGCATTTGTCTGGTGGTTATATACCAATAAAGGTGACCAATGCTCCACTTAAATTAAATTCAAGGTCTTCTTTCCATAGTCATTGTACTTTCTGTCATACTTTTTAAGAAAATAGTATGTGAATACTATTTTTTAGTTTATCATTCTAGTTTTTTTGTTTTCTTTTGTTTTGTGTAATTTTTTTTTTTTTTTTTTTTTTTTTTTACAGAAAGTAAAAAACTAACTGAAATTAGTCTATGGTTCCCTGTTGCGTGTACCTCATAGGCACCATCTTGGTCTTGTAATGGAGCGAACATTGTTAGACTCAAACCTTTAAGCACAGTACTTTGGGAAATTATCTCATCTTTAAGGTCAATATACTTCTGTAATGAATTGTCTCATTTTAATCATCAGATGTTAGATTTTACTCCTGTGCTCTCACAATTTAATGGAGTTGGCATTGCAGCTTAGCTAACAATAATAATGTTTATCATATTCCAGCTTAAAGTCAGTGCAAGTAATGCTTTGCATGCTTAAAATCCATTTCCATAACTAAGTGTAATTTCCCTTCAGTTTGTTCCTGTTTAATGAGGTGTCTTGTTTGTGTGCTTTTCAATGTCACAGGAAAAGTAATTCAAGCGACTGTATCTGATTTCAATCAAATTAACTTTACTGTGCTGTCACTTAGCAAAAATAAATAAATAAATTAAGGTAAAGATTTTAATGGTTAATCAGATTTAGATCTAAATTTATTTTTTCATTCCTTGCATTTCTGCCTTTCTATTCAAACTTCTTAGTGATGGAATTTGTAAATGCTTGAGGGTGGTTGTAGAAAAGTCAGGGGGTGGAGGAGTGAAAATGACCAACATTGATTTATCCTTGCTGTTCTCTTGTCTGGTTGGTACCCTCAGAACACCTCGTTGCATCCCATTCCCTCCCATTATCTCCCTGCGATCACCGCAGCCCAACGAGTTTCCTACAGGGTCATAAATACTTCCCTCAGACCCCATACTGCTTCCACATTATCCTCCAGACGCTGCCTAATGACAGCAAAAGACAGACAATGCATCCTCTCTCTCGTGACAACCATGCTTCTCTCTGTTCATACATATTTTACAGTGGTTGAAAAACATACACCTACACCAAGAGAGGCCAGCAGCAGCAATGTACCCCTCAGACTTTGCATTTAAAATGGTACATTAAAGCAACATGTCTGAAAATATCGTGCATGAGTGATGTTGGTAATGACGGCGTTTTCTCTGTGTGAAAGCCATATGTATGGTTTTCTCCACTTTTTAAATCTCCGGGAAAGAAATGTACTGAATAGAAAAAGGGACAAACAACAACGAAACAAAAAGAAATGCTGTCACTCATAGGCTTTGTTATCAAAAGCATCTAGTGAGTCAATTACTCAACAGATCTCGATGGGAGACAAGCTATTAGAGACAATGAATCAAATTAATTATTTTGACGCGCTGGTCATCCGGATCAATTAGGAGCCACACACAAAGAGCCATCAGCATAAACAAAGTGTTCCTTTCAAGCATCCCAAGGACCTGTCACACAGAAAACCACATTCATAAACCACATTACTGTGAGTCTAAAAAGAATGATCCATCTGATTTGCTACGGAAATGCTGCTGGGTCAAGTGGGTGGTCAATTGTTTTATTGTTCTTGTGTACAGACAATAGAAAACAATTTGATTTGATTTGGCATTTTACAGTGGAAGCACATTACTGGGCAAAGCAATGACCTCTACAAAACATTTGGCAAGCTTTAGAACTGGAAGTTCTCTTGACTGCAGAAATGTTCTTCTTTGCAAACAATAAGAAGGGGCAATCATCATTTATGCAGACATTTACTCTATTCTTTATTATGTTAAGCATTGCAGCTGCCTCGAGGAGTTAATTAATGAAATGTGAATTAGATCCTGGACAAGTCCATTATATGTCCAACAGATAGGGCTTCTTAGATTGTTTTCAGATTGGTGCAAGTAATTGTGTTACAATAAACGTCTTCAACAAAACGGGCTCAAATTGGAGGGAACCGGACTTCATTTAGACAATATTCCTGTTCAATATTTTCTAAGTTGCAGAGGAGAAATAAAAAAACAATGCAAATATGTAAGAAAATACTCAAAACATCTGGTTATCTATACTGCGTATTTGTTAAGTCCGTCAAAAAAACTAGCAGCAGCAACAATATTACATCTAATAATGAGGAGAAAATGGAGTAACACAAACACATTGTAATTCCATATGTTTCAGAAGTTTCAAGTTCATATTAAAGACAGACCGACTGAATCAAAGCTGAGAGTGCTGTTTATGCGTTTCAGTGGAGTGCAAGGATTGTTCAGACTCCTATACTGGAGAAACCAAACAACACCAACACACAAAAGCATCAAACAGCACAGTAGAGCCAGTAGTTCTTGCCAAGATTTAAAGGTACACTTTGACCTCTAGAGCAAAGGACAACAATTTGATGACCAAAATGTTCAGATTTTGGAGAGAGTGGACAGATGGTTTCAAATAGTTCTCCTGAAAGACTTTTTGGTAAAAAAAAAAAAAGAAAAGCCTTTACCAAAAAGAAGGGACATATGGGGGTTTTATCTTCCAAGTATCTACACCTCTGTCCATGAACTAATTCCAGAGGTTACACAAGCACACTCATCATAATTTATATGGCCAAATATAAAAATCATACAACACAACAGACTTCATTAACTCAGGAGGAAGATGGGTGGGTCATTGGTCATTTGGATCTAACTTGAAATCTGCTTAGGAGAAGAGTTTCAACTACAGATTTTCTAGTTCAAGAGAACACAATTGACAAAGCCTCCTGGATAGTTGTTGAAATATTTTCAGGAAAATAAGCAAAAGTCAAATTGTCTCAGATTTAAATCTGTTTTGCTGTTGCCATAACATGGATGATTAATAATTTACACAGGCATTTAAACATCTAATTCAGAAAAAAAAAAATTTAAATCTTCTGTTTTATTCAGAATATTTGTTGAGATCTTCAGTCCGATGAAACAGTTAAGTTTAGCAGTGTAAAGACATTGGGAACAGTTGAGCCTTTTTCACTCTACGTATATTTTCATATATGAGACTTACAAATATGAGTTGTTAAAAGGATAGAACTACATCTACATCTGAACTCCTTACATCTGTAAAATGGGGTGATTTCTGAATAAATATTGTATGCATTTAAGTGCATTGTAAAAAGACAACCAATAACCAAAGAACAAATTATGCCAAATTCTCTGACTTGATCAGGCATAAATTAGGGTTTTCCTATTCATACATTTCACATTGTGTTTGCCAGACTATAGTTAGAGAGTCAGCTGGATGAATGAATTGGCCAGCCTTAGATCCCTTGCATTGTAAAGCTGCCACATGCTCTATTAGCCCCCATGGTTCAAATGTGTACATTAAAAGACAGAACAAAATAAGACAGAAAAGCCAACTCTGCAGCATGAAATCAGGACACGATCATCTTTTGGTCTAAACACAAATTTTCGTTCCACGCTTCAGTTTACATCATTACATTCTGTAGCATATGTGCCAATTTGGGCTCTCAGAGGCTCTCCACTGTCATGGAGACCGAGCACTTATTGTAAGCTGTAATATATGACCTCGTGTTGGGCATATTCTTTGTGGGGTCTGACACAAGTCGTGCACTTGAGAGGGACACGAGTGACTGAGCATTGCTTTATTGAGTAAGCCTCCTGATAGAATGCCATGTTTAGACTTGTCATTCAAAGCAAAGAGCCTTCAGCTGAAGTGGATGCTATGCTTATTTTATGCACTTGAGCATTGAGAAATTTGAGCCATAATTGTTGGTAAGGAAAACATTAGAATAGTGACAAAACCAGAGATTCTGTTCATTTTTACTGTGTTTTAAAACTTGACTTGTAGCAGATTTGTTTTTTTTCAGTGTATGTCATTGTCTTTTTGTCCATCTTTCACCCTCCAATGAAAGGAGGAGGGAATCAGCTAATTAAGGCTGTAAAAGGGCTGCTTGTAATTCGCATGTAAATTGTGCCTTACCTCAGCAGAAAATTTATTACAGGAGACAATGTCAACTTTTACATGGAGAGGGCTATTTGCATTTTTCGAATTCATTACAAGGGTGGTGCTGCAATCATAAGCCATAATACCGACCCCTACTATCCCTCCATTCTCTTGCCACCAGTCTAGCCATCATTACTGGGTAGAGGATAATCTGATGCGTTCCTCTTCAGTGGTCACTCAGTGGTAGTATGGATGCAGAGAAGAAAAAGAGGAGAAGGGGAGAGAAAGAGGTAATGGGAGTTTTTTCTATGTGAAGCATAAAGCAGTCCACCACCTTGTTTATGTATGTGTGTGTGTGCATGTTGCCCAGAGTACATCTGTGCTGCAAAGCCACACCACTCTCTCGAGCGACAGACACCTTGTTTTGATTTATGCAGCCTGAGATATGAGTGCTGGTTACGCAGTAGCAAGACATCGATCTGACAAAGCAAACCAAACAATAAAGAGGCGAGGAAGATGATGTGCCCAGTGGAGTGGAGAAATGGAGAGTGTACCTATAAGAGCTAATTATCTGAGCACATAATTCTTCAGGTTAAGACAGGGAGAGCTGAACACCAGCCAAGCCACAGCTGTATGAGAAAAGGGCCTGGGCAACACACTAGGGCTAAGGTCCAATACCATGACCAAGAATAATTTAAAGTAAAACATGTGTATAGATAAGAATAACAAGACACTATAAGTGAATACAGATAACTGTGTTATATGTCAAGAGAAGTTATGAAAAAGGTAAGACTACCAATATTTGAAACTGGGCTTAAGCTGAAAAGGTGTTCATGTGTGTTCAGGAAATGAATAAAAAACTGTTACTATAAAGGATTATTGCAATAATTTCATGGTCACCTACATACAATAGTTTTTATTTAAAAACGCTGCTTAGTGACTGAGGGAGAAATTATATATATGCCAGGATGAGCGATGAGCGTGAGTTGGAATAGTGGTTTTGTTATGGACAGCACTGAAGATTTCAAATGGGTCTCAGCCTTTTGCTTTGACCACCATAAGGATGACATTGGCTTATTCAAGTTTCCTAAGGATCCTGAGCTGCTTTCAAAGTGGGTGAAGCTAGAGGGAGCTCGTCTGAAGTGTTTTCCTGCACGTGTTTCCCTTCCATGCGTTTTCTAACAGGGCAGTTGCAGTCATATTAAGCCGAGCATACACTGTGCAATATTTTCAATGGGTGCACTTAGGTACAGCTCAAACTGTACGACGAAACCGCAGGGTTTAAAAATACACAGCTTACGATGTGTGTTCTTACACCGTGCAGCCCGACGCTCTGATGCTATATACCTGCTCACACTGTACGTCCAGAGACCACACGATGGTGGTGGTTTCTGTGTGACTTGCAGAATCCCTGTCGTCCAAACAAGGTTAAATTGTTGGGCTCACTGGATTGTGTGCTGAGCTGCGTTAGGGTTCTTTCTCACCTTTTCCTCCTTAGACTCCAGTCCTGACGAGCCTCCAGCTGGTTCCAATTGGACGCAATCAGGGAGCAGTATTTAGAGGAGTGGATTCCCTGGGACGGACGCCAGTCGGTTAAAGTTCCACACAGTGGTAACCTACCTGCTAGCTCTCCTAAGACCGAACCGATAGTTTAGACTTAAGCTTACCTCCGTGTCCTCCTTCTCTCTCCTAGAAGCCTTGCTGTTTCCAAGCCGGTCCTCCTCTCAGTCCTCCTGGATCCTCCCCTCGACTGCTCACCTGCCTGTCCACCCTCTGGAGCTCTCAAGTCGAAGCCCTCCATCTCTGTCTAAGACTCAATCTCAGTGGGCTCTTCCAACCTCCCCTCCAGCTGCACCGCTCTCCAAGAACTGTAAGAAATCAGCATCTTCTCTAAATAACTCAGATCCTCCTGCTAGCATCTAACTTATATCTCTCTCCGTGCAGTTCCTGAAGAAGCCGCTGTTATCCGAACCATCACGCCAGGCTGAACTTTATTCTGTAAAACTTTTCAATAAACAATCTAACTGCTTCCCTACTCGCATTGTGTCTGCGCCAGAGTCAACTTTTGAATCATGTCATAAATAGCTTAGGACCGTTAGAATAGTTTTAACTCATTCATTGCCAGCATGTAGTCTAGCTTACTTTAAATTAGCCAGTAAAAGCAATACTGATTTTCTGATAAATTGTCTATTTTATAAAATAATACTCTAAATCGGAAATCTTTAACAGGGGGTCTGCCAACCCAATGGGGTCCATGGAGGTACTGCATGGGGGTCACCAAAGTTTTGGTTGATTAGACTTTTTTTTTTTTTAATCCCCCCTGAAATTTTTTCCACTACTTGAAATGTCTTTAAATACACATTAACATGAAATTAACACACTGTAGTAAACAGATAAATGGAGACAGAAGATGTCTTTCAGTCATCAATGCACACATTCAGCGACACACAGGGGCTCTTTCAAGCTGGGCACCATTTCATTCACAACACCTGTCCCGCCAACGAGGAATCAGATTCAGAATTACTTTAATAATCCCAGGGCGAAATTACTTTCGTTACATGACTCCATATGTAATAGAGTGACTATAGGACCAGTTCGATATAACACAATTTCATATAATATATATAAAATTAGGGGGTCTCCACTCCATCTCGTCCTTGGCCTGGAAAACGTTGAAGACCCCTGTTCTAAATGAATATTTGAATGGTGAGTAAAATTATTTATTTTACTCACCTATTTTCAGGCTAATTTGAATGTATTTAATGGATTTGTAAGGAGTTTTTTTTTTGATTTTGAAAATTGTTTCAGCTGTTTCTATTTAATTTCATTTGAATAGAAAAAAATACTTGACCTGAAATATTGAATTGAATTAAATTAATTTGCAATTTTTGGTGAGGTTTTCTTCCATATCTTGATAGATTTATTGCCAAAAGATTTTGGCCTACAATGACCATGAAGCTGATCCCAGTGGGAAATTTGTCCTCTGCATTTGTCCCTAACTGTGTAGGGGAAGTGATAGCCATGTCAGTCCAGGGACTGACTGCAGTTAAGACTGGGTTAAAACTAAGCCTGTTTGATTCGTAATTGCTCAGAAACACTTTTTAATAAATTAATATCACATCATCACAACTTTAAAACTGTTTGGAAAAGGCACCAAGAGTCATTTGTGACACAACACAATTAATTTCTATAATGTTTTCAAATGGTCAGCGCTGTTGGTTTGTCGATAAGAGAAGTCCTCTCTTCTCCGCCTTTCACACTTGCCACACTGAGACTGCCAACTGCCTCTATATGCCACTCCAGCATGTGGGTACCCTAGGTTATGAGAGCTATAATTTGACTCAGATCACTGAGAGTATGGATCAGCATGTTTGAAATTACTTGATGATAACTCGGTTGAGGGACATCTTTGCAACCAGGCACCCTTATGTGTGCAAAACTTACATAAATATTTTGCCCTTTTTAACGAATTTCGAACTGTCACTAAGCTATGAACACCTGCTTCTGTATACTGCTGTTCATCGCAGAGACAGCTGTCTAAGGATTAAATACTGTACATAGCAGGAGGTGACAAAAAGCGCTGCAGCAGTCAACACAGTATTTCAATTAAAGAATTGGTGATATGGTCTGTACTTCTGTAGGGTTTTATCCAGTCTGAGGACCCCAAAGCCATTCACACTACAGTCAATGCAAATGTGCCTCCACCCCTGCTGCAGATACTCTCCTGCACCTCTCCAAAATCGTAGGTGGTATCTGATTGGTCAAATCTACAACCGCTCTACACTATGCGTATTTCCTGTTTGGTACCTTGCTGGCTTGTTTTGTTTGTATAACTGCCGGTCTATTGCTGGAAACGACTCGTGAAGAAGGACCAGCTAGAAGAGCGAGGAACAGTGGGACCCTTTTTCCACCTGGATCCCCAGTCTTTTTTGCCCTCATGTGCCTCTGTTGTCGCACAAACTTGTGAACATGTGAGTTTCATGATGCAAAAAAAAAAACTACATTGATCAATTATTTTTAACTACATATTATCTACTTTCCTTGGCCACTCAATTCAGATGATTACAGTATACATTCTTCAAATTGTTTATGGTAGAAAACCACTTATCATTCATTTGGGCATGGGCTAGCATTCTTTGATAACACCAGGGCTGCCCAAAGTCCATCCTCTTGGACCTTTATCCTATTTGCTGCTTCAGGAAAACTGATTCCATTAATGGCTGAGAAACAGGCCTTTGCTAAAGCTCAGGACAGGGGGCCCTCAAGGGCCAACATCGGGCCTCCCTGGATTAAACCAAATCACTGATAGGATGATAAATAAGAGATTTGTGTGCATGTCAGATAAATTAATTGACTTCTGAATGTTACCTGATAACAGAAAGTATCAAGGTCAAAAGGTTAGACTAAATGAAAGAAAAATATTGTGTTTGACATTTCCTAACTGACATCCAGACATGGTTTAAACTTTGAGACTTGGTGGTTCTTACAAGTTTTTCTAACTTTCATCTCTTAAAATGCTGACTGCAAAGTTCTACAAGGCAAAGTAATTGCCTTATTATTCAGCTGAGAGAACTGTGAGGCTTGCTCCCCAGCTTGTATAACAGCCTTGACTGACCCTTATAGTTTTATCAGGGAATCATTACAATCATCGAGAGAGTTCACAACTCACTGTTCAAATACATTCTTCCAGTCCTGTGTCATTTCTCTATAAGCCAAAAAAAAAAACAATAATAATAATATTTACAATTATTACTTCCTATCTTGCAAACCTATTCCCTGCTTCTGTAAGCAAGGAGCCTTTAATTAGACACAAGCACACATACACAGAGGACTAGAGGCGTTGGGCGCTCCCTGTCATTAATAACGCTATATAAAAGCAAAGCCCGAATGCATGTGACACTTTAAGTAGTTTGGGAAACAAGATGTAATCTGCGTCTGGTGCCAGGAGCAGAGCAGGGCTGCATGTGGGGAGGGAGAGAGGGAGTGTGGCCTGTAAGTCAATGCAAACAGAGCAGTGTGAGTGCATTACTGATGAAGACATTATCTCTGAGTTATATTCACATAGATAACGGGGAGGGAAAAGGGAAGAGGACTGCAAGAACGACCAGCAACATGAAACCTCAAGAAGGAAAAGCAGCTGAAATATTGCTAGAATATTTGATGGACCAAGATGTCAACTATGTAGTGCCATGTAAAATAGTTTAGGCATTATATATTAGTTATTACTTCACATTTTAATGTGTTTTGTTTATATTTTATGTAACAGGCCTGCCATAAATGTGAACTGAAGAAAGGCTATAGATTTTATAGAGTATTTCATCTAGAAGCAATGCATTGGTATTCCAGACATTTCTTTTCTCCTAATACATCTAAATACAATCTAATACAATTGTTTCCCTTGACAGGTAGCATAATGTCCAAAGTTTTCTCTTTTGTTTAACTTAATCTCTGTAGAAATACAGATTTTCATTTTGAATCCTAAAAAGATTGTTAGAGAAGCTTAGTGACCAAAAAGCATTATGAAAACCTGGTAACAGAACACACCTGAAAGACCTGAGACTAACCTGAGAGGGTTAAAGATGAGTTTGACCATGAAGCATTATACAAAGCTTTAAATTGTCTCACAACATTGCTTAATCTATCATCTAAAAAAAATAATTGGTGTGGTATAACAGCAAGCCTTTCAAGACATGAAAGTGACAATTTCATTTGTACAAAAACGTTAAAGAAAACATTTTATCCTTTTTTCTCTCACTTGTGAATAATGTAGCACTTTGTGTTGGTTTATTATACTGAATTACCACCCCCCCTCCACAAAAAAAAATAAAATTTAAAATATAGATTTTTTAAAGTTTAAGAGTTTTTTTCCATTTGCATATTTTCACAAAGCAATGCTTTACTATATTAATCTAAGTTAAGCAGTAAATGCCATATAATAATAATTGTGGTGACAGTTTTTTTCTTGTTGTTTGTTGGTTGTTTTTCTGGTTTCTTCTGTGTGGCACGTTGTGCGATTTCTTGGCATTTAGTTTTGGGAGAGACAGGAGACCACAGCAGAAGACGAGGTTCCATTTAGTGGCACCCTTGGCACCCATCTAACCTTGGCATACAGCTGGGCATGCTCCACTGGCTCTGAAAATGCTGAGGTTTGAATCCAGAAATGCCTTTGTGCAGCACAGACTACCAGACAAATGGTGGGAGGCCCCATTAACATCCCCAACTGTATCGCATAAGTCAAGACTACATGGTCAACCCAGTGGATCTGATCTCCTATACCTCTGCAAGCCTGTATATCTACTTGAAGATGGAAGCTATCATGTAATATAATGAAATAATACCAAATATTCAATGATTGGGTAGATTTTTCTTAAACGTTGCTTTAATTTGCAGAATCAGTTACAGCACATTCACTTAACTCAAGGTTAATTTGTGCCATTGTTTTGTTGTTGGTGTGTTTGTATGTTTAATATAACTGATGAATTCTAATTCTGGCAAAACAGAATGGCAACATTAACCAGCCATGGCAGTCTGGGAAACAGTCCAGCTGGAAACACAAAGGGGGTGCTGCTTTCCCTGCAACCAAACTTGCTCCACAGCCAAAACAGCATCTCACTTCCAAGATGATTTTACAAAAAAAAAAAAAAAACTTTAAATAAGGATTAAATATTACTTTTTATCTTTGGGTCTCTGTCCAGTCAGTGGTCCTAATTATACAATGATTTGTAGATTGGTTTTAAAACATTTTATCTTGCATGTAACAGCACACAGTGATAAGATGAAGGGGTGGTGATTTGCTATATTCTCGGTGGAATGTTTAAGGATTGACTATTTTTAAATTTTACCTAGCAGTTCATCTTCCACTCCCTCTTGGTGTGCCTTTTACTCCACCAGCCTGGTTGGCTGCTCAGTTTGTGGGATGTATTTCTGAGCTGTGTCTTGTATGGGAGTAAATGTTGGAATGAGGGTCAGGAAAAGTGCATCAGCTTTAAGTTTGTGTGTGTGTCTCTGTGGGTGGTGGGTCCCTTGTGACCAGTTTTTCTTCTTAACATGGCAGTTTCTCAACTTCTTAATGAACTATCCTAGTCCTCACAAATCTTATTATGACCAAAAGTGTTTTTGTTGATTTTTTTTTAAGTCAGGGAATTCAACAATAAAACATAAGCACCTAGGCTTTCAACATCCTCCCTCTTCCCAGGGCTGTAACCAAGGATCTGCTTAAGATTTAATTTTCTATGGCCATAAAACAATGCTGTCACAATTCTGAGGTGTTTACATTTAGATTTTTTTTGTGTTTCCCAATAATTTTTGTTTTCTTTCCTAGTTTATTCTACTGCTCTGTGTTCATTTTCAGGTAATACTGTAATGTCTGACCAGATTTTCCAACAGCCTTCTTTGTATTTCTGCTCAGGCTCCTATGTTTTAATTAGTCTTCTTTCCTTGGCTGTCCTACCTTTTTCTCTTTCTCGGCTACAACTTCTTTAATCTAAATTAGCCCTTCTGATCTGAATGTAACTCCACCAACCATACCTCAGTATATATGCTCTGTGATTCTTATTGTTTTCAGCTGGATCCTTGTGTTACCATTCTTTTATGTCCTTCAGTATTTTACCTCATTCTTTGTCCATGTTCAACATTTTGATGTCCTCGCAGTGCAACCGTGCCTTTTACTAACGAGCAAATATTCTATTAACACCTGGGTAAGTTAAGAAAAACTTAACAGTTAGAGAGCAAAACGAAAGATGGTCATTAATCTCAAGAGGTCAGGTACAACAGAGAGCAAACATTTATTTGAGTACAGGTCTCTGGTGACCTTATACAGTATGGTAAATAAACTCACTGGGATAGTACCAACTTTTCTTTCTGAGAATTTTTTAATTTTTATTTGTACATTTCAGCATTTGGATGCTTTGGGTTCCATCTATCCACCCACCCACCCATCCATCCATCCATGAATCTGTCCATCCATCCATTCATCCATCCATCAATCCATCCATACATGAATCTGTCCATCCATCCATCCATCCATCCATCCATCCATCCATCCATCCATCCATCCATCCATCCATCCATCCATCCGTACCCCTAATCAATAAATAATTAATGAACAATCTGGACTTGAGCTTAAGTTTCTTGCAACCAGAGGACACTGGATACAAAACTTACAAGTTTCTTTAGGCAAGAAAACTATTCGACCCAATGAGGAACCCTGACACCCTGACATACTGAGATGGTTTGCCACCTAGGGCTCAGCTTGATAAGTCGATGCAAGGCTACCTTCACATGGGCACACCACTGGTAGGATTGTTTGAGGTTGGATGCTATGTGAGCCGGTGGACATGTCAGGGGAGATCCTAAGAATATTGTTCAAGAAGAAGTTGTCTGCCTTTTGAGTCAGAGTTTAACATTATTTTGCACAGATCTAGTAATTGATCACTAACGGAGAATTCCCAATTTTGTTGTAGACTATTTGTTTAACAAAGAAGCAGGCTGAATTAAATTCATCCATTTCAATGCTGCAGAAACACATTAAACATGTTGATCCTTCTCCCCTCCGCTGAAACACTACTCCTTACAGTACCACTCTAGCCCACTTGCAATGGATTGTCGCATCTTAGGTCCTCTTAGCCTGTCGAATTAGAACGGATGGAATAACCAACATTTACAGGTGCTGGTCATAAAATTAGAATATCATGAAAAAGTAGATTGATTTCAGTAATTCCATTTAAAAAGTGAAACTTGTATATTATATTCATACATTACATACAAACTCATATATTTCAGATGTTTATTTTGTTTAATTTTGATGATTACAAATGACAACAAATGAAAATCTAAAATTCATCATATCAGAAAATTAGAATATTACTGAAGACCAATAAAAACAAAGGATTTATAGAAATGTTGGCCAACTGAAAAGTATGAACATGAAAAGTATGAGCATGTACAGCACTCAGTATTTAGTTGGGCCTCCTTTGGCCTGTATTACTGCAGCAATGCGGCGTGGCATGGAGTCGATCAGTCTGTGGCACTGCTCAGGTGTTATGATAGCCCAGGTTGCTCTAATAGTGGCTTTTAGCTCTTCTGAATTGTTGGGTCTGGTGTATTGCATCTTCTTCTTCACAATACCCCATAGATTTTCTATGGGGTTAAGGTCAGGAGAGTTTGCTGGCCAATTAAGAACAGGGATACCATGGTCCTTCAACCAGGTACTGGTAGCTTTGGCACTGTGTGCAGGTGCCAAGTCCTGTTGGAAAATGAAATCTGCATCTCCAAAAAGTTGGTCAGCTGCAGGAAGCATGAAGTGCTCTAAAACTTCCTGGTATGTGGCTGCGTTGACCCTGGACCTCAGAAAACACAATGGACCAACACCAGCAGATGACATGGCACCCCAAACCATCACTGACTGTGGAAACTTTACACTGGACTTCAAGCAACGTGGATGAAGTGCCTCTCTTCTTTTCCTCCAGACTCTGGGACCTTGATTTCCAAAGGAAATGCAAAATTTACTTTCATCAGAGAACATGACTTTGGACCACTCACCAGCAGTCCAGTCCTGTTTCTCTTTAGACGCTTCTGACGCTGTCTGTGGTTCAAGAGTGGCTTGACACAAGGAATGCGACAGCAGAAACCCATGTCTTTCATACGTCTGTGTGTGGTGGTTCTTGAAGCACTCACTCCAGCTGCAGTCCACTCTTTGTGAATCTCCCCCACATTTTTGAATGGGTTTTGTTTCACAATCCTCTCCAGGGTGCGGTTATCTCTCTTGCTTGTACACTTTTTTCGACCACATCATTTCCTTCCCTTCGCCTCTCTATTAATGTGCTTGGACACTGAGCTCTGTGAACAGCCAGCCTCTTTAGCGATGACCTTTTGTGTCTTGCCCTCCTTGTGCAAGGTGTCGATGGTCGTCTTTTGGACAACAAAGTCAGCAGTCTTCCCCATGATTGTGTAGCCTATAGAACTAGACTGAAAGACCATTTAAAGGCTTTTGCAGGTGGTTTGAGTTAATTAGCTGATTAGAGTGTGGCACCAGGGGCCATCAATTTTGAACCTTTTCACAATATTCAAATTTTCTGATATGATGAATTTGAGATTTTCATTTGTTGTCATTTGTAATCATCAAAATTAAACAAAATAAACATCTGAAATATATGAGTTTGTATGTAATGTATGAATATAATATACAAGTTTCACTTTTTAAATGGAATTACTGAAATCAATCTACTTTTTCATGGTATTCTAATTTTATGACCAGCACCTGTAGTTTGGAATCTCCCCCCATCCTGCCTTTAAAACACTTTATTCCCACTGCCACCCCTTTACTCTCAGGCCACCACCATCATAACCTACTGCCCCCTCACCTTTCCTGCCCTCTCTCTCCTTCAGTGCTCTTCTCCCACTTCAAGTGCCTCCCATAACTCCCTTATCCATCTTGTGGAGAAAAAACATCATTTATTCTGTACTTCCCAGATAATTTACTTTTTCTCTCCCTCCTTCCATTCCTCTTTTCTTTCCATCCTCCTTTCTACAGGAATTCTCCATTTCCCTATAAAATGAAAATTCATCTGGAATTACATCTTATGTCATCATTATGTTTATTAAGCGTGGATGATGTATATGAGGAGCTGCGGCGTGCCGCTGAGTGCTTAATGATGCATAAGATTAAGCCGAGCCTCTCAGCTGTGCTGAGACTCCCCTCTGCTTCCCAGGCTGCAGACACACGCTGAGGGAACAGGCTCCAAACGGCCATCAGGTGAACATGGGGAAAAGGGAAAGCCTCTTTGTGTGTCAGCAGAGAAGTAGGGAAAGTGCGAGGCTCGTGAACAAGAGTTGCTGATTGGGGAGGATCAGAAAGTTGGCCTCAGCTTCAGAAGAAGAGATTAAAGTGCTGTTTGTAACATTTTGTAAAGTAACTATCTGACATTGTGTCGGCAGTTTGTAATAACCGCAGTGATTTTATGTAATACTCCTACTTTTGTCCTCGTATGTTTGTTATCCAAAAATCTCCTTTCTCTGATCTAGCCACACTTTTAATTGTAGCTCACACATACACATTCTTCACACAAGCACACAAGTCCTCCCTCCGTTCAAACAGCAGAAGCACCACCAGTCTGACAAAAACATTATCCTTCTGGTGCTAAACAATCCAATAAACCTCTCCACAGGGAAGAACTTAACCTCTCCTCTCCTCCGATGCTTGCATCCGCACCACGTGATTGGTGCCACAGTAAATTCCAATCATTAGTCTTCTCATTCCACCATCGCACAGGAAAGGGAGAAAAAAAAAATCCACCTCTATTAGTAATGGAGACCTCGTCAGAGACCTTCCTCTAAGAGCCCTGCCTTCCCAATTCCCACAGGAAAAATCCCCAGCAAAAAACTAATTCTACTTTTAATAATCTGTCATCAGGACCAGAGGCAGTCATAAATTATGTGGAGAGCATGTGCAGGAGCAGGCCACGAGAGGGAACTCAGGAGGAAAAAAAATCAAAGCTTGAGTTTGACAAACTTTGCCGAAGATAAATAATAACTTACAAACGGTATTAGTTGTAAAGTCACGGCTGAATGCCCCGCCAAGCCGTTTCCCTTGCAATCTATGCAGGATGAAGAATTTACAGACACACCTATCATCTCCTCACTAACACACACACACATGCATCCTCTTTTTTTCATTTTAACTCCCCCAGTCTTTTGCTGAAGCTCCTTTGCTTTTTCTCTCACAGCAAACAATGTTTCAGTTTCATCATTAACCCTCCTGCTTACCAGGGACAGGTGCAGAGGGAGTGATTCTGTGGAGATAAAGCAGAGACAGTAAGGTGCTTAAGAGACAGCGTGGTAGGGGAAATGGTCTCTTCCTCCTTCCTTTGAGTAGATAAACATAAACAATCAGCCTCCCACATAGACACAGGGCATAGTAAAAATACCAAATAAAAACTACAATTTGAGACACATTTATATGTAGGTTTATTATTGCTTTTTTTAAGTTTTTTTTTTTTTTTTTTTTAGTGACACAAAGAAATTAAACACAATGACTAAAGCAAAAAGACGGACCCTTCAGCTCTGGGCTTGTTTGTTCAATGTTTGCACGTCAATACCTGCGGTAACAATCGACATGCATCATAATCGGCTCCTTCCATCGAAGCTTGGCTGAAGGCCCATCGCCATGGTGTCAGAGACCAGTCAGGTGATGTATCTCACCACAGCCAGGCATGAGGGGAGGGACTGGCAAAAATAACTCAGACATGTTCCCACAAGTCTGTGGTGAAGCTCTATTGATTTAATCATCAACTGAGAGACGCGTTCTTGGCTAACACAGTGTGGGGTCATGGGATGTGTTAAAACAGATAACTGCCTTACCTTCATCAAAAAAATGTATAAACAACAAATATCACTGCAATTATTTATTTTTTTATCTTCATCTGAAAGTCATAAATTGGCCATTTTACAATAGGGCTTTTAGTTACTAAAATAATAAGGATGTATCCAGGTCTCCAAAAAATCTGTTAAAAAAATAGTAAGAAGGGGAAATGATTTATCTCTAATAAATGAAAATAAGGGGAGTAAAATAAAGTCTACATGAAAACAATTACTTTTTAACTGAAGGTTAAAATACAAACCTCATCAAATTGTAACAGTTCTATTACAATAGAAGAAGTTTGCAAGTTACTTTTCAAAATACAAAAAAAAAAAAAAAAGATTAGTCAATCAGAAGATAAAGAAGAGTAGCAAATAATTAAAAACAGCATTTAAAATCAAACAGTCTGGTCATTGGCTATTCAATAAAATCATTCCAACAGTCAAAACTCAAAACTACAGTATGTATTGGTCATGTTTATATGTTTAGAGAGAAATGATGGGAGCATTGATCAATGTGCTCTCTGAAAGCCTACCATAATCTGAAAGCTTTTGTTTGTAAAACTCCCTTGCAATCTCTTAATGTTTTTAATTTGATATGGATCAGATGAACATGCAGCACTCTTCAGAAGAGAAAGATCCCCCTGGATGTAACTCCATTGAACAATCAGTCAACTAAGTCGGCTTTGTATCATCTCAAAAACATGAAACGGTAAGGGTATTCCAGTTAAGAAAAGAGCATAGAAACACAAGTCTAATATCATAATAAAGTAATAATGTTCAAACCGTTACCTTGAAAAAAAAATCAGAAAACTGCAGTTTATTAAAATGCTGCTGTAAAATTCATGGTCAGAACATGCAAAATCGGTCATATTCCACTACCTAAACTAAAACACTGGTTACCATTTGTAAGATAAGTCATTTTGCAACTTTTCTAAATAAAGCATTATTGTACATGCTCTTGGACTTAAATACAATCATGAATGTCCACTTTTTTATTCTTCCATCTTTGGTGCTAGCTTGTTAAGCAAATGTTTTTGGGGAGGGGATGAGATCTTTAATGATGTTTTTTGCATTATAAGCTTTTTTCCAAAAATGTGGTCTTATGGTCATCGGCTTATTTAAAAGAGCCCAGTTTGGTTCAAGGATCTGCATGTGCCTTTATGTATAGTCCATCAGAGCATCTGGTTCACAGCAACTGAGATATTTGTGGATCTACCTCTTCAGTGTTTGTCCTGTAAATTAAAACAGTTAGTTTTACTCCAGCCTCAGCGGTAAAAGGAACTTAAAGCAGAACTTGTTTGTGCAACAATCTTGCCAAGTTCAAAGCCAGAAAACATTTTTGTGAGTCTCGCTACCTGTTTCTACATTGTTATTGCTTCACAGATAAAGACAATCAAGCCCGATTTCTGTGCAGATTTTGGCTTTTCAAGGACTAGGTGATTAACATTGTAGTCAAAACATGAACAACCTGTTTAAATCTTTCACTAGACTTACATCTCAAAGTTTTGTATCTTGTTTCTGATTCTTTCTTTTTTAATTTTGAAGCTCTATAAAATTAGTTTATTTTTAACCAGAATAAACTACAAATCTTCACCAGTCCTAAGATTTTGATCAGCAGTAAATGTGCCAAGAATCAAGTCTACTGTAAATCAGCTAACTATATTCACAACTAAATAAATAAAAATAAATAATAACTGTCAGTACAAGGAAACAATTATTAACAGTGATCTCAAGGTAATATAGTTGATAAGTTTAATATGAACTATAGTTGATAAAGTTTAATATGAACTATGTCTTATCAATAGGATAATATTACTCCCTCAGATTTCAAAACACATGTTATAGCATATTATGGACTTTCTTATAAAAAGGAATGAAATTTGTAGTTTTGAGTTTCTTCTTCCTCCTTATGCTACCTGAAGAGAGTGTCTTCTTATCTGCTCCTACAAAGGTTCTGTCTGCCACATGCCTTTGTTCAACAGTGAGTGGAGCTTGTCTATACTGGCAGTGGATGCTTGGATGTCCTGGATGTTCTGCTCCTTTGCTCATGTTGAAATGTCAATGCCAAGAGGTTGTGCTTGAAAAAAAAAAAAAAAACGTACCATAACTTACACATGTTTGAGCTATGAAAGACAGAGTTCACAATAATTGATTATTGTTAATTTTGGGGTGTTTTTTTTTTGTAATGATATTATTTAGTGCCCAGTGCCAATTCCAAACATTATAGTTAGCTGTTTAAGATGTTCATTCTAGTGCCATCTTTAGTCAGCGTAAGCTACTGTTTAATGAAATAGATCCTCTCATTGTCTGATTTTTATTTTTTATTTATTTTTGTTTCAGTTATGACTATCAAGGGCCAGGTGCTGACAATTATTATCATATGTGAGTTAGGGTCCATCAATTATTTTTGAACTATAAGAGTTGCTCATCTTCTTTATAATCATCTAGACGACATTAGACATTCAAAACCTCTTCAAATACTCTTTTGGATGCTCTCAATAATCCTAACTGCCTAAAGAGTAAGGGTATTTTAAACTTAGCCAGAGCATTCCTTGCTTTGCTTTGACCGCTTTTTTTTATTTTTCATTATTTCTGTCATAAAAGCATGTGTAAATTCAGTTCAGTTCGGTTTATTTATATAGTGCCAATTCACAATACATGTCATCTCAAGGCACTTTAAAGAAACAATTCAAAAAGATTGTACAGTCAAATTGATTCAGTTTTCTGTCTAAGGAAACCAACTGATTACATTGACTGATTCACTCTAATGCAATCCCTTACACCAAGCATGCTTATAGAGACAGTGGAGAGGAAAACTCAATTTTAACAGGAAGAAACCTCCAGCAGAACCAGGCTCAGTGTGAGCGGCCATCTGCCGAAGCCGCCTGGGGTTCAAGGAGATAGAAGTAGACATAGAAAAAGAAGCACAGATACACAGGCAGCCCCTTCAGGAAACACACAGCCAGGCAGATGAGCTCCGAGCCAGCTCCTATGACAGAGGATGAAAGAGAATACATACAGTTAGTCACAATCAGAGAAACAGGACTACACTGTAAAACAGGCCGAGCTCCAACATTTATAAACAAAGGTATTGATTTCTCTCCAGGATGGGGTCCCAGCCAAAGAGGAACAGACCAGATGAAGCTATTATGAGAAAAAGCAGAGAGAGCATAACATTAGAGATTGAACTAAGAAATTCTGCCAAGTGGGAGAGTAGAGAAAGAATGAAGCAGAATGTTGAAAAAGGGGTCCCTATGTCCTCCAGCAACCTAAGCCTATAGCAGCATAACTATAGAGATTGCTCCGGATAACCTGATCCACTTAAGCCTACCCTTAAATGTTGACAGGGTGTCTGCCTAAAACTGGTAGTTGGTTCCACAGGAGAGGAGCCTCATAACTAAAAGATCTGCCAAACATTATTATTTCAGAAACTCTAGGAACCACTACTAAACCTGCAGATTAAAGGCAAAGTGCTCTGTTAGGAACATAAGGAACAATCATACCTCTTATAAAGGATGGAGCTTTGGTCATTTAAGGTTTTATATGTCAGAAGGAGGATTTTAAATTCTATTCTGGATTTAACATCTGCCTATGTTGAGAGTTTCATGACCCTAGAAAGTAAATGTATTATTCTCTACTGGAATATTTTTTCACAAAACTCCAATTGTATGGTATTTACAAACAAAAATGCTATAGATATACATTTAAATAAAACACACCCCTGTGTCCCACCATTCTATGTTTTATTACATATATATAATTTATCAGGGACTAAAAACCACACCCTACTTTGATTTATAATATCACTTAGTAAATGCTAAAACGTTCCTCAACAAATTTCACAAGTTACCCAATGTGAAGGAGTTTCATTTTTGGACTCTGGTATTATTTTTTTCCTTCTTCTATGCACCTGTTTTAAGTATTAGATGTGCATAAGACCCATGGTAAAAAAAAAAAACACCTGTTTAATTTTTAAGCCACAGGTCTACAAGAATACATCTAAAACTGAGGTCCTGAAAAAATCTCTAGTTTTTAAATCTCTTGTAAAAATCCAGTTGAATGAATGGTGAAAGAGAAAAGTTTTGCTCTAGTTATGCTTTGACAGTGTCTCTTGAAACAATAAACACATAAAACAGAAAACAAAGAGAGGGAGAAAGAAATGTGTGCATACAGTACTGGGATTTGATGTCTGCAAAGTCAAGTGCTCAATTTTCCTTTCACTCTCCAGCGATACCAAAGAAGCTCAATCATATTGGGACAGTAATATGAATCAAGGACAGCTCACTCACTCTCAATTGCAGCACAGTCTAACTGGGACCATGGGTGCAGCAGAAACTGGATTCTCAATTCAAATGGGAGAGCGAGTAGGCTGGTCGGACTCTCGGGCACGTCTCAGGGCTGATAGATTACCTTCTGCGGTAAGGACAAAGGGAATGAAGATGACTACTCTGCCAAAGCTGGCTACAGATGAGACATGCACGGCTGAATGACCATGGTACACCTCACCCATTTGTCTATGTGCTCAAGATTTGCTCTACCTATGACAAAAGAGTCAGTACACCACACTATTGAAATATAGTCTCCCCTTTATATCTTGGAATACCTTGTTACAATTTTCATTTTGAGTTAGATATTGAACACTTTGGAGCATCCATCAACTGGATCAACCACTTAATGTTCCTACATGCACCTATTTATTACACCAAATGTGAAACGCAAGCATCAATCTAACTTCCTATCAGTTAACTTCGTCTCAGAGGTAACATCTGGTGACAAGTATGTAATGTTTGTAAACTGACAACATTTATTTGAGCTTTACTTTTCATATCTACTCAAATGGCTTTACCCTACAGGTACACTGACCAAATAGCAGACACTACCACGAACAACAAGAAGCTTGAAAAAGAACCTATAACATTCAGAAAGAGGACTACTTTACCAGCTTGACCACATGTTTTGGTAAAAAAAAAAAAGGCTGCATAACTGACCCTTTTTTAGGGTTTAATCCAGCTTAAATGTAGGGACAAAGTGTTAAACTGAGTAGAGAATAACTTTCAAGACAAAAAAACAGAATATTTTTAATAAATATATTAAGACCTTAGCAATAAATATAACATGTTTTAGAATATCTTTAATCATTACAAAGCAATTCAAGCTTTGTAATGATATATATATATATATATATATATATATATACCATGAAAACCATCACCTGCTTACATGGGATGATGAAAAACGGGCCTCTAAAATTTTTAATGAACTCAAATTGTTTGCAGCTTTAGCTCGATGTTAACATTTACTTGTTTTTCATATTCTTTTTATACCTTTATCACTGTTTCTTTTTTTTCAGAAATGAAATCACAAATAGGTGATTGGGACTTATTGAATTATTTTGGAACCAGGTTTTATTTGTCTAAAATAGGTTGGAGGCAGATTTTAAGCAACCAAACAACAGGAGTAAAACAGACTTTTAAGTTAGGAAAATCAGGGATGCTATTAGGTTTTACACTGTCCTAATAGTTGCTAAAAGTCGATACATAATGTCATTGTCAAATTAGCAATATGAGCAAAAGTATTGCAGTCATACCCCATGATCATTAATTTATTTTAGTATTTTTATTTTCTTTGGTCTGGTTCTGTGTTTAACTTTATGGTACATGTGGATGTTTAAAAGCAATATATAGTTATTAAAATATTGTATATAGTTATTAATCTGTAGAGACCAAACAGCACAAAAAATTTACTAATTCAGTTATTTATCTTTGGATTGTGATTTCTTAGTCTGAGACACCTGCATGCATGCCCAATTCATTTGCATTCTGAACTCTGCAAGTTTCTGATTTCATCTGAGAAGGGAGGCTGTGCAAGGAAGAAGCTGCCTCTCGAGTGCTTTCAGATTAGGGTGACCCACATATTACTATATGTAGAGCCTAAGACTGATGATTTCTTGTTTCGCTAAGAAGTCACTATATTGATCGTTAGTCACTTTTTGAAAAAGAGAGGCCAGGGGGCTCTGAATACTTGTTGAATATAGCAACAAAGTTGCTAACGCTGTTGATGACTTTATCATTATCTTTAATTACTCTTTTTCGTACTGTAAAATAATTGTCTCACACATAGATACAGCAGTGTGTCAAGCTTAAAACACTCACTGGCAAAACCAGGTGTAATAACTTTAGCTTACTTTCTTCACCAAAGTCTCATACTGATAGTAACAAGATAACGCTCTGCTTCACTGTCTTGGCCTTAAGATCTTGCAACACCACCAGTATTTGTAGGTGGTTACGATACTGAATTCCATTTGAGTTGTTTTGCATTACATCAGTAGGCGGTTTTTTTTCTGTTGTTTTTTGTTTTCGTTTTTTTGCATTGCGTCCATTAACCTAGATGTTCTTGAGACAAGGTTCACTTGTATCTCAGCCACAGTCGTATATTACAGTGCATCTATGGTGGCAGTGGCAGTAAGTCATTTTCATCTGTTCTCTTTTGTCTCTGCATATTCCACAAAGCTGCTGCTGCTCTGCACTTAGAAGGTCACCTCTTTCATCAGCTATTCTACTTGCATTCCAAATCGTATGCACATGAAAAATCTACCTCTAAGTTTTTTTCTTCCCGGTGGCAGATTAGAGATAGAATTTGCAGTATGAACCTTTTGCATGCTAACCTTTGCAGATGGCCCCACTATTGTGGGAAATGGATTGCCTAATAAACCATATCATCCAACATATTTGCCGCTCGGCTGACCAAATGGAGGCTGTATTTTTTGAGTAAATTCCCTTTGTCGAATTTGTCAGTGTTCATGCTGCTATTGTAGCTTTTAGTTAGAGGGAAAGGATCCTTAGAATATCAGCTTAAAGCGTTCCCTAATTTGCAGACTTTGCAAAAAATAGATAAGTTTATGGTATTTATTCAAGGAGCAAACAGTATTTGTATGTTTTCTTAATGGATTATGCTTTCAAGAAGATCATGTACTACTCAACAGTGGTAGAAAACTGTTAGTAACCTTATTTCTCTTCATAAACTGGTACAGTCATTAAAGCTATTGCTGGTATTATACAACAAGCAACATTTTTTCTGCTATATGTTATGTGACACAATGATCACCACAAATGTTGCAATCTTTATGGACCAGTTCTGACATTCATCTTAATAATCTCTCGCTTAAGTTCCCAACATAATTTTTTCTTTATTGTATAGTTACTGAAGAAAAATATGGTGATACAGAAACAATGCTACTTCAAATCCTTGTAAGGTTTTCACATGGAATCTAATTTCACAGTAGAGCCCTAATTTATCGCTCCCAGAAAAACCTCTTTCATCAAACTTTGCATATGAGCAGCCAAGTGATGCACAGGCTCTTAACGGCATGCTTTGCCTCCTTTGGTGAGTCGGCCAACCAATCCATCTTCGTGACTGTGCTCAGAGCCGAAGAGTGGGCAACCGATGCTCCCGTCACCGCGCTCCTGTGGGAGATGGATAGGGGGCTCCATCGCCCACCTCCAGTCCAGTACCAGCCCAGTGGCACAATCTGGACCTCTGCGCTGAGGGCCTTGTGGGGGATCTATGAGAGGGCTAAGGAAGGCAGGATGGAGGATGCTGTGCCTCAGTCATTCATGTAGAATCCAGATCCTCGCCTCCACAGGAGACTAAGCCGGACCTCCTGTTTGTGTTCCACAAAACAGAGTGAGGGTGTCCAAGTCATTGCCTGCCTGTGCAGTCGCTAATGCAGGCATTATATCTATGCCAAAATGTCATCCAGTAATGTGATCATCAGCAAGAAAAGAAAAGTTACAGACACTATATGAGTTGTTTAGCATATTAAAAGGCATAAATTGCAATCTGCTGAATAAATCTGTGACCTCCATCTCAAGTTATGTCCTTCATTGGCTGTTAGTCACTGAAGTGTCTGATGGAACAACAAATACAATAAATGATAGCCCTGATTCCTCTTAATCTAATATGTCTCTTCAGTGTACATGCACTATTACAACAGCATGTCCTTCAGCTGAAGGAGGAGTTTTTTTTTCATCTTTTCATGTCGTTCATCATGGCTGATTTTAAAACTGAAGTGAAAGCTTCTTTTATTAATCACGGAGAACTCAAGTCAAGGCTTTTCACTCCGTCGCTTGCATCCAATTTACAGCGGCTATAATTCATGCTATGCTAAACATTTCGTGTAAAATGTCACTTTGTGTTTGTAATGAATTTCCACATTAATAAGCAAAATTTCTCACAGTAGCGGGATCAAAACCTATGAAATCTTCGAAAGTGTGATGCACCAAAGTGGTACCTATGACACATGATGTAAAAATGTAATATTTGGCGCAAAGTTTCTGAAAGTTACAGTAATCTGACATCAATCAGGACTTTTTAAGACCTATGAATACAGACCTAAAACTAAGAATTGAGTTTTTGCAGAATGCATTATGCTAAACATACTGGACAGGTGTGACCTGTGGTTCCGAGTAATGCTTCTGAAAGAAAAGCATTTTGTCTCAGGAAATGTAAAGCAATAGTTCAGATGAGCTAAAGCTATTATCAGAAACCATCTCCTTGCCTATTACAGTTGGGACTCCCAGTTTTAGCTCAGTGTTACTGTTACTATTTTCAGGTTGCAGTCATTTATGCGCCAACTGTCAGACCACCAGGATGATTTCCTAACTACAAGGGCTGGTATAGCTCTGTAACATACTATCTTCACAGACCGAAGAGTAGCAGTTGTTCAGGCAGATTTTTACAACAAAAAGCAACAACCAGCACAACTTTACCAACATCACATAAGTATTATTTTGTTGTGTAAGCAACTCATTTTGACAAGAGGTTATGGCAATATCACTGGTAATAGCTTCACAGAACATTGCTTCAAAAAAACAAACTATCCTTTAAAGAATAGCAAATAAAAAGGCCTTTTCTTGCCAGAATTAGCACTGTCATTAACTCCAACCCTCATCTCTGTAAAGGGTAGCTCACTCTATAAATCTCATGCCTCCAAATCAGAGGCCTTGTGTTACCTTCTATGTGGAGTATCATATATCCCTCATTTATTGCAACCTGTGGGCCTTTGATCAAGAGGAGTCCAAAGAGGGGGGTCAGACAAAGTGTTTCATTTCATTCAAAGCTTGGTTATAAGGGCAAATGCACCTGTCACACACCAAGCAGGTGCACAAGAGGTGATAAATCAGTGCTCCCTCTTTAAGTTAATTCTACTGTACTTTTGAGGTTTGAGTGTCAGTGATGCTTTAGCTTAGGGAAGTATTGTTTCGAGATCAAAAAGCTATGATAATGCAATCTGTTTCATTATGGAGTTTTCCTTCACCACAGCTTGACCATCTCCTTTCCTGCAGTGTACACTGATGGCAACATCCATAACCTGTCCTCTGATATTTCATTCCCATACGGGTGCCGTGAACCTAAGATGTAATCGATACGCAGACACAGAGGCCTCCTGTGTTATTACAAGAGGGACAATGTCTGCTCAGCTTCCCATGCCGTTACACAGTTCAGGCTTCCAATTAACCTGAGCGGATCCCAGTGCCAATCACACAGGGCTTCTATCGACAAGCCCCATGAAAAGAATAATGTTGTTAGGATGATGTAGCTCATGGTGGGGGTAGGGGGTGTGGTGGGAGGGCTGCACACACACACACACACACACACACACACACACACACACACACACACACACACACCCAGACACACACACCACACCCCCACCATCCCACCAAACCCCAACCTCTACCCCTCTCCCCCAGAACTGACAGGGACGAGTGTTGCAGTCATTTATCACCTCCTCTCTGGTCACTGAAGGGCCAAACAGGGCCGCATGCTTCTCACACCTTTGCTTCAGTAGACTGCAGTCTGAGAAAGTGTGATTAGAATACTAAAGCATGGAGCTGTATCTGATTTTCACAGCAAGCAAAGCAGGCCTTACATGTAAAGAAATGGAAATTGACAAGTAAAACGGTGGTGGATGATAAATCTATAATAAAATAAATGCACCAATGTTTTGAAACTATCTAACAAATAAAGGGCCAGATCAGGAAACAGGAGAATGGAAACACATTGCCTAAAGCCTTTTATGTGCTATTGCTACTTTTCTTCTAAATATCTACACTGATATTCTTGGTATTAACAAGCATCAGTTCTAGAAATATCTTTATTGAAAGAAAATATAAAAGGCCTTTATCTTGAATGAAGAAACTGAAATTCATATAAATATATACATAAACAAACATAATTAAGGAGTGTTTGATTTCTGCTCACTTTTGTTTAAGTGGACTTTCCTGGGGTTGAAGGTTTGGTCAAAGACCATGACCTAATTGATTTAAAATAGTTTGGTTTTGTCCAATTATATGATAAATTCAATAATTCATTACATTACATTTATATGAGCTTAGATGTTGTCTTTGATAACTTATGTATAACTGTTATATATAATAAATATCTATTAAGAAGCCTTGAAAAGCTCTGGGCACCAATTTCCTGCCCAATATTGTTGAAGACAATTCAAGAACAGAACAAAATGAAAATTTTAATGTCACTATTTCTTGTTTGGATTTAAAATAAATAAATGGACAGTATCACCAATTCTCTAAACAGAGACAATTCTAAATAGATGTATAAATTATTGACACTTTGGAATAACTTGCCTCGAAACCTTTGCTACATTCACAGAAAATTATCTTCCGAGAATCCGAGACTCCATCTGATATCTTCAAGTGTTTTTTGTGTTTTTCTTATTTAATGTTATTTTGCATCATCTTTTGTGCATGATTTATAATTATTAACTGCTGTGTTTTGAGAAATTAATTTTTGGAGGATTTTTTTGTGTTCTTTTTATTGTTTGTTTTTAATTTTGACCCCAGGAAGACAAATAAAATAATTGATGGCCCAGATTCCTCTTAGTCTAATATGTCTCTTCAGTGTACAACCACAACAGCGTGTCGTTCACCTGAAGGACTTTTTTTTTTTTTTTTGTCTTTTTATGTTGTTCATCGCGGCTTATTTTAAAACTGAAGTGAAAGCTTCTTTTATAAATCCTGGAGAACTCAAGTCAAATTACTTTGCTGTATTGACAGGTGATCAGAAAAAAATCTATGTAAACTTTATTAAGCTGGACTTAGAGAATATTTTATTTTGTTGGTCCATTTTCTTTCTCTATAAATCCTGTCTCAAAACAGATGTGCACTAACTGTCGCAGTGGGACGAGGGATCAATCCATTTATTTTTCTACCCCCTCACCTTCTCTTCTGTGAGACATCATACAAATTGAGACTGTATATATGTTACAACAGCAGCCAAGTGTGGCCTACTAGGATTTCAGCTGTGATTGAGAGTGTGTTTAGACGCTCAGGGCCAAACTCTAAAAGCATTGTTACATTGACAAGGCCGACACAAAGGAGGAATGTCTCTCTGCATTTGCTCCCTCCTTTCTTGGGCACTGCTGCCACTGGCGACTTCAATATTGATTATTGTGAGGCAAAAAAAATCAGCTCAAGGAGCACAATCATTAAGACAAATGCAGTTCCACTCAATGCCAAATGCACAAAGACTTGAAACTCTTTTAAACATAGGTCTCAGTATGTCACACTTTAGAAGATAAAGTGCACACAACTTATCTGTGGAGGCTCTGTCTGTTTATTGCCACTTTGGCAGGTAAATATCTTTACTTTTTAATTAAACTAAAAAAAACTTTAAAAAAAAATACAATATCAAGGTAAACGACATGCAGACTTTGTACTTCATTCAACACTAAACATATGAACAAGTAAAAGCAAACATTTGTTCAAAGTCTTAGTACACAAAGCTGTTAAAAAGGCTAATACCATTACTTGTGACAAAACAATATCTCTGACAATGTAGTTGTTTAGTTAAATTCTCTTTAAGTGACAAATCATTGTGGAAGTTGTATTTTAAAGGCCCTCTGTTTGGGTCTCTCTACATGAATAGATGCCTGAGCATAACACAAAGACCATCACATGACAAAGACATAGAAGGAAAGTAAAGATATTAATACTGCCACCGTAAAATGTAGAGATCACTTAGACTCTAAGGAAAAAAACTCATATTTTAAAGACAGAAGTAGTTGCAAGACCTATATGTAATTTGTGCAAGCTCTGAATAGAAAATTGGTTTAACTTTTTTTTTGTTCAATGTAGTTACACCTATACCTACTGTACAGAACCCAGGTGACATTTAGAAATTTAAGGGTTCTAAGCCCTGTAAACTCTGCAAGTTAGAAGGCCTTCTGTCAGTATATCACTCACAAAGATTAAATAAAAAAATATAGTCTACCTGTAAAATGCATATTTATTACTTTTTTATTCTGCATAAACTGCAGAGGTGATGAAAATTCAAGTCACATTTTCATGTCTTTTGCAATTGTTCTGGTATTCTTTGAGTAATCCAATAAAAAACCTAGTTGTCAAGAGAATTGAATGTAGATCAAAATGTAATCAAATTTGTTCATTAGGTTTGCACTGTAGATTTAAAAGCAGATTTTATGGATTTAAAACACACAAGAATAAGATAAAGATAATATGTCAAATAGAAAGAGAGCTGTATCTTCACTTTTCATGGATTATATCAACAGGTTAAAGCCATGATACCGACCCGAACTCTTTAGTACAGTTTGAACAGTGCATTATGTTGTCACTTCACTTTCATAAAGTTTACACTTTCATTTGATCAATCTTTCCAGCTTAGCTCCAACAAAAAGATGTCAACAGATTTAATGTGGCCCTCTTACCTTTAAAACTTTCAATTTGTTATGTTTGGCCAACCCATTAGTTGCCATTTGTTATCATTAGTGTGATAGAAGCCTCTTCCTTGCAGAGGCAGCAAAAAAACTGAATATTTTCACATTAGACAGAGCTCCACTGATGCGTCAGATTAATGTTCCTTTTAGAAACAGAAAAAGGTGGGTACAGCATCAACTTCAGGAGCAGCTCCATAACTATTACATTATGCTGTCTGTTTATTTGCTTACTCCCTTGATGGTTGGATAAGTCCTAACATTTTCATGATGTTTGAAAATAAAGCCTTCGTCTGAATGTGCTTTAAGAGCCCGTGATGAATGCCATATTTGTTCCCTTGTGGCTGCTTGTGCTATATTTAGCTACAGGTAAAAATTAAAGTGAGAGTGAGCAACATCAGTAATTTCATGCCTCAGATTCCCCCAAAATAAAATCATCATTTTGGATACAGTAAATCACTTCTGATATTGTCTTGAGTATTTTGTGAAGAGATACACAAGATATTTTTTTTGTTTTGTGTTGGGTTTTTTTTAGAGATCTGAAATATAATTGCACAAGAGGAAGAAGTTTTGAATCAGTGAGGTCTAAAATATATTTTTCTTGTTGAAGTGGGTGGGACTTTGCTTCAGGCTCATGTTTCTGCCCTGCCCAGTTTGAGCGAGAAGCAACATCGCTCCCAGGGAACAGGACATGTGTGGGGCCGATTCACTTTGTAATACTCTAAAGGTGATTAATGGTTTTCTTAATATATTCACGGCTGTAATAGAAGCCCCCCTCAAAACTAACCTTGCATAAAAATGCAAATGAATAGAGACAAACTGCTGAAAAAACCTCAATGGGCAGGGCTAGGCCCAAAAGCCTTGGGAAATGGGTGTGCATATTTATTTATTTGACGTAAACCGACTTCAAATTGCAGATTAGACCTTGTTTTTTATTGGTGCAATTGAAAAATGTCTCTTAAAAAGAGATTACAGTGAGGAAAGTATTATTGAATGTATTTTCACTGTTAAACAGAAAAAATATTTTTTTATCTCTAATGATCGGACTAAAATAAATGTTCTTATATGGATGTCTTGTCTTTGCAAGACATAAATAAAAAATCCAATTTAAAGTTATCCATCTAAATTATTTTCCATCCAGTTATAAGCCAAAAAAGCCTCATCCACAGCTAAACAAAAGATGATATACTCTCATTTATACACCCTAGTCTACTCAATATGTGAAGTAAATTATGTCCTTTTAACTCACAGGCAAATAAAAAAGGTATGAAATTTGATCAAGAATAATGAGTAAAAAATTGTTTACCTAATTTAAATCACTTAAAATTCACTATTTTAAAAGACAAAATACCATTAGATTAAGTATAAATAAATGTGTATTTTATTCACCAGGTCAAAATTACCAACTTTATGTATAAGAAAGGTTTATGTGCAGCCTTATAAAAGTACGACGGAGTATTAGGGCCACACATGAAGAGAAAAAATATTTTTGCCGTGACGAGATTAAACTCGACATGTCGACTTTAAAGTCGATGTTGAGTTTAATTTCGACGTGTCGACAATAAAGTTTAAATTAGTTCAAGAGAGCCAACCGCTGCACAGGATACACGCACAGAAGCCTATACAGTTGCAGCGCCTCAAAGACTACCTTCACTCTTAAAACGCAGACTGCAGCTGTGGAGCGCGGTTGCTCTTTTCTCCAAACTTTGGAATGTCGAGATTAAAGTCGCCACGATATATCAACTTTATTCTCGAAATGGCGAGTTTAAAGTCGACACGTCGAGATTAAACTCAACATGACATTTCAACTTTATTCTCAAAATGTTGAGTTTAAAGTCGACATGTCGAGTTTAATCTCGTCATGGCAAAAATATTTTTTCTCTTCATGTGTGGCCCTAATACTCCGTCGTATAAAAGTAAAAGTCACGTTAGTTTTTTTTGTTTTGTTTTGATGACCTTAAATCATTAATTACAGCATTCTTTTTTAAAGATATCTCCATAATTATAATCAACAGGCTGCAATAAGCATAAACCTATTTAGATTAGAAATAAATTGCCCACAATGTCCCAATGTCTGTTGCATGTACAACTCAGCTTTCTGCAGGAGAAAATCCAAATGAATGTCACTGGTTTTCCTATTGCAAATTCTTACTCTTTATTAAAACTGCATAAAAACATTAACTTGGAAACCGCTGTTACCTCATTTTATAAGCTTGTCCTGTTCAGAAATATCCTAAAGCCTTTATGTGTTTTGTGTAAATTTATCGCATTATGTTTGTATACACAGTGGTAACTCAAACAGGAAAACAATACTTATCTACTTGTACAGACTTAATTTATCTCCGGAATACATTAGATAAAGATTGCGTATTAGATTTCAGTCCTAATCCATGTTTTAAATCCTCAGAGTAGGAGTCCCAGTCAAGTCTAAGGTGTTGTTCTCATGAACATAAGATGCTAGCTCTGCCAGTTGAAGATTTGAAAGGAGCTTTAAAGCTGCAGAGCCACCCATAAACAGGAACCTGTGATATAAAACTTAAATATATCAGAAGTTTACTCAACATAGTTACTGAGGCGCCCTCTTTATAAACCTTTTTTTTTTCACTGTTATTTTCACCATAAACAACGTTGATTAATTATCAAGTCAAAATCACTGAGGATTATCTTTGCAGAATATATCACTGTCAGAAAGACTGTTGAATATTGCATTTACACCAGAAGCATTTTAATTACAGAAGTCTTAACAGATTAATTAGAGCTCAGGAGGCAGTGGAAAATGGAAAACTGAAAAAAAAAGAAAAAGCAGTACGGTACTTATTCAAAACTAGAGTGAATATTTTATTTCTTCTTCATTATGTGTTTAGCTCGTCTACATCAGTAATTGCTTTGTATATGCATATATATATATATATATATATATATATATATATATATATATATATATATATATATATATATATATATATATATATATATATATATATAGGGAGAGAGATATATACACACCTCTCTCTCTCTCTCTCTCTCTCTCCATATATATATATATATGTATATATAATTGTATATATTAGATTGTGTATTACGTTATAGATATGACCTATCTTTAGTATTTCAGACAAAGAGCATACAAGTGATATTGTACTGTATAACTATACCATCACTATTGGTTTTATTCAGTTTGTAGCCTCATTGAGTTCAATTGTTTTGTGAAAATACAGACCATAATATTGTTTTTGGAGCTTTTAAAAGAAAGTAGAGAGCTGTAACCTAGCTCAAAAGTACATTTGCATCCTGACAACAGGTCATATATACATGAATGGTCTGAAAAAGTGAAGTCAGATAATTATCTGAGCTCCAAGATTTGAAAGTTTACTAGCAGGTGGGACGCTGCTGATGAACATCTTTCAATGTTAGAAATGAAGATTGATGCCTTATATTGCTGTTATTAATATATTGATGATCCTGTCAAAACATTACAAATCATATTTTTTGTTAATATTGATACATTAGCTGAGATAATTGATTATATTTCTGCAAGCCTCTTAATTGTTAACCATCTGCTCCAATTATAAGAACTCCCATGGGGAAAGCCGTGATAGGTTTAAATGAGTGGTTTGAGAAGACTGAAAGCACCCTGGAGCTCTTTTTTCTTCTTTTTTGTTAGCTTACATTGAGTATTTTCCATAAAGTCCTGATTCGTGTTTCAACAACTTAAATCTTCAGGAGTTAGCTTTTAACTTTTTGGTTCACTTCCTTCTGAGCTTAATGTATACTTGAGGAGATTTTAAAAAATGGCATGGCCTCTCGCTACGTTTGCAGCTCTTTATAGTATGATACATATCATAGTAATTTAAAAATTAGAACTACACTGAATCTATATAAAGATTATGATGAGTGTATTATTTTTTATGGGAGGTAAGCAAACAGTCAGGTAGCACTCACCTATATTTTCCTGTTACATTGCATGTTCCTGGTAGAAATCTACTTTTCTGCTAAAGTAATCTTCGTTGTTCACATTTCATAAATGATTTGATTAATTTAAATCATTTGTTTTGTGGGAAAGGTTCTTTTTAATTTGCCTTGTCTACCCAATTGGTTCAATCCAGTTCAATTCAGTACTATTTGCATTCTGCATTTTAAGCACAAGTGAAACTTAAATCAAATACACAACCTAAACCAACATTATAAAAGCAAAGATAGTAAAAGACAGTCTGTTACAATATATTAACTCGAGTAAGGGTTTCATTTTTTTTTTATGACAAAAATCCATACTTTTCCTTACTAATAAATGCAGTTAAAGGCATACTATGCAACATTTTTCAGTTAATTAATGTGTTCCATAACATTTTGGATGATTAAATGAGTCATTTCAGGTCGAACAAAGGTTTTCTCGGCCGCCCTGGTGGTCTGTAGGGGAAATACCGCACTTGCAATTGCAGGAGCCCTCGGCCCGCACCCACAGGCTCAGAAGTCTTGTGCATCGCGAGAGTCAGTCTTGCTTTACGGCGAGAATTTGGCTAACTACAATCTTTGTTATTTAGACACAAACAAATAACAAATAATGTATGAAAACAAAACAACAAAATAGTCACTTACCGCAGTAGACATGGTGATTCGTTGCGTTCGCCTCTCTGCTAAGCTCAAAACAACCGCGCCTGGCTTGACGGAGAAACCAGGAGAACAGCTGAGCATATTTATGACAGTGCACTTTTACTTTCGCCCTCTGGGGGGAGCCTCGCTGGAAAATCAACACCGGTTGCATAGTATACCTTTAAATCTAATTCTTACAGCATTTGAAAATTGGGGCAAAAAAAAAATAATCTTGAACCCTTTTATAAGTAGTTTTTTTTATTATTATTATTTTTTTTTTGTAGGTTCCAAAAAACACGACACATTGCATATACATGTTCACTCTGCTTCACAGAGTTACTATTTTGAATCAGATAGACAAGCGCAATTTTTTTAACATTTATAATTTTACTGACTCGGGTAAATATCTAAGAATTGCAAATTATTAGTTCTTTAGCAGTTCTTAACACATTTAACGACTTGTAAAATTAAAAGCCGTTTGATGTGTTCTTCAGCATTTTGTTGTTCATCTTTCCCAGTGGGGTAATCTACAGCAATGCCTATGTACAGTAGAGGAATTTGATTACAGGAACCAAAGGTAAAATATTTGCTAAACCACCACACCACCTCGGCTGATTTGCCTTGTCTTCATAGTGCACCTCTGCATATGTTACCCTGGTAAATAACGCACATTTAGCATCTATGTTATATAAAAAAAGCAAGATTCATGAGACCAGGCCATCGTCTTCCATGGATTCATGGCCCAGTTCTGTTACCCTTATGCACAATGTAGATGAGTTTTGTTGGACAAAGTAACATTGATCCCTTGACTGCTCTGCCATTATTGCAGAAGACTTATCTGTGTAATCTGAAAACTTTTTTTAGATTTAGAATCAACTTAACCAGCTGTTTGAGAGTGGCTTTATCAACTACATTTTTGGAAAGGATCCAATTAATTTGGGCATAATGTGGGTACTGAATTATTCTGAATATTGAATATTTGTAATATAAAGTAAAAGCAAAAAGTAAACAGAATTTATATCCTTTACTATTATTGTGCAGGTAAAGCTTAAACATTGGTTAGATAGAAGCATATTGTTTTATTATGAAATTAGTCTAATCAGATTTTTTTTTTTTGCCACAGTAGAAGTCGTCATTATCTAGAAATTTCTCTGTAACTTTGACACCTTGCTTAGATTTTGAAAAAATAACACCAAAAGGTTAAAGAAAATAAACTCATGACTTGATTAGTGGAGAATTAAAAAAGATTGGTGAGGGCATTTAATCTTTCAATAATCATAACAGGCGTTGATGTGAAACTGTTATCACTCTCCTTGGCCAGTTCACAGTGGTCAGCGGTCCACATCCAGGAGACTAGATTGGATTTATTGCTACTGGGCCAAAGGTAACAAATACATGCAATATAAGAGGTAAGATGGATGCCATTATCACTGGGAGGATTTTGTGGCCATCATGAGAAGCAATCACATGGAATAGATTGGTACTGCAAGCAATAATTCATATTAACCTTTTATACCTTAACTGGACATTTCACTTACAGGAGAGCTAAACAGGATGCAGACTTGCAGACACACAGAAGACAGCTTTAGGCTGAAACAAGTCAGTTCACAGAAAGTTTTCACAGATTACTTTTTGAGGATAAAAAGATCTGGTAGGTCAAACTCTGACGCCTGTGGTTACTTATAATCTATCAACACCCTTAGGTATGTCACTTGGCTGAGGCCAGAATATCTTCATCTCCTCTGCAAAGTAGACTGAAACTTTCTAAGATCCCTCAGAGAGGTGGGATAAGGTTATGAGAAGTCATGTAGAACAGCTCTGTGTGGCAACAAATCTGAGTTCACTCTTCTGGTCTTAGTTTAGAAAAACAGAAAATGAAACCAAACAAACCAACATGTCTTAATGTCTCACATTTTTGTCCTAAACACAAAGATTTAAAATATATTTTCAAGAACATTTAGCTGTACATACTTTCTTTTTAAGTTTCAATTCAGTGTAATTACTTATTTGGAAAATAAAGACATGCCACATATATGTTTTAAAGTGTTTGGTAATAGATTTTTAATGTTCATTTGTCTGTGCCCTGCAGGCTTGTATCTTTGACATTTGAAATAATTGTTGTTCGAAGGATCATCACCAGGGGAGCGTTGTGAATAGTGCAGGGACGATTTGAGTAAATGAGTGTGTCAGCCTGTTTATTTGTAACGATAGTGCCTCTAGGGCTGCCGCAGGACAGCTATTAGAGGGTCTGGCCATAAAGAGATGGAAAGAAAAGCCCAGAGATCACCCAAAAGTTACCACTTAATGTGACAACTTATCAGACAAAAGCTCCCCCATGGAGACAAGAAAAATGATAAAGAAGGAGGAGGGAGAGAGGGAAGGAGGAAAACATTATTGTCCACCAATAGAATAATACAAAATGAAGCTGAAGTAACTGAATCGTAATTTTTCGAAGAGGCTGTCGTGTCAAATATCACTTGTCTATTCAGAGTCACAAGCATTGTCCCCATATGCTTCACATGTTGCATGATGGCTTTTAATCCCTTTAGGCCCAAGGGCACACGGGGAGCAGGGTAGGGCATCCAGTGCTGGATTTAATTAGATGACTTTGATACCTCACGCCTGTGGCAGGATATCAGTGCAAGTGTGCTTACAATGTAGTGTTTAGGAGGTGCTCAATAACCCGGCTGGTCCCAGCAGGCCTCAAATCATGACAGAATGTCGCTCCCTGCATTTAAAGAATCTGACTCTCTGATGGACGGAAAGATAATTGCAGGAAGAAAAGGCATTTATGTTTTATCCAAAAGACATATGGAATACACAAAATGCACATTTTGGGAACAGGTTAAATGTCTCTTCTCAGAGACAAACTTAGATTCATCTGCAAAAGTATATTTTTTCATTTAGGCTTTGCTTCCAGCAATTTGGGAGAACTAAACTTAGTATTTTAGGATGATCTAAAATAACTGGTTCTATTTGTCCATCTTTACTTGCGAAACAGATTTAAAACAAAAAAGTCTTAGCTGTTTCTCTCTCTGCGAATGGCATGCTGCTCTTTGCTGTCATGTTGTTGTGTTGTGATGTGATCTGGTTGAACTCTAAAGTGCCTTGAGATAACTTGTGTTGTGAATTGGTGCTATATAAATAAACTGAATTTAATTTAATTTAATTGTTTACCCCAAATGAGTTTCCTGCAGAGGCCCAGTGTTTTTGTGTATGTTTTTAGTGCATTTCGCTGGCAGCATCAGAGCGCCAACAATTAACCTGTCATAAAATAACCTTTCTTTTGGTTGTGGGTGCACTGGTAAAGATTTACACTTTTTCTAAGCCCTTTTCAAAATGACATGATTTTGTCTTTTTGTGGACCTGGCATTATGGATTGAATAAGGATTAAATGATTGCTAAAAGCAGGGCAGCACAGAGACAAACAACCATTCACACACACAAGGAGAATTTAGAGAAGCCAATTAACCTAACAGTCATGTTTTAGGACTGTGGGAGGAAGCCGGAGTACCCGGAGAGAAGCCACGCTTGCTCAGGGAGAACATGCAAACTCCATGCAGAAAGACCCCAGGCCAGGAATCGAACCCAGAACCTTCCTGCTGCAAGGCAGCAGTGCTACCCACTGCTCAGTGGCACTCAGTGGCTTTAGTTGTGGGATGTTCCTAGAGTGTGAATTTCTGCCTAGGTCGTATCTATTAAAGGAATAGTACACCCAAAACATGATTAGCCTTCATTTTCTACTCACCTCCATGCTGAACAACACTCTGGAGTACTTTTTTGATATCTCAAATGCATCTGGAGATCTGGGAGGCTTCTTGCTGTCTGCTGACATTCAAATAATGGAGGTCCATGGCGCCCGAGACAGAAAGGTCCATAAAAGTCCACAAAAACGTGTCAATATTCCTCCATACTGCTCGTCCAATGTAATCCAAGTGTCCTGAGTGGGTAGCATCCAGAATTTACTCGAAACGAAGTAATTTAGAATGTTTTTAGAGCATAAACAGTAGTGTATAGGATTTCCTAATAGCGCCCCCATGCGCGCTCACGATTCTACGGAAGCCGGCAGACCAAACCGGAAGGAAGTGCGCATTCAGCGTCTGGTCTGCCGATAATGCAAGCGTAGAAGAAGAAATGTGCTGTTTACCTGTGCAAAGAAAGAAACAACGAAAGAAAAATGTCTGAGGACTTCAGTGTTGAGGAAGAGCATGAGTTCTTTGCCGAGCTGAATGCGCTGGTTTGGTCTGCCGGCTTCCGTAGAATCGTGAGCGCGCATGGGGGCGCTATTAGGAAATCCTATACACTACTGTTTAGGCTCTAAAACGTTCTAAATGACTTCGTTTCGAGTAAATTCTGGATGCTACCCACTCAGGACACTTGGATTACATTGGACGAGCAGTATGGAGGAATATTGACAAGTTTTTGTGGACTTTTGTGGACCTTTCTGTCTCGGGCGCCATAGACCTCCATTATTTGAATGTCAGCAGACAGCAAGAAGTCTCCCAGATCTCCAGATGCATTTGAGATATCAAAAAAGTACTCCAGAGTGTTGTTCAGCATGGAGGTGAGTAGAAAATGAAGGCTAATCATGTTTTGGGTGTACTATTCCTTTAAAATTGGTCCATGGAAAACACTGTGAACAACATCCAACAAGGTCATGAATGGCCAAGGTTTGTTGATGCACAGCCCATCACATTTGATGATATTAGCAAGAAGGAATCAGTTTAGCAAATCACTCAGATATCTAACTAGTTAAACATAGGTGGGTTCTACTGGATTCTTAAATTTGATAGGCCCCACCTTCCAACTTGCGGGACAAAATGCTTCTGCTGCCATCTAAGTGGTAGATACAAAAACAAAAATTCAGAGGTCCACGCAGGACAATGCTTTGACAGGTCAGGGTTGGTTTGGGGGTATTTTCTGTTTATCTGTAGTATATTTCTTGGAACTATATTACCCATTAGTCTTTGGGCCTTAGAAAAGGCTATCAACACAGTCACGTGTACCTTCTAACATGAGAGCAAATAAAATTAAAAGCACACTGGCTTAGATGGAAGACACAAAGTTATAGACGTAACCTCTCTATTCGATTTGAAAAGCATTTGGGCGTAAACAGTTTTCTAGTATATGAAATATAAAATAGAGCAAAACTTCAATTACATCTAAATATACACTCATATTGTTGTAGTATTTTTTTTCAAAGGGTATCCAACATGGGCTGCTCAGTGGCGCACTGCTGTATTGAATCAAGAAGGTTCCGGGTTTGATTACCGTCTTGCGGCCTTTCTCCATTGAGTTTGCATGTCCTCCCTGAGCATACATGGGTTCTTTTCGGGTACTCCGGCTCCTTCTAACCATCTAAAAAAAGATGACTGTAGGTTAATTGGCTTCTCTAAATTCTCCTTTGGTGTGTGTGTGAGTGAATGATGGTCTGCCCTGTTTGTCTCTCTGCTGTGCTGTCCCGTGTTGCCCTGCGATGGACTGGCAACCTATCCAGGGGGTACCCCGCCTCTCGCCCGTAGGCAGCTGGAGATAGGCACCAGCACCCTTTGCAACCCCAGCTGGAATAAGCATGATGGATGGATGGATGGATGGATGGATGGATGGATGGATGGATGGATGGATGGATGGATGGATGGATGGATGGATGGATGGATGGATGGATGGATGGATGGATGGATGGATGGATGGATGGATGGATGGATGGATGGATGGATGGATGGATGGATGGATGGATGGATGTGTATCCAACATGTAGTTTAAATTATAATATTACCACCAACATTAATAGGAGTACAGCATATCCTAATACTGTGATTAACTTCAGTTTTATACATTGTTGAAGAATTAAAACATCTCCTTTAAGAGTAAAAACACAACATTTCGGTTATATTTTTCCTTTGATTCAACTCTTGCTTTTGGTTAGCCTCTTGCTGAAACATCTAAGATGGAACAGGAAACTCTTCCATTGTACACATCTTCTGGTAGTTTTGGGGGGGGGAAAGTTTCTTTTCCACTAGAAAAAAAATTCTCTGCAATCACACTACAAATATGGCCAGACTTAACAACAGAAATATCTTGAAAGTACATTTACTACCCTGGTGGCTTGCTTAGTCCAAACAAAAGAATGTTTTCTGCATTTGGTTTGGACTGAGGCCGGCTTGTACCGTATTTTCACGACTATAAGGCGCACTTAAACGTCTTTTTTTTTCCTCAAAATGTGCGGTGCGCCCTATGGTGCGGTGCGCCTTATGTGTGTTGTAACTGCGACTTTTGAGACCTCCTCATTGAGGAGATGATGAAAGAGTGGCTGAATGTAAGGAGACCAGGTGTTTTTTTTCCACCCCTCACCATCGCTGTTAATATGTAACTCCATGCGTGCCCATCTCACAGCTGATGTGAAAAACATGGGGAAACAAATTAACGCTGTGCTCGCTGTTCAACCGCTCGACATCGCCGGACCCAGCAGGTGCAGCAGAAGCAGCGAGTTTACATGCAAAGTCAATGGTGGACGCGCATATAGGTGCAGCACGTCGGGAGCGTTTAAGCATCTGACGCACCGCCAACGCGCTGCTGCTGCTCAGATGGAAAAATTGAAGTTTTGCTGCTGGACGCGCCGCATCAACCAATCAGAGAAGCTGATCTGGGAGCTGGCTGGGAGACAGACACAGCGCTCTGATGACATGATATTAACGCAAATGAAAAAGGCTGGATGAATAAGGAGATGATGAAAGGCAGGTGTATGTGAGGAGACCAGGTGCTTTTTTCCACGCATCACCATCGCTGCGTGCCCATCTCACAGCCGATGTGAAAAAAAGATGAATCAAATGAACGCTGTGCTCGCCGTTATCTCGGGGGTCTGACAAAGGAACTTCAACCGCTTGACATCGGTGTGGAGCGGCCGTTCACAGTAAGGCTGCGAGCGGCGTGGGAGCGATGGATGACAGACTGAGACCACAGTTTCATGATAAATGGAAGGCAGCGCCGTGCAAGTTACGCCACCGTTTGCGGATGGATTGTAGATGGACTGTGTCTGCTGGCTCTGTTGTTCAAGCTTTCGCAAAAGCCGGCATTATTTCTGAGGAGCTGCGCTGCACGGAAAGTGACTCTGACAGCGAAGAAGGGGAAACTGGCATGTCTGATTTAGCGCAGCTGTTTTATTCAGAGGAATGCTGAGGATAACAGAGGATGATGACTTTGATGGGTTTGATTAATACTTTGTAATAAATACATGAATAAAGCATAATCATACTCAGGTTTGCTCCCGCTCTATTTTTCTACCTGAAAACTTAATTCAACAGCAGCCTCTGAGCGCGTCTCCTCCTCTTCAGCGCGGTGGCTGGCAGGTGTTTTTTCATCTAAATAATCTAAATCTTGCAGCTATATTTGCTGTGATCAGTTGGAATAAAGTAGTTTTAATATGTTTTTAAGTGAGAAAGGCCACCTGAAAACTTAATAATTGCAGTCAGTTCATCCAGATTATCTATTTCTGTCGGAGGCGCTCAGACCCCCACATACCAGCGGTGCACCGACAGTAGAAATCCTTTCGTTCACCGCGGCTGCTGGCAGGTGTTTTTCATCTAAATAATTTTAGCTGCAGGCACCAGGATACCGGTAATAAAAGCGAACATATTCCGTCGGCAGGTTTAAGTTAATTTAGGAGTGATCACAGCGCTGTGTCATCTGCGATGTGTCTGTCTCACGGCCAGCTGCCAGGTTTGATTAATACTTTGTAATAAATACATGAAGAAAGCACAGTCATACTCAGTTTTGCCCCAGCTGTATTGTTAAATACGCAGTAGAGGTATTTAAAGGTAGTAGAGGACATGTACCTGTATATAAAAAACGCGCCCTATAGTCCGGTGCGCCTTATGTGTGTGTTAAATACAGAAATGGGACACATAACTGAGAGTGCGCCTTTTAGTCCGGTGCGCCTTATGGTCGTGAAAATACAGTAATAATATCCAAAGCAGACTGCACCGCACTCAAAAAGTGGGTGGCAGTCCAGTTGTTTGGTCCAGGCCAGAGGTTACTTGTCCTTCTTCACATCTGTACAAAAGGTCCAGATCAAAGGAAGAAACCTAAAGTGGTCTATAGAGTGCAGTGCATAGTTTTATTATTTTCTATAATCTTAAAAGAGACAAAAGATAGAAAGACCGCACAGGGCCCAAAAGAAGAGGAATCATATTCTATTAGGTAATGAATATAGAAGAAAGAGAACAAAAACTATCTTATTATGGTTATGTATTTCATGAGCTCTTCTGTTTAGCTATGGAAAAAACATCCTGTTGGCTAGAAACATTAGTTAAAAAATATCTGCTGCAGAAAGTGGGTGTGGGAGTTTGTCTGACAAAGGCTAAAGGGGAGGGCCCAGGTTTTTTGAGATTATGCTAAACCAGAAGAGGGGGTGGAGTAGAAGGCCAGACAAAGACTAAAGATGATGCCAGTGCTGGTATTTAAATGGGGAAGACGATCAAAGATTAAAAATGAAAAAAACTAAAAGAAAGAGAGAGCAAAACCAGAGTTTCTCTTCAACAGCAGACACAGTTTTTCTGCCTCCTCAAACAGATGCTGAGGCAGATGGTGGTGAATTAACAGAAGATGAGAGAAGAAGAAATGGAAAAGGCTAAAATGGGCCCATGGAGGGAAGACATTAAAATATTGTGTGTTTGTGAGTGTGTTTGTGCATGCTCCAGTGTAAGTGTCTCTGAGAGGGCATGTGTGCAAAGCACACGGCTCCAGGAGACAGACTGTTAAACAGTATCTCAGCTGGGAGGACTAAAGAGGATGGGTGGAGGATTCCCAGTCAGAGACAGAGCTCGCGATAATAATCACAGGCGTGAAATTACAATGCTGATATTTGTTGCACCCCAGGGTTTGGTGTGGAGTGCTGGGGCTATCGGAGCTTGGAGAGCCCACATATCACTAGAGGCCCCGCACCGGCTGACTGTCGGTCATCAATGATCAGAAGAGCGGCCCCTCACCCACAGTAATGCCAAGAGAGAGATCCTGCCAATTTAGAAAAGTCGCAGTGTTCAAAATAACATAAACTACTTGGAAAGCGAAAGAAAATACATTAAAATATAATTATAGTTTTTGTAATCCTAATACATATGCAAATCTTGTGTGAAAAATTTTATTTGCGTTTTTTTTTTTTTTTTTTTTTTGAAATAATCACCATTGTAAGGGGGGGAAAAATTGCCAAATCAGAAGTGTTATCTATTTGCTGGTAGAAAAAGGATTACAAATCTTTTTGGTTTGTTTTGTCTGTTTGTGAATGTTATTTAGCATCTGAGATGTAAAATGTCTAATTAAAATGGTTATGTTCTTTTAAAATATTTTCACCTGGGAAATCAGAATTTGACAAAAGTCAAAAACACAATTGTCTATTTTGCTACTGTCAATTACTGTCATTAGACAATACATAACCCTATGACCAAATTGCTGTTTTGAAATAAAATCCTAGCATTTATTCCAAACTAAGTCTAAAAAATTGCTATTATAATTTATCAAGTTATATTTATCTCTCAAGGGCAAGTGTTGTGCATGTAGCAGATGTGGCCAGGCTCCAACAGAGATGATACCGTCAACCATCAAGCTATGTAGGGGTTTTGTCCAGAACCAACATTGATGTATTTTGAACCAGAAACTTTGACACTGACCCCTAATTTCTGAAGTAAACATATTCCATTGTATCTCTTGCAGAATGTTTTTGAGTTGTTAGAAGGTGAAACTTTGCTTCACTATCTATTTTTCTGCTGTCTCTAACAGGTTTCCCTTAAAGAGGTATGACGGAGTTTTCTAATGATACTGCCACCTGTGGCCAAAACAAAAAACTGCAGCATTCTTTTGCTTCTTATCATAGCTTGTGCTCCTGCTTGACAGTGTGTATCTTGCCATTGGTGTTGGAGTTTAGCTACATGCCATTCGCTTCTGAGTATCCATAAAATCCATCTTGAATAAAATTTTCCATTCGTGTTTTAGATTGGACCCATTCGCTACTGCAGAAAAAGCGTGGGAACTTAAATAGGCTACAGGCTTACAGATACATAGATACATCAGCACTGAAATACTCAGGTGCAAGTTTGCTCATCAGATGATTTTTTTAGTTGTAAACGGTTGAATAAGAAACACATTGTAAGAATATTTTTCAGTAAAAACCTACAAACAGTGATGGGCAGTAGCGCCGCTACATGTAGCGAAGCTATTAGTTTAACTACATTTTCAAGTAGCTTGACCGTAGCATTGCTGCTTTATTTATCAAGTAACTTTCCTGTAGCGACGTTATTGTTTTGATCAAGTAGCGACGTAGCGTCCACAAACGCTACAAAATCCAGGGCATAACTAAGAAATGAAACCAGGTTTTCTATTTCTAAACAACAATCAGCACAAAACTACTGTAAATAGCAGTTTCAGCTGACGCTTTATAAGTGGCGTAGTAGCACAGGCACACTCAGTAGGGTTAAACAAGCGCACCCTTTCCGAGGCTGTCGTTCTATTGGCTGGAAAGGTTGCTAGGCAACGATCCAACTGCAGTCTGAGAGAGCAAAACAAATCCGCAAGCAGAGCCTATGGGTTTGCGAGCGTAACTGAGGCCCGTGCAGAGCGCGGTTTGTGCGCGAAGAGATGGAGGCAAGCGAGAGGAGAAAATATCTGTGATAATATAGAAAATATCTGTTTAAATCTGAGAGAAGAAACAAAGATTTTTGAGAGAAGAGAAAATATTTGAGAGAGAGCGCATGTTTTGAGTGTGAGCATTATAAGTTTTGAGTGCAAGAAGATGAAATTCTTTTCTATAATTGAAGTTATGTGCTCTTGCATTATGGCAGGATAATTCTCTCATATCTATGTGCCACTAAGATACTCTAATTAGAGAGCAGTAATGAAACTTCGATATTGTATTTTCATGGCCTAGTTTACCTGACAGGATGTTTACATAAATCTGTTTTTAGGCTGTGCACAGAAATAAATAAATGCTCAATAAATAAATAAATAAGCATTCAATTAATTGCCTCCAAAAATACAATGAATAAATATGTAGGTAGAAATTAAATTATATGGTGAGTCATATATATATGTATCTCTTAATTAGCTTCTTTATTTTTTCACCTTCTTTTGTAAACAGTTTTGTTTGTTACTTGAATCAACTGTTTAATTGAGGTCTTTTGTAGGGTTTCGTTTTCCCTAGAGATGTCCATTGAATGCAAACTCATAGCCATGTCTCGATGTGTAGAACACTACACAGTACCTTTAATTTGGTTCTAATAACAGCAGATTGTTTACTAGTTTGTCTACTAGTAATTACTTTAGTTTTTATTTTAATATGCTGATCATAAAGCAATGTTTACACTGTGTTATGCCATTGGCTGATCTTTAATAAATATTTTAACCAGTGTATCAGACTCATTTTGAATTGACATTAGGTTGGTACAACGTTAAGTAGCTTCTGATGTAGTTAAGCTACTTTTAACACATTAGTGTAACTTAGCTTGCTATAATTCTTTAGGTGGTAGCTTTGGTGTAGTGAAGCTTAATTTATTGTTGAGTAACTGATAGCTTAGCTCACTACAATGGACAAGTAGCTTGCCCAACACTGCCTACAAAATATCTCTTTAATGATTTTCCTGTATTTCTCTCCTTCAATCTTCTCAACAATTCTAATAAGCTTTTTCTTTCTTTATCAGAAAAGCAGAGACACAACAGGATGCCACAAGTTTGGACACACCTTCTCATTCAAAGAGTCTAATTGTTTGTCTGTCTCAAAGACTGGAACCTATTGTTCTGAGCTTGACAGAGTTGAGTAACCCTGTTACTGCTAGCTGTATTGTTTCACCACACTTAGGTCTTTACCCTACCTTAACTATTCCCTCGGAAAAGTCATAGATGGTAAATATTTAATTATCTAAAAGGTGATTGTTTTCTAATTTAGACATATCATTTAATAAAATATAATTTTTTACCAAATGGTGTTTTACATATTTACTTGCATTGTGAAATTGGTTTAAAAATATTCAAATTGCTCTAAATTAGTTAAAGCTAATTTAACCAAATCCCAGTCTCTTTTAGATAAATGCTGGTTTTCAAAAATAAAATCTATGCAAAACCGTGATATTGTTACGTCATTCTATTGATGATGGTTTTCACCCATTTTCTTCCCTTTTTCTTTGTCTACATATTTGCTAAGTTTAGCTGAGTTTCATCTGTTTAGTTAAACTTTGATCAGAAACATGTTTGACCTAAAGTTTAATTATTAAAAAATCTTCTATTTTGAATAAAAGTTGTGAATTCATTCCAATTTATATGCACAGTTAATCAGACCATGATTTAATCTTTTGAAATTTGAAATTAATTACTGTCTAAAAGACTAACAGTGGATTCTGCAGAGAAATCTAAAATATAGCTAACAGTAAAGATCACAGGAATTTATACTTAAAAAATGACTTCAGTCTCCAACATAGCAAAGGAGGCAAAGGGCCCAAAGATGGAGTCAGGCATCCAACAACCTTCAATAAGGGGTTATATGGATGACCTTACAGTGACAACCAGAACCCATGTGGAGGCGAGATGGGTGCTAACAGCACTGGACCAAATGGCAACATGGGCTAGACTGAAGTTCAAGCCAAAGAAATCCAGAAGCATGGTGATCAGAAATGGGAAGGTGACCAACAAGTTTCGGCTGTATGTGCAAGAGGAAGTGATCCCGTCGGTGGAGGAAAACCCAATCAAGTGTCTCGGAAAGTGGTTTGACAACTCACTGGCCGACCGAAACAACATGGTCAATACAGAGAAGCAGACAGAGGAATGGTTGAGGAGTATCGAAAAGTCAGGACTTCCAGGGAAATTTAAAGCGTGGCTCTATCAACACGGGCTGCTGCCAAGGCTCACATGGTTACTGACTGTGTATGAAGCCCCAATGACAAGCGTGGAAGGGATGGAGAGGAAAGTCAATAAGTATCTCCGGAAGTGGCTGGGGATTCCTCCAAGCTTCACGTCAGTAGGCCTGTACATAAGATCAGGACAACTTCAACTTCCTCTGACATCCGTGGTGGAGGAGTTTAAAGTTGCCAAGTGCAGAGTCGTCATGACCTACAGAGACTCCCCCGATGACCAAGTCAGACAAGCAGGGATCGTCACGAGATCCGGCCGCAAGTGGGGAGCTGAGGCAACGGTCACACAGACGGAAAGCATGCTGAAGATCCGTGACATCATAGGGGCACCATGCACAGGAAGACAGGGTCTTGGAACATCCCATTTCCAACAGTGGAGCAAGGCAGGAACTAGGGAAAGAAAAGTGATGATTCAGGAGGAGGTTAGAAGTTTGGAGGAGGAAGGGCGAAGGTCAAAGGCTGTGGCACTATCTTCCCAAGGAGCCTGGACCAAGTGGGACCTCCCCAAGCGTAAGATCACTTGGGCAGAGCTTTGGAGGCTGGAGCCGTTTCGTATCTCCTTCTTGCTGCGATCAGTGTATGACACACTCCCGACCCCAGCAAATTTGCACAGGTGGGGGCTATCTGAGAGCCCCCTGTGCAAGCTCTGCGGGGAGAAAGGGACCATGGCGCATATCCTGTCTGGGTGTAAAATTGCACTTGCCCAAGGAAGATACAGGTGGCGCCATGACAAGGTGCTCATGACACTTGCCAACACCCTAGAGCAGGAGAGGAAGAAGAAACGGCAGAAACATCCAAAGGCAACATCAATCCAGTTCGTAAGGGAAGGGGAAAAGCCACCAACTGCAGTTACAGCAAAATCTAGTCTACTGCAAAAGGCCCAATCCTGGGAAATGAAGGTTGACCTGGGCGGAAGGTTGAAGTTCCCACAGTTTGTCCAGACATCCCTGAGGCCAGATGTGGTACTGTGGTCAGAAGAAGCGAAGAAGATCATGCTTATTGAACTGACTGTCCCATGGGAAGAGGGGTGTGAACAGGCCTTTGAAAGGAAAAGTGCAAAGTATCAAGACCTTCTGCATGAGTGCAGAGAGAAGGGATGGCAGTCATGGTTGTTCCCAGTCGAGGTCGGTTGTCGAGGGTTCCCGGCACAGTCTGTATGGAGAATGTTCACAGCCATTGGATTGGGAGGGAGGGAAAGAAAGGTTGCAGCTCGCAGGATGGGGGAGGCAGCGGAAAAAGCCTCATGCTGGTTATGGAGTAGGAGGGAGGAGGTTAGCTGGAAGCCAGGAGGAGGAGATGGGCAGTGACTTGGCCACCACTGCCGACCCACCACCGGGAGGCTGTAGTGGTTCAGGGTCGAAACAGCCAGTGAACGGTGGATGCCACCTGATGACATTGATTCCTCCTGGCCAAGGCTACATTCACTCAGGGTGAATGAAAGAGAAGCATCTTCGGATGTATATGTATTACCATATAGGTTAAAATTAACTTTTTTTTCTTTGCCAATTAAAAATAGTTAATATGCGTCATGGAGTAAAGTAGCTCTTTTATGTCCTCTCATCTTGTTCTGTAATAAAATCAGAGGCAGAAAAGTGACTGGATACACCTTTGCATAAATATCCTCATGGCCGAGCACAAACCTCAGACAAGATATGACACAACATTTTTTAGTTCACTTTGTGAAAGAGGGAAAAAGAGGAGCTAATTTTCATGTCCATCATCTCTTGCTCCTGCCAGTGCCTCTGTGAAAGCCCAGTTATCCTCCTCCATTTCTGGGGTGAAAGTGAAAAGTAGATGCGTTATCAGGGCAAAACTGATAATGGCTGTGAGGCACAGACTGATCCCAATTGCCCTGCTTTCAGCCCCTGCCACCCAATGCTCCCTGACACTAAAGGGTTCACTGACAGATGGGACTGGAGAACTGTCAGACAGAGTGCTGATCTGGCATCAAAAAGCCCACCAAATGGGCTTTTTATTTTCTGGCATCATGTACTTGCAGATTTTTTTTTTCTTTTTTTTGCAGCTTGGATCATGATTTTTATTTTGCAAAACACTCCAATCCAAATCTACTAATGAAACTCATCAATAACTTTCTGGGGCTGTCTTAGCTCTTGTACTGTGGTTAGTGCTTACTGTTAAATTTGGGATGCATTCAAAATAGAATTCCGAAACTTGAAGAACAGTGGGATGTTACTCTTCCTCCCCTTGCTATGTTTAATGTCTGCCGTTTGTAAAGTAGCCGAGTGGTCATAATGCCTGGTTATTGCTTCACAGGCGCTCTTCACTCAGATAAGCCAAACCTCTCGACAGGACAGAGAACTGAAGGGATCTATCGGCAAGGGGAAAAAAAGTGAAAGTTATTATAGAGTCATCAAAAGTTACCCAGACCCAAGGGCTTAATATTGCCCTCTGGAGAATGTAAATAAAATTTATAAACTTAAAAACAGAAGGAACAGTTACAGAGGGAAACATGGATATGTTGACAAAAGAGGAATTATATAGGGGGGATAATCCCTGGAAACATAAACTTAATAAGGAAAAAAAGCATGCTGTTTTCCAAATTTTGTTACTTTGCAAATTATGATTAGGGTGCCTGTGTGACTGACACAATAGAAAATATGATGGTAGGATGCCAGTTTCTCTTCAAAACCTGAAAACAAGGCAGATTTTCTGCAAAAATCCCGGAAGGAACTTGTTGACAAATTGTGTTTTTACAATTCTTTATTTATCCCATATTGAATTTGGATAATAAGTTAAATATTTAGTCTTGTATCTTATTTTCATCACTCTTAGCTATTACATAACAAACAAACAGCTGCTTGTCTTATGCAGTGGTGTCTTCAAATTTTGGGATTGAGAGCCATTGAAGTGCCCATACAAACAGGTCAAGATTTTTAAGTGCCTTAGTAAGTCATAGTTTAAGTTTTTTTACCTTTCATAATCCCAACACAGAAACTGTGAAGTGAAGATGTGCATAACGTGAAATTAAATCAAAATAAATAAGTCTAGATCAGAGCAAAAAGACCATAAAATGACAGATTCATAATGGCCTTTCCTTATGTCTTTCTGTTACCATCTCCAGCAAAATCCCCTGTGTCTAATGTGTCTTTTTTATGATTTTTGCAAAGGACTGGATACATGCCCATTTGTGACATCAGGGTAACCCAATAAGACTCATCAGATATTGGTAATTGTGCATTAATGAAGTCCCTGTAATAGCCCACAGAGGAATACACACTTGGACCCTGGGGGACACTGGCTGGGAGAAGAAAAAATGGGGCCTGTGGCTTAAACATGTTCCCAAGGCTGCAAGACTCTTTTAATCAGCCAGTCAATACATAGCATTGGCTCATCATGCCCTCTGAGAGACCCTTGGGGGGAGGGGGGGGGGGGTGTTAAGAGCTTTTACAAAAAAAGGAAGAACTGTGCTCTGATTAGCCTCAATCATTATTAAAGATGAATGGGGAGGGGTGGCTAACAGGTTTGGTTTGTTTTAACTGTCCGCCTGTGCTCCTCACTTCTGTTCTCCTAACTTTATCAGATAAAGACTGTAACTGCTTTTGTAAATCTAAGGGCATCGCAAACGTAAAGTGACATTTACTTTAAATATCAGGCTAGATAGAAATTAATAAAGTTAGACTGCCTTCTCACTGAGCAGTTTTATTCCTAATTCGTTCATTTGTGTTATACGGCACAATGAAAGAGGATGTCATTACATAGAATAGCACCATCATACAAATACACCCTGTGTCCTTGAACGCAGCGTAATAAATGCTTCATCACTGGCAACCAACTTGCAGGACAAATTTATGGCCACTGATCTCCTTCATCATAAGGGTAAAGTACTCAGTAAAATTTCATTGTAACTACCTGAAAAATAAATAAATTTGCCCCTTGACCTTCAGAAAAAAATCATCCCCTCCCACTCATCTCAGTTGAGATGATGGACCCCTGCCTCCATCCCTCCCCCACCAATTCTCTCTTTCTATCACCTCCATACATCTTACCTCCTTTGGCACTGTATCCATACATATATAGCAGGCTAAAGATAGGTTATCTCACCACCACCAGCTGTAGATCCCCAGAGATTTGTGAACTGTCTCTTCTTGCCTCTGACGAGGCTCCAGCCACCCCTGAAGAGCCCCCCTCTCTAAGGAATGAGGAGCAAGAATGCAGAAGACAGCACATCTGGAGGGAGGAAAATGAGAGAATAAAAGAGGAGTGGATAAGGCGGAGGCGGGTGAGAAATGACAGGAGAGGAATATGCAGAAAGTCTCAGTTTAAATCATGATAAAAGACAGAAATATAAAATAATAGAGGAACAAACCCCTGGATGCAGACTTCTCTAATGGAAACACATGGCTGAGGGCGAAGGTGTTGTCAGCAGTCTGCCTGAGCACAGTGACATCCTTGCCTGATAATCCGGACTGCCATAAAATTAGAATAGCAAATACCCCATTGACAGAGATGCATGTCCTCCCTCTCTTGCGCCACCATAAAAAACTCCCGCCGGTGTCTCAGAACGCCACGAACTTCAATTTAAATTTACAGCACTGCAAAAAGGCAAGGTGATACGCATTCAAAAATTTTAATAACCTATTAAGTTATGACTTCAATTTTCTTTTATGAATATTTTCCTTGGGGACTGCTGCCATCACTAGAGTAAGTGAGAATTTTAAAGGAGATAAATAGTGCCATTAATGTATAACATTTCACTTCCATTTTTCCTGAAAGCAATACATTTCTATCCAGATTGTGCATAATTAGCTCCTAATACACTTGACAAAATATAATCTAAGTCTGTTTTTTGAAGGGAATAAATTCTTATTTGTTTAATATACTGTACATTTAACAAGCAAGATTTGAAGACAAAATGGTTGCAGTTGCTTTGTTAAATGATATATATAGTCATTTTTGCAACTTTTTTTATATCTCTTTCAGGCTTGTTTCTCATAGCTATATTCATTTGCTTGTCTAAAAAAGAGAGGAAAATAATATCAAAGTCTACATCTTAAACATAAATTAGACAGCGAAATGTATAGTCCAGTTAGGAGGAGAAAGACAGGACAAAAGTTACCTGAGAATATGAGCTTCAAACCCCAATGTAAACTTTACCCTACTTAGGAACTTCACAGCGCTTTGCAGACAGCAAAGGTTTGCCTTTGCACAGCAGTGAATGACCATTTGTGAAAAAAAGCTGCAATTCAAGAACCCAAAAACTTGTTCCATTAAAACAGGCATTTAATGTAGTTTTCAGATTTGATATTCTGGTAGACTCAGATCGATTAGGGGCAAAATTACAACATTGTTATGATTTTCATCTGGTTTGGTAAGATTTCACAAGGCTCTTTATCAAGCCGAAACAAACTTTTTGACCCAGCTGTTTAGCCCCTCACCTGTGGTGGCACTGCACCAAGAACCACTGTAGAAAGACAGTAGGTCAACAACACAAAACTAATTCCATACTGTCTTTTGGCAAGTTTGCCAAATCTTTCAAAAATGGGCTCAGCATCAAAGAAAAACAAGGCAGACAACTGCAGAGACAGATTTTTAAAATTTTTATATATACACACATATATATATACTCAAGGTGGGTCAGACCAAATGAGGCTGTTATATCCGAGAAGTGGCACATTCTACTTAATTGCACTGATGTCAGGACTGCACAGATGTCCAGCATATGAATATTTTTAAGATATGAATAACCCAAGTTGTATTAATACGCAATTATTGTACAATTAAAGCTTTTGATGCGGTCTCCAGTCCACTTGGCATTCGCATCTCTATTCACATCACACCAAAGTTCGCTTCAACCAAGACCTAAGTTTTGAGGCGGACCTAAGTTCACTTTTTTTTATCTGCGTCAGAACTTGAATGTGCATTCATACCTCCCTAAATGAACCAAACTCTCTGGATAAACAAACTATAGCCACATTTACACTACCTTTTCAAACCATGCAGATGCGGGGACAACAGTTGAGTTTAAAGGGCATGCACAACTGAACCGGTCCGTGCCAGACACAACTGAACCACATGAAAGGGGTACTAGTTCATCAGAAGTTCAGTTCTCTGAGTGCTGCTTCAGATCTGTTCTCAGATAATAAAGAGCACATGAGCAGACAGTGTCATCTCCTTACAATCAGCCTCCAAAATCATGAAACTTCAGTCATAAAAATACTAGCTTGTCTGCCGTGCTACATGATTTCTAGTAATGATTCTGCTTAGCAATGTGATGAGTCTCAACATCCATTGTTGATTCCTGCGTCTATAAGCCCTGATTACTACCATTTGTTGTATCCAGTTCCCAAAAGCTGACTGTCAAGTAAATTCACCGAAGGCTGCCTTTGTCACCTGACTCTCCGCAAACAACAAAATATCACAATAAAAACAGAACATAACTTCCTGAATGTCACGGGCACCGCCATGTTGCTTTGCTTAATTACCTCTAAAGAGCAGTAGTACCGTATATCACTACTAGGAGGAGAGGAACCATGCTAGCATGGTGTGTAAATGGTCATAAGGAACTGAACGTGGCACGGTTAACTGATCCAAGCTCGGCATGGAACGGTTTTCAGAAGGTAGTGTAAATGGGGCTTATGCTCCCATTAAACCAGACTAAACAGGGCTGGTATGAAAGAACCCCTAATGTCATGGACAAGAATGTACTAGGATTTCCCTTCCAAGGAACGGTCTCCCTATATTAAATTACTTTACAGTATATATGGGAAATATGCAGTTATTGTGGAAACTTAATCAGTATATGTTTTATTTCTAAATGATATACCAGTAAAGGATTATAATGGATTTAACCCCTTACATACAATCAGAATGTAGTTAGAGCCAAACGCTCCTTCATTGGGGTTTGTCACTGACAGAAAAAGAATCAATCTTGCAGTGATTACCAACACATTCTACATATCAGTAGTAGATCTGACAAAATACAGGTAAAAGGACAGTAAAAAAACTCTTTTTTTAAACTTATGTTTGAAAACAGTCACCGCATCTAAGTGTAAACTTTCTGTTAGAAGTGTTGGTTGCCACGAAGGTTATGTTTTTCTTCCTACAGAATATATTCAAGCTGTTTAAACAGGCTAGGTTAAAACATGTTTTGACTTTATACATCTTAAATTTTTCACTTTGTCAAAGCTCACTAATTCCCGAATAGAGGATTTTGGGAGAAATGTGTCACAAATGTAACTGATGTAAAAATGTTCTTTAATGGGTTTCAGAAAGACTTCTCTTTTTTGTGAAATTATAAAAGATTTTTAGGCTGTTTTCTAACATATGAGGGTAATAGGCTTTAAAATGGAAATGCACATAAACGAAGTTCACTTCAGTTTTTTAGAGAGCATTAATGTGAAGCGAAACTGCAACAAAGACCCAGTCCCTTAGATATTTGCAAAACAAATAAATTCTCTCTTATCGTTTATAGCCCACCACCGTGCTTTACTGCATAAAATTGATATAAGGTGCAAAACTATTAAACAAGTCATCATAACTCCACTTTGAACAGGGTAAGTGTGGGAGTGCGGCAGGGAATAATGGCTTTAATCTGTCTGTTGTTTGTCTCATGGGCATTAAACACCATCTTGATATGAGTGAGACTACAGTGCGCACAGGAGGGGGTCCTCATAATATTTAATAGGTCATCAAAGGGAATGGAGGGCTGACTGCTGACATTTGCCTGGATAGTTAGGAGAAAACCCCAGGAGTTGTCATATGACTCATTACCAGAACATAGTCAACTTGGCTGCATCATCGTTCAAGACTATCTGGCAGAAAAAAATGATAATAATAATAATCAAGCAGATATGACTATTCAAGTCCCATTAACTTACATGGAATTTCTGGTCTCCTCACTGAAAATAGAGACCAATCACTTGATAAAACCCTATTATTGCTAATGTGAATTAAGTTATTTAGTTGGTGTCATTAGATTAAAAAAAAGATCCATAAACACTACAGCCTAATAGCATCACACACTACATGATAAACAACAATTCCCTTGAAGAGACCGCATTTTGACATCACTACCTTTAGACCCCCCTGCCCACGTCTTCACCTTCTACACCTGGCTAAAGATTAAAAGTTCAAGCCTTGAATATTATAACCTTTCATTTCTTCTCATTTGGAGCTTCAAAGTTTTACATACAAGAGACGAAAGGGTGGCTGGATCAGCTGCTGACGGTCTTTGTAGAAAGCAGCTATTTGTCATGATCATGGCACTGATGACTGGCTTGATTGTTCATTCCATTCACCTTTCTAGCTCCACCCAATTTTTCATCACCATTCATCTGTGTCACCTGCTTCAGTCTTGATTCAACCTTCCTGCTCCCAGCCATTAGTGCCGGATTATTCGAGCATTTGGTGAGAGTGGGCATACCTGTTTGTGTTCTGATTGCCTGGTCCTGGTCTGTTCTGCCTTTGGGCCTGCCTGTTCCATTCTGATCTGTTTGCCTGACCTGTACTCAGACTCTGGACTGCTGGATTCTACTTCCTGACACCGACCTGGATTTCTCTTTAGTACCTCTTCAGATCGGCAGATAGTAATGCCTTCCTTCATCTGCTTGGATCTGACCTCCTTCCAGTTCTGCATTCTGCAAGGCTTCAGTGTCTGAAACTCTCTGGGCGTTCGCAGTGTGGTGTTGGTAGCCATTTGGATGGAATGCACCTCCTCCTCTGGGCACGGGCTGAACTTTAAGACCAGGGTAGTGACTCACGCGTTCGTAATCATCCTACGTCAGAGTTTTTCTCCTGCAAAGGTTCCTGCCTAGACCTCCTTGCAGTTACTGCAAATCCACCGTTTTTTGATTTTTGATTATTGGGTTCTATGTTCTGAGCCTTGAAACTGTTGTAGATGATAATAAGAGTAAGTCTGTGAATTTGAGATTTTAGATATTGGAAGTGCAGATATTGGAAGTAAGTAGAATATCCAGAAATTATACTCAAGTAGGAGTAGCACTACATTATAGTTTAAAAAAAAAGTAAACCAAAAAGTTTACTTCTACTCATTATAACATCATCTTTAATATTTAAAAAATAAAGTGGATTTACACAACATATCATTATGCCACAATCCATTATATACATTTTGGACATCCAGTAACAAGAAACGCTACTATATTTTCACTTGACCTGTAACTTACAGAGCGAGATCAGCACATAGAAAATGAGATTAAACTTATGAATATGAGAACAAAAAATGTTATGTAAACATTGACTGTAGATCTGTGTCTTCCTAATATATTTTTGCTTAAAACAAAGATGTTATTTAATGAGTAAAGTTATTCATGACTGGCAGAGTAGTAAGATATTTTACTCAAGAAAGAGTTTTGAAAGTCATAATTTTTTTTACTGAAGTAAAAGTAAAAAGTGAAAAAATGTGAATAGTTACTACCTCCCTCTGTTACGTTAATAGCTGTTGATATGTAATATGGATTAAGACAATACTTTCTTTATTAGATCTTGATCATGATTTACTTTTAATGCCAAAGATTTGTGATTATAGTTAAGCACAAAATATTAACCTGTAAAACTGATCAAAAGACGAGCTCCGTTTCCCTTTTTGTTCTGAGTCGAAATTTTTGCTGGGTAGCTCATGTTTAGAGTTTGCCCGGTGGCTGAGCTGTTTTTGTTGTTTTTTTAAATGTGTTCAATCTGTTAGGATTTCTTGAAGCAAGACCCAAAAAGCATTCAAACAGAAACGAGAAGTAAGGCGATTTGAAAACTTAAATGACAAGAAAAATAAAATTTACAGCCTTGCATAAACAGTTCATTGAGCATGAGCAAAAATTGGGCTTCGATACAGGAATGGAAACAGGATTGTACTAAGGAGATGTGATAAGAGGTCTAAAAATCAGGCTAGGCAATGTTCAAATGAACAGAATAATAATTAGACTGACTGCATAGTGCTGTGGCAAGACAACTGAAAAGAACACGAATGGAGCTGGATAAAAAATATAAAAAATAGGAATTTCACAAAAACGAAGTAATAAAGCGAATACGGCCTGACAAGAATAAAACAGATGAGGAGCACAATAAACTACAACAACAATGCTGAAAAAAATATGAACCCATACAAACACCATAAACCGATGCCTTATTTCCGTGACACAGTCCTCTTAACATCCAAAAAGCTGCATTGTTGGGCCACAGGGTGTGTCTAAAGTGCTCACTGGTTTGATCATGTGTATACAAGATTGCACTGTGATGGACTAAATACTGATAGTTGGGGTTCTCACTTCTCAAAAAAAAAATTCTCATTATATATAGCAGAATAAAACATATTGTGACAGAAAAAGAATGAAGAATGATGTTTCTCTTGTCAAGATGATTGTAGTGATCCAGTTTTTAGATAAAACTGAATCTTGAAGGGGCAGAGCACCTATCACATCATGATGTCAAAGCTGCAGATGGACTTTCTGATAAAACTTGTAAAACCTCTTGCTCAGCAAAGTCTATCCCCTATCCTGCATTCAATCTCCTTTTTACCCATCTGTTGTCCAGACATATGACTGATGGTACTATCTACGACCTCATTCTTATTCACCACAGCATCAGGATAAGTTTTGCAGGAGCAAGTACAGTAAAAGGTCAGTTTTGTCAGTAAGTCAGATCCACAGATGTCACTTCCAATAGGTCAGACCACAAATATATATAGGGTTTTTTTGCATTCTCTTGAAAATAAAAACTTGTCCAAGGGACAAACAAAAGAAGTAGTGGACCTGCCTCCTACTTTATGTACCCTGCAAAAACTTCTGCATTTGTGTCTTGGTATCCGAGCACATATCTTTCCAATTACCCTCTTTTGGTCACCATGGCTGCTTCACCGCCTCCTTAGCAGGTCAGCATATAGCTTAAGGCTGATTTATACTTAGAATTCAGGTCTTTTGCGTGTGTGTCGCAGTGAATGCAAAATGTGCCCCCACCCCTACCGCATACACTGTGCTGAACCTCTCCAAAATTGTAGGTGACCACAGACACGAGCCATCTGATTGGTCAAATCTACATCCACTCTACACAATGCGTAGTTCCTGTTTGGTTGCTTGTCGCCTTGTTTTTTTGTATGACCGCCATTGTGGAAAAAAACTTGTGATGATGGACCAGTTAGAAGACCACCAGAATGCTGAGACCCTTTTTCCACATGGATCCCCACTCTTTTTTGCCCTTTCTTTTGTACCTCCGTTGTTGCAAATATATATATATATATATTTATATACATACGCACATGTATACGTAGCTATATATATATATATATATATATATATATATATATATATTTAAATATATATATATGTGTGTACATATTCGTTATAATTTAGCTTTAAAAAAGGATTTGATCTCTAAGTTCATATCTCAAAATTCTAGACTATCTCAGTCAATTGCTCTAAAACTTTGGACAACCCCCTCACTGCTGCACAAAAACAGCAGCACTCAAATGCCTCTTGCACATTGATTCCATTCCCGAGGGCCCAAACCAATTTCTCTTGTTTTCAGACATCGTCCCTCCCAGAACCTGAAGTGGCCATCAAAGACATTCATCCATCCGCCTGGGATGACTATGACTGATCTTGCCACCAAACGATCAATTTGTGTTTTGCTCCCTTTCTCCCTCTTTCTCCTGTGTGGATTTCTTTCCCTCTTTTTCTTCCTGTATTTCATCTCCCTGCTGTTTTCTCATGTGCAGTATATGATGAAAAAGCGAGAGGGCAGATCATTTGACGTTGTCGCATGTGAGAGTTACAAGGCAATCACTGTTTGACCTTGGAAAACAACAAATTCTAATTTTCATCCATCTATATTTTGGACACATGTATAACTATTTCAGCAGCAGCTAACAGATCATCCATGCAAACAAACTGTAATTTTTCACAGGCAAGAATGAACTTGCCTGTGAGTGAAAAATAGTCGGGAAAGTAAGTACTGCATTCTCAGGGAATTGATTTCCAATTTTATGAATATGAAATTTCCACTAGATGCTAATATATCCAGGCATAAAATTATAACATTTCTAACTTGAATATAAGAGTGATGAAGGTAAACTGAATTTTGAAAAATCATTAAAAAATCTTGCTGGAGTTAATGGGTACAAAATCTTTGGTTCAGTTAAATATATATATAAGATGTGCTTCTAAGTTGTTTCCAATAATTTCTCACTCCAATCCAGGTTAGGTGACCAGGTGAGTCTAGTAACTTTACTCTCCTACTCCTAAACTTCTCCAACTCTTCCTTGGATGCTGTTTTGTTTGTTTGTTTTTTTGTTAATGAATTAACTGTTTAATCTTCAGATCCTTATCAAGGATATTCTGTTACATTTTTCATTGTTCAACCTTACATCATATGGAGCCTTATGCTATGATGTGTTTACAGATGCAACTATTGTTAAAGTGCTTTTTGGGTGAATTTGTAGTGCCATTCTTTATCCATTTAAATTGTGTAAAATGAAAAAAAAAATATATTTAATTATTTGGTTTTCCTCAAGGTCTGCAGCACACAATACCTTTTCAGCAGAGGGGGTCTTGTAAGTGTTCATACAGGCAATTTCTCAATGTTTTCATGAAAAACACTATTCCTTACACCTTCTGAAACATGGTCCTAATGGTAGAGACACTGAGAAGTTCAGGAATAGGTCTGTTACCAATGCCATAAATATGTTGTTTAATAAGGTTGAAAAGGTCTTAGGAGAGCTGTTAGCTTTTACCCATTATGTCATGCTTCTTGCTTAATATCTGGGTAATGAGAAAGCTTTTATAGACCATTAATTAAAACTAAACCATACAATACAGGAGACATTGATTGCTTTCTACATACCAATAGATATTAGGTGTTTTGTTGGTCATCTAACAGCACATATTTAATGATTTTTTATAAATATCCATTCTCTTATTCAATTTTACCACACAATACTTAATTAATGAGCTAACCTGTGTTTATTTGTTCATATAAGTACATGTTTTAGGGTTGTTACAGACTTTTAGGTATAGCCTAAATAGAAATATACTGTCCATACTAAGGGAAATGTTGAATTCTTTAATATTTATTTTCCAGGGCATAAGTAGTCTTCATCATAAAAACTAATAAAATGATCTTAAAAATGTGGAGCAAGTATCACATTAAATTTGCCTAAACAGTGCTGTAAGTATCCCCTTCATTCATTATGCTGTAATTAAACTTGATTCTTATCCTGGAGTCTAACATTTTCAGATTCCTCCAAGGCATGATAGGTGATGATGAAGATGCTTGAAAGATCCGTTATTCCATTTTGTAATTGCACAGAGCAGATTGTTGGGTTGGATATGTCTGTTGAAAGGCAGCACAGAAACATTTGTTACCAGATGTGAACAATAGCTGGCATTGTTTATTTGGGTGTAATAAAAGCTTTTAAATGTGTGGGTTTTTTGGGCAGTCAGTGATGCATGTGTGTGAATCTGGTTAAGGAAAGTAAAACTGGATGCGGGTTTTTCATATGTATATAGGTATATATTCCTGTGTGTTTGTGGATGTGTGTGCTTGTGTGTGTGTGCAAAGTAGGGGTTTCCTTTTCTTGCTATTCTCAGACAATTTGTAAAGGCTGTTGAAATCAGGCCGAATCCCGTGGAGCAGCTGGAGCCCCTCCATGATTGATAAACGCAGCGACGAGAACTTCATCTCCCCGTGAATGAAGACAAAAGCCCTACAATGCACAGCCAGTGTGTTACGCCTTTCTATCGTTAAGTGTGGATCGCGGACCTGCCCCGGTCCTCAGCTGGGGGAGTCGGGGCGCCAAGAGGGAGGTCAGGACCCAAACTAATTACCATTTTATGACAAAACGGTTCCTTTGTTGCGGTTATATAATTGATTTACCTTTCAGGGGGAGATCATTATGGAGTAGGCTGGAGAGGGGAGGGATTAAAAGGGTTCAAGAGGGTTTAAGCCTCAGCTGTACATGTGATTAAAGTCATGAAAGAAGCATAGTGATACAGTGCGACTACAAATACAAATACATCTTGAAACTTTATGAGTTTTAATTTACAAGGAAATATTATGACATTGTATTTAAAAAGAAAATCAATAATAAATCACTTTTTGATGCAAAAAAATCATTGATATGATTTTCTTTCAGCTATGATGTTCAATCATGGCAATGAAAGTCAAGTCAGTGATAAGTACACTTTATAAACAATATCTTCCAATGTCATTTGGCACATCACAGTCATATATGGTTGGAGACATGTTCAGATGGCCTCTATCTCAGTATTTAAATTGCTTTTTGTGTTTGTTTTAATTTATCTGTTTGTGATCTATCAAGAATGTGCTTTGAGTGGCGTCAAAATCAATAAGGGCTGATAATTGTTATATTTGCTCATGATATTGTCCATGTGAGAATGCAAATTTGAAAATCTAAGTTTATGGTTATAAGGTGTTTAATCATATAAACTATATAGACTTTTTAGTAGTTTTGCAACAAAAAAAAAATCTAACAAGTTTGAATGCTTTTTCTTTGAAAAAACCCTATTATTATTCCTGTGTCTGCAGAGGTGATGTCCCCAAAATGATGCTGCCACAACCTTGTTTTGCTGTTGGCATGGTGTGTGTCTGTCTTTTCATGTAAAGCCACATGTTAGCTCTGTCCACTGCAGGTTTTGAGCCAACAGGACTATTAATGACTTCCTAGAACAGCTAGCAGTGGTGTTTAAAAAAAAACTAAACACAGATAACACAAATTTTTAGCTAGTAATTACTGGAGGAAAACATTGCATTAGATATCATTTGGGTTAATGAGAGCCAAAGGTGTCAATTTATTCGTAGGCCCCATTTTTGGGATTTTATAAGTGGACTGTTTTGTTCTTTTTTTTTTTTCTTTTTTTTTTTTTGTTATTGGTTGCTTATGGTAAATCTCAACAGAAAACACTGGGGTCTCTGTTTGTAACATAGCAAAATGTGAAAAAGTCAAGAGGCACAAATATTTAAAGTTAGTGTATAGCTCTTTGTTTTATTTTATGAATCAAATATAAATAGCTTTAAAATGACAAAAAATACCCTCTTTTATGCTCCTTTTTGTTGCTTTAAAGCATCACCAAAACTTTAACACTTTCTGTTAAGAATACACTCCCCACCATGTTACAGGCATTAGTTTATGAGAGAAACATTCTTTGTTTTTTATTCAAAGAGAACTGTTGCCTACATACATGAATCCTTGACCAATTTAACGGTTTGTGAAAATTGGAAAGTTTCAGTCACTAAGTGAAATCTATGACTCTGCCTCCATTTAGCAAAAAACTTAAAAAGATTGTTTCTATTTTAATTCTAGACTCAATTTTAGACAGTGGATTTGGGCCTAACATTTTAACTGCCACTAGACACATGATGTATGAGTGAATATTAAGCATCAAATATGTTCCCAAGTCATTTTTCGCTTGTTATTGTTGGTGTGGAGATGGAGTGAAGAGAAGAAAAACTGTGCCCCTTGGATCCCTTGGGAGTGTGGAAGCCCTATCTTTATTCAGATTATTCCCAGTGAAGTTCAGAAAGAGATATCAATCTCACTTTGAGGTGCTGCGCTGTCATTTGTTTGGAAAAGATGCGGCGTGCTGCTCAGATGACTGTGCCAATTCTTCAAATCCCACTTACAGTAAGGAGTTCACACATACATGCATACTGTGCACTGAAGAACATCTGCCACTTCTCTGATTCGCTGGGATCAGCAGCACAGGAGTCTGCAGCTGAACGTCTGTCCGTATCTGAGGGCTTAGAGTAAAAACGACTGTTTGACCTTAACAGCTGAGGAGTTTATTGGCTTAAATTTTCCATCTCTATGTGACATATAAAAAGTAAATAGGATCATGAAAAAAGCATGTTCCATGCTTTAGATATGAGGATGGTGGATAAATTTATTTTGTTTTTTTAGATTAACTCTCAGTCAAACTCTATGAAGGCCTTAGAGAGTCACTGAAAAAGAAAACCAGTCATTTTCTTTTAACATTAAAATCATGCAATTAGTATTCCAACTTGAAATTAATTTTCTAATTGTATATTTTAAATGTAATTATTATAGAAGAATTGTAAATTGTATTTATTAATACATTATGCAATACTGGAATTTGAAACTGTATTTTCAAAACCTATTTCTAAATTGACATTTAAAAAGCAAAATTTATAAATCTGATTACACATAACTTTCATAATCAAAGATTCAAAAAGGTTATTCCTTTTCAGTTTCCATTTATTTTTCAACTCCTTTTTGAAATTGCGTTTTCTTTTTCAACATTTCCTGACCCTTCTGGTCCTTGAGCACACTGACACATAATAAACCAATAAGAGCTGCTCTTCTTCATACTGTTATGTTCCAACTGTGGCTGTCTAACCAATGAGAAAGCTGTTTATATCTAAACGGTAGAGCAAAAATAAATTATTTCAAAAAGGATTAGAAAATGCACATTAAAAAAGCTGCTCAGTGGTGGAGTGGGTAGCATTGCTCTCTTGCAGCAAGAAAGTTCCGGGTTCGATTCCTGGCCTTGGGTCTTTCTGCATGGAGTTTGCATGTTCTCCCTGAGTATGCATTGGTTCTCGTTGGGTACTCCTTCGTCTTCTCACCATCTAAAAACACTTGACTCTTAAGTTAATTGGCTACTCTAAATTCTCCTTGTGTGTGTGAATGGTTGTTTGTCTCTGTGTTGCAATGTGATGGACTGGCAACCTGTCCAGGATGTACCCCACCTCTCGTCCATTGACAGCTGGAGAAAGGCACCAGCACCCCTCACGACACCTTCAGGGATGAAGCGTGACAGAAAAAATTGATGGATGGACCTTAAAAAGGAAAATGGAATAAGGAGTAAAATTAGAAATTTGTTTTCAAATTCCTTGTTAAAATGTTAATCTTGAAATTAGCGGTTGTGTTTTTCAGTGACTCTTTAGATCCTCCATAAAAATTTACAGAATGAGGTCAGATTTCCTATAGACACGATTCAAAAAAACACAAAGGAAAGAAGGAATTTCAGCCGTAACCATTTCAGAAAAAGTAACTTTATACTAAATTGACCTTTTTGTGAAAATATATGAATCTTATTAGCCTATAGTCTTAACTGTAGCATATTCAAACATTTTATGTCTTCAAACTGGATTCTAGGTCATTTTTCTACGGTGCAAATTTTCTCTATATTATTTTTATTTTCCTCATACCAGCTTTCATTTTCCTTAATATAAATTCAATTTGTCCTTAATAATATCATTAAGTAATTTAATTTGATAGCTCCATTACCTCAAAGTGATTGAACTGAGTCTGGTTAATTTGCTTTTTGTTGTTTGTTGTAAAATAACACAAAATGACATTACATGCTGCTCTTCACTAACCTAATGGTATTACTGTATGCCCATGGATGTGTAAAACTACACAGAACTGCAACCATTTGGGTAAAAGTTTTTCTGGTATACACTGGTGATACCAGGTGGAGTGTGCACAGCTTAAACTCTCCAGAAGAACCACCTAATTTAGAAACCACAAAAGCTTTTTACCTTTTAGAGCTGGGCCTTTTTTAACCAGTCATTTTCAAAACATGCATACATTAAATCAAAACATTTAAATAAACAAAACATTAACCTGGAGGGGTGTGTTTGAAGGGTGTCAATTAGCAAAGATGTCACTTTCCATGTATCTGGTGATGTGAATAAAAAAACAAAATTTGACAATGGGAAAGCATATATTTTACTTTTTTCCAATCTAACTTGATAAAATGTAGTAGCCTTATATTTGTTAAGCAGAAAATGGATGAAAGAACATATCCTCAGTTAAAATAGGTAAAAAGAGGAATAAATGAACAGATATATCATGCATACAGTATAATACAATCCCTATAGTAACTTCCTCTTTAAACCAGCAAACCCCCAAAAACATGTTTGTTTAAAAATGTAGAGGGTACTTAGTTGGAGAGTTCTGGGTTAATGACAATTATTGAAAGATAGTAGATAAACTTGAAGGAAACACATGTTTGATGTCCTTGGAACAATATCCCATCATTAATTATTTCCACACATGCAGCCAACGTTGACCTCAATTAACTCCTTACTGGGTTCCATTCTGCACATGCTGAATTTTAGTTTGATGTTTGCTAACAGAAAAAAAACTGATTCACTAAAGATGATATTAATTCAACCTATAGGGCATCAGAAGTTGAGAAAAACTTGATGGGTGTTGAAATTGCTATGTTGCTATTGAATATTAAAATAACAATACTGGTTGCGATTAACATTCATTTTTCCTTCAATCATCCTGAAGCCCTGACTACTATGCACATGTTTTACCATCCCAGTCACTAAAATCTTTCTCAAGTGGCAACATAAAATGAAACTTAAGTCCTTCCAAATGGGCCAATATAGATATATAAAGTAGTCTCCAAATGGTCCTTTTTAAGTTATTTTTCACACACTTTGTCAATGATGTGATGATATGTGCAGTTATAGTTTTACAGTGTTATTTTTTTCATTGTTGTTTCTATTTGTAATTTAAGTTTTACATGGAATCTCTCTATTTGATTTGGTTTTTCCTGCTCATACGCCAGCATGCCAGGTGCCCAGCCTGGTTGTGTTGTGGTTTTAACAAGGCAATGGGCCGTGCAGGCCCCACACAGGGATTCCGAGCAGAGGCTTTGCCCTCACATGCATTCAGTCGGGCCCACTTTACCAACACTATTGATTGCAGGTGATGTCCTGGACTCTGTTCAGCTGACCTCAAAGGGGAGTCAGATACATCATTGTCCACAGAGGAACCTGTGGGACCTTACAGAAACAGCACATAAGCTAAGCTGCCACACTCTGTCCAGCTAATGCACCTGTCTGTTCTGTATGCATTCTATGATTCCAAACAGAGGATGCCATGAAAAAAAAAACATGTTTCAGCTGTTGGAGTGATCACACATGCGTCACGGATTTCTAAATTAATTCACCTTTTCCTTTTGCTTGCTAATTACAAATATTCATACACAATCCTGTCAACATTAGGCCTAATTTGTGCTCTGTACCTCTTTGTTTCTTACACACCTCATAGCAATTGATGGATATCCAATGAGACGCAGAGTCCCAGCCAAAGGGAGCAGCTCTGCAGCTTGTGACATATCACTGTGACTGGGGGGAAGTACGCCTTAAATTAATTAACATCGGACCTCTTGTAGCTGTTCACTTCTGTAAACAAACATTTTAATATGCGGTGATTAATTAAATCTGCCAAGCTCCTCTGCCCCTCCCATGGATCTTCCTTCACTCTTACTTTCGCCATCTTGTTAAAGAGTTTATTATACTGGGTGTTGTAAAGATTTGTATAGCTGCATTGCATCTAAATACATATTTTAAATCAGTTATCTGGAACCTATTGGATGATATTATCATTAAAATTCATTATTTACATCCAGAATTACTACCTTTGATAGTTAAAAGTAAAACCACCTTGCAAAGATATTAATATACTTTGAAAAATAAAAAACTTTTTATACACACTTCTGTCTTTTATTAAAGAGAGGAAATAAGAGACTCATTGTGAAAGTAAACCTTCAGAAATCAACAAGCTATTTGGGGAGAGACTAAACATTGTGGCAGGAACAGGTGAAATAAGAGCATAACTGAACTTTTTGGCTCATATCATGATCACTGTACTCGTCCTAAAGACAGCTTGCCCTCATTGGAACATGGTGGTGAGCGCATGATGCTTTTGATGACTTTTTATTACTGCATAGAAGGGGAAGCTGGTCAGATTTGATGGGATCATGAAAAAGCAATCCTGAAAAAGACCTTTTTGAGGGTGAAAACAATAGAGTAGAGGCTTTCCTTCCAGCAGCAGCATTAAACTCACATCTTGGGCTACATTTGAATGGTTAATATTAAAGTAAATCCATTACAGTCAGAGTCCAGATTGAAATGAAGTTAATAATATTTGGCAAGACTTGAAAGGAGACAAAGAAGGATGGGAGGGCTAAATAAAAATGGATGCCACACCTTTTAGACTGTGCTAATAAGGAAATGTAAGCCTTGCATCCTATTTGCTCCCATTTAAAGTTGTTCACTATTTTTTATTACTTCATTCAGATTTCAAATATTGACTTTTGTGTTTGAAACGTAACAAAATGCAATAAATTTATGAAGCCCTGAGCAGTTCTGCAAGGCACGATTATATAGCCCAGATGTTACTGGATTTTTATGATTTATCTGGCTGTATGAGAAATAAACCATCTCCAAAATTCGGGTGGTCCTGTGTCCAAAATGCAATAGACATGTGTGGTCAAATAAACAGCCAAAGTGTTGAGATTTTAGCATTTCAGTATATGAAAGATAACTAGAGGTGAGCTGGGACCAATCTGTTTTTATGATTGAACAAGATGTTTTAATGAAATAAAGTGTATTTTTTTGACTGCCTTAACTCTTTATGTCTCTGCTAGACATACTGTACGTAATCAAGATTTTATTTTTCCATTTTTTTAATCTTTAAATCCATTAAGAGCATACATGGTGTTAGAGAAAGATAAACAAGGGAAAAAGAAGCTAATAGAGCTGAATCTGTGAGCCAGCCAACACAATCCCGTCAAATACTTATGGATTAAGATTTGTTTTTAAGTCAAGATAAATTCAGGCACTTAATAAATCCCTTAAATTATCTACAGTGGATAGTTTTGCATTTATCACATCTGAAAAAATGAATAAATGAATGAAAACACTGCACAAGTTTATGGAAATCCACATCGGCAGGCAGTGGATGCAGACTCAAGGGGCATCGCTGCACAGGTAAGCTGCTTTTGGAGGGTTCATGTAAATCCTAAAGTCCAAAAAGTCAATTACTGGGGCATCTCAAGCGTGTGTTACTGAAAGACTCTGATGTTTTATTGAAGAGAGGCTTTAATTCATCTGGTTTCTCGGCTCCCTTTCATGCAGCTTGGAGAGGGAGAGCATAGTAACTCCTTCAGATGGCCAGTGTCATATATCACACACACAGAAAGAAAAGTCGAGGGATGGGAGAACACACACTAATGCCCAAAAACAACTCTCAGGTGGTCTGCTTCACTCCACTGACCAGACCATTACCCCTTACACACACACACACTCACACACACAAAGTTCTCTCATTGTAGACCACACAGACTAAACAAAAAATACCTGTCACCTATTTTTAAGTATTGATATAAAAACTGATGATAATCATTAAATCTGACCAAATCCGGTTTTTTTGGCACATGTGGAAAGCATTCTTGCTCTGCCTAATTCTCATTGGAATATTCATAAGCAAACGCAGACCGATGCTCAGTCTGGCTCTAATGTCTCCACAGCTGGAATTAAGGCTCATGGTGGCATTGCCCAGAGTGAGGCAGGCAGACAGCTTATTTTTCCAACGTGATTAGCCAAACTGTGGCGCTCATATACAAATGGAAATGGGATGTGCATGAGTGTGCCTCCTCTTCTCATCCTCTCTCTCCCATCTGTCAAGACAATAGATTTTAATCTTTAATCCATGAGCAGCCATTGGATGCTGGAGAATCACAAATTAGAGATGTTTTTTTTTTTTCTCTACGCTTCTTCCTTTTCTCCATCTCCTGCCTCTTTCTTTTGCTTCTCCTGCCCTTTTGTCTATCAGTCTGCCAGTTCAGACCCTTCAGCTATTCTCGCGCTCAGGATGTTAACACACAAAGGTGTTGCCACAAACAACTAAACACTGAGCAGAGACATGGAGATGGAGAGAGAGAAAGAAAAAACAAGACACACATTTTAAACACTCGTTCTGTGCCATCATGGTGCCATATGACACTGTCATCATTTGGTAATTAAACCCTTGCTGGCTTTAAATATGAAAAGCTGGCAAGAGTTGATGATGATGATACTGGCTGTCACTCAGCCCAGATTTTAAACAAACCATCCAGACACCAGGCAGGAAGCATATTGTTCCATTGTTGTCTTATTTTAGCCCATCCATTTCCCTTCAGATGAGGAGAAGCACATTTTCCTTCCATGCTTTTATTCCCTGTGCTTGAATACAGTTGTGGGATTTGACATGGGCATTATGGCTCTCTGTCCAGAGTGTCATGGTCTAAGGAGCGGAAATAGGCAAGATATACCTGAAAATATGAATCAAAGAAAACAAAAAAATTCTCTAAAATAATTTTTGTTTTGGATGTAATTGGAAAAAGTATATATCCCATGCAAAAAGTAAGCCATGTTACATAGCATGTATTGTCCTTCAAATGATCCTAAAGTTGGTGTGTGATTCAATGTATGATTCTAAATAAAATGACTGGATTTATGTATCTCTATTTCAGTATATTAGACCTTAACATGATATCTAGGGCCCTTACCTTTCAAAAGCCAGTATTGGTTTAGCATTTGGACCTCAAAATAGAGAAATAAATAAAACAGTTTTTAAATCTGCACTTTTCCACAGTCTTTTAAGAGAAATCTTTATTTGTTCATCAATATATTTTTTTTTTAATCTTTCTGCATTAGAAGTTGTTTTTCTTTTTTTTTTCTTTTTTTTTTTTCTTTTTCTTTCTCATTTGTTTGGGATTTTTTTTTCCACAGATCTTCAAAGGGAAGCCAAGATATTGGTCTCAAGTATGGTTAAGTGTAGCATTGACAGAAAAAGAGCTTCACCAGGACACTAGTCTTGCACGAGGCAGCACTGAGTAGTATCACTAGTGATAAAGAGCTTTTTGTTTTATTAAGTCAGAAAAGAAGCAGGGAACTAATGTATCCCTCATAGTTGATACAAAGGAAAGGCACAGGCTGGTGAACAGGGTTCCAGTGGCCTCAGAGTGAGGAAAGGGAGGTGGTGCCAAAAGAAAGAGGAGCAAGCAGGGTGAAAGGTATGAGGTGTGTTTAATGTTCAGCCCATAGGCAAGTGGGACCCTATTAAAAAAAAAAAGAGAGAGAAATGGGGAAGGGGGAGGTGGCTGGACTGGAGTGTGAGGACAAAGAGGAAATAAGCAGGTGAGAATACAAGAAGTGCACAGATACCTTAACATCAGCCTACCCTTTGCACAGATGCTGCTTTCCTTCCTTTCCGGGTGGCCCTCTCACACAGAGTAGACACTGTTGACCAGCCTGTGCCATAAAGATCTCTTCCCCTGTAACTAACATCACTCCCCTCTGTCATTTCCCATTCTATATCTCCTCATAACCCATAAATGTGCTGTGTGTAGAACTGAGAAGCTTTGCAATAACTTTGATTTCATACAGATTTATGACATCCTTAGATATGTTCCTTTTGTTTTAAGGTTCTATGGAGACTTTTGTCTACTTAAATTCTTTTTTTTTCACTCTTTAACCAGTATTTTTTGTTGTTGTTATTGATTTGTTTGTTTAAGCACATTTTGAAAATATAAGCTTATATATTAACCCTGCATGTGCTGGAGATTTCTTTCTTTCTTTCTGATAAAAAGTAGTTGTTTCTATCCTCTGTTGTCACTCTCTCAAGGGGAAATTGCGGCCTGCAATTTGGTATATTGCATCTGGTATTCATCAGCTCACCTTTATTGCACAGACAATAAGGTCAGATATATTATGACCTGGATCTGATGTTTGTAGCAAAGTTCCCATGAAGAAATAAAACTGACTGAATTCCACACAAATGGGTTTTGTTTTAATCCTGCAGAATTGAAATGAAATAAATTATATCTATTTCAGTGAGACACGCTCATTAATCACACAGTTAACACAGTTGGTTTAAAATATCAAGAAATAAACTTAAACAGGGGGGGAATAAAAAAAATTAGATATTTAGTTTAGATTAGAGTTTAAAATACTTTTTAAAAAAAATTTACTTGTCTTTTTTGAGTTGCTCACATAGACCACATTTGCAAATAATCGATTTAACATTTATTTCCCTTCTGAAGATTCTTTTTTTATTCCCTTTTTTGCATGTGAAAGAACATTTTTTCTGTGTCTTTAAATCCATGAAACTAATTTAGATGTGCAGCACGCCATGGCGTTATAATGTTTTCAAAATCTGACAGAAAAGTGGCCCTCTTGTCTAAATGACATTTTAAGTAAGGAACAGATCACTTCCATCTGAGTATAAAGCGCTCCACAATATCCATTACTGGTCCTTGGTCCAGTGGCAGCCTTATAGCCATGTCTGAACTTCAAGCACTGTAAAGAGTCTTATAACACAAAATGTTTGTTAAATAGCCGATAGAAAAGCTATAATCTTTTAATGTTGGCTTTATGGCTTCACCACGCTCTGCTGTTCTTGTGGATACTGTAATATTGCATTTTTACTGGTTATTCATCTGTTAATGTTCCACTTACTAAGTTTTATACTCTCCCTTTATACATTTTTAGTATACTCGGACACTGTTAAACACACAAAGAAACTTTACTGTATAATAAGCTTTTCTGACTGCTCAGTTCTGCTGCAGGTTTAAAGAAATTCATGCATAAATACAGGACTAATTATTGTATCATTCATCAAGTATTAAGATTAAGAGAAAACAACCATATTATTAATAAGATATTCTATTTGTATAGGAACAAGATCATATTAAAGAATAAAGAAGGGAACAGTACAGATTCATTTTCATCGCACTGTGTTAAGGGGTGCATCTGTATGCAAAATAAAGTCTTATTTTTTATTTGTCGTTGGCGAGTTTTAGACTTCAATTTAATTCTGACTTTTTTTTTTTTTTTTTTTTTTTTTTTTGCTCTCTACTTTATCAGTTCGTAGCTCATTGGAGCAGGGTTGCTTCCTCTTTTTGTTGTCGCCCAAACCGTTTAGTTTTGGATGATCGGTCAAAGATTCTGACAACCAGCGGGGAGAAGCGCGCACACCCGGCCGGGGAGTGAGCGCGGGAGGCCGGGCAGATCTACTGGGCTGCGTCGGAGGGAGACGCTCCATTAGACAAGGGAGAGCCATGCCTCACAGCGCGGGTCGATCAGGTAAAGATCTTTGCGTCTCTGCCTCACACTAATGTCAGCATTTGTTTTCAGGTATCAGATATTTGCTTAAAAAATTCATCTGAATGTTATTCAAGCAATTGAACAAAACAAAGCATTTTTTTTGTAAATGATTATGGTTATGATTATGAAAAGGTAGGACAATATTATTATTATTATTATTATTATTATTATTATAATTATCTTTCGAATATTTTTTGTTTATTACCTTAATTAAAGATATAGATCACTACCTAATTCACCTCTCAATTTGGGGGGTTAAACTGGGAAAGATCAATGGGAAAACTGTTGTAATGATCTAATTAATTATGGCAAAATTAAAAGCAAGTACAAAATCAATCTGGGATGGTGTCGAGAATAGAGTCAAATTGATATCCATCTGCTCCCGTTATAGAGCACATGAATAGGCAATCTGAGGACGCAGCTGATATCCTGCAGAGTGGCAGAGCCTATCCATATGGCTTCCAGTGTCAGGAGACTCCAAATCATTGTGGGATGCTGCAAGGGACTCCTGATATGATGCTGATGTTTTAACTAATAGGTGAGGGGATACAGATAGAAAACTGAGGTTTTCTTCACTCTGAAGGGTCACGGCCTGCAAAGTTTAGTCGTTTATCTTAAGTCTATAGTTAGATTTTTGCAGATATAATGCATCGAATGCAATAACTTTTTTTATATTCAAAACGTATCAGGGAAATTGCAGATAGGCTGCATTGTTAATCTGTAATTATGCAATAGGCCTACATTTATATATTCAGGTTTATATTTTAAGGTAAATAAAACTTCATATTGAAATATTATAAATCATCCAAAAATGACTTTAGAGTGCTTATGGGAAGCATGAATGGGTTCTGATGACTATCAGAAAACAAGAGCCTTATCGATCGGTGCCTATGCGTGCATCACGGCCCATATGTTTGTAAACGGAAGTAAAAGATTTGCTCGCCTCTCCATGAGAATTTGTCACCCTCCACTACATTTACATCTTTCAACTTTTTCCTTATCCATTTTCCTTATAGATCATCACAAATTAACTATTTTCTAATATTTTCTATTTTTGTTTAGTTATTCTGCTTTGTTGCTTGCTTTAAAAACATTTAAATCATTAGGAATTATGGAAATCTGTGTGACACTAAAGAGTCTGAAACACTTTAAAGCTGCTGTTCCAGATATCTTTATTGCACAAAACCCGAAAAGGCTGATCTCTCCATGCAGGCCCTTCAGTGGCCCGGACCTTTTTTTTTTTTTTTTTTTTTTTTTTTTTTAAGAGGGAGGGCTGAAGTCATGACTAACAGCTTCTTAATCATCGCGCCGTTTGTTTTGCTGTACCGCCGTGACACGGGGACGTTATGGAAGCAGTGCGGAGAGGTATACGGGGGCAAATAGGGCTGTTGTGGGCGAAATAGCAGCAGCTTTAGGGCAAAAGTGCACTGACGTGTGAAATTACAGCCGATGGTGCTACATATTGTACCAGAAGCTCCTTTCCACCCCCTTTCAAAATGAAAAAAAAAAAAAAAAAATGCAGAAACAACAAGAGGGATCGTCCTCAAACTTGTCCAGAGGGGAACGATGGACGCACCGAGCAGCCATTAGTCTATTAAACTTCTCGAAAACAACAGCCACTGATGGTAACGTTACTATATATCTGATTAAAATCAAATCTAAGCAAATCGATGCAAATAATAAATTGTGTGGGTTACACTATAGAAATTAACTTTGGGTAGACCATTATAATTACATTAAAATCAGGCACATTGGTTTAGGTAAGATAACGGCTCCCTCATTATTGGCTTCTTTGAAAACACTGCCTACTTTGGCATTTTGAATCAAAAGTATTGAAAGACTTTGGTTCAATAAAGTGTTATTGGTGTGCAGCATGGAGCAGATAGTAGTGGCTAAAATATTTTTTCATCTGGTTGGTATTTTGAATAAAATTAACAAAAAACTTAGAGAAAGTTTTTAAAAGGGTGACTTTAATGGTGTGGTGAGTGGGGACTCCCCTTTCATTCCTTCTTTAACTTTTATCACAGCTAATTGATTTTTAGTAAATAGTCATGAAAATGTTCATAACTTTGTTAACTTTCTTTAAATGGAAAATTATTTTCCTTGTTGACAAACCAATTTTTGCAATGATATAGCAAACTGTTCATTTTCAACCAATAACATTATTTCTGTATATTTAATTTGCTTGGTTTTTATCTATATTTTTGAGTAGAAATTATTAAAATCCAACTAAAAGATACTTAAATACATACAATTTCCATGAATTCAAAATTGTACTTATTCAGCGAAAAAAAATACAATTCAGTAGTTTATTTTATATCTACCAAAATTAATAAATGTTTTGTTCTTTTCTAGATCTAGTTCTAACTATTATGTTTTATACTGACCTACACATGGAGTTTGTATCATTTATATTTAACTAATCAATGTGACAAGTAAGGTATTGTCAGTTAGCCAGTTGAGGTAAGGGCTAAATTATTACTGAAATAGAGATAAACCTTAAATTTAATATGAGAAGCAAAATATTTTCCCTGAAAACCTCAGCTAATAGATGCTGCTTATTTGCATTAAGAACTTCCTGCATGAGGCTCATATTGTTGCTTGATCTAAGGTCTGTTGGAGTTGGATGCAAAATACAGCTCTTGCCACAAAAAGCAAAAAGCATTTTCTGAATAGCAAGTGTTATGAAAGTTTGTTACTTACAAACTCTCATAAGGCCAGAAGTGACAAGTTGATATATTTACAATTATTACAACCTTCATGTGGTCTGCTGGCCACTGCACACAAAGGTCAACATCTTCATTAAATTGTTCCTTTTTTTATATATTTCTCCAAATAGGTGTTAGGAGTTAGCCATTATTGGATATTACATCTACAACATGTTACATCAAATCTAAATGATTTAATAATACTCAAAACATTACGAAATTCATTTTTAAGTGTAACAAATCGAGCCCATACACCTAAGGAGGTTGCCCACTTGCTCTGGTAGAAAGGGAAAGTAGAGACATACCAAGGCAAGGCAAGGCAAGGCATATTCATTTGTATAGCACAATTCAGTACAAAGACAATGCAAAGTGCTTTACATGATTAAAATATAGGAAAATAAAACAGCATTAAAGCAAGTAGGGAAAAAATGCAGAAACAAAAAAGAACATTAAAAACAGTTGGACTAAAGAAAATAAAAAAGTTGAACTAATGATGTTTCATTTGAACTGTTTAACTAGAACTACCAGCCTACATAGGCTTTTAACATTTATTTCTAAAACATATTGCTTGACCTAAAATAATTGATATTCTTTCTTTGATCCTTTGAATAACAAACAAACTGTTACCTATAAATTAAATTAGTTTAAATAATAAAATAGGGAACTATATTTTCTAATTAAAAATATTGAAATCAATCAGAGTAATCCAGTTACGCAAATGTAATTGCTTGAATTTTGACTATTTGTTTTATAAGGGAACGTACTGATAACCTCATAGATGTTACTCCAATCTCTACATATCTTAATTTACGAGCATCTTGAATGTTTTCTTTTCATTTCTTTTTCGACTTCCGGAGGTGATTCGGGCGCGTAATTTCCCCTCCGCTTCAACCTTTGGCCCGGCCGGCCTCAGCAGCTCCAGCTTGCATGTAGAAACCTCCGCACAGCGGGCTGTCTATCCTTCTGTATGAGCGCCATCTACAGAGTAGAAGCGAGCACAGGCAACTAGATGATGATGATGATGGTGATGATGATGGCCTACTGACTGACTCTCTTTCACCTTCTTCTCTGAACATATCCGATCAAATGCGCACACAAAAGGCAGCCTACAGAAGAAACTATACTTTCTTGTCACTTATAGGAGTTTTTTTTTTATTGAATATTTTTAAGCGAACCAGGCAATGAATCCACAATGCAGGTGTGTAAAAATCTGAAGTATTTTGTTATGCAATCCAAATAAAAAAAAATGTTTCTTGCATCCAAACATGTAAGCATCCCATATCGGTTCTTTTCGTGTAAACATCTGATAGAACACATCCTAACATCTCATCTACTCCAATGCCTTTAATTTCCTTGATTCTTCACCCCAAAGTCTCATCATTTCCCATTCCGTCTCCCTCCCCTTCCTGGCTGTCGGATGCAGGGACCTCCTCATTTGAGCTGCAGGTTTTTTTTTTTTTACGTTGGCGAATCACAAAGTGTTGGAATCTATTGCCTTTGTCTGACAAGTCATCCATCTCTATGCAAGGGGATCTGTGGGATGGAGGTAGGCAAGGAGGAGAGGAGGGGGTTTTAGTGGGGGGTGATGGGGGGGATCTGTGGGACTGCGGCTTTTAGAAACAGACACAGGAGAAGAGGGGTTTCATTCTAAACCCAAAGCTTCATGCAGGCACAGCCCCGTTCCGGAGGTTGAAGGTGGACGCAGTGCTCTGTCTCCTCTCTGTCCATGTTGCTGTTGTCATCTCCGCCCCTTATCTGACTGAAGCGCACAGCACCGCCGGTCCAGCACGCTGTCACAGGAGAGAAGGAGGGGGGAGAGGATTTTCTCTTTTTATTCCTTTCTTCCTTCGTCTGAGTGGAGCCTCACAGTTTATATACCGGCTCGTTTCGTTTCCCTCACGATGTCCTCCAAACAAGCAGAGTGATACAAGTTTTAGAGCCAAATGTTGAGGCAGCCGGTGCGCTTTGCACACGCGTGGGTCATGCGCTGCACCTGACAGGCTCTCTTCTATACTTTTTTTTGTTTTTTTGTTTGTTTGTTTTTTAGGGGAAAAAACTTAAGAAGTTGAAGCACAAGCGGACTCCATCCAACGCGGACAGTTTTTTTGTTCTTCACCAAAACAAATCCCTATTTATTAATTTTTTTTATTTGTTTAAAGCTGCATCACAAAGGCGAAACGGCGACCACAGTCGATTACCTTTCTTTCCTTTGCTATCCCATGGATATTCACTGCAAAGCAGACCCCTTCTCGGCTATGCACCGTGAGTATGCTAAATTAGTTTATAGAGCGAAACATCTCTGTGATGTGGCTCCGGCTTAAATTAGATTATCTGCGGAAGTTAGCCAATTCCCACAAAAAAAGACAAGACTAACGATTAAAAAGATGCACATCTTAAATAGATTGTGGTTTCAAAGCTTTTTGCAAACTTTTTTCAATTAAAAATCTCCAAAGGTTTACTTAAAACAAAAATTGCATGTTTTCTTGCAACCTTCTTATGAATGCATCTTTTTTTCTTATAGAAATTACTTTTTTTTATTAATACATGTAAGTTCAAACCACAGAAAAATATTATTCATGTGACTAGGAATTTAAAAAAATATATAGCTATATATGCCAAAATTTTAAGACAGGCTTCACTGAAACATGTGTATGTTTTTACATTATATTATTAATTACTAACTTGTAAAGCTTCTTATTTAAATTATGAACACCTCGATTTAAATACAGAGCTTTTTATTACCTGGGGCAATAGGAGCCTCATTGTGAGCAAACGAGATCTCGCTGTGTGTAAATGCAGGTAAACGTGTCCCATTATTCACTATTTGTTTCACTTTAAGGTGAGGGTAATGCAAAGTGAGCTGGTTCATTGTTTTTCTTCTATCCTTTCATTTTTATTTTTTTCTTTACTCCATAGACCTATGATATGGGTAAAAGAAGACCCGGGCTGTCACTAAATTATTGATATGCCCTCCTTCGCACAATCCGCGTTGGTAATATGAGTTATCAAAGCTTATTTTAATTATTTACAATAATTGTAGCGAGGAAAATTAAACAGGTAGGAAACATGATAAGTACGACATGTGTTAAGCTGCAGAGGGGGATATGCTCATGGGGGAAAAAATATTATTTAAAAAAAAAACAGGATTTTCTTTTTCTTCAGTTTCCTATATGATAAAAACGAAAAATATTTATTTTATCAGCCCATATATAAAATAATAATAATGATGCTATACTCTTTTTATAAGATTTTGATGCAAACTGAAAATTGCATTAAACGGACATGCATAAACAGCAGTGTGCGTCCTGTCTGCGGGTATGTAATGTTATGTCCCCCTCCTCGCGTTGTTGTTGTATCCCACGCAGGGCACGGCGGTGTGAACCAGCTCGGCGGGGTGTTTGTGAACGGCAGACCCCTCCCGGACGTGGTGCGGCAGAGGATTGTGGAGTTAGCCCACCAGGGCGTCCGGCCCTGCGACATCTCCCGACAGCTACGGGTCAGTCACGGCTGTGTCAGCAAAATCCTCGGCAGGTAAAAGAGAGGATGGCCCATCATCCAGTGTGTGCGTGAGCGTGCGTGTTTTTCAGGCATCTTTTGTTTTTTTGTTTTTGTTTTTTTTTTTTTTTTTGTAGAATATATATATGCGCATCTTGATCTCTCACAGCTTCAGCCAAGATCTCTTCTTGAGCTTTCATTTCATTCATCATTCTTTAATTAAGTGGCGGATTTTGCCTCCTCGCAATGGAAAAACGTCACAATATTGTCAAAAAAAAATGGAGAGATTCTTAAACTTTTATGATTAAAAGAAACATGAGAATGTGTAGGAATTCAGATCCTATTTAAGTAATTTGCAGTTCATATTGACAGGGGAAAAAAAACACATGCGAACATCTAAATAGGTTTTTTTTTCTTAAGAGCACCAATAATTTTGACATATATTTTTTTCAGCTATCAGAAGGCATTTCAGAGGTATTTCATTTCACACACACTGAATGTTTGTCACCTACATTTACCAATTGGGCACGGTGGCATTTGGTGCATGCTACTGATAGAGGGGAAAACTAGAATAAAAAAAATAATAATAATGTGCTCTTAAAGCATTTGTTTTGTCCTGTCTGCCCTATATTTTATTTTAATTAAAATATTTTATGCTCGCCTTCCAGCTGACGCTTAATTAGCCCCCTAAAATGCTCCTGGACCAATTAATATATTCTATTCGTGGGTAATTATTTGCAATAAATGTACATAACTGCAAAAAAGCCGGTGGAATAAGCGTTGTTAATATGTTAAAAAGCCACCTTTCTTATTTATCATATTACATTTGATGAACGGAGGCGGGAATCCATTCAGGAAGGGTCCATTTGTCCCCAATGCAGGTACTACGAGACCGGCAGTATTAAACCCGGAGTCATCGGTGGCTCCAAACCAAAGGTCGCAACTCCGAAAGTGGTGGATAAAATCGCAGAGTACAAGCGCCAGAATCCCACCATGTTTGCCTGGGAGATAAGGGACCGACTACTGGCTGAAGGGGTCTGCGACAACGACACTGTTCCAAGTGTTTCATCCATCAACAGGTTGGTGCAATTTGTTCTTTATTATTCATTTATTCAGCGTGTGGCAAAATATATCTTAAAAGTGCGCTCAGTTAAAATTATTTTCTTATTTTAAAGGAATATTTTATTTTATTTTTATTTTTTTATAAGAAAAACTAAAAAAAAAAAAAAAAGATAGAAATAAACTAAAATGAATGACTGGCGGAATATATTTGGCTGCCGAGGTTGATCGGGGGTGGTCAAGTAAGTGCAATTCAATCCCCGATGTGCGGCCCTCCACAACACGGAGGCACCGTGGGGCCCCGAAGGATCACATCTGTCTCGATAAAAACCGATCGATACCTGCGTAACCAGATCCAGAGGCGGAGGGAAATACCCAACACAGACGCTCAATACGCGGACCACACTGACATGGAGCCCCCTCACTAATATCCACGACTGTCAAATATAATGTTCAAATTAATACTATTATAATGTCGTTGTTTTTTAGTTATTGTGAAATAAAAAGTAACTGATTCTTGAATTAACCTAAAAGGTAGTGAAAGAAAAAACGCATTTTTATTATTTAAAATAATATCCACTCTAAGTCTTTTCTTTAGATATAAAGGTTCTGGTTTAAAAAAAACGCGCTGAAAGGCTGCAGAATTAAAGAAAAAGTCCCCTAGCCAGTAATGAACCTTAGTTAGAAGGCACTGTTCCAGAGAGCTGATCCAGAGCATTACATTTTAATGAGATGAAAACAGTCTCATAACACAACCAGTTAAAATCAAGGAACATGTATGAAAACTGATGAAAGAAAACAGAAAAGAAGGATTTTCTTTCTGTTTTTCCACACATTCATCAAAGCAGTTCTCTTTTCTCATCTGGTTATTGACACTGGTTATTTAATTTATTTGTTACTGTTTTGTTTTATGTTACTGTTGGAAACTTTAGAATTTATTTCTTATAAGGAAGTCTGTGTCCATAGAAACCAAGGTGTTTTCTAGTCTGTATATTAATAATTAGCAACTCAGATAAAGCCAAACAACACTAAGTTCTCAGAGGGAATTTATTCCTCTGATCTATTCAGATATAAAGAGTATTTCTTTATTGAACTTTTTTTGTTAAAACATTATAAAGTTAAATTGAATTCCAGAAACACAAAATGGTAAAGTATTACAATGTGTTTTAGTGTTATTATTGTAAGAAGATTCTAGAAAAGGAATAATAAAATTAATTCACTGGAGGATATGAATTAACTGGTGGTGGTCTACTGTTAAGGTGTCTAATTCCTGCTCTGTTGACAAAACCGCTTAGTTTTAAACATAATTTCCCATTATTGATTTTTAAAGATGACAAAAGACAGGTTGTAGTTTGTTTCTAGTCTCCTTCCTGATGGAGAAAATTAATAATAAGCTTTCCATCTGCATTGAAAAGTAGTTTGATGGCTTTTACTCAACATATTCTATTTTTTACACAGCAGAGTAACAGCTCACCAGCTCAGATTGCTTTTTCAATACGAGCAACACACAACTCGAAACAAAAGTCCTTGAATTTACGAGACTCCCTCAAGTCATGAGGTCAGATAACTGTTGTGATGAGATGTTGGAAATTCAAATAAAATATTGATGTGGGATTTTCTGGAGGAGGCTACTTGCCTTTTGTTGCCCTGCCTGAAGGAGAGAGTAGTGGAGGACAAAGTGAGATAGTGTGGAGAATGAAAAGAGTCTAAGTTTAACCCTTTAGCTGATGGATTCCTGGTGACTTTGTGCACGCTTAGTGTCAGTCACCTCATCTGCAGCCTGTAAATGTCTGTTCTTGACACATGTTTGCAGCCAGATGTAATTCCATGTGGGATTATGTCGCTGTCTGTTAATGAATGATCTCATGTTCTCCTGTCAATCAAAAGATCACTATAGTAATGTCTCAATGTGATCATGTCCCAGAAGAGCAGATTTTACAGAATGGCAGCATGATTTGATCAAAGCTTTCCTTAGAGTTTACACTTCTATTTTTTTTTTGTTTTGTATTTATATATATATATATATATATATATAGATGTGTTTATTGTTTAGAAGTGAAGAAAGGATTAAAACACATTGGATGTGGTGTTGGACTCTGCTTGAGCCACCGAGACACTATTGCTAACCTGTCATATTTAATTTATAGATCACAATTTGCATTTGCTGTTTCTCTCCAAGCAGCTGTCGTCAACTTCTCTGCCTGGGGGTTCCAGTCAATAGACTACACAATATTTAGGCAGTAAAAAAAAATATATATATATATATATACATTGGTGAGAGGATTGGAGAAAGAAAAATAAAGGAATACCGAGGAGAAATTTGGTTTGAGAAATGGCTGTTATAAAGTACAGTATGGCAATGCTAGACAGAAAAGGGTGGAGAAATGATAAAAGTGCTTGAAGAAGAGAGATCAGCTTCCAGATATAGAGGGAGAGAGAAAAGAGAGTGTGTGGGGTGCAGGAGAGGGAGATTATTAGAGTTGGCCAGGTAGAGCCAGTGAAGCTGATCATTGAGGTGAATTGATGTGATTTCATGCTTTGTTTGCAAGATCATTCAGACCAAAGTGCAATGAAGACTTTCCCGCCACATCACATCTTACTTGTATGGGGGACTTTATCATATTTCTAACCTCAGAATCCAACTAGATTGAATCCACAATCTCCAGGGGGCAGCCCTTATTCAGCTGCACACAAGTAGCAGAGAGATTGGACCTAAAGCCCAGAGATTGGCTATTTGTGACAGGGACAGGTCAGAATATGAGGATATACGCAAGTCTACAAATGGCAGGAGCGCTTTGTACATGCACAGACATAAAGTGGATGTGATACGGCGTGTTTAAGCGTTCAAGGCTGGGCTGGTTTGATGTGAAGTCTGCACACTGTCCAAACCGCTATTGATTGATCCGTGTCTGTTGTTCACTTTATCAGGATTATCCGCACTAAAGTCCAGCAGCAATTCCACCCGTCCCCTGATGGATCTGTCACGCCACTCTCCACACCCGGCCACACCATAGGTGAGCGAATTAATGAAGCAGATTAAAGGGCAAAACAAAAAAGACAATTGGTGGAGAAAGAAAAACTTAGAAAAATTTGAAACAAGCTCAAGTGTGCACACACACTAACACAACTTTCACCATCAGTGCCCAGCACAGCCTCGCCTCCCGTGACCAGTGCCTCGAACAATCCAGTTGGATCCTACTCTATCAATGGCATTCTTGGTATCCCCCGCTCCAACAGCGAGAAGAGGAAACGGGATGATGGTAAGGGAAAAGACAAGATCCCTTTGTTTGCTTTTTTTTTCAGCCTTTTTAATCCATCTCATCTCTCTTTTCCCACTTTTTTTTCCCGCTGTGTGTGAAAAAGTTGGCATTTATGATAGCACTGCAGCCAAGACAGGGCTTCTGTATGTTGTCTCCTGTGACTTGTTATGGTGTTACATCGGCGGGCCTGAATGTTCAGAGACCACTTTGATCCAATCAGCTTCATTTTAACCATACAGATATATGGCTACAGAGAAATATCTCTATTTGACACCACTCACACTGCATATAGCTGTCATTACACGTCTAATCTCCCTTGACGAGTCATCAGTATTGCTGCCTCTATCCCCATGAACTCACAAAAGGCAGAAAAACCTCCTCTGCGATCTAGATATCATCAATTAACCTTCAGTCATTTCATTTTTTGCTCTATGTAACACAGCAGGGATGTTTTGCTTTTGCCTTTTGAAAAAGAAGAATAAAAAGTGTATTTTACTAAAAAAAGAACCTAAGAATTGGCAAGAGAGCAGGTGTACACACATTCAAAGATTATTTGAAAGGTTTTCCAGTTAAAGCCAAGAGTTTTTTTTTTTTCCATCATTCCTGGGCAGAGCAGGAGAATGGACACACAATGCCCAGGGGCTAATAGATTATTGGTTGTGCAAACAATTGGCTTTTTTAATGCCTATGAATTAACATGTCCCCGGTGGAGGCCTGAACAGGTGTAGGAACAGACCGGCGGAGGCAGGGCAGCGGCTGTGTGTGTGTGTGTGTGTGTTTGTGTGGGCACATCACGGATGTTGGTTGGGATGATGTGCCTTAAAATGATCTCAGAGAGCACTGATGAAAACAGGCCACTTCCTTTCCTTTTATGTTTCTGTCTCTTTAGTTCTCTGGAGTGGCAACCACTTGGATGGAAGGAAAATAGGACATTGTAAGTTGAAGTTAGACAACCTTTTTTTCTTGTTTGCTTTGCTCAATCAATTCAACCACATATCCTCCCCTCTTACCTGCAGCTTTTATTTATTTATTTATCCTTGTTTGTTGCTCACCAAGTGTGGCGGGAAAATATTTTTTTCCAATAAATAATCTCCAGAGTAATTAAATTTAATTAACCTAAAGCAACTGTGGAAAATCATATTTTCCATCTAATAGCAGGCAGTTCAATACTAATCTATTCTGTGTTTTTTTTTTATTAACATCAAACAGCAGCGTTTATATATTTATAGTGAATAATAAATGGAGTATATTGTGAGAATTATCTTTGTCCTTAAATTAAAATCTCTATTTTTTTGTAGTATGATATAGAATTACAGATCATTATGTTTGGCTGCATTGTCACTTTTTTTTTTTTTTTAATAAGAATATCCTGCTTTGTTTCTTTTTTATCCGAATCTAAAAAACTGACATATCTTAATTTTTTTAATCAAACTTTATAGCACTACAATATAAAAGGTTTCATAATAAGACAGTCCAGTACATTTCTAGAAGTAGAAATGTTTAATGGTAACAGCAAGAAGAAGGTGAGTAAAGCCACATTACCTTAACTTAGTCAACTTTACGCAGATGACTCACTGATGTTTTAAAGCTACAGGTATTTCTACCCTATACATTCTCATTGTGGTCTGTCATAAGATACATTTTACAAAGAATTCCTTGTTTGATTTTTCTTAAGTGAGCATCTCTTCAGTTTTTAGAAGGAAATGTGTTTATTTTATATTTTTTTCTTTTTTTTTTTTTTGCTGCATTTGAACTTTTTTAAGATGGGCTTGAATTGATATATTGTGTATCACTAAAGCACTCAGGGATGATTTCAGCTGCAACCAACAGTCTTTAATTGAATCAAAATTTCTTTAGTGTAGTAAATTACAAAACATTTAAACTACACGGTAACCAAGTAAATTCCTTAATGTATAAATAACCAGGTAGAAATCTAAAAAACAAAAGACTAAGTTTTGCTAAGATTTTTTTGTTCCTCATTAAAACGCTTTGCGGCGGATTCCTTGGTATTCACTGTATGTTTTGCAAAAGAAAAGCAAACTGTTCTAAATTTGAATTTAGCATGTGATTTTCTCTGCATATTCTAAAATCTTACAGATGTTCTTTTATAAGAAGGAATGGTATGTTCCTACTATGGATTGTTCCACTAAGGTGTTGGCTTGTGGGTCTTGTATGACTTAAGTCAGTGGTTGCCCTTTCAGGAAGAAAAAGGTCCCCATTACTGCAGGGCTGTAGAGATAATGTAGTGTGACACGCGTTATGTACACCTGGTACCCTGTAAGATGAGCCTCAGGGACGCCGGTGCCATAAGAGCTATTAATCTGTCCTTGTCATGTGTTATTGCAAATTAAAAGTAGCATGTTACACCGGACAGCTCACGTAAGAGAAAAAAAACAAAAAAAACAGTTTTGTGAGGAAAGGAGGGAAAGGGCAGCTCCTGGCAGATTCAACAGGAATGGGGCAGTGTTTCATTTTAGGATTTGTGGATATTACTCCTACTTTTACATGAAACAGTGTTTGGGAGTTTGCAGTTTTAGATGCTTCTCTCATTTAAAATATAGTGACATTTAAAAAGATCTTGCAATTGTGCGGAGAAAAGCTATTAATTCACAAATCAACCCACCAACCCCTCCCATCCGTACGCCCCCAATCCCCTCCCTGTACCTTGGATGTGCAAGCTATCGAAAAGACAAAAGAAATAGCCTTAAGGGGGGGAAAGAGAGAGTCTCACCCTATCTGTGGAGAGATTGGTTTGCATGTCTGCAAGCAGTGATACCAATTATGCCAGGGTAGGGAGTATGCGTCTCAATGCACCTCGCTCCCCTCCCTCACACCTTCATCCCCACCACCACCCAGCTCAGAATCTATCCATAGCCAGATTTATTTGTGTATCTCATTATGGGGAATGGAATGTGGTTCCTGCCAAATGCATTAATAGTAAAGTGGAGGAAATTAGCCCGTTGTACAGCATGTTCTCCCTCAGTCATTTAAACCTATGGCTTGTGGAGTTGAAGCCAAGAAAAGTCAAGAGAGGGCTAGGTGACAACTGCTGAGCGTCAGAAAAAAAGTTTCTTCAATTCCGTTGTATTTTCAGGAGTTATTTCCAGTTCCTGTGTGGACTCTGAGGTTTCATTTATTTTTTTAAATAAATTGCAGCTACGGTAATAGCAGACTAAGATATGAGTGAATTTTGAGATTTATTGAGGTCTCAGCTGGCCTTTGGTTCCAAAAGCACCACAAATATAAATTCAGCCATAATCATTTAAAGATTGTATGAGAAAATATGATATTATGCTGTTGTTTGTAGTAAATTAGCGGCAAAATGTTGTTGTTTTCTGAACATGAAATTGCCTCAGAGTTTTGGAATCTGTCAAAAGTTGATAAACAACAAAGAACATATTGGAAAGTCATTTATTTTTCCTTTTCAGTAATTATATAAAAAATAAGAACTTTCTGCATTTTAAAGGAAGTGGAATCAAAAGAACTGAGATTGAGGACATAGTAGTTATAGTTGGTAGATATACATAAGTTTATTCCTGAACAAAAAAGTCCTATAATATTTTTTATTAGAATACAAAACAGTTACATTTATCAAAAAACCTTCAGCATATTTTTCTTTTAATGTATTATAGCTCTTCAGGGAATAAAAATCAGATTGAGTCAAAATTCTAATTAGCAAGTCAGATAATGAAGTAGTATAAAGCTGATCACTGCATTTTTCCTTTTCTCATAGCAGCTGGGCCCCAAAACATACATAGCAACCCTTCTCTCACATATGAACTATTGCATCTGGCTTCACTAGAAGTTTTTGCCTCAGATTAAGTTCTGATTAGTAAACCCCACATCTATAGATTACGTTAGTTCTCTTCTGGTGTTACCATGCAGTAATAGGTTACACCTCGATGCTGTTTGCAGTCAGGTTGCCATGACCCAAAACTGTTCTTTCTTCTCGATGTTGCACAGAACCAAGAGGAGCTCCTGGGAGGACAGGCAGCAGGGAGCTACAGTGATAAATTATATGAAGAAAGCAAAGGTCATAACTTGTGATTGTAGCGTGGGTGTGGGATGAGTGCAGAAGGAGAGCTGATGAGTATGTGAGAGCTGAGAAAGAAATATCGCCTCTACGTTCATGACACAAAGAGCGATCACTGTCAGCTACCTGAATCATAACAACCTTGCTCAAAAGCTTGAGAGGGGGAAAATACAACTTTGATTGGTTTTACATTTTGTTTTTTGGCCTTTTTGGACATTGTTTTGTGCAGATATTTTAACACATACTGCCCATTTGTGAAGTTTAAATCAGTCAGTGAAGGGATTTGAACCAGGGCCTAAACTGGTTGACTGGTCAAGCCACTCCATGACAATGAGTCAATAGAGGAGCACTTTAAAAAATAAATGCATCCAGACTGAGAGAGAAAAATGGAATCATGAGGTCTATAATGGCCTTGATTTTGTGTTTGTATGTGTGTGTGTGAGAGACAGAGAGAGAGAAAGAGAAAGAGAGAAGCACAGGTTTGAGAGGGGGCCACAGAGCGTAACATAGAGACAAGAAGCTGTTAGGGCCCTGACAGTAGGAGAGGCACAAAAGGGGTCCACACCGTTTTTCTCCCCCTTCTTCTTTCTTCAACATTTCATTTCTTCTCCTATTGTCCCCCTCTTCTTCATCTGTCCTCAAACAGCATGACTGCTTGAAACCACGTATATTGCTGTAAACAACATAGAATGAGATCACTTTGAAAAATATATAATATAATAAGGTGGGGACTCACTTTGTAGAGAGGAATCATGTCAGAGAAAAGTCAATTATGGGCAGCAATGCTGAGAATTAATGGAGCGTTGCGTTGCTCCACATGAGGAGGGGAGAAAAAGGCGCAGGAAAAGTAGGGAATTCATTAATTGCATTTCCAGAAATATACACCACACAAGATGGCAAAGCTAAACGACAGGATGGTACAAAGGAGATAAAAAGCAGAAAAGGACAAAAAAATCTGAATCAGAGATGGGCAATGAGTCATATTAGCAAGTCAGGGATGTAAAATTGGGCTTGTTAGCAAACTACTTTACCTTTAATTCAATCTTGAATGAGGATTTCTCGAAAACAGATCAGTCTAACTCAAAATTATATTTGTATACACACAAGAGTATTCACTACTCTTTTTTTTATAACATCTGTTTTTAGCTGTAATGATACTTGGACAAAAGTAGCTTGAATGTACAAGATAGTTCAGGTTTTTTGAACAAAGGTTATATATCCATACATATAAAAAAAAAACATATGATCTAATCCGTAAGAGCGTAACCTAGTGTTAAACTTAGCTTTGCGCTTCAGTACATTATAGCCATTATTAAATCAATTCAAACCTGTAAGGTCACAACAGCTTTATAAAATGCACTTGCCCATGAGGCTGATGTGGGCATTAAAAAGAATGTTAAAGATAATGAGCAGAGACCATTAGCAGTTTGCTTTTTTTTTGGCCAGAGAAAAGCTTAAGACAGAAATGTTATCATGATTTTTTCCTACTTACGTTTTGAATGAGGCTCTGTTAAAAGGCTTAGCAGTTAATATACCTGCAGCAGATAATGGTCTTTATGACTTAATGTATTACAGAACTAAATTATCTGGTCTTAGCAGCTAAAACTCAGAACAACTTCCAGTGGGGCCAATACCAAAAGTGACTTTTACCAGACTGTGTTCATGGTCGGTTTGTAGGGGATGCATTACCTGCTACCTCAGTTTCCAGAGCAAATAGACATCGGCTTCTTGGAAAGTAATCACCCAGCAGAAATTTGACAGTGGGATTATACTTTTATAAGATTTGCATGTGCTGTAATGATATATTTGAGACACATACAGTATTTGTTTAGGATACGGGAACTTCATTTTGATCTTAACACATCTTAAAATACCTGAAATCCTCTGGAACCAGGGAGTCTATGTACTGAAATTAAGATTAAATGGTTATGTGTCTTTACAGGAATCCTAATTCACAATTCCTTAACTATTCTCCTAAATCCCTGATTTCGTTCAAATATTTATGGTTGGGTACAACTTCCTGAATAATCTTCAAATCATCATCCTCTTAGAATATTATCAGCACCTCCTCAGCACCTAGAGCAAATATCAAGTCGGTATCACTGCCTGCTGACTGTCGGAACATTGGTTGGTGGTGCTAAATTGAATTAATAAAGCTCTTAAACACGCCACAACATAACAGGATCTTAATAGCCATGGCAGTGTTGCTGCCTCTCTGATTCCACCCCCCAACCATCACCACCACCACCCCACCCAGCTCTCTCCTTTCCGCTTCAGAGGTTTCATAAATATAGCTAGCTTACAGGGAAGGAGTGTTCACCCTCTGGGTATACTGGTTTGTTTGTGTTCGCTCTCTCTTTCTTTTTCTCCTAAGCTCAACAGCATTTTAAAAATCATCAACAAATGATCCACAATTTGCGATAGCATCATTTCACCTATCATCCCAGGACCAATACGCGAACGGCTGGCTCGCAGCCTCTGATCTGGGAAAACCCCACGTCATTGATTTATGGAGCGAGCCAGGCCGTGTGTAGGAATTCATTTGCCTTTCAAACAAGCCTCCCCCTCTAGACTTCTCTGAGTTATCTTATCTCAGGAACACAAGAGATGAAAGAAGGACATTTAGTACAACTGTGCTACACCAAGTGGTTTGCTTTCTACTCACAGTTGCTATTGAATGAGGATGTGTTTGATTTTTTTGTGTTGCTTTTCAACCTGTGCTGTATGTACATGGTCTATTCTTAAAAAAATCCTCAGGTAATAGCTTGACCTTCTTATCAGTAAAGTTGACAAGAAGATCAAACAGCATTGGTTGAAGCTGATCAAAGAAAACATGTTCTAGAACTAAAACGTGTGAACATCCTAGTCAGAGATTCTTGTTTTTATCTCTTCACACGACGGTGTTAAAACAAAGGGATTCAGTCAGATGGTGATTTAGGAGTGATAAGAGAATACCTGCTGAGACACCCGAAGGGGTTGAAGAAACACTGGAAGAAAACGAAACAAGCCAGTCAGCGAGACAGACACATACATTCGCAATCTGACAGTAAGGCTTCACACTTCACTTGACACAAAGACTGTCAAAGGATGGATCTGATTTACTTTACTTACCTTACCATACATCTAAAACATAAACCCTTTAATGGCACACGTTAAACGCTCTAAAGCTAAGACTGGACTTCATTCTGTTTACTTTAAAGTGGTTTTGAGTACCATAGGAGAAAATATTCATTTACTACTATACTACATTTACTTCTATACTACTATAACCAATTTCTGTCAAATGTGTGATTCAAAAATAGCTTTTTTATGATAATATGGATGGAGTTGTTCACATTTAGGTCTTAGAAAAGGAAGGATTTTAGGAAATTACTCCTGTGATGGAAATTAGTTGGGACTTGCTTCCATGTCAAAAAGCTCGAGGAGCTAAAATCATGAGCTATTGATTGAGCTTCATTCTTTCCTTCACGCCTGTAAATGCAAAGTAATTAAATTCAGGATTTTTGATATGGCTCAGTTTAAAGCTTGTTAGTGTTTAACATTCTAATTGCACCTTAATTAAGCATAAATTCAGATAAGTTGGTTCTGGATGAAATTTAAATTTTCGCCTTTAACCCCTCAAACAATAAAAAAAGGATACAGAGTAGCTTATAATTACTACTAAGAATAGAGGTAGGGGGATGTTAAAAACATACAGGAAAAAATAAATATATTGGACTTTTATTCATAGTATGAAAAGCTAAAAGGGCAGTTTAAGTAAACTCTAAGTAACATTTAAGTCAATGCTAGTTTACTATTAGATATTTATTAGAACCATAACATCTACATAATTTTGTTTCAAATAAAGGAGAGTAGTGCCACACTGCCACCTACTTTCAATTTCTTGGTAAATAGTCAACTAATTGATTATTGGTAAACATCACCTAAATACAGAATGACTATACTTTAAAGGATCATTTAATAAAATTGTGTAAACCAGTAATCTCTGCAGGAAAATACTTTCTGAGTATCCTCAACATCCTAAGCTGGTTCCAGAGACTGTAACTTACTGATAGCATGGAAGAGGCCAACACGTGCATGGACATCTGTATTCCTAAAGGAAATGCATGCTCAAACGTGTTATTGTGACATATACTACAAAGAAGCCAATGACTATTTAAACAGCAATGGTGGTTAAGATAAGATCTACTTTCAGTTACCTTTCCTTATAACAGAAAACAATTAGTATAAACGATGTCCCGTCCAATGCCAGTGAGATTATGAAAATGTGTCACTTAAACAACTATTATATTTTTGCCTTTTCAATGGCTTGAAATGGCAAAATAATGTTTGTATAGATTTCTGAGACCTTTTCATTTACACATTGGAGCCCTTTTTAAGCCCTTAGAAAATCCTTTTGGTTGTGGTTAACCTTGCACCGGCTTTTGGCCCAGCCTCTGTTTTTATCTTTACTGCATTTATTCTAAATAAAAGACTTATAATAGATATCTACTGCAGGAAAGATATTAGGTACTCATGACCTTCCTATAGAATCTCACTTAAATGGCTCTGAACTAGCTCTTTACCTTTTCTGTCTTCCTCTGAGCCAACTTCTTGGTTTCATTTAGAAACATCCCTGCTCTCCATCGAAGAGAGCTGTTGGTAAATGGAAAAGATGTAAAAAATGTTGTTAATTCATGGTTGGAGAAACACATATTGTAAGGAAGAAATGCTATTCCTCTATCAATAGTACCCTAGGATAAAATCAAAGTAGTGTATTTTAGCAACAGCCTTCTGTTTAACACTCTACACATTCCCAGTTACCATCCTCCATTCCATTCTCTCTATGGATCTATTTCTCGGAGCGAATCGGGTTCATCCTATGGCCTCAGCCATTGAAAAAAGGTCAAGCAGCCGAGCAGAATGGCAATAACGCCTCTGAAATGGTACCATCAGTGGAACATGATTGATCAATTGAATTCCATAGCACAGAAAAATGTGGGATTAAGTAGAGTATTATACGCACAATGAGTTGAGGCATGATGTTCATTCCAACTTCATTTCGCCTCCCTCCTCTGCGAGCGGATCAGGCAATCAATAGCGGCCTTGCATATCATATATCACCGCTGCCTCGCCCAGGAGAGAACATAATCTGCTGCAAATTTAGAATGACAGATTTGTACGGGAGCTGAAGCCCTCATCCGCTGTTGGTGGCGCAGTGTGAGGAGGAAAGGGAGGGTGGTGGGAGGCAGCCAGGAGAGAGTGCAGGTTCCTGGAATACTGGGCTGAAGGTTTTAGCTTTTTTTTCCTCCTTTAAATGGTCAGAACATGATGAGTGAGCAGAAGGAGAAGTGCAGTGGTGGCGGCAGGCTGCCAGGCTGCGTTGATAGGGTCAGAGATCAGAGAGACCAGGAAAGTATAGGCTCATTTGTTTATATAGTGTGTGACCAAGTGAGGAAATGCATACGTTTGCCCTCTATGCCCTATCCTCATTCGGTCCCTGAATGTTGCATCCCCGCTCTGTTCTGCTTTCCAAAAGACAGGCAATATGTGGGGGGATGGAAAGAGAGAAGAGGTACAGGTAATACGTTCAGGAGGAAATAGTTCAGTTAAATAATGGCTCTCTATTTCCCAGTGGCAGAGTGAGAGGCTCTGTATGTAATCGTCAGTTCCTACTTTCTCCCTTGAAACATGTGCTCTCTCTTACAAGTATATATCTGCACTAAAGGTAATCCATCAATTACCACAGGCCCATCAGAGGATGATCATGGTGATGGTGCCAAGGGTTCCTGTGGGTAGGGGGTGTATTTGGAGAGTAAGAAATCTTAACCAAGAATTCATATAAATTCATATATTTCCAGTTTTTATGATTGTTGATTTGATCAAATCAGTTTTAGTTGATTGCAATTTCTTAGCAAACTCTAAAAATATAAGAAGATAAAAACAGCACTGAACATTATCTTTATAATCATCCCATCAAAGTCATTCGACAATTGTTAATTTTTTTTATTATATGAGACATCACCCATTAAAGTCACAGTTAAACCCTATTTTATGGTTAAGTTTAGATGAGAAACAAATTAATACAGACTACAGATTTTGATGTTCCCTTAACGTTATGGTTCATTGTAGATTAGCATTGTTGGCATACCTAGCATTGCTAAAACAGCCATCTCTATGTGTTTATTCTAGAAAATGCAAGCTTTACTCTAACTGAGTTTTACTATAGCCTGCCATAATTTCTAAATTTAGTAAGTTCAGTGACATACAGAGGATTTCATGCTGATTAAAATAAAGAAATGTAGCTCTACCATGTTCAGCCTTTCTGCTGTCTACTGAAAGTTTTGCTCTCTCTCTCTCTCCCGCAGCCAAAATGACAGAAGGATCTTTTGAAACACAACTGTGCCTCCACTGCATTAAGTTTTAACGATCTAAAAGATACTAAAAATAATGGTCCAATTAGCTAAACTTGTCTACAGCAAGTAAAATTGTCTACAGCAAAGAGGAGATTAGAACAAAGTAGTACCAGATCTGTAAAACTTTATATCATGTAATGCTATAAGAATAACCTGACAATGTTTTCTTTTGCACCACTTTTTTCCTTTCCTCTTTCTTTAGATGGCTCAGATGGTTCAGGCCCAGGAAGTGACTCTCAGGGTAGTGTGGAAAGTTTAAGAAAGCATCTGCGAGCAGACGCCTTCACCCAGCAACAACTGGAAGCCCTGGACCGCGTGTTTGAACGGCCTTCTTACCCTGATGTCTTCCCCACTTCAGAACACATTAAACCAGAGCAGGTTTGTCTTTTCCAATAAAGCGAATATTTGATATATTTGGGAGCTGGGGGCTGTATTTTTCAAACGTCTTCAGAACCAATACAGATGTCTGTTGCATGAAGTCTTTGCTAATCACAAATGTTAATAGTATGCTCAGCAACACTGCTTTGAAAGACCAATGATCACAATTAGAGTCAAACTAGATTCCAGAGTGAATGAACAGATAGATTTGAAAATGTTTATAACACTAAAAGTGTGTATCATACTACGTAGCAGAAAATAACAGAACTTCCTCTCCCCCACCTGTTGCTGTAAACCACCAGCTTACAGCAGCTTGATACTTACAAGAAACTTAAATTTGTTATTTTGGAAATCTTCAATTGAAAAAAACAAACAATCAAGGTGTGGATACTTAAGAAGTTACATTGTTATTAATTAATGCTGAATAAAAGATCTACAGTTAGCATGCTATAAGCCATGTATCTGTTTAGGAGCTTACTATAAGCTCTACCCAAGCAGACAGCTTTTCTGATTGAGCAGATAACAGTTTCTGCAATAAATACTTGAAAATCGCTGTTGAATTTAGTCAGTTTTTATGTTATATTTTTGCTGCATTTTATTAATGCGTCAATAAATTACGTTTATTTAATTAGGACTAGTGCATTTCACAACTTAGAAGAACATCTGACAATGATTCGGTTTTTGTTATAAAGATTTTAAACTATTTCTACCAAGGACCTGAATATGGAAGAGATGGATGGAAGAGAAAAAGGCTTAAACATGAAGCCACAGTCATTAGACTAAAGACAACTGGTTCTCAGATTCCATTCTAACAAAGCTATTTCAACCACATCAGCAGCTTCAACCTTTACATTTGATCTGGTTTGAGGGTATAAAGGAGTTTATTCAGTGTTTGTTTTTTTAGAATCTGCAGATGTCCAAACAGACACTAAAAAATTATGTTTCTCAAGGCATTTTCTTGAGTTTTTGTTTCCTCTAAGCCCATACAACACTATGTTCTCCATGTTAACCAATCTCAATATGTTTATATTTGTGTTTCGTAAATTCTGTACATGCTACTTTTTCTTATTGAACAAAAAGTGATGTTGGGAAACTGGTGCCTAAATGTAGCCTTAAAGCCTACAATCTATTACAGAGGATAAGCTTTATTTACATTCATTATACTGTTAAACAACAAGAGACTATTAATTTTTCCATTGGAACTCTATCTGGGTGCCCACACAGCCTTAGCTGTGCCCTAATTGAGTTCATTTTCATCTCTGTGCGATCGTGGGGAATTACAGCGGCGATAAATCAGAGGGACAGCCCCTCAGCCTGCTTTACAGCCCCTAATGCAGCTAATTACCAAAGTGATTTCTATGGCAAGATCAATACCAAAATGAATTGGAAATGACTTGCAATCACAAAGAGCGGAGGAGAAGGTATTAAGAAGGCAAGAGGGGGCTGAAGAAAGGGGGCGAATAACGGCGTCAGAATGGTCCAGAAAAATCAGTTTTAATTTAATGTAATATTAATCAGGCTGCTTTCCACTCTTTCCATGCGCCTCCCCTTTTTCAGCTTGTTTCCAACACCCCCTCCTTTTCTGAAACTGGTGAAAAGGTGGGATATTAGGCTATTAGGGGCTTGTCTGGTGTCTGCATCAGGACATTAAAAAGCCATTTTGAAGAGGCCAGGCTGAATAGGCTGCATCCCTCCCACACTTCTGGCAGCCATGTGGTCAGGTCATTCAGGTCCCTCTGCGCTTGCCACTCGCCCTCCGCCCAGCCCCTGCCCAGCCTCTACCCACAACCCATCTGCATGACAAAATGGCTCTTGTGCGGCTGAGGCCCAACGGGATAGAAGAACATCCTGCCTAGTGCCAGGGAACAGTTGTAAGCAGACAATTAGAGTTTATCTGGGATAGAGGCAGACAAGACTGGGGTCACCAGCTTGCCCCTCTGGGACCCTATAGCCCCCACCCCCAAAACACAATCCTTTGAGACAAACAGATGCACACACGCACTGTGACATATTCCTCATAGACACCAATGTGCATGCAAACACTTCTCTTTTTAAATAAGCACAGGGTCAGGAAATGTCATCTCATTACCAAACAGGATTTATCACAATTGCAAACAGAGTCTTTACCTGGGATTAACATGGACAAAACAAGAGATTATATGCTCCCACCAAATTGTTTATCACAGCACCAACATAACGAAATTTGTAAATTATAAAAGAGGTATCTAGCAGCAGCTTGGTTTAAAAGCTTGGCTTCGAATGAAAAAACAACATAAAAAATAAATACAAGCATTCAGCAATATGCAAAATCTCAGTTTTTGTATTTATCTTGAATGTAAAGCACAAAGGCAGAATTTAAGCTTGGGCACCCCCATATCTTTTTTTTTTTTTTTTTTTTAAAGAAAAGATAAAAAAAAAAAAAACTAAAAAAAAAACACCACATGTCTCTCCTGTAACAAAGCCCTGAATGTCTCCTCCCTTGACTGGTCACAGGGATGACTGCAGTGGAGCACAAAGAGCCAGCTGACACCCCGTCCTTTCACTCCTCTTCGAATCCCTCTCTCATCCCACTCTCCCTCTCTGCCATCTTCTCAGACAAGCCCTAATGCATGCATACATCATCACAGGTCTCGGTGAAACACAGGGAGCACAGGCAGGGGTGATGTTCACAGAATTTGCAGGAAACATCCTGTGTGAGAGAATACAAGAAACACCAGGAGGTGTCAGTCAATCTTTTTCTACATAATGTCACCTTAACTGGGAACTCTGCTGCAAGTCGGGCATCTACGATGAGCCAATGCGCAGTGCATGAGTAATATTAATCAGATCACGACCTGATCTGTTGGAATGTGAAATTAAATAAAGCCAGAGTGAGCTGTATATCTTTGATTGCCACCTGCTCATGTGTGTCTGTCTGTTTGTCTGCAGGCGAATGAGTACTCCCTCCCATCCCTGAATGGCAGCCTGGAAGATGTGAAGCCCAGCCTCTCCACCAGTGCCAGCTCCGACCTCGCTTCCAGTGTCTCGCAGAGCTACTCTGTTGTGACAGGTACAATCTGATTCATGCTGCACTGGGTCTTAAAAGAATGTGAGCAGGTGCAGCAGTGAAAGACATCTACACCAAGGTGGTAAACGTAGTCAGTAAGAGGAAGACAACAGAACAATGTGTTCTCTGTGTTTTTAACTCCCTAAAAACTCCTTCCTTGAATCCATTCATCGCTCTAACTTCCACAGGTTCATAAAAAGATGTACACATTATTTAAAGCTCTGTGAAATTGTGAGAATCACTGATGAGGAACTTCAGAAATAACAATACAATGTTATTTCCCCCTGTTTTAGGGTTTCACTTTAATAGTTATACAGTACATCCCCACATTTGAGTAAAAAATATATACATATATAAATATGCATTTGGAAACGTTTTAAACAGCGTGTCACACCAGCACACATTTCTAAATGTTTTATAAAGATTTTAAGTGCTTTTTCGACATGAAGTGTTAAAAAGCAAAACTAAAATATATATAAAACTTTAAATTATGTTAAAGAAATAAAAGTAAAATGAAAAAACAAGCATTTTTATTGAGCCCTCTTTAATCAAATATTCGTCAATAAAATCAAAAGCAATCCTTGACTTTCAGGGTCAAGATATTAAATCAAATTACCTGTGCTTAACTCAGCATAACTGCAGCTAAATTATAGGCCAGGCAGCTAACAAGTAACATGTAAAATTTGTTGCTAGAGTTGTAATAGGAAGGTACTTTCTTGCATAATCTTATTTTGTTGCCAGTTGTTAAATAAAGCTGTTATCTTTTGCCAAATCCACTATATGAAATAAGAACTGGCTAAATGTTATGGGCCCCAGGCAAGCGTATTAAAGTCAGATACTGAGTTGATTTCTTTCTAGTTATCTGGGGTGCAAAGTTATACCAAAGAAAAAGTCAAGAACTCTGTAGGAGCTATGGTGATCTGCAGCCATGGTGGAAGAATCTGTTGACAGGACAATTAGCCTTGCATTCCATATATATATCCACTTTATGGAAGGGCAGCCAGAAGAAAGCTGTTGTTGAAAAATAGGTATAGCAGTTTCAGTCTGGAGGTTGCAGCCATGCAGAAGACCATAAGGATGTGGGAAATAAGGTGCTGTTGATGACGACTGAAAAAAAAAATGTCTTTGGCTGACATGCCGAAGTTCAATTTTGGCAGAAAACTTACATTGCTCCATTTACTCAACATATTATCTTCATAATAAAATAGGGGATGGCAGTATCATGATGTGAGGAAGACTTTCTTAAGTAGGCACATGAAAGCTAATAGATAGCGGTAAAGAAATACATTTTTGTTTTTCTTTTGGTTATTATTTTGAAACAAATCTAGATTTTTTCTTTCAATTCCCATTTACTGTCTGGTCTGTGTTGGTCTTTAGCCTATAGCATCAATGAAAATGTTGTTATTGTTTTAAAGTAAAGTCACACATTAAAGGTTTTAAATACTGTGGGCACTGTAGATGCTGCATAACATACGTATTTATAATTTTTTTCAACTCCACCGGCTCTCATCACTTTGTAAAAAGGCTCTTTGTGTTGCATTTTGTGTTTATCTTTGAGGTATAGAATGAGGTGATCCACTGCCTGAGCACATTAGACCCTACAGGTCTGTCCCAATTACAGCTCCTAACCTCCTAACTGGCTGCTGTTTGGCCAGAACGACTTGCTAACAGATTGACTATGAGTGTTTCTCATGAGAGACAGCTGCTGTCCTCGCTACTGCACCACACTGCCATCATAGACTCATATCTTGCTGACTGACAGCAGCTGGAAAAAGACCATGTCTGGCAGGCTTGCTACTGACTTTGGCACTTGCATAGAAAAAATGCACAAATCGAAGATTTGTTTTTTCTTAACACTTATGATGTGTTTGCAGTCTAAATACATTGCAGATGCTGTTTTATTCTATGGCTTCTTCTCTTCTGTCCAGGCTGATTGTCACCTGGATCATTTAAAAAAATGCTTAATTGTTGAGATAGAGGCTTTCTTTCAGTGGAGGTTAGTTAGGTTTATTCTGGTCCATGCATACTATCTAAATATGCTAAGGTTTTAATAAAAGTTCCATAATGGCGCAGTGGGAATCAGTTAGCGTGGGTTTGTGTGTGGGGGGTTTGTGTTTGTGTATGAGCTGGTCAGGAAAGAGGACAGCATGATTGAAAAACTGCAGTCGCCCATCTCATATGATCCCTGTAGTCTGACCCCAGACTTGCGCAAAGAGTGATGGGAAAAGAAAGAGCCCCTTTTTATTCTGGAATATGTGGGAGGTAGCTTTGCCCCGGAAAATTGGGCCTCAGGAGAAGAAAGGTGTGTTTTTGTCTTTTATGTTGGGCTCCTCCTATGAAAGTGGTCTCGCTCTAGGGAGCAAACTCATAGCAGGTGGCCTCCAAGTCCACCTGGGGGCTCGGGGCCCCCTAAAGTGATATCTCAGAGGACCAGAGGTAGCACTAAGAGATGGAAAAACTTCAAGAAGTGTAATTTGACAGAAGATATCAGTGTAGCCATTTAATTAAACAAATGTGTCTGTGTGCCCTGAGCACAAACAAAATTAAACTCGCAAGTAATATCCAGTAAACTTTATCACTTCAAACATACAAAGTAATATACGAAGCCGTGTGTAGGTTGTTAGTGTGCGATATAAATTTTTTTTTCTACCATTAGCAAACCCTGTAAATAGGAGTGTATGCCAAGGCTGAGAAACTGCTAAATTACCTTCCTCACTTAGGCTGGAATCCAATTATCAATAAATTATGCTCTCATACTGGATGGAGCTGTGAGATTATATTCATTCCTTAAATGTTTTCTGCTCCCAATTAAAATGCATACCGTTATTGATCTTGTTGATTTTTATGTCCTGAAATTTGCATAATCTATTAAAGATGAATGATTAATGAAGTGTTCAGTTTTGCATTCCAGGGGCCCCCATAGAGAAAGCAAAGTCGGCCATCTTTTGTGTCCTCTGTTTACCCTAGCAGGTCACACGAAGCAGTTTACTTGCAGGAAGGGTGGCAGCAATGTCACAGAGTTAGTTAACGCACTGAAGCACACCATCATTGGCATTTAGGAAGATCATGAAAAAGTAAAACGTGGCTGCTAATGTTAAATAACTTACCATTTAACAAATGATTCAATAAATGGAATTTAGAATTCTATTATGTTTATTTAGAATATGAATCATGAAACGCTTTATTGCCAGTACTGTTTTTACATGTATGAAGAATGTTTTGGTGATGAGGTGCAATACGTAAACAAACAAACCTGCCGTTAGCATCAATAAATAAAGGACAATCAAAATGTAGAATAAATAAATTTAAGTTGCATATGAAGAGCATAATGGCTTTTTTTATTGTATTGCTTGTAAAGACAGATAAAAAAAAATTTGCCCAAATATCCCAGTTTTGGAATTGATATGAGCTAATTTACTGGAATCAACAAAAGAAGCATCTTTAAACAAAGTCATAAAAGGCACAAGTACTGCACCTCTAAAGTAACTACTTTGTGCAACCACCTTTTGTCAATAGGACAGCACATGGATGTTTACTACAGCATTTCACAATGCTCGATAAAGAATGAAGGAATCCTAAATTTTTCCTTTTTGCACAATTTCTATCGATCCTGGAGAATATTTTCTTTATTCTGGTCTAAAGTTAAATCATCAGCCTATTGTGTTGAAAGAGCCAGTAATAGTCCATGTTCAGCTAACTTATCAGACAAACTACATTTCTGGTATAAATTTCTTGGTCATGTAAAGATTAAATTATGCCATGTACTCTACTAAAGTTCCCAGAACCCCCAGCATCACAGATTTTATTTTTTAATTAATTATTTTTTTAGAGCTTGGAATCCTGAGGTTCTGATTGGGACACAGACTGCCATTCTGTGTCCCTCCGGGCGCCGCACAATGGCAGCCCACTGCTCCCCAAGGGGATGGGTTAAATGCAGAGAGTGAATTTCGTTGCTCTATTCCTGTGACAGTGTAATGACAATAAAAGCTGGATAAAAAAAAAGCACAGATCCCCTCTATAGATCTTTACCCGGATTAATGTAGCTGTGTTTTAAGCAAATCTCTCAGGACTATTCAAAGTTAGATGAGGACAGACCTGCTAAGATTCAGTGATGTCGGTGCAAGCTGGGTTAGATAATCGCTCTCAGCAGAGCCTTCCAGGAGCCCAGGTGTAAATGGGAACCCCTCTGAACCTGAGCAACTCTAGCAGGTGTAAATAATAAAGCTGGTAGTTTTACATTTACATTTTTGTATTGTTTTTGCATCCACTTCACACTCGCTCTGGTGACAAACAGTAAATGTAACCAATTGAAAGAGCTGAGTGCTTTACTTTCGAGGACTTTCAGCTGCGCACACACAGATGGATTGGAGTCTCCTTTTTATGACTTGGCAGCACCAGTTTTTTTCCTGCTGAGTTGCAAACAATATGCAGCTACCTAACCTGTGGTGCCTGGTGTGTAGCCTGGTGACAAATGGTTCGTCGCAGCTCGGTTAATGCCTGCAGCCCTGAGCTTAGAAATTAATTTGTTGTCTCCCTCTCCTCTCTTAATGCTCACGTAAAGTTTTAAGCACACATTTGATAATGAATTTTAGGGAAACTGCGGACTGTAGGTGTGTAATTCAGCTCATTTGGCTCTGAAAATGTTCTTTGCTCAACCAGAAATGGGTGCAACTTTTTTTTTTTTTTTTTGCCCCAACACCATATTTTAAAGTATATTTGTAAACTTTGCCCTGAATGGCTGCTTCAAGCAAGATGACAGCTGTGCTTTAAGGGAAGAAAATTGTTCTTCAACTGAAAGAAGAGCTTAAGCAGCCAATGTACACCAAAGTTCCTTAGTGTGCATTTAAAAGTAAAACACTCACTTGAGGGCAGCCTGTTGTAGCTATATCTGAAAGCATCTCTCTGAGGACCGCTACAGGTTCCTAACAGTTTATTTCTATGGTTGATGAGGTCTGTAGATGTGGTATCAGTGGTTGAGTGGAGACAGATGTTGGAGAACTCTATACCATCTTCCCTTCTCTCAGAGATGTGTTTGCAGGGGGAAAAAGGTCCCCATGGACTCCAAGTTTATCTTCCATCTCCATCATCCAGGCCCGGGATTTGACAGCCTCCCCTTTTCCCCGGCGCTGCCTCGTCTCCAGGACAATAAGCAGCACCATGTCTGATTAGTTTCAGAGTTCAGTGGTCTCGAACGCAGCATTTGTATCAGTTGTTGGTGCTCTGCAACTACCGAATGTTTCTCAACAGTTGCTCTGGTGCTGACAAAACAGAAGCAAACTAGGTTTATCTTAAATAGAGTTGAAACAAATTTGTTCTAAGCCACGAACAAATATGAAATAGTTTCCAAACAAAGGGCTACTTTAAAGCTTCTTGTTAATGTAGACAATTTTTTAAGCAATATTAAAATCTTCTACAAAAAATGTAAAATCTTTTACATCTAAGTTCTAAGAAGCAATGTTGCATTTATTGGTTGGGAAATATTTAAACTTTTTTTTTTTTTTTTATAAAATTCAGGAGCTTAATAAATTTACTAAATACTTTTCTTGGCATCTTTTTTTAATATTCATCCCGATTGGTTTATCTGATAGGATGAGGCTAACAGCCACTGTTTTACTTTCCAATTTGTCAGTTTCTTTGACTAAAAATGCTACACATCTTTAGGACTATTTTGTGGAGTACATTCATGTACCTAAGTTTCCTGTGTAAAAATAGCCTGGTTAGCCCCTGACTTACATATTATACACATCTTTTTAGTCTGAAGAGAAGCTAGCAGCACCTGATTGCAAAGGTCAGAGCAGGACTAACAGAGAGGGGAGAGAACATCTCCAGTAAAAACACATTTAATGCAAAGTCTTCTATTTAAAAAGAAAATATCTAACAGCAGCCAGCTGTTGGAATTCTGAAGTTATATCAGTCTCATTTGGGACAAAATAAAGTGCATTTTTAGAACATAGCTCTATTGTGGCTGCAATATTGACTGCTGTGATTACAAAAAAGTGCTGTTGCATTATGGGTGTTTCTGGTGCTAAAGTAAACTCCTGCCTTTCTAGACTGTTTTAAGCCCTGGGTGAATCATTGTGACTGGACAGGCTAGTGTAAATAATCACCTGCTTGATTGTAAATTGTTATAAGATGCTACCAAAAGTGGATATGTTTCTCACTGTCGTAATTATAAATCCAAATAAGTTGATCTATGAATATTTCAATCTCTCAGTAAAAGTTGGTCTGAGAGGGTGAGGCCAAAGCAAAAGTTATGGTGCTAAATTACCATTCCCTCACAATTTGTTGCAGTGGTTGCCTTGAAGTCTGTGTTCCTAATTCTTTTACAATTGTCATTGGCTGACAATAGTTTTAAAATTGAGTTGCTTTTAACAGGTAAAATACAGAAAAGGTGCACTTGGAATTGTATTAGAAAATATAGGTTTAAAAGAAAATGTTACAAAAAGCTTGTATTACATACAAATATGGCCATAGAGTAAAAATGGCAATTAAAGGAAAACATGCATCATGGTGAATGTAGTTGTTTAACAGTTTAAATATTAATAATATGTGTTCATAAACAGATATGTTTTTTAAGTCCTGGTGTTTTCTAGAGTGTAGAAACCTCACTAAGTCACTGTCCTTAGACTGGGCGTTATCTTTAGTCTGATACTGTGACTTTCTTATGATGTCTACAGAGTTTCCCCTGTCCATCCATTTAAATCTTAAACTGACTCGCACTGATTTAAAATTCCCCGGTTTTAATCAAGCAATCTTATACTAAAGCCTGAAATCATTCAGGTTTTCTCTGTTTAAGGGAATGTTTACAGCTATGAAAAGGATGCGAGAGAACTTGGCTCAAACAAATTCAGCTGTGTTCCCTCATTCTTTTTGCTTAGCATTTAAGGACTGACAGTGTTAAATCCCCCTTCAGCCCTTATCTTAATGAGGAATCACAACACACAGTCCTGTTGTAAAACAACAATGATGGGGGAAGCAGCTAATGAGGCTATCATGGTGTCGGGGAGGTGGGGGGGGGGGGTCCATCTCAGGCCCCAGCAAACAGAGCGGGGCACCGCAGCACAACATGGAGGGACCAGGGAAAGACAGAGCTTACATTGATTGCACAGGTTAAAGAGGCAGAGCTGGATAAAAAAAAAAGACGAAAGATGCCAGGACTCATCAGCCAAATTAGTGCAAAGCATGGCGTTTTCAACTATCTGTTAGCTGATTGTTTACTTCTTTAGCTCTGAGACAGAGCAGCCATGAGATTATGCTGTTTGTTTTCTCAAAACCTTAGGGAAATTTTGTATGCATTTGAGCTTGATTGATCAGGCGCGATGTGTTGCTACAACATTTCACTGGTGTATGTTTACACTCAGTTGGATGAATATATAAGATTAAGGGTGCATATAAGATTAATATAATAAGCTATGTAAATGAACAAATCAAACACTAAATGCTGTTTTTATGCTCTTTCACATCTGAAATACCTAATATAATTTTCCTCAAAGATAAAAAAAAATAGGAGTAAAGTCTTGGAAACCTTAAGTACAGTTTAAAGAAAGTGAATCTAGGACTTTACACCCCCTTTTGTGTTTTATACTATGCAGTGTTTGATTAACACAAAATAAAGCCCTCATCTCATCCTACATGTGTGATTGATTAAAATGTGAGTATAGAACGTGTGGCAATGTATGCTTGCATTCTATCAAGTTTTTTTTCTTTTTTTTCTTTTTTTTCCACATGCCAGACTCTCACCAGTCATATCCGCCTTCCATGTGTGTAAAGCGGGAGCCCCATGAGGCATCCTTTGCTCCCTTCACCCCCTCCTCTGTTGGGGATTCTGCTCTAGCTGACATCTTGCCCCACCAGACCAGCCTCTCTGTAGATGCCTCCACTCCCAGCTACCTTACCCATGCCCACGGCCCCAGCTACAGCCAGTATGCCAGCCAGCCCTTTATAGCAGGTACAGCCTTGCCCATGAGGCCTGACAGATGAATTGAAAAAATAAAAAATGTCCAGCTGATTTCAGTCTATGCTCACTTTTAACCATTTAGCAATTCTCAGTTATGCACCAAATTAAAATAGCCACCTTCTCATGCTGCCTTTTGGATCTATTGTTGTGTAAACAGGAGCTAAACTGACTGTTGGGCCCTCATTATCGGAGCTATGCTCTTCCGAGCTATGGTCAGAACTTTTCTCTACATCGGACCTATTGCCTATCTATTAGGTTCACAATAGACCTTCCAGTCTCTCCAGCCTTGTGACGGGCACAAAGTCAGGGGGCTCAGAGGAGGTCCAAAATGGGTTTCGGGTGGGGGGTTGTTAAAACAGAGATGATGATGCTGGGGCCTGGCTTGGATTTAGGGCACTCTTACTTACCCCAACCCAGTGCTGTCATTGTTAATTAAAAGTCTGAATATAGAGAAGAAAAAAAAGAAAGTTTTCACTGGTACAATGCTTCCATCACCTTTAGCTTCTTTGGTTGTAGTGGAATAACTACTGTTATTTGCAGCCTCTTATTTTATATATTGCATCTTGAAAACATTTACACAGCTGAGCTTATGTTAGTTATGTTATTCCAAATAATATTCAGTGTACTGCATATGTATAATTGTGTCAGTTTATTGCAAATAGAAAACTAAGAAATGACATTTACCTAAGTATTCACATTTTTGCTACGAAGCTCCAAATTGAGCTAAAGTACATACAGTGTTCCCTGATGATCCTTGACATGTTTCTACAACATGGAGCACATCTGTGGTAAATGTAGTTGATTGCCCAGGATTAGAAAAGGCATGCACAAAAATAAACTTTGCTAAGGTGGATCCATAAAATAAAGATCCAAGGCTGTTAACACTTAGATTCATGTATTTTTATTTTACATTGCCATAATGAGGTATTTTGTGTAATTTGTAGGTATTATTTATTACAAATTAAGGAAATCTGCTGAGCTGTTAATACTGAAAAAGCATATCGAAAGAAATACATGTCGAAACTAATTTGATGTAATTTTCTTTAACATGAATATAACACCCTTGGCCCCAAATTCGGAAATACTACTACGAATCTGAAAAATACAAGGATTTTCATGTCATAAAGCATTTTGAGCTCATTTGTTTTTTGCATTGTAAATTGGCTTCCTAAGCAGGTACTGGCAACAAACATTGCTCATAACTTTATAGATTTAGAGTCTCTGAGTGTTCCTTGGGGTACATCAAATAAAAATAATTAAATAAAAATTAAATATGCAAAACAAAACATAGCTAAAGTAAATGCATTTATGCATGCAAAATAAAAACACACCCATTTTTTTTTTTTATAAAAAAATGTGTAATACAGTATGGTCACTCTATTCATTTAGTTTTGTTGGTAGTTCTGTTTTTACTAATGAAATCTTCTGTGTACTTGCAGGTCGAGACATGGCAAGCACCACTTTACCTGGCTACCCACCCCACGTCCCGCCCACAGGACAAGGGAGCTACCCCACCTCCACACTTGCTGGCATGGTTCCTGGTAGGTGAATCAATTTTTTTCTGGGATCCTGATAATTATACTAACAGGCCCAATGAAACCTCATTCAAGGACTGCTGCAGAGCTTGGGATCATGTGAGAGGAGACAGCAGTTTGCTAAACATTAAGAAAAAATAAAAGGACAGTGAAAAAATGTCCAAGCTTTTCTCATGGATTGAAGCAAGCTTGTTATAGCCTTAGAAGTCTGTGGTTAGCGTGCGGTTAGCATCAGTGGATGAGGACATTAGATGAACTCGATAGGCGATCACCACAATCAGTGGCCGTGAGATGGGACAGTTCCTCTCAGTTACACTCCAGCTCCCAGCGCTCATTACCCTCACCGCTTCCACATGCAGCGCCCCCTCACCAGCCCCGTCGATAAACACTGCCTGTGCTCTTCTCCTCGCCTCCACGGACACCCAGGGCTACAGAGCGTATCTCTTTCCCCTCTACTTAACCTGTAGTTCAGGTTCACAGCAAACAGTTAAGGGTCAGAACACAGAGGCGTAGAGGGCCTGTAAATATTTAAATCACTATCTCTCTCCGGGATGAGCTCGAGTTACATGAGCAGCGGTGAGGATGCTATAGCTGCCAGTGTGTGTGTAAATCTGTCGTCCAAACAGCTGCAAACACAACTCCCTCTGTTGTTTAGAGATGTGCTCAGCTCAAACAGCAAGAAGTGGCACTCGAAACAGTTTCACCGATTTTGCAATCAGTTGTGGTATAAAACCTCCTGTTAATGTTTTGCTGATGGTCAAATGCAACTTAATGGAAAGTGTGAGGAAACGAATGTATAGGGATGCCCAAAAATGAGAAGAACAGAGAAGAATGCTGAGTTTATGGTGAAATGGGCAGAAGTGACTATAGAGGGAAAATAATTACAAATGGGTTGTGAAATTTACAATTATATACATATTTTTGTCTGTTTGCATATAATCTCCCCATGAATAATTGTGCTTGTTTTCTCTCTAGGGGGGGACTTTTCTGGTAATCCCTACTCTCATCCCCAATACACAACCTACAATGAAGCTTGGAGGTTCAGTAATCCAGCGTTACTGAGTAGGTACATTCACTGACTTTATCCTATTTACTGTGCCTCAATAAAGTATTCAAACCCTTTGAATTGAACACAATTGTCACCTTTTATCATAAACTTTGTTGTTTATGGGGATTCTAATTCCTTGACCAAAATACAGTAGTCCATAAATGAGACATGATGAAAAATGATATATTGTTTTCTAAATGTTTAACAAATAAGGTATATCAATACTTGCATTTACATTCAGCTCCCTTTAATCTGATAACCCTAAATAGTATCTATAGCAACCAACTGCTTTCAGGGGTCATTTACTTATTAAACTGTGTCTAATTTACTCTGAGTAGAAATTTAGCTGTTCTGTGAAGACCTCAGAGTTTTGCTTTTACAAGACCGTGGAACAGATCATACAGGTCAAAGATAAAGTTGAAGAGAGGTTTATAGCACATAAGGTTAAAAAAAACAATATCCCATCTTTGGAAACTAATATGAGCTTGGCACCTATGCAAACTTACCAAGACAGGGTTGTTTAAGGAAACCAACAGGCTGATTGTAATAGGCAATAATCAAAGAAGGGTCACATTTTAGAATGGTCTAGTCAAAGTCTCGACTGAAAATCAATTTGCAACATATAGCAAAACCTAACCAATGATTTTTTCTCATACTTTGCAAGGGATCTTACTTTGCTTGATGTATCCTAAAAATGATAAAGGTAAAAAATTTCCAGATGTGCAAAGCTTGTAAAGAAAAACCCCAAGAATACAATATTTGCAAAAGTCGATTTCCTAGAGCATTGACACAGATAAGGGTTTATTTGTAAAGAATTTTGAAAATTATATATAATTTTCCTCCATCACTATTGGAGATGTGTATGACTTATTTTCCAGTTCAACTGAAACTTCTGAGATTTAATGTCTTTAAGTTCTTTTAAAATTTTAGAATCTGTACACATGCCTTTCAGATGGTTTCCAACGACTCGTTCTTCTGTTAACTTTCAGGTTCCCCTTATTATTATAGTGCCGCATCCCGTGGCTCCGCCCCTCCCACTGCTGCCACTGCCTACGACCGCCACTAGTCACCCCGGAGACCAGTTCAGACTGCAGGGCCGGAGCTTCGGCCTCCACGTTGGTCCTATATGAGAAAAAAAAATGGGACCCCTTCAACTTATGCGATGCAGAGGAAGGATGCAAGAAGCTGGAGCAGTTGCACCCAGCTCTAGCTTTACACATGTTGGGATAGAGATGGGGGAGAGAGGCAAGGGACCCCAAAGGAGCTTGGAGCCTGTAAATCTCCCACAGGCCTGAACATTTTCAGAATGACTTCAACAGATTCTATAAATATATATATTATAAAATATAAATTGAAGAAAAACTGTGTGAAGATTACCATGTGGAAAAATGTTTGTGGGATTTATAATTTTTTTTTCGTTGTTGCTGTTGTTGTTATTTTATTCATGGATCCTCACATTCCTTTATGTAATAAACTACAGTATTTTTTGTCTGCTCTGAAAAGACAAGTCTAAGAGAAATTGATGGTTGTCCCACAGTTCAGTAATGTAGCAACTCACACCAGTGTTGCGGACCCACTTTTTACACCTAAAGAGATGGGTGCTCCATTTTTGCTGTAGTAAAAACCTTTTTTTCCAGGTGCTTTGAGAAAATCCAGTGGTCTCCTTTCTTGTCCCGTCCATCTTGTGCTATCAGCACGTCCTTCGATGCTTACCATCCTATGTCCCATAGGGAACGTCCCACCTGTGGCAAACAATCAGATGTAAAAATGTAAATCCTTCTACAAAGTATGAAGCCTGTCAGGATGACCATGAGTTTATAATGGTCGTGTCAGGATTTAAAAAAACGTCAAAAATTTGTTTTTTCTTCTGTAAAAGTTATTTTTTTTTGTGAGCAAACTTATCCAACATTTTCCTGTCATGTTAATTTGCTCTTTTTTGCACTAACAACTCAGCTTTTAGATTTTTTTTTTTTTATCATCTTTTTGTGGAAGATTTACATGAACGTATTTGATAAAAATCACATAATTAAGTTAAACAGACACAGTTCATCAGATAAATGAAAACTCCTTTTTTAATTACATAAATAAAACCACAAGTTAAGCCATGCCTCTACTGTACATTCAAGATGATACAATTCTGACACAATATAACCATATAATTGTTTCAGTACATGCCTTATAAACTTATTTTGCAAACCTAAAATCAAATGGGTTTGATGGTAATTACCCATATTCACGTCTCCACAGGGACTGGAAGGATTCTGCATCCCACTTTTTTTGTTTGATTGTTTGTTCTGGGGGAAATATTCCATAAATGTTCTTCTCTTACCACATTTGCCAAAGACTAAGTTTGATATTTAATGTTTTATTTACAGTAAGTTTATTATTTCAGTATTATCCTTTAGATGAGTCAACTCAACGTGTACGCCGAGAGAGTTAAACAAGATGCATACGAGGAGGGGGAAATTTAGTGGCTTAATATTCCAACAGTTGAAAACAAAGTGCTGCTTTCTATAAAGGTTTGTGAAAAATGTGAAGACAGGTTGTCTCTGTAAATATATAACGTCATACACAGACACCACTGCAGTATCATATCCTGTACTGGCTCCTTTTGTAGATAAACACACTGAAGCTGATAAAAAAAAGAGAAAATCATGCATTACATTTGTGTCTTCAGTGTAATGTTTTTGAGGAAAATATAACCTATGGGTATAGCAGTGGCAGGTTTCAGATGCTAACATCCACATAGGTTGTCTTTGTTGCTTGTTTTATTTTGTTTGTTTTGTCATGATGGTGTTTTATGTCACTATGCAATGAGTTAAATGGCTTTCTGTCACTGTTTTGTTGTCGGGCCCAGTATAACCGGTACCCATGGAGAAGGGTATAAAGGTTAACTAAGGGATTCATAAAACTTGTGGTGAGACTTCTTTTTTCCATTTTTTCCATTTTTGCTTCCCTCACATTAAGTCCTTGGTAACAATCAAAAATATAATCCTATGTTTTGTAATCATCTCCCAGATTAAATGATGTGTGTCTCCTTGTGCAGAAACACAGAATTCCTAAACAACAAACTGTCCACTTTCCCTTCATCAATATGACTGTTAGCATTGGATTACCATGTAAAACATAATCTCTTGCCAGGAAGAGAACCAGAAAAAAATGAGAAAAGAAAAGAGAAAACCACTTGTTCTACAAAATGCACTTGAATTCGTGTGGGATTTCCATATCTGAAAATGTTACAACACAGTTTTCCTCTCGGACATGGAGTACCTTTGCTGGACTGGGTCATCCGCTGCTGTAAAGATGATACAGGACACGTGTCACAGACATTAAAAGGATCTCTGATGAAAATCTATAAGGAAAGCCTTGTGGCCTCAATCATTGTTCCTTTTCCAGTTCTGTTCCATTTCTTTTTTTTTTTTTTTTGTGCACATGAGAAATAAATTCTTTTATATATCCATTGTTGATTTGATGTGTGCTCATTATTAACCCCATAAGAGATGATTCAACGATCAAGGTTGCAGGAGGGACAGTCTCTCCTCAGGGTGTATTGATGTTTGGCTTTATGAACAGTCAGTACTACAATGCATAGATCATTACTCTATAATATGAAATGCACAAAGTTTCACAGTATAATGTTCAAAGGCATTTTTGCGAGACAGTAGAATGAAATTATATGAATAATGACTGCTGTTTAATTAGCCCATGTCCATTGTAAAAAGGACAACAGCCTTTTATGAATGTCTGTGTGAATACAGCTGATAGAAGAGAGTTAAATAAAGGAGGAGGACAGTTAGGAAGGCAGGGGAGCGTTGCCCCAGCTTCTGACTTCCTGTATATTTAATGATGCATCGGTTTCATCCCGCCATAGCCCGTTGCTGCTGCTGCAGCCTTACTCTCACTCTGAAACACACAAACCCAGTCAGTTGTAATTCAATTTCTCTGCTTCCCTCTGCCTATTGTTTATTTCATGGATCCCCTGTGAAGCATCAAAAGCTGCTGTTTCTGTCAGCCCCTAACTGTCCTATGTGTTTGTCATTCAGGGCTTGTTAAAAGATAAAACACACAGACAGACACACACCATACTCACACAGAGAGACACATGCACTCCCTTTTCCCCCAGCTGAGAATTCCCAGTGGTAAAATTATTCCATTTAGATGGGAACTTTTTTGTCACTACCCTGTCTAAATTGGCATATCTGGCTCTCTTGGAGAAACCAATAAACTGTGAACCCGGATGCATCTGTCAGTCAAGCTCATCTTTACTTTAGTGGGGCCAGATGACAACAACAGCAGAGGAGAAACACACACCAGGCAGAACGCAGCACACTGATTGGCTCTCATCAGTTAGGCATTACGAAAAGCACCTGTCATCCTCGGGGCTTCTCAAACCGACACAGAGAGGCCCCCACTATAGGGCCAGCGGGGCTGGGTGCGAGATTTACTCAAACACTTTACCCTCATTGTCAGCGTGGCCTGCTGATGCCCCACAGCTTGGCCTCTCTGGTGTGATGCATGTCTGTCACTGATAATATATACAGACAAATATGCCTCAGCTAGCAAGTAGAAACAGTCCTGAAGAAAGCAGAGAAATGTTAAAGCTTTAGACATCATAAGCTGGATTAAATGTTACTTTTAAGCATTAAATCTTAACTTGACAAAACTTTATTTTTTAGCTTTTTTTTGTTTGGTTGAGGATCAACTTTGTACATTAACAAACATGGTGAAACTCTCAAATGTCCACTTTCTGGCCAGGAGATACAGACTGAATGACCTAAATCAAATAAGTAAAATTTATATTGACATTGCAATTTGTCTGTCCCCCAATAATTAACAAAAGCATACCAACAGGTAAACATGAAAACAACCTGTGCATACACAATACCACTTAGAATGAGTCTATTAACCATGCCTATCATTTTTTGGGGGGTACAAATAGCAGAGGCTTAGAGCAGACTAACTCAAGCAGAGTTATGGGTTCTTTGGTGTGTTTCTGAAACTTTTCTTAATCTTAAACGGTCCTAAAAACAAAATAAGCCTTTAAAAAGGATCTTTCTTGTGTTTTCACTAAAGGAAAATTAGAGCTATGTTCACTGTAAAAAAAAAAATCCTCTTTGGATTAAAATTTATAGTGGAGTATTTTTGCGAATTTTGGAAAAGATCTGCCCTCTCTACTTAAAAAAAAAAATGCGCATGCACAACCCTGTACCCGCTACCAAAAGGGAACGCCTATTAAAAGAGAACGAGAGTATGCAGGAGCCCATTTCTCCTCGTGCATGTTCTGTTTAAAAGTTGCTGGGGTTTTTTCGCTCATACAAGCTTACTTTCCAAAAGAATAGTTGCATTTTTTCCGCAATCTCAGACTCACCATTAGTGAGTGAAAATGAGAACAAGGACGTAGGAAGTCCTTTGTAAACATATCACCAGAATGACTGACAATTAGTAAGAACACTTATTTTGATGATCCACCTGGAAAAAGAACATCCTCTACTATACTATAACAAGCATTTACTGTTCTTGTATTGGTGAAGATATGATAAAATTTAATCTAGATTTCCTAAAATCTAAGACAAAAACTGAACTTACACAATGCAATTAATTATATTAATTCACCTTTTGGTTTTTGGGTCAAATCATATCTAAAACTCTGGGCTAATGTCAAAAATTTCATAGAACATAAAAAAAACAGCATGGTTCTGTAGTTTTGAAGGAGTGAGAAGTTGTCGTCTGGCTTAGAGCAAATGCAAAAGTAGCATGGTGTATTTCTACCTGTGCGTGCATAAGCTCTAACCTTTAAAGAGAACTTTACATTAACTCTCCTGTTACTATTCTAAATTTCCTGATAATCGTTATGCTTTATTTAAACTCCGTTTACAAAAAACATTCTTTGCATGAAGTTGTACAGAGCAAGACTTGATGAGTCTAGTGGTGTCATACTGTATCGTTCAGAGTCGAGAAGCGTCGGTGGTCTGGCTGTGATGTCCTGTCATCCGCCTGCATGGGAGCCTGTCATCGTCCTCATCATGTGGTTGTCATAGTTGATGCAAGCGAGGGGAGAGGCCAACCCTCTTGTGTCAATCAACGAGCCCTCATTAGAAGCAGCTTTAATTAGTGGCTTCAAGGGAGCAGTGCTGTTCACAACGCTGTCTTCGTTAACTCTGTTAATCCCAAATGAATTTGTGTTAGGAAGACAAAGCACTGCATTAATCCAGCGTTGCAACTTTAAATCAAAAAGATGTATGTGTCTTGTCATTTATGTAAAGAGAGTGTGTAAGATGTTAAAGTGTCCCTAGAGCAGTTCTCTGCTTATTATCCCTGCCTGAAGATGCAAAAACCAAGTTGCATTATTACTTTCTGGGGGGGGGGCTTTTAGCCAATTCAAATCAAAATAAAAATAAAAAATCCATCATATGTGTTGTATTATTAAGGTGAAGATACGTCGAGCTTCTGCGTGTAAGAGCGGTTGCTTTAAAATATCCTTTTACCAAAGTTTTATTTGACAAAGACAAAATGATTGCTTAATATCTTAGTTTAGCAAATACCTTTATCGTACCATGTTCTCTATGTGTCCAACTCCATCCCTAAACTATCTCTAAAATTTGTAAAATGTTTCCAAAAAACAGCAATTTTGCTTTCATACATACAACCTTCCTATTATCTGCTGAAAGTCTTACTCTCTCTCACACTCTTGAAATCTGAGAGAACCACAGACATGTCCTGACACATCATAGACAAAACGGTTTCTTTTTAACACACGTTGAAGTGGCTCACATTGAGTACCCTCCATTTAACTTCGACATCAAAGAGCATTCGTAGCATGTATCAATGGTCCGTTCACTTATTGATAAAATTATTGGAACCACTTTAAAATAAAGGCAGTTACTGTAATTCTGGTCAACACTAAATTTCCCTGCATGTCTCAAAAAGACGTAAAACCCAAAATGAAGGTTTGTAAAAAAAAAAAAAATCTAACTGAAAATAAAGCAATCCACAGAGTAAGAGAGAAAAGGAGTCCAAACTGATTATGAGCCTATTTTCTCAGTTGGCGGGTGAGACCATCCAGGCGACAGGAACATGACTTTGTGATGTTTGTAATGAGTGAGCATTGATTGACTCAACATAGCCTAAAGAGGTCTCCTACCATGTGCAAGCTCAGAGGATTCTCGGGCTCCATGTGCTTCTTTTGCCTCACAATTAAAATAATGAGCTTTCTGTGAGCTGTTGCTGCTTTTCTCAATCCAGGCCTCATCTGCCAACTATATGCTATTACTGTAAACCATTCCCACCCCTGTTAGGTCAGTCAGCAGTGCAAAACAATTTCCCTTCAGTAGCTAAATTATCTTTTTGAATGGCCGTTGTGTAACACATAACGTAATTAAGCACAAAACATGCCCTGCTATCTTATTATGTCACTCTCCAGAGACGTCTAAAGAACTCAGGAGTGATTTGCCGGTGCTGGTGTGTTTGAGTGGGAATGAAAAATGGCAAAAGGGCTGAAAAGGAAATGCATAGAGGTGCAACAAAGGGCCAAAGTGCGTAACACAGGGTAACCCTGACCTGCATGCCCTCTGCTGAGAGAAGGATTTGAGTTTGGCAGGAGCTCAACCTGAGAAGGGGGGGTTGGTTTGTTTCACTCCTGACTGTTTTCGGAAAACAGTTCAAAGTAAGCGCAGATACGTCTGCATCTCGAGATGGACAAAGAGGAAGAACAGACAAGGGATGCAGAAGGGAGAGGATAAGCTACAGCTACAACTGTCAACCCCCCCAAATCTCTGATTGGCTCCCAACACCCCTCATGTACAATCAAACACACATACTCTCATACACTCTCCTACATCTCCAACCTCCTCCACCACTCCACGCAGCACCCAGTCACTGTCAGGCCAAACACATGATGAATTGCCCTGTCAACAGAATTCATTCAGGGACCAATTAATTCAGCAGAAATGAACTAGAGCCATCAGTCGCTGAAAAACTCAGTGCAAAGAGAGCAAAGTAGACCCACTTCAGAAAAACGAGGAAGCAAGGGAGGGAACAGGGGGAGAGAAGGGGTGAAAGCACGGTGGAGACAGAGGGCAAGTGTAAGAGAGAGGGAGAGAGAGTGTGGTGGAAGTTAGTCTGACAGAAATTGGTCATTTAATGCTTTAGCGCACTGGAGACAGCCCCTGTCATAGACGAAGGCATGGCAGGGGCTCCCCTGGTATTTTATTTATTAATTATCCCATACAGCGAGGGGCCTTTAACTGTCTACGTCCAGCCTCATCAGCCCGAATCCCTGTCATTTTCTCTCCACAAACAGATCCTTTAACACCGTGCTCCAGGTTAATGGAGACAAAGCCAATATCCAACCAACCTTGCCTTCTCCCCCAAATACAGTATTCATCTGTACCTTATCCAGGTAATTATGTCTCAGGCGATCTCCTGAATATGTCGTTGGGATGCTAATAAACCACTTTAGATCTGGCGTGCTGAACACGTCTGACCTTTTCAACTCCCTGCTTCATGGTGGTTAAACCTCCTGAGAAGGGCAGCAATTATTTACATCTTACAATGAGCAGCATATTACTGGGAACAAACAAAAGCTCAAAATAATTTAATGATCAGAGCATATAGCAATCAATTCTCCATCATATTTCCTTTTATTGTAACTGACAGCTAAAAATATACCATTATCCTAAGTGAAACCTTTGTTTCCTCAGATAGATGCTTAACAGACTTTGTTTCATCTGCGGTGAACAAATTAGCCCTCTGAAGGGCGTTATCAGCATCAACTAATTAAGGTGTCGTGTGATTTTGGGCTGCAGATCAAGAATCTGCTGATTCATCCCATGGGTGATTATCGGGTCCATATGGTCGATGTACACCAAGCTACGTTCAGAAATACTATCGGCCTGCCGCAGCACTGCCGCTGCCAAAAGGTGGACACAGTCTTTTGTGGCTGCGCTGCGTGGTGTTCATCGCAACCCTAAATTATTTACCACATCTTTTCTTTAAGCCTGAGATCCTCCAGTGGAAAACATGGGATGAGGGTCAGCTGGGAGGCTGCCTGCGACGGATTGTTGCTCTTCTTTGACATTAGGAAGTGAAATTCTACACTGTTTCCACTGTCGCTCTTTACGGGCTTAAATTCTGTATATGCCCATATTTTAGTTTTACACAGCTTTAGGGGGATTATCACACCTTGATCATACTTCAGCCTTGAGACACCTGTGGGTAACTATTAACATAAAATGCAATTCTTCTTACGTAGTCTTTTTTTTTTTTTTTGGGGGGGGGGGGGGGGGGGGGTGGTTATGTTTTTACATGTTCAAAGCCGGTTTTGCAGTATATAAGACATGATGCTTCCATGAAATATTGACTTAGCAGAGCCTGGAATATAAGAGCATGCAGTTACTTATTTGTACAGCATTTTGAAAACCATTTATCCTTTTTTTCCCCACTTCACAATTATCCATTACTTTGCAATTGTCTATCAAATGACATCTGCACCAATCAATAAAAGTTGTAAACAGGTAATGGAAAGTATTTGAAAATTTCTCACAGAAAATTTAAAATCCATCATAAAGCTTATGATTGATAACAACAAAAATTACTGCTTAAATCTTAAACATGGCATTCCAGCTAATGAGAATTGAAAAGATAAAACTGAATTGTTTATTTTATTTTTTGAGAAAAAAAAATACTGCTCAAAATCTAATAAACCACCAATGAATAAACTTTCCCTAATTCCCATTCAATACCATGTTCTTTTTTGGGGAAAAAAATCATCTGCATGGCAGATTTTGAATGAAAAGAGATTTTTTTAAATCACTTATTTGGCGGTCAAACCCAACATTGTGGTTGTCAAAGTGAAACTGTGTCTTCCGTCATTTTTTATAGACTTAGCTAAAGATTTGGGAACAGGTTTGGTCTCCATGACAGGACATGTTCAACAGGTAGTGGGGAAACACAAGACTTAAGTACTGGCAAGGAGATTATTGGAGTGGGAACAGGTGAGAATGATTATCTGAATGTAGTACAGCTGGGACCATGAAAAAATTGTAACAACAGCAAAACACAAGGGGAACACAATGTTCAAATGAATTATAGCTTAGCTGAATTATAGGGCTGAATACATAATAAATGTCACAAGATAAAATAAGGAGACCATAGTGCAAATCAGTAATCAGATTACCAAAAAAAAACACAGACAGCATTTTAAAACAAAACGTGGAAAATGCTAAAGTGCAGATAAAATTATAAAATTCAACTTTAAGATCCAGCTTGACATTATTGTGTCAATATTTTGTTGTTATTTCTATAGAACCTTGATGTTATTCAATTGGAGGACTCTTTGCAATTACCTCCTTGTGCACCCTTCCCCAGCCTGTTGGTACAGCTCCATATCCTCACCTCAGCCAATCATTTAAGACTGCATTTAAATTTCTAGTGCCAATGACGCTCTCTCTTTACAGCCAAACTACAACCCTCCTCTACCCCCTCACCACCTTCATTCCACTGGCCTCACCATGGCTCCCCGCATTTTTCAGCCACCATTCCACCACCTGTAATTGTGTTTCCATTGACCATCATATTGCACATTTTGTAATTAAAGAATACATTTGCTAAATGGAAACGCTGCAATAAAAAAAAAAAACTGGATGCTTTTTTGGTTGTATAAAAATTATTATATTACGCAAAACTGAATTGTAAACATTTTTCTCTCGCATCACTCGTCATATGATCTGCAATTAGCCCTTACTGCGGAGGAAGAAGGTGAAAAAGAAAACCAGAAGTAGTTGGAGGATGATGGAGCGGCATATTTGGATTTATGAGGAAACTATTTTTTTTTAAATTTACGTTTACATTCGTGCCAATGAGGGCGATAAGTACTAGAGCCATGACTGAAATATGTATATATCTCATTTAATGATATATCTCATTTAATTGTTTACATCCGCTGCTGCCATGTTGTTTTCATTAGTTAACGTGTGTACAAAATGTATTTGCATGCAATTTAATATTTTTTATGTACTAGGAAATAATGCAACTGCGAAAATGTGCTTTTTGTAAATTAGGAAATAGTGATATAATTGCGCGCACATTTGTAAAAGAAACACAACTGGTGTCAAACTAGGAAGGGAATACCGTCTCTAACCTATATGTAATCTGATCATGCAAATCTTACCTGTTTAGCTCCTATGTCTCATGGCCGGATATGATGGCCAAATATTCTTTATATCAAAAATTAATCAATATCAATAAAGTTGATATGTGTGATCCTGTCCAGGCTTAAAAAGAGTTGAAATTTATTATAACAGTAAAAAATCTCAGACATTTAAAAAGCCTTAGCTTTGTATAAGGTCTGGTTCATTGGACAACCCAAGACTTTAGCCCAATGCATTGGGAGAGTCTGATAGTACTCCAGCTAAAAATGTTTCACCTTCAGCCTTTCTTGCCTCTACTTGGAGCTTCACCTCAGCGCTAAGCACAGTGAAAACAAACCTAATAGATAACAGTGGCGTACAGGCCAAGTGAACCTGACAAATGGAACGGAAGAGCTAACAGAGAAGAAAGAGGTGCTTAGGCCAACTGTTAAAGGTAAAGTGCTTTTCTGATTTCTGTTTACTCACTGGCCTTGATACCTGACTTGTTTTCCTCCAGCTTACTGAAGAGATTCTGCTTGTGAGTCAGCTGGTTGTCAGGTTTGGAGGGGAAAAAAACTCAGGTTGTGAGTCTAATATTGGTGCAGGAAAACTTAGAACATATATGTTCTGAAAATGTGACAATCTAACTGTCTGAAGGGTATCTTTTTGCAGCTCAGTCTCCTCCTTTAGAGAATTAATGAAAAAAGCATATAAAATGAATGTCTTTAAATAAAGAGGATATGTGCAGTACAATATAATTAAATAAACGAGACTAATTAGGAATAGGAGAGCAGGTGCCAGGCTAGAAGCTGACAGGAAAGACAGCAAAACAACATGCCTGTACAAAAAAAAAAGAAACTTAAAAAAAAGCACATTCACAAACACACACCCATGCAGGAATACACCCGTTATGTGCACGCGTACACACAGCTGCGGTTATGAGGGTGGATCGTGACAGGCACGGGGACAAAACAACTTTCTGCGTTTTTGTCATGTGAAACCCCGCAGGAATACTCATGACAGGAAGCAGAGACCCAGGCTCCATGGGGGTCTCCTGTTCCTTTGTCTCACACGCATTCTCTTTATTACTTTGTTCTGCAGCAGTGGAAGGAAGTTTGCACAAGCCAAAGATTTCTTTTCCCTAATTATTTCAGCTTACTCAAGACTGCAAGCTGTGTAATTCACAGGTTTTCCTGCTCTTAGACCCTTCAGAATGAAACTAAGGATAGAGCTTCAGAAAAATCAATTTAGAATAGAGAGTTACTATATGGTAAACATGCAGTAGATTGGAAATACCCCACAACACACAAAAACAGCTGTATTGAAGGGAAAAAAGATGCATAACAATTTGATAATGCAAAATAAAAAAGATCTATTTTGTCATAAAGTAAACCAATATCTTCAAAGATAAACATACAGTATCTGTATCAATCTCTTCTACAAACCAAAAAAAATACAAATGAAAACTTTGTCTACAAAAGTATTATTTGTCTTTTATTCAAATGATTATAAACAATGTTGAGCATGAAAAAAAAAATTCTTCAGATAAAACGAATGACTAAAGATATTGAAAGCCAGAAATGTTATATATATATATATATATATATATATATATTTTTTTTTTTTTATGTACATCTTATTCATATTATTACACTGAATTTCTTTTATTTATGTTTTAATCTGGTTTGCCTCCCTTCAATCAATTAAACAGTCAATTTGATAATATAGGCCCATTGAACAAACAAGCTTTTTGGAATTAGATCAAAATCTGTAATGAATGATCAGTCTGAATGGCTGATTATAATCATATATGTAACAAAGAGCCTTGAATGAACATTAGCCAGTTTTTGCATCATTCTTATCCTGGAAGCAGATTTTTGTTCAAAGCTTGGATTTTCTGAATAAGAAATAAAAGAAAGAAAATAATTCTTCAATATTTCATACAAAAAGAAATAGAAAACAATTTTTACCCTATTTGTTCCATTTTAGTGTTATAGCCAAAAGGAACTTAGTATTGAAATATCAAAACGTATGAATGTAAAAGCCAAAGCTTTTAATTTGATCACTATTTGAAATATTACTTTGTTTAATATTTAATACTATATGGCTACCAATACCACTTTAATACTATATTGTCATGAAATGTGGATGGTGATGATTAAATTTTAATATAACAGGCATAGTTTATAAATGAATGAAATAATACTAACTACAACATCACAATTCAAGCTAATGTTTCTTATAGGAAAATGTGTTGAACAAAACCACCAAACTCCAAGTTAATTACATAATGAACATAGCCAATCTTGAAAAAAATGTCAAATGGATTGTCAACCTGGTGGAACTTCAATAAAAAAAACTAACCAAAAAACATGTTTTCATTTTTTGTAAATTTTATATTAAAGTTAAATTTAGTCAGATCAGATAAAAGTTAATGTTATACTTTGAAGCATAGTTATATAAATGCATTACATTTATACCCCAACATTTTTTGTTAATAATGAGGGTTTTTTTTTTTACTAAATTAATAGGCTACAAAAACATAGGCAGTAACATCTTGATTAACACTGGAAGTTGATTATTTCTACTTTGTGTATATTTAGGTCGACATTACAAAGGGAACAAGAAATGATGCCATTTGGAAACAACACCAGATAAGAGACTTTCTGAGAGTTCGACAGAGATTGATCACAGCTTGCTTAGATCTGTACATAGTTCTTACACTAACAATTGTCTGCAGATTAAAAGCAAACAGCCTTAAAGGAAGAATGTAATTAAGAAACGTTAACGCCAAAAAGACAGCGCCTTTAACAACAGTCATTTCTAGCTCTTCAGACTTTTAGTTATAACACCAAAGACAAGAACATTTTCTGAAACCTAAAACGATAAATCATACAAGATCAGCGGTGTCAAAAGTAATCACCATCATTACTTAACTAGAAGTAAAAGATATCAGGATTAAAAAAGACTTGAAGAAGTTCAAGTATATTAGCTCAAGCTTATACTCAAGTATAAAATTACAAGTTGCAAAACTAGTTAAAGTATTAACGTAAAAGTGATGTGAAGTACAAAAGCTTGTATGGTATATAAAAACGTTATTGAATAATTTGGGATACACTAGACTACTTATTTCAGCTGGATATATTTGAAAACTATTACATTTTTGTAAAATGGACACATATTAAAGAACCCATAGGTGCACTAGTGAGCAATAATGTGTTTTGTGAAGCCCAAGATATGATAACTAATTGCCTATGGTCCAAAAGGTAACTCTTCAGGGTCCTTTTGTGTAGCCTTTACTTTAGAGTAAAAATGTATTCATGCTTAATTGAACTAATGTTACACCAAAGGTTACAAAACAGGATAGAAACCAAGAAATTCAAGGCAGACTTTGTTACAATCATTGGTCTATGGTTGTTCAGGTAAAGTTATTTCTCAAAATAACTGATAAAAAAAACTAGAAAAATAATCTTTTCCCTCTTTTCCTCCGCTACATGCATGCTGAAGAGTGGCATTAATGTGATCTAAGGTCCTGGTCAGATGAACAGCAAAAAAAACCAATAGGGTTTCAGGATGGTAAAAGCTTACTCTTCTCATTTAAATCACATTCAAACATATTTTACGCATTTTGTATGTGTTTTCTTTTCCCATCCAAAGATGAAAAATTGTAATTAAATGACTGATGATGACTTTAAATTACTTTTTTTTATCTAATGAGTAGAAAGTACAGATAACTGCATTACAATTTAAGGAGTAAAAGTAAAAAGTTGACAGAAAAATAATGACTATTAAAGCATAGATGACCAAAATTTCGAGTTGAAATAAGGTAACAAAGTATTTTTACTTCTTTACTTGACACCTCTGTTTAATAAGATGTTGGATTATGGGTCCTCCTCATTTTCAACTGCTTCTGTTACAGAACTTCAAAAATTATGCTGATTTCACAGTGCTAGTTCCTTGAAGGTTCAGGGTAAATTATTTCACTTTTTTGGTTGGCTTAATTGGTTTATACTTTAAGAAGCAGATCCTGCTTGCATAAAAATACTAGCTTGCACAACTATAGAAATGGGCTTAATGCTTTTTCTAACATATTTCTCTAAAACCATACTATAAACAGTTGATAGTCATTGTTTAAGATCTTTTAACTGTATTCCTAAATTTATTTGTTAAAATATTATATCACTTTCTTAAGAAAAGCAATAAAAAATATTCTAATAAAGTGAGTGGACATTTTGACTTTGCAAACAGACAACTAGAATCTATAAAGCAGTTTCTTTCCAATGCACACAACATAGCAGTATTAAGAGGGCTACCTGATCCTGCAGCTCAGGCTCTGCAGAGCAGACAGCTCAATATCTGGCCTTAGTGCAGCTTGTCAATGCAACACCAAACTCTAGACAGGGAGAGATGGGGGGGTTGGGTGCAGGGAAGGCTTTTTAATTATCTGTGGTTGGGTCTGACTGTGCATCATCATTAGAGAGACTAAATAGCAGTGGTCACTGACTCAGGTAGAGGTAAACGGCACAATTAACAAGCTGAGGAGGGAGAACTGTATTCAATTTGAAAGCCTTCTCTCCTAATCCATCTCCAGTGATCAGCGGTGCTGCTGAGCTACGCCTTTTACATTCAATTACATTAATCACGTTATTACCCTGCAAAAAGTCAACATTTTAATCAAGAACTGGCAAAGTAGGGCAGGATATCATGTCTAAGGTGGAATTTGGCAAAGCAGCGAAAGGCTTTTAAAGTTCTGCACGCATTATGCACTTTATATGACTTAAAACAGTCTAACTGTGGCATATTGTCATCATATTTACATTTGGACACGTCTAAATTAATTTTAGCTTTCAATCGAAACCTAACTAATGTGAACAGTGCTTGTCAGGAATTTAAGCAACTTTCTTTTCTTTTTTTTCACCACAAATCCTCTTGGCCATAATCCCCGCAGGTGTGCAAAAACACAGCTGCAGGGTTCACCTCCCAACACCCATTCTAAAGGGCACAAATTCCTTTGACATGCTTTTATACCACATTCTCCAACATGAGCTGCTACTCATACATGGATTAAAACAACTTGTCTAAATGTTTTCAGCTTCCCAGGACTGTAGGTTGGGTGGTTATTTAATTTACAGCAACAACAACAAAAAAAAGCCAATTAATATGAATGTGTGCTTACTTCACCCCTAGCTCAAGTTGACTTTGCTGACTGACTGCTGACTGAACACACAAACTGAATCTAATTTAGTAGAACCTCTGGCTAAGCAGTAGTTCTTCACCCATTTTCCTCACTAACAGGGAAGAAATCAATTCTCTGGCATCTATGACATTCAAGAGATGCTTGTCTTGTTTTTGTTCGTTTTTTCTTTATTTCCACTCTCCTTTTTGCATGTTGGCTTGTTAGGAATTCTGTGATGGCTGACCTAGGGATCAGGTTCTGATTAATGGGAGGGAAATTCTTGTTGTCCAAACCATAATGAGAGAAGACAGAGGTGAGAACAGCTCAATACGGGAGATAACCACTCTTTGATCCAAACGGTCATGCAGAACCTGTACTCGCTGCATCATCAGAAAGTGCACAGTCCAGTTTTTTTGTTTTTAAGTCTGTCCTCAAAAACTTTAAAAGAATGGGACATCAAGTTACAATTTCTTTATACATTTTTAATTTATTGTATACAATTTTTTTAATATTTGAGACTCCTTTAACTTTTTCACATTGCTTTCTGTTATAACCATAAACTCTTAGGTTGACTATTGGGACAACGTTATAAACAGTTGCAACAGCATAACTTTATGGCAGTATAACAGTCTCTACAGTCCAACACTTATATAACTGCATTATTTCATAAAAATCATTAAAATGATTTCAAAGTGAATGTGTTTTCTAACGCTGTTCAGAAACCATCATCACATATCAGGATGTTGTCTTAGAAAAGCAAAAAAAACAAAAAAAAAATGGTACAGTGGTGAATATGGCACAAGGCCAATTGACTTATAGTCTGCTTAAATCCAAGAAAAAAATGTTAAATACAGATACATCTTTTCTTATATTGTTCACAATTATTAGAACTTAGATGCTTAAAGGCCGGAGCTAAGTGCATAAAACATTGACAGCACATACAAATCTGTTCCACTTTGGAAAAATATAAAAAGATTGTGTTTTTCTTTTTTTACTTTATTTAAAAAGGTCTGTGCACCTCTCTTCTCTATTTTCTGCAAAGCAAATTGCATTAACCTGCTTGTAAATGAAGGTTATACAGTGTAAGAGTGAGTCAACAACCTTATTTTCTGCATTTATTTCAATTGTACTATAATAGTGTGTATTTGTTCATGTAAGATAACATGAAGCTATAACTGTGCTTGTAGTGATTATGATTTAACAGGAAGTGTACTTGTTATGTAATCAGAAAGCTGTTGTTTTAATTCCACCGTAAACTTGCTTCATGTTTAAATGCCCCTGGGGAAGGTATGAAACCCCATGTTTCCTTCTGATTTGTGGATTATATGTAAATGTGTTTTTGAGTATGAATTTCTTTTTGATACAAATTACCACTAAAGGTCAAATGGTGAAAAAATATGATGATGAAATTTTGTTCAATTATTCTAAATGTGATTCTAATGTGAGTTATATTAAGTTATTGCTATAAAGCAATATTGGGAGGGTTTCCAGACTATCTTAATTATATTAAAACATTTTTCCTAAATGAATTACGAAAACAAAAATTGATCTTAGAATTATATTGGTAATAGAGCTGCTTAACATAGAGCATAAATAAATGGAAAGGAAACAAAATTTTTTTATAATTATTTAAAAAAAACTTGAAATGCAAAATATTAAGTAATGAACATCTCTTATGGGACTGTGCAATCCATTACCTAAAGAAAGAAATTGTGGCACAACAGCAAACCTGTCAAAAATTGACATGCCATACAGCAAGAGCCTTAGAAAAGAGCCCAACAGAACCACATGAAATGACCAACATCAGTATGCAATGCAGGTGAAGTGTCTTGCCCAAGGACACAACAACACTGTAAGCCAGAGCTTGAAACGGCAGCCTTCCGATTACAGAGCAAAGTCCTGCACCCGACGCCACTGTCGGCCAATGGCTGCAGATATTCACAGCTCAAGTGAGGTCATCTGTCCATTCACGTCTGGACTAAAATCTGGTCCACAGTGAATTACCATTCAAACCCTTAAGATTTGTTTAAAAGTTAGAAAACCATTTAGAAATTTCCTTCAATTCAATACTCATCATTCTACAATTTATTACAACTGTCTTGCACAAAAAAAATCCCATAAAGAATTTTGCTGTAATGTAACAAAATGTAAACAAACTAGAAAGATATGAACATGTTTGCAGGATACAGTAAAATGTCTATTGCTAATACAATGGTAGCAACTCAAACTGCAGATTGTCGCACCACAATGATTAAATTCACACAAATATCAGCCTCAACATTTTCCAAATATTAAACTGTCTAAGTGGCATTTACTTGCCTTGACTAACAAGAGCCATCTCATTTTAAGATGTCTTGTTAAACTAGGACCTTGCTCCCCGGTGGACCTAAATGAAAAATACATCTTCAGCCTTGACAAGCTATGTTATTCCATTTAGTGTAACGAACTAACACATCCCTAATTAAAATATGCCTTTTAATGATACATACTGACATCCTGGAAAACACTGTCACGCTTACCTTCTTTAATACGGAAATATGCTAATTGCCTCAGTAACACTGGTGTTCAAATCCCAAGACCAGCTCTGTTGCATCCTTAGGGAGTTGAATAAAAAGAGCCAGTTGAATGCAGTGTTTCATTACGACCATCTTTTTCTTTTTTGATCACAGGCAAATCTTAGAGCTCTTCAGGGACTGCCACCGTTGATTTCCATTCATTTACAGAAATTCAATTTACCATTTGGGAACCTTTCGGCCTCCGTGTGGTCCAGGAGCCGCAGGGCAGAGAGACACCTTCAGGCTTCCACCACATCCTCATGGCAGCTCATTTAAAACGAATCAGGCTGATTGCTTAGATGCTGCCCTCACAAGCCCAGGTGATAAAGCAATTAAAAGCTTCTAATTCTGTCTCTCACATAAGGGCAGTAGGTAATTAACTATATATAATGTGATTCCTTTGTTACCTCTGCGTTTTTCAACCAGTTGGATTTTTTTAAGTCCCCTGATGTGCACGGACAGTTTGATGGGCAGAGAGGGACAGATTCATGTGAGGGTGCGGTTTGCAGCCCTCTGTAGCAGGGACCATGGATGACAGTAGTAGGGTAGCTAATGGGCTCTCTCAGGACAGATGAGGTTCATTTAGAGGTTAATTTAAAAATGAAAAGAGAATGCACAGAGAGAATCTGAACAGAAATAAAAGGGACATTGTGTCAGGCCACATAGATTTCTGCAACATATAGCATTACGTGTTAAGTATTTGTCATGATCAAAATCCTGCCCTTCAAGGACAGTTACTATGATCTATGTAAATTAATAAACACATTTTATAATAACAAAGATAACCAGAGTAAATACAAACAGCAGTTTTCAAATGTTCGTTTTAATGACAAAAAAAGGTCAATTGTTAAATAATAAATGTACGTAGAATAAGATGAAGGAGCCTGAAGTACCTAAAAATGGAACCCATCATGCCATGATCTAAAGAAAAAAAAAGAAAGAACACCTTTTGCAAGTGAGCCCTATTTCTTCTGGATAAAACTTCCCAAAAAAAACATTAGGGCATTGTTCTGATGCAAGGATTGCAGCTTTTTCCTTCCAATTTCCATTTCCTTCCCCCCATGCAGGAAGACTGAATCTGATCTGGACTCATTGGTGTGTGGATAATGAAGGGGTTACCAGGAGCTGGAAGGGGCCCTGTAATTCCCTGCACCGTGGAACCGGGTTTTTGGGTGGGGCTTGGATGAGTACCCCTGCTCGGTGATGCATGCACTCATGTGAGCTTGTGTCAGCCTTTACCCACATCTAAGGCTATTGAGAAGATGCTGCAGAAGAAACAGAATCTGGCCTCAAATGTTTTATGATAAGCTTTTTGTTCTTATAATTTGTATGTCATATTTTCAAATATAAGGTAAGTAAAATCTAAAAAGAAGTAGGGTTGAGTTAATCTTCCCCTTTAACACTTGATGTGGGTGTAACCTATTCAGCCTGGGGTCACTAGAATTAGCATATCATCTGGCATAAGTGTTATCCAATGAGTGGGCGTCTCCCAGAGGGGGTCACCTTAAACATCAGCATTAAGGCACCAAGAGACCCCAGCAAGCTCCAGGGTCAAGTATCTGCTCTTCATTATGATAAAGATGTGAACAACCAGCCAGCCTACTAACAATCTCAATAGCCCCTGAAAGCCTGACTCATCCTCTCTCAGGACCCGGCATTAGTCCCCATCCATCATCTGAATACTCCAGGCAGGAATCATCTACGATCATTATGGTAACAGAGAGAGTCCCGATGATTGGCCCTGATTATAAGATCACAGGAATCCGAGGAGTGATCCATCATGTCTGGTGGCACACTAACACCTCCGCATGATGGGATTCACCTCAAGGGTCAGGGCCGGGTCAGCCAGGAAAGACCCCTTTTCAAGACACTGTAATCTAGCTACATATGAAGAGGGTGGATCCATCTCCCACGTCATTGCAGAACATGTAGTAATCATTGTAAAAGGTTTGCTGGCTGTGAAGTATTTTAGAAAAACATTTTATTCCCTCCTCTCTTATTCCTGATCATTTTTCACAATGAAGCTTTGTAACCTTTCATTGGGAGACAGGTCTGAAAGTGCATGTATACCGTTATGCTTCCATCGGTGATTTAACATGAAGTTTTGAATGGTTTAATCAATCAGATTCAGCCTTTTTAAAGTGTACTGCGTGCCCATTAGACCAAACACTGAAGCATATTTTGAAATTCCTAACTAAAATGATTTGGTCACCTGTCTCCAGGACTTTCCATGGAAACATGCTGGTGAAGACTCCAATGCAGACAGAACAAGAAGAACAGTTTACAGATTTATCTAATAAGATAACAATCAAAGATCTATAGTTTAATGAGAGTTGAAAAAATGTGAAAAGGAAAAAGAAAACTAAGAAAAATTTGCTACATTGATTCCTGAGGAAATACAGTGCCTTGCGAAAGTATTCGCCCGCTTGAATTTTTCGACCTTTTGCCAATTCTAGGCTTCAAATATAAAGATATAAAACTGTAATTATTTTTTTGTGAAGAACCAACAACTAAATGGAGACAATCATGAAGTGGAACAAAATGTACTGAATATGTTAAACTTTCTTAACAAATAAAAAAACCGAAGAATGGGGCATGCAAAATTAATTGCCCACTTCAAGCCGGGCATGCACTATATGATATTTTCAGTCTTTGTACTCACGTACAGGTCAAACTGTACAACAAAATTGCAGGTTTTAAAAGATCACAGCTCACGATTCATATTCTTACACTGTATGGTCCAATGCTTTAAAGCCATCTAACTGCTCACACTGCACATCCAAAAAACACACGTCGGACTCAGCGCTGAGAGATGGCCCTGGTCGGACTTGTAAATCTCAAAGAAGAAGAAGAAGAACTTCCTTGTTTGGACATGCGCAGGGTTCTGGTAAATTGGCTCGTAGCTCTGCTTCAACAGCAGAATTTGCCCCTGAACACGTCATGAGGGCCGACTGAATTTCAAACATATTTTATTTTCTCCCGACCTTACGATTCCTGTTCGGGAGGTGGTCGCGAGAGGCTGACAGCCCCTCATTACCCCATGCATACTACAGGACGCACGATGAGGCTGAAACTCAGCGCGATCGAAAATATTCTCACACGACTGGAGAATCTGCCTGAGAAGGTCAAAAAATCGTACAGTGTATGACCGCCTTTACTTTCAGTGTAACAAACTCTCTCCAGGAGTTCAGTGAGATTCTCTGAATAATCCAGTGTTGACCTAAATGATGATTAATAGAATCCACCTGTGTGTAATCAAGAGAGAAAAAGAAAGAACACACCAGGCAGGACAGAGATACTGTTGTGGATAAGGTTTAAAGCCAGATTTGGATACAAAAAGATTTCCCAAGCTTTAAGCATCCCACGGATCACTGTGCAAAGGATAGTATTAAAAAGGAAGGAGGATCAGACCACAGTGAATTTGCAAACTTTCAGCTCACAAAGATGCAGCCAAGAGGCCCATCATCACTCTGTATGAACTATAGAGATCTACAGCTGAGGTGGGCGACTCTGTCATAAATCTGGGCTTTATAAAAGAATACAGATATCCATAAAAAGTCTTATTATTATTTATGAGACTTTAAAAAGTTTGCCACAAGTCAAACGTGTATAGGAAGGTACATTGGTCAGATAAAACCAAAATCTAATTTTTTGGCAACAATGCCAAATGTTGTGTTTGGGATAAAAGCAACACAATTCATCACCCTGAACACACCATCCCCATTGTCAAACATGGTGGTGACAGCATCATGGTTTGGTTCAGCAGGGACAGGGAATGTGCTTAAAGTTGATAGGAAGATGGATGGAGCCAAAACCTGTTGGAGTCTGCAGAAAACATGAGACTGGGATGGAGATAATGATCCTAAACAAAATATAAAGCAAAATCTACAATGGAATGGTTGACAAATAAACATCCAGGTGTAAGAATGGTCAAGTCCAGATCGGAATCAAATCGAGAATCTGTGGAAATAACTAAAAGCTGCTGTTTACAAAGGCTCTCCATCCATCCTCACTGAGCTCGGGCTGTAGAATGGGTAAAAATGCCAGTCTCTCGAGGTGCAAAACTGATAGAAACGTCTTGCTACTTTTAATCAAAAACGTTATCATAAAGAAATCAGAAATGGGTCTGCTGATTTAATATGCTTGGGTGGTATAAGAGGTGAAAACCTTTCCAGACAAAGGATTTCCACAGAGAACATGGAAAAAGACCATAAGTACTGGTCATCTCCCCATTCCTTTTCTATCCCAGAAGTTAATGTTACAAAATTCAATCTTCTACTTCTTCCACATCAAAGGGAAAGGCAGAGACAAAACAATATAGAAAAATATATAACTTGATATCAATCACATGGGGAATATACCAGTGGCAGCTGGTAGAGTTTTCTCCTGGTTGAGTATTATTCAAAATAGACGTATACCAAAAACCATTAAAACGTTTACAAAGCTATCACACCAGTACATTTATATGAATGCCAACAAAAAAAGAAAGCAACATTATACAATACTGTATAAAAACAAAACACAATTTCATGTACAGGTTTACTTTTTGTAGATGAATCTTGCCCTTCTGAGGCTTTGTGAAGGCAAATCTGTGTTTTGCATGGTCCAGTCAGGTGTCACAAACCTAAATGTACCAGTTTAATAATCGAGAAGCTATTAGTCAACTTTATTTTTAAAAATAATTTCTTTTCTGAGAATGTGTTTATTTAAGAGCAACTATGCAAATCAAATTAAAAAAAGAAAAAGTACAGTTATATTATATTTAGTGCTGTCAAACTGTTAAAAATTTTAATCGCGATTAATCGCATAATATCAACAGTTAACTCAAGATTAATCGCAAATTAATCGCATATTTTATCTTTTTATTTTATTTGGGCATTTTAAAAAATTCAAATGTGCAATAATGTAAAAAAAACTTGCTTATACAATAAGTTTTTTTAATTATTATTTTTTTAAAGCACTTTTAAAAAACTAGAATAAAAATATCCTGTTTTAAATTCCGGCCAATAATTATTCAAAAATTGTAAAAAAAAAAAATTACAAAACTACAGAACAGTAAACAGTACTTCAAAGAACTCCATAAAATTAAGTTTTTTCTCAAACATAGGAAAAAAATAAAGATGTACTGTTAAAATAAAGTGCACATTCCGTTATGAAATTCAGACTTAATTCAAATAAAATGAAGTTACTCACAAAATAATAAATAAATCAAACGAATTTACAATAACTGGGCTTTGCAGTCATCTCAACAACATAACATTTTACATGTAGAACATTTTCAAAATACTTTAATATTCCTTTGGTCTGAACAGGAATTGCAGCAGCAGTGCATTCCACATGACTTAATTTATTTCTTTGTCTTGTTGGCACTAAGCCAGTGGGACGCTCGTTTCTTCTGGACAACATAGACATAGGACTCAGGTTTTGTCAAGACAGCCTTCTGGGATAACTTCAAAATGAAACTTATCATTCAGGATACCTTGTCTGCTGGCCATTTTTGCTCATTCAAAGCACGGGTCTGTTATGCTGCGGTCTCTCCCAAAACTTAGCGTTCCTGAAGCTACGGAAAGCGCAAAGGGTAAAACAAACAGTACAGCGAGCGCTGCGGAAAAATAAAGAACAAAAGCGCACGGTGCGTTTGTTTTGATGCGCGATTAACGTGCATTAAAAAAAATGTCGGCGTTATAGTCTAAAGCAGTTAACGCGTTAATAACGCTTTAAAACTGACAGCCCTAATTATATTATTTTCCATGTGAATCCCAGATTTTATATTCTTCTTAGCGTTTTCTAAAAAAAAATGCTTTAAATCAGTCCTACCTGTCTTTATCCATGCTGGGTCAGATCCTGACGTTTGAAAAGGGAGGCAGGGAAAGCAGAATGAATCGTTAGCCTCACTGCATGCAGTTATTCAAGCCTTGTAATTAAACCAGGTCCTGCAAAAAGACGGAGTGTACCGTCTCCACCTATCTTTAGACTGCTGATTAATTTTGTTGTTTGGATGATCAGGTCCAAATGCTTTCACCTCTTAGTAAGTTTGCTTAATTTAAGTTTTCTTGAGCCATTTCTCTCTGTCTCTCTCTTGTCTTCAACTTCCAAGTCATGACCTGTCAATCAGCCGCACTACTACTATACTACAGTATACAAAAGTATAGGAAAGTTCCTGTCGTATACTTTTGTATTCCACAGTTGCTATTTTGCATATACATCTTTAAACGAGACTCTACGGCTAAAGAATTTTGAGTCCCAGGGAGGAAATACGTCAACATTCCAACGACTAATGAAACAGCAATATTTTTCATTAAAAATTATATATTTATCTTGCACATCTAAAAAAATATAATGATATGTATCAAAACATTTGAATTTTATAATTACATTTTTATTTTTTTTTTATGTCTTAACGAAGCTTAATGGGTGGGTGGGGCTGTGCCTTAACGTCCTCTATTGACCAGCCACCACTGGAATATACACACACAAAAAGGTTACAACTGAGGTTTAAATCAGTAATCATCTTCCTGTTTGAGGACAATACCAAAATTATTGGATGCATTGGAGAGGTAGACAAACAAATTGATCTAATCCCTGTTAAACGTGAAGTGCAAAGGACCCACTGACCCGATCCGGCTGGAAACTGGTGCAACACTACACAGTAGCCAGAGGCTGTGTGTTGTCATCCAAATAAGATAAGTTTATTTTCCCCAAGAACGGCATTTGTTTCATCAGCCTGAAGGGTCACAGACCACGCTAGGAAGCAGTGGGGAGTCCTCCTCAGCACCTGCAGCTCCAGCGAGGTCGCCCCCAAGCAAGGAAAGGCTTTGGCCGCTGCCCAAATATCTGCTTCCACCTTCTGTGCAAACACGCCAGCCTTAGGAAACCAGGAGGCAGCAATATTGTGGAACAAATGTCCTCTAATCTCAACCTGCTGGTCTTGGGGCCTCAATACGAGCTTCTAGATGCCCAGTCTTCAGGTTTTACCTTTAAAGGTGGATCCTTCATCCATATTAACTGTGTAATAAATGTTACAAACAGTCAATTACCATATGTAGGAAAAACTTAAAAATCTTTATTTTTATTATTTTAACCCAAAACTTTAAAATAAAAATGAAACCCCTTTAAATTCATAGCATCACAAAAACAAGTTCCCTCTTCTTACTAAAACTCTGAAATTTCCAGTTTTCTTATTTGTTTTGGGTATTTCATTTTACCTGAAAAGGATTAAAAGAGCAAGCGTAAGCCATAATAATTAAGTAATTATGTGAATATACCCAGTTATATATTACAAATAAAACAAATACTCCTTTTTTAAAGCTGCTCTTCTGGTTTATTGCATCTTAATTATTTTTCTAACTGTTATACTACCATGGTATAACATCTAGATTGATGAAATGATTTTTTTTAAATCACAGATCAGCTTTTTTCAAAGGCACATACTGTAATGTATGCTCCAATAGTTGTAAAGTCCCTCTTCTGCTAATTTTTTCATAGGGTAATTTTTTTTTTAATTAACCGAATACAGTTTACTAAATGTATTTTACAGTCCAATGGAGAGATGTATCTATTTTCAAAACTGTCTCCCGACAGTGGAGGCTGTTTTACAAAGATGAAATTTTTTTTGAAACATCCTAGTGCTGCATAGTTAGAAATAATTTTATATACATGTTTTGTTTTTTTCTAGAAAGCTAACAATACACATTATTCTAATCATCGTAATATCAGAAATGTATTTTCTTTTCTGTATTTACATTGTTTTTATAGAAAAGAAAAGAATAAATGAATATGCTCAATTTTACAAATCTTCAGTTTTGGTCATTTTGTTGAAGTTTCATTTTTAATTTTCCAATCCCAGCCCACCTAATCTTGAACCAAAAAAAAAAAAAAACTGGGGTTTTATAGCCTGGCACACCAGAAGTTGCCCCATGAAGTGTGATATTGGAAAAGTAATATTTTGAAAATTATTTTTCCTGATCACTGACTTATCTCTTGGCATTTTTCCACCACTCAAAAGTTCTGCAGTTTGGGCAAAACAAACAGAAATGTTCTCATCTACGGCAAATGAAAACTGTTTTTACTGTTCCAAAAAGTGACTTTCAATTTTTCCTAATCAGTTCTAATAGATAACAATTAAACCTCATAGTGCATGAAAGAAAAGCTGTTTCGGTTTTCATATCCAAATCCATCTTCTCCAAAAATTCACTGTTTTATTCTACTGGCTTAAAAGATGGTATTAAAAAAAAGAATTGTTTATAGATAAAAAAAAAAGGGTGAGTAAGTTTTACATTATCATGGAATATAATCCCACATTCCCATTATCTTGATGTAAAGACCCTATTAATAACAGCAGCTTAGTCACCAGCAGCTGTTGAGATGTGTTGTTACTGTTAATTTATGATATATGATTCCACTTTGCTGCAGATACTGCTCTAACTAACCGTCACCAATCCATGGAGTTACCCTGGAATACAAAGAACCCCTTCAGAAAAATTAAAACTTCTCCATATCAATCTATCAACAGTTCCAAAAATATTAAGCTTGTCATCAGCTTGACAATTCAAACTTTCAAAATGATACATTTCAGTGTTGTATTGTTCGTTTTGTTTTCATTACTATAAACGTGAAAAGAACAGAAAAACTAAAATAACATAAATCGGCAAATTAAAGTATTTTTGCTTAATTTTATCTTAAAGGGAATTGTACAAATATGTTTATTTGACCTGCAGTTGAGAAAGTGAATATTTTTAGGGTCATTAAAGCTGAACATTGGAGTGGGGGGGCTAATGCAGATGGACAGGGAGAGGTGAGTGTGACAGGGTGTCGTCATGGCTGTGACACATATTGCCAGTGACAGAGGGTAGAGGGTCAGACTTAGGATAGCCTGTTGTCATAAAGGGAAAGCGGACTACATTGTTCAGCCCTCCCTGACTGAGCTGCAATGGCCTAATCAGGCTTTGTATCTGTTGTCTGACACATACAGACAAGCTCAACTGTGTTTTTCCCCTTTTATCCACCATTGTCTCTTTGTCTGTCTCTGTTTCCATCTCCCAAAGCTCATCCCGTCTCCTTTTTTTCTGCAAGTAGTCTTTCCTGTTTCCCTACATCCTCCTAAATCTTTGCCTCCAGCCCGGGCATCACTTACTGTTCCTCTCTGTATGTGCATGCATTTGTCTGTGATAGTGTGTGTGTGTTTTAGCCTCAGGCCATCCCATGGGAGCCTTCCTAGGCTTTAGAGGCCAAATGAGGTGTAAGTCTATTAAAGAGGCAGCTCCAGTGTGTAGATTTCCCAGCATGCCATGTCACTGAAGTAGAGATAATTTGCACTTGATCAACAGTAGATGTGCTGCACAGTGCTAGACAGGTCAGCATCCACCCCTTTCTGTTTCTCTTAGCAGCCTGATGTTGAGTTTTCCAGGCATTTGTTGTGTCTACAACAGCTGTTACAGGGGATTATAAAGTGAAAACATGGCACCACACTTTATAAGCCTGAGCTCATTTTAAACACTGTTAGATTTTCCATTGAAATTTTGAGAATCAATTGCTTACATCTCCTATGGTTCAATTTGCAATCAGGATTCTGTTAAAACCCACACTGACGAAAAGACATGAAAACTTGCAGAAATTGCTGATAAAGTCTGCTATGTGGTACAGAAAGATTAAGTATGCCCGTTCATTCTTATGAAGATGAAAAACAGCAGGCTGAAAGAAAAAGAAAAGGTTTTGGGGACACACAATTTATTTTCAAACTGCCTGTGTGCCATTATACCTTACAGTATCTGAATGGTGTTCTGTTTCCAACACATACTTCCAAGATGCCCACAGATATTTGCAGCTCATTTCATGCTTTCATAAAGTTTTTTTTAAAGGTTTTAATCACCCTTAACCATTTTCAAGTTTTGCCTCCCTCACCTATGTTTGTAGTTTTATGATTTTAAAATAGAGTAGAGCTTCTTTTGCATCAACACTACTCCTGATTCCCTGAAAAGCAACTTTTCTGAAAATAGTAATAATGATTTTATCATAAATATAGTTTTTCTGTGAGGCATTTTTAGAGAAAATAAAGGAAATAAACTGTATCATAAGTGCAAAGAAACACAACAGGAAATTCAGAGATTAAATTAAGTAACTTAAAGCAAAGTTAGGCTATAAAACAATAATCCAAGATTTAAAATCCCACACAGCACTGTTCAATACATTGAACAGCAAAAAAAAAGGATTACAGCAGAAATAGGAACCTACCAAGACATGATCGTTCACTTAATTTTCTATCCAGACAGAGAAGATGAATGAGAGAAACAGCCATGGGCTTTGGAGGAAGCTTTGGAGGAATTGTAGCGATCCCCAGCTCAGGTGGAAGAATCTTTTTGCAGGACAAATATCAGTTGTGTGCTCTATAAATCTAACTTTAATGAGCAACAAGAGCATAAGACTTTTTCTTTTAAATTCAAAGACGACACAGTCTCCTATATTGTTGAAAAATGGCAGTGGTAGCAGCATGCTGTAGGAATGCTTTTCCTCAGCAGGGAGGATGATCAGAGTTGATGAGATGATGGATGGAGATTTGAAAAAAAGAGTTTTTTTGGGGAAAAAAAAAACATTAGATTCAAAAACCCCATAGTTATAATACAGTTATCCTTTTGCTTATTTCTCAGTTAAAGTCAAGAGCTAAATTCAAATAAGAATTGGTGACGAGTCCTGAAAAATAACGCACTGTTTAGTGTAACTATTTATTTTTTATGTGGAAAAGAAAATTCTATTTTGCTTCTTTTTCAAATATATAGCCTCTCATATCAAACAAAATGGACAATGTATATGTCAAATTAAAAGTACTTTTAAAAGATTGAAGAGGTATTAAACATAAATTCACAAACTTTTAAGTTTTACATTTTGTGTCTTAAGATTTGCTTTTATTTTTGTGTTGTGCAGTATTCTAATCCTAAATGTGTTTTCATTTGCTTCAAATCATTTTATTCAACAGAGATTAAAAGATCAGAATATTAGTCCATTTTATCAGTTTATTTAAATTGTTATACTTTTCATAAATATTCTAATGTATTAAATAATTATTTATTTATATATATATATATATATATATATATATATATATATATATATATATATATATATATATATATATATATATATATATATATATATATATATATATATATATATATATATATATATTTATTTATTTATTTTAAGAATAAATAAGTAATACTATTCATGACCCCTCCCCAATTCACATGGGCACCCACGTTTTCAATGGTTGCAATTTGTAATCAGTATCTCTTGCAAGTGAGGTTTAAACAGCCTGTGTAATGGGAGCAGAATGTGACATGAGATCAGTGTAACTCGAGTCTGTCAAGGCTAATTACAGGAGATTCTGACTTCAGCTTGCAGTGCTAAAAAATTTAATTTGCTATCGATTCAATACTTAAATGGTCTAAGTCCATTTCTATCATTATAACATGGAAGCAGAGCTGTCAATACTAAAAAAGACCACTGACTTATCTCAGGGTGACTGAAAAAAAACTGGAGGTTTTGGTTTGCTCAGCACCAAATTCATTTTCAAGCATTTCAGTTAAATCATTGATCTTGCATTTCCTTTTAAATGCTTTCAGCTGACTGAAGTATAAATAATAAAAAATTACCCTTTAACAACAAAAAACAAGGATGACTCATACATAATTTATAAATTAGAAATGTAAAATGAAGAGTCCAAAATGTGAATACTCTCATAAAACTTTAAAGGTAAGTTTCACGTTCCCAAGCATCTACAAAAATGTTTTAAATGGCTTTAAAATACATATTAATATACTCTTTATGAAATAAGTACCCATGAAATAAATAGACTATTTTGTGGTTGGTTTTTATTTAGTTGTGATAATGTTGTGGGGAAAAAACAAACAAAAACAAGATGACCGATATCAATTCAGTTTTCAAAAGGATTACCGGTATGTGTATCCTCAAACCTTTTTTAAAAACATCCAGTTTTTGCAGGATATAAGTCAATTTCTTTCAAAGGCAACAGACATTATACTCCAGATTATCTTCCATTACTAATATGAAATACTGAAGGTGTGTAGAATCTCCAAGACGCCTTACCTGTATATAGATTTATGTGTTTTCAATAACTACATTGAACATGTAGACATACAACATATAAAATAAAAATTCTCTATCACTAAATGGACATTGTGCTCAATAGAACCACAGAAGTAAAGATGTTGAAAAGGGGGACATTTTTCACTAACTTAACCTAATCATCTATGATATATATATATATATATATTATATATTATATATTTAATTATTTAACTGACTTTAACAATCCTAGATGAGATTATAACTTTTATAAAATGATGTTACATTAATCCAACAGCAATCCGTGAAAATTGAAATAAATGTTTGTTATGAATGGGACTAACCACCATTTTAATGTACAGAAAACAATAATTTCCGGGTCTGCTTTTGTAATGGAAAAACTAGCTCATACTGAGAATATTAGACAAAATCTGTTTTTTTTTTTTTTTCTCTAATTCTAATTAAAATGAAGTTCAAATTTATAATTTAACAGGTAAGGAAACTTGATGAAATATAAACGAAAATTTACTTTGTGTAATAAATAGGAGCTGTGTGTTTTCTGTTTGAGTTGATTGCATTTGAGTCAATGCAATCAACTGGTTTTCCTTAGATAGAAAACTTTGTATCAATTTGACTGTATGATCTGGTTGAACTGTAAAGTGCCTTGAGATGACATGTGTTGTGAATTTGGCGCTATATAAATAAACTGAATTGAATTGAATTGAATTGTTTATCCAAGTATTTCAAAGTGCCCTTTGTAGTTGGCATCTTCTATAACTGAGGTCAGCAGTGAAGCTCTGACCTCTCCAAGCACATTTCTCAAATAGGCATTTGTCACTCTATGGAGGGAGCTCTGTGTTGATAGATTATTGACCACCTCAGCAGTCCCATCCCTCAGTACAACACAGACACTTTGACCACCATATAGCAGAAGAGCAGATTCAGCGGACTAAAAACAGATGTTTGAATTGACTGTACAAAAAAATCTTTCACTTTTCACTTTTTATCCTTGATCTAGATTCACTGCTAGTTACACTGTTAAAGCAAAATGTGTAACTTTCAGCCCTTAGAGGCCACTGGTAACATCATTAAACAGTCTCCCTCCTTGTTGTGAAATGTGATAGCAGACCACTTTGGACCAGCAGACTGAGAAGTCATGTTAAGCAGAGCTAAGACCGCTCTAGCTCACGTGGCTCATTCAACAATGGATCCAACCCTCTAAAGTTACATAGACATATTTTTAAGAAGGGTAGCCCACACGAAGGCATCAATAGGCGGCAAGTTCTGTATGTTGATATACACTCACCGGCCACTTTATTAGGTACACCTGTCCAACTGCTCGTTAACACTTAATTTCTAAGCAGCCAATCACATGGCGGCAACTCAGTGCATTTAGGCATGTAGACATGGTCAAGACAATCTCCTGCAGTTCAAACCGAGCATCAGTATGGGCAAGAAAGGTGATTTGAGTGACTTTGAACGTGGCATGATTGTTGGTGCCAGAAGGGCTGGTCTGAGTATTTCAGAAACTGCTGATCTACTGGGATTTTCACGCACAACCATCTCGAGGGTTTACAGAGAATGGTCCGAAAAAGAAAAAACATCCAGTGAGCGGCAGTTCTGTGGGGGGAAATGCCTTGTTGATGCCAGAGGTCAGAGGAGAATGGCCAGACTGGTATGAGCTGATAGAAGGGCAACAGTGACTCAAATAACCACCCGTTACAACCAAGGTGGGCAGAAGAGCATCTCTGAACGCACAGTACGTCGAACTTTGAGGCAGATGGGCTACAGCAGCAGAAGACCACACCGGGTGCCACTCCTTTCAGCTAAGAACAGGAAACTGAGGCTACAATTTGCACAAGCTCATCGAAATTGGACAATAGAAGATTGGAAAAACGTTGCCTGGTCTGATGAGTCTCGATTTCTGCTGCGACATTCAGATGGTAGGGTCAGAATTTGGCGTCTACAACATGAAAGCATGGATCCATCCTGCCTTGTATCAACGGTTCAGGCTGGTGGTGGTGGTGTCATGGTGTGGGGAATATTTTCTTGGCACTCTTTGGGCCCCTTGGTACCAATTGAGCATCGTTGAAACGCCACAGCCTACCTGAGTATTGTTGCTGACCATGTCCATCCCTTTATGACCACAATGTACCCAACTTCTGATGGCTACCTTCAGCAGGATAATGTGCCATGTCATAAAGCTGGAATCATCTCAGACTGGTTTCTTGAACATTACAATGAGTTCACTGTACTCAAATGGCCTCCACAGTCACCAGATCTCAATCCAATAGAGCATCTTTGGGATGTGGTGGAACGGGAGATTCGCATCATGGATGTGCAGCCGACAAATCTGCGGCAACTGTGTGATGCCATCATGTCAATATGGACCAAACTCCCTGATTGTTGAAATTATGCCATGAAGAATTGAGGCAGTTCTGAAGGCAAAAGGGGGTCCAACCCGTTACTAGCATGGGGTACCTAATAAAGTGGCCGGTGAGTGTATTTACCTGACAAATCATTTAAAGGTACAGTGGAGGATGGTATTTTTCCGGGTGGATAATGAAAATAAGTGGTCAATCATTCTAGTCATATGTTTAGGTAAGGCCTTCCTTCGTGCTCGTCCCCATTTTCACTTACCGGTGGTGAGTCTGACATAGTGGAAAAATTGCACATTTTCTTTTGGAAAATAAGCTTGTATGAGCGATGCAAACAACAACTTTTAAACAGAGCGTACACAAAGAGAAATGGGCTTATGCATGCTCTTGCACGGATTTAATAAGCGTTACCTATCTGGAGCTGGTACAGGGTTGTGCATGTGCGTTTTTTTGTTTGTTTGTTTTTTTGAAGTGGAGAGGGTAGGTCTTTTCAAAAATTCTCAAAAATCCTCCATTATACCTTTAATTACTGTTTCAATTAAGCTAATATGTTGGTCAAAACATCAAAACAAAGTGCTTTGAATGACTCTAAACCTTTCCTGTTTTGGGGTAGTAACAATGACCAACATAGTTTTTTTTTCTTTGCTAAATCAGAATCAGAAATACTTTAATAATCCCAGAGGTAAATTACTTTTGTTACACGCTTTTGTTGAATGCTTATGATTCCTTTTTTCCCTCTCATCAAATTTAAAAGTGTACTGATGCTATAATGTACTGCTTCCTTGAGTAACATCATAGAAAAAAGAATCAACCAAGGTTTCTGAAAGAGAAATGTGGGACTCAAATTTGGTTCATGAGGAACTGTTGCAAATGACACCTGATTTGTGTATTTGTCTATTGTATTCAAGTTGTTTTCTATTGATGATAGATAGATAGATAGATAGATAGATAGATAGATAGATAGATAGATAGATAGATAGATAGATAGATAGATAGATAGATAGATAGATAGATAGATAGATAGATAGATAGATAGATAGATAGATAGATAGATAGATAGATAGATAGATAGATAGATAGATAGATAGATAGATAGATAGATAGATAGATAGATAGATAGATAGATAGATAGATAGATAGATAGATAGATGATAGATAGATAGATTCTATTAAATTAAATCTCACTTTGCAGAAGACAGTAGATTTATCAAAACCTGTAAAACTTTCAGACTGTTTAGTTGAGAGAGGAGGAGAGTTTGGTTAGTCTCCAGTGATTGGAGGGTCTTCACTCCATATTGCATGTTTTGGGTTTTGGCCCATTGTGAGCCTCTTAATAGTATGATCATTTATCTTGGAGCACTAATTTACCCCCTGCCGGTCGTTTTAAATGTTGAATCACTTTGTGAACCCACACACAGAATCATAAATGAGATGGTGTCTCAAATAAACGGGTCTTCCTGCTGAGAAACATATTTCCCCCAATATTTTTTCAGGTTTTAAAAGTAAAAGCTTCATCTTTATCAGTGCACAAGATATTTTCAGATTTTTAAATTTCTGTGAATAGAAAATAAACCCCTTGCATATAATAAATGCGAGGAAAAGGTATGTCTTATGTTTAATAAAGGTAGAACTTCAAAAGAAAAACGCAGATGAAAAAATATTTAACAAAGAAATACTTTTACAAGCTGATTTAGAGCAAGTGTACTATGATTCTTTTAATGATTGATAGGTTAGTAATGTGTCGCTTTTAAGCAATTCGTATAATAAATACCTGCTGTTCTGATTTTTGAGTCCTGTCTGTTGTCTGATTGGGGAACATTTAGGCTTATTTTGCCATTGCTTATTTAGCCACAGGAGGCCTATTAATTTCAGCAGGGCTTTGTCCCTCTCAAGGGGCAATCGCAACCCACAGCACGCACATCCCATTGTTTAGTTCCATTTACATCTGTGGTCAATGAGTAATGACAGCCTAAACACAGTAAAACACAAACTGCACACAATACACACTAAAAGGCCAAGGACAGATTTCCCAAAGGAAGGGTTTACCAAGAAAAAGGAAAATGGAATTTTCAGAATTTTTTGCTTTAGTTTTGAAAACTATAATTAAAAGCTGCAGAGAGTCAAGTGAAGCTTTGACTTAATTCCCTTTGTGAATTTCTGCACTGTTAAAATTGCTGCTTGCTTTGCTGGTGTTTTGGCTACCTCCCAGCTGTAGTTGACCCATTAAATTAGCCACATTGGCTGATATGGTGCAATGCTAATGCCGAGGTTTTCTTTCCATAGGGCGCACACACTCCTGGTACCCCTATCTCTGCTAACACATATCATAGAGAATTAACCCTTTTCTGTTACATGGCAAATGCTCCAGATGGCACAGCACAATAACAGCTGTCAATTTCAAGGCAGTGCCTTCTAGGTGGATTTTGTTTTCCCTTTTGGTCTTTGGAATCTCTAAAGAGCTTTTTTTGTAAGACATAATAAGCAACTTGATGTGCTGTTTCAGCTCATAATGAATCAAATGTTAGAGAGAAGCAGGAAGCATGTTTCCTCTCAGGGAAACCAAAGAGGTGTTGCAGAGTCAGTGCAACAGTCAGCTGTGAAGTGGGTTTGTGGAAGATGTTTTCCACATTTAAATGTAAGGTGAGGGTTTGCTTTCTTGAGCCCGGATGATTTCAGCAGTCATGAAATGAAATCCCTGGTGGCCTCTCAGCTGTCACTCTGGTTAAATTAAAACTGAGACCTTCCCTATTGTGGGTGTAAAACGGAGGGAAGTTGTATTTGGCGCAAGTGACGACTGGGGAATTCTACTGCTCACATAGTCCCATTTGCCTTATTTACATGATAAAAGATGGAAAGGAGGAAAGTCTCTACCCATGTGCTGTTTCTCTTTTTTCATTCATTCCTTATTTGCTAACCTCACCTAGATCAGATGGAAGCTACAAAATCCCTGCAATTTAGATTTATCTCAACATCCTCCCAGGGAATTGCTTCTGTGCAGGTCATGTGCGTCCACCCACATAAAACTGCGATGAAGGAAGAAGAGGGTTCTATATACAGTTCTGGTGAAAGCCTTGAGGTATTTTCTTTAGATACAATAAGTATGTAAATCATAATTAATAATCTTATATTTTTAAGGTGGACCTTATCTGCATTTATTTAGCCAATTCCTTTTGGGTTTTTTGTTTCAAATTGGATTTTACAGTTTGTTTGTTCTTGTTGTTGTTGTGTTTTTTTGTGTGTGTGTGTGGGTGTGTGTGTGGGGGGGGGTTATTTGCCAGAATATTGGCAATGCCGCATTATGTTTTTCTTAAAAGTGGCTGCAGGAAAACTAAAACAGTTGTCAGTGCTTGTTAACAACAGATATAGTCATCAAGGTAAGGTTACTGTGAAGATTTGTCACTACAGCCCAGATATTTAACTTTTGGCAGTTGTTATTTTGCCATATTATTTAGTTTACAGGTGTTTTGTTAGTAAACATTTACATTGCACGTTCTGCAATTGAAATTGGATTACAGTCTTGTTTTTTCTGCTTAGAGTAAAAGCTACTTCATAAGAGACAACCTGCCCTGAAAAGAACTGTAAGAGGCTGGTCATGGTAAGCTGAAGAAGCCCTGCAAGGTTGTTTTGAGGCAACAGACTGGGATGTATTGTGTCAGCCACTTTGAAAGGACATCAATGCAATGACTAAAGTAAAGTATGTAAATCTCTGTGTAGATAATACCCTCCCTACCAGAACAGTGAAATGTTTTCTAAATAGTAAACCTACGATCACATGTGATCTGAAGGGACTGCTTAACATGTAATGGGCTCAAAATGTAGGAGCCAGAATTCGAGGCAAGACAGAGAGTGGGAAAGTTCAAAGGGTTTATCAAAAAACAACATGAAACACTGAGCTGTGGATCTGGGGATCTGCAGCGGCTGCAGGGGGAGGCACGGTACCACCAGTCACTGGCACTCTGGTTTATGGAAAAAACACAGGTAAGTGACCATGATAATGTGATGGTTGTCCATCAGGGTCACTTACCTGGTTTAACAGTTCAGTCCATCTCCTAAGAGCGAGGCAGGATCCAGCTGATGGATTGCCAAACAAGATGTGGTGAGAGCCACCCAGAGAGAACCAGATGCTGCAGCCCCGGTGAACAGGCAGGAGTCTAAGCCCTTCAGGGAAACAGTTTAGAACAGTTCGGTTCTGAGATCAGGGAGTCCGTAACCCGGTCAGAGGTTGCGATTAGAAACAGGTACAGGGAGATCCAGGGTTCCAGGAATCCACAGAGAGTTAAGGCAGGTTCAGGATTCAAAGAGTCCAACTGAGACTCTTCAGCCAGAAACTTTCAGATGGAAAGAGATAGGCTCAGTAGTTAAAAGGCAGAACAAGACATGATATCAGGTAAACTACAAAACTTTAAACTAGCTCTCTCCACTGAGCCAGAAACACAAGCAGGGCACACTCATTGGATAAGAGCCAGGGCATGATCAGGAAAACTGTGGAACTTTAAACTAGCTCCCTCCACTGAACCAAAAACAGAAAGAGGGCACGCTCAGTGGATAAATATAAATGTAAATCCCTTCATTGTCCCACAATGGGGAAATTCACACACTGCATTTGACCCATCCCCTTGGGAAGCAGTGGTCTACCATTGTGTGGCACCCAGGGAGCAGTGCAGGGTTCAGGGTTTTGCTCAGGAACCAGGAGTGGAGGATGTGGGGATCAAACCGGGTACTTGAATCCTCTCAGAGCACAAGCGCACTGCTCTAACCACCAGGCCAACACTCCCACTCTAAGAGCCAGGACATGATCAGGAAACACCAAGACAACACTAAAAACTATCTCTCACCATTGACCTCTTAGAATGAGAACATAAACAATAGAAATCTGCCCTGAGCTCCAACTCAAACAAAAAGTAAATGATCTGGCCCCGATAGCTGGGCTGAGCCTTACATAAAGCAACAGGAGCAGGTGGATAAGATGAGTGAAAATTAAAAACCAGGTAGAGTTAGGCATTTGAGTGAAATGAGTAATTAGGTCAGCTATCAGGGCAGTAATCATGACATAACAAGAAAAGAAAACAATCTTGATGAAGATGAAGACCACAGATGAAAACCTTGTTGTTAGCAAAATCAGAAGATAGTGCTGCTCCCATTCCTTTCATCCATCCCTGTCTATAAAAGTTTAGTAAAGAGGCAACTGGAGAGATTGAATGATAATAAGTGACCAGGTCCTGATTGTGTCAGCCGCAGATTCTTTTAAAGACCCACGAAGAGCAGTTCTATGGGATTCTGCAGCAGCAAGTCAGTTCCAGTGATGTGCAGGACATCCTGCCTTTTTCTAGTACCCAAAAAGCTCAGCAAAATGTCCTCAAAGACTAGAGAATTGTTGCCCTGATATCCCATGTTATTAAGGTCCTACAAGAGACTTCTGTTGGTTCACCTCAGCAGACAAACAAGCAGCTATCAGACCCCTGCAGTTTGCTTAACGCCGTGAAGTTAGAGTCAAAGATGCCATCATTCAACTACTTCAACAAACACACCATCATCCATACAAAGCAAATACCAACGTGAGGATTATGTTCTTTTTATCTTCTTTGTTTTTTCCAGTGTGTTTAACACAATTCTGCATGATTTAATTTGTAAATTTGAGCAGACTCAAATGGAGGCCTCAACAGTTGCCTGAATCAAAGACTACCTGACAAACAGAACAAAGTTTGTTAGACTTCAGGGTCAACTGACTAATCAAGTAGTTAGCATCACATGTGCATGACAGGCAACGGTACTCTCACCATTTGTCTGCACTCTGTACACCTATGACTTCCAGTACCAGACACAGTCCTGCCATCAGGCAAAAATACGACCGACTCTGCAGTCATTGGGTACGTCAAAGATGGACAAGAAGTTGAGTACAGGGAGCTAGTGAACCGCTTTGTGGCATGGTGCAGAAACACTCATCTGATCATGAATGTCAACAAAACAATGGTGTTGATGGCAGATTTCAGAGGAAAGAGGAACAAGTAGTAGCCTACTAACATTATGGGAGAAGAAGTCTAGGTGGAGTAGTTTAAATACCTTGGTCATCACCTGGACAACAAATTCAACAGGAGATGCAACTTTGAAGCTGTCTACAAGAAGGGACAGAGCAGACTGTACATTTGCTGTGATATGCTTCATATCTTCTAGTCTTTTGTGGAGAGTGTGATCTCTTCTTCCATCATCTGCTAGTGTAACAGCATCAGAGCAAATGACTTAAAGAATATCAATAAATTAACAAGGAAGGCTTGCTCTGTTCTAGGAAGTCCCCTGGAACATCTGGAGATTATTTCACAAAGAAAAATTCTTCATAAAGTGAACAACATTATGGGAAGAAGACTGCATCATCTTCAGAAGATTGTTAAACAAACAGTGTCTGCAGTAAAAGGCTTCTCCAGATTCAGTGCGAGACAAATGGCCATTTATAAAAAAAAAAAAATCTGAATTGCTGTACCATTACATTTCCTGTTTAAATTAATCAAATAGTTTTTCATTTGAATGGGCTCTATGCACAACTCCACTAAACTCCACACACTATCCACAGATGGTTGGGGTGTCATACTGAAGCGTTTCACTCAACAGATGAGGAGATTTGTCTTTAAGCTTTAAAAAACAAAAAAAAAATAATGTGGTAGAAGTCCTTTGAACCAGACAAGGTATGACGAAGGGGAATATATAATAATATATTCATTTATTGATTTAGCATTTATGTTTTTTTCTTACCTCCTCTGCAGGACGCTCTTCAAATTTTGACTTCATTTTGTCCAAAAGATGGTGCCACTTCCAAATCTTTCTGCTTGGTATTACACACAAAATGGCTTGATCATCACATTTCTCGACGGGCAGTTTATTGTATGCCAATGTGTAAGCATACACATTCATTAAAACTGATGTTTGTGCTGACCTGTCTGCCTCAAGTACGGCTTGAGTAAGAGTGGACCTCTGCTAGTATGTGGAAGCTTTTACTTCACAAAGATGGGCGTACCAGCTCTAATAGAGAGTTCTTTCTTTGATTTTTTTCCATGTGAATTGACAAAACTTGAGTAATATAAAACTCTGTTGAAAAGTAACGTACAGTGCAACTTTGACAGAGGTTACCTCTTGCTCTCACACTACACTTTGCAACTCAATTTCCCACCTGGCCTGAGTTGACTGTGACACATAGAGGTCAATTCCAATAGGAGCTCCTTAAAAGTGCACATCTAATCGAAAAAAGTCTGGCATTTAACGTGAACGGACTTCATCAATTGCAAAATTAGGATAAGTCAATATCAGATTGACCAAAGTTCTGCTGCTCTCTTTCAGGGGACACTGCCTTGTCTATATGCAATGGTTGTCCGCACCTGATTCCCCTAAACGAATCTGACGATGTGCCATCACAGTGAAGCAAATACCTACTCCTCTCTATGATGCCTACTTGCTGCAATAATTTTTAATGATACAGGCTATCACACAGAAAACTGAGTACAGACAGCAAGAAGATAATCCCTTTACAACTCCCAAGATTTCTTCTGTTAGATCTAATTCTCTATAATCCTGCTAGTCTGTGAATGTTGGTCAATAGCAAGTGTCCCTGAGAATAAGTGTCCCTATAAAAACCTCAACTTTCAAGCACACTTTACCTCTACAACCAGGTTACACTTGGATACAAATGATGAAGCACCAGTAAGATAAAACCTGTAAAATATAGATTAATACATTTCCACGACTGACTCATTTAACAGTATTTTTTTCTCTAATTAGCAGTGTACCTTTTACATCTGCAGTGCCTTCTTCATACCCTCCCTGCAACTCCATCAAAATGGTATCCTCCCCCTTAAAGATTAATTGAAGCTGGAATAAAACAAAATGGTTCCCAGGGGGTGGCCCACTGTTTGTTATTCATGTGGGTTTGAAAACAGCAACAGTAAATCCTCTAAGTTGTTGTTAAGCTGGGGATATTACCATACGTGTGCCATTTCCATAGACTGACAGCTCCCTCTGGATCAACTGGAGACTATTGATCTTGCAGCACTCCATTTCAAGTTAATTGTGCTTGAAATGAGGTCCACACTCCCAGGCATACCTTTGTTTGGAAGGTGGATATTCATTTTTATTTGGCAGGATGTTGATATCGGAGGCATGGGAAATATTTCATATTTCGTTTGTGGTTATCCTACAGAGGCAGTTTCTCTCATGATGATTGGTCAAAAAGTCGAACCCGGATAATAGGCTGAAAGCACCACAGCTTGGTTTTGGTTGTGTTTTTCTCTGCTGTGATTGGACAGAAATAATGCTCCTTCTCTGGGGGTAAAAGGAGCAACAATATTTACTACTGCGATACAAAAGTTGGATGTCCAAATATTAAACTTGGAGACTAAGCAAAGTAACTGATTTTGTATATGCAGATGCCATAACATCTGAAAACTTAGATGTACATCGTTTGACTGCTTATATAGGTCACCTGACCCTGCCCCAACCCACTGCATCTATTTTTACTACCCATCCCTCCTTGAAAGAATCAAATGAAAACAGAAATCAAATAAATCAGTTTTTTTTCTGTTGGAAGATACACAAAAATAGACTAGTAAGTTGCAGCAGGCAGGCACTAGCCTGGTAAACCAGACTAAATGGGAGATGAAAGGTGTTATTTAGTCTGGCCCCATGAATGAGACATCGGCAGATTGTTGATGAGAACAACCCTGTTTTTCAAATCGCTCGCTGTGCCTATTAGCCAACGCTCTGACCAATGAGCGCAACTGACTGTGACGTAGGAAGCGCGACAGAAAGCTGGTGGGGGAGTGTAAACACCCCCACCAGTCCTTCACAAAGAATTATGCCGAGAGAGGGCCGCAGCAGACGGGCTGCGGTTAGCCCTGGCTGCCGTTCTCTGCGCTGTGATTGGCTCGCCAGATTTAGGGGATTTGTTGTCACAGTGTCCCGCTGTTGGTTGGTGACAGCAGTAACAAATAATAATGATGGTACAGGCACTATGTGGGGATGCGGAGTCACGTGACCAGCAGGGAGTAAAACTTAGTGATCATCTGTCCGAACGATAAGTTAACTGAGTTCACTATAAAGTCCCACTCTATATAGTGATTGAGGGATTTAGAGGTTAGGGCAGACGTACGGACAGAGCCCTTCAGTATTAAGCCCTAAGTATTTTGTTTGTTTAACATTTATTTAACCAGGATATGGCCCAACTGAGATAAAATAACTAAAATACAAACTAAAAAGTTGAGTCACGGCAGGTGAATTATCCATCCGTCCATTCATCTTCTGTCACACTTTATCCCTGCTAGGCTCGCGAGGGTGCTGCTCCTAGCTTCAACAGTCTACGGGAAAGAGGCGGGGTACACCCTGGACAGGTCACCAGTCTATCGCAGGGCGACACAGAGACCAACAAAAACCCATTCACACACACAAATAAGGAGAATTTAATTATCCTAACAGTCTTGTTTTTGGACTGTGGGAGGAAGCCTGAGTACCCAGGCATGCTCAGGAAGAACAAGCAAACTCCATGCAGAAAGACCTTGTGCCGGGAATCAAACCCTGAACCTTCTTTCTGCATGGCAGCAGTGCTACCTACTGCGCCAATGAGCAGCACGCAGATGAAGCAATGCCTTATTTAAAAAAAAGTAAACCAATGGGAATTCCCGGAAGCAGTCAAACAAGTGATCCCACCCATGATAATACATCTCTGAGTTGACATTTTGCACTTTATAATCAACCTCAGAGAAGCAAAAAAGACTAAGTCCAGCAACTTGAGATACTGTAAAGGACCAATCATATACACAAGATCTTTACAGTCCAACACAGACATAAAATTTGCAACCATGAACCAGCATATAAGTCAATTGTTGAAAGAGGAGGGAGAAAACAACAATTAAAATTGGTTTCTTAGTTCACTCCAGTCTGTTAATTCTGTTAGTCTGAGATTAGAAAACAGAAGTCCTGCACCAGCTTTCAACCAGCAATGTTAAAAACTAAATGGACAGTAATAACAAAATAATATAGCTTATTTAAATTTGTGCTAAAACTAGACTGTATGTGGTAAGATTACACAGTGTTATGATAATAAATGTTTATTTTATTCACCTCCCCAGCAGTGTTCAGCACTACAACAATGGTTCAAAAGAAAACTTCAATCACTAAGAAACTTTTTTGTAGCATGTTTTACAACAAGTGAGTGTATGATGGAAAATATTTTTGAAACTAACTTTTTAGAACTTGTATACCATCTGTAACAGGCTCATCATTTATTCTTGTTGTTGGGTTTTCATTGTATTGTTTTCATTTGGCATGTCAGTAAAACTGTTAATTTCATTGCTTTATGTAAAAAACAAAACTCAAAATTGACCAACAAATTCACACAAAAAGGAGAGCCAAATTCAATTTACTCATATTTGCTGAACAGTCAAACAGGCTAAACAAGCAACCTCAAAAGCTACTTAAGAGCTCAGGATTTCTCCCACCTTGCCAGCTCGTGTTTTATTTCCTAATCACAAAGAAACGGTCTGGCTCATTCCAAACTCACAGGAAGGTGAACTTTGCCTCTGGAAATTCCATTTCAAAAGGGGAAAGTTTCACAGCTAAATATGTGGAGAATTATCCTTGTCATGATTATGGGCAAATAGGATTAACGTGTGTTTTTACAGGCATTTTTGACTGTTCAACAGAAATACAAAAACAGAGCATGACAGTGTTCCAAGTAATTAAGTATATTACAACCTTATTAGGAAAAATAAAAAACTCAGCCATTTCTTTGGATGGAAATCCCAAATATATTCCAATCCTGTTCAGGACTCACATAGGCAAATAGAAAAAAAAAAGGAAAACATCACGTGAGAGTATCAGTTCCAATTCATGACCATTTTGGAATATTCCCAGTGCTCATTCCTTCGAGGCAAATAGCACTTTGCTGCAACGAGAATGGATGCAAATTCCATCTTCCCCGGTAATCATTCCCACATGAGTCCAATGTCCCCGACTGTTGCTCGAGCCATATCTGTTTGCAATATCAGACAGAGACAAATAAAATGTGTGTAATGGAGGACATTAGATGGGGCCCGAGCATGGAGACAGGATTTAATTTGCATGGCAGATTAGGCTTTTTTTAGTCCCACTGGTGAGGCCAAGCCTGCGGGGCAAAGTAACTGTTTTCTCCTCCACTCTGTGTCTTCTATTCCTTTATTAGTGAGATCTATTCACTTTGAAACCATTAAGTCAATAGTGTCACCAAATATATTATAAGATCAGATCTTCAGGATGAAAATTGTTAACAATTAGCTCTGGCACCATGCTGATGTCAATACTGGAAGTGCATTAAAAGAGCAATTAGGTTTATAAAAATAAAGGGAACATATATGCTGTTTTGTTTTTTTTCCTAAAACGGAACTGCAAAGCCAGTATAATTCCCCGCATTCACGTTTACAGAGTGCTGAAAAAGTGTTGTACACAAAATAAATACATGTTACATCTTTCAAGCTTCCCATTTCCAAATCCCAGTAGAGGAGAGAAAGATTGAAAGAGAAAAAGAAAGCACGGCTGGAGGCTTTTTGGTCTCTGCCCTCTGTGCACTGGCCTGACTGGGGCCAAGTTACGCTTCGGTGCCCTAGCGAGCCACAGCTTTACACAGGCAGCCTGATACACACACACACATCCACACACACCTTCACAGCTGGGGTTACCAGTTATTAGACAGCAAGAGGAAAGAGCCAAGTGCACACTTTCACAAAATCACACATTCATAAATACATTTACACTCCCGAAAACCTCCTAGTCTAAAAGATGCAACTCAGTGACATGGAGGCAGACAGCTTGACAGCTTGAATTGTAAAATTAAATGGCCACTGATTGCAAATAGAGGAGATTTTAAATAACATTCCTAAAGAAAATGTTTTAAAAATTATTTGACTCAAATTGCGTATTATCATTTGATCTAAGTAAGCTAGTCTCAGTGTTTAAAAGTAGAATTGATGTTTATATATTTTTTAATTAAAACAGTAATATAAAAACCTTGTGACATAATAATAAAAGGTTACATACATAAAGTAAAGCTTATGAAAATCACCAGCTTAGATAAAATATTGTTGAAAAATTTAAAACCCAATAAAAGTAAAAACAAAGCGCCAAAAACAACACATAGGTGAAGGGTGTAGTAAACGTTAAATTAAACACTTAAATACACTATTGATGATAAGAATCTATCAATCAAGTTGACAAAAAAAGTGTTTAATAAAATACATTTTCAAAGCTTTGATTTGGCTATTTAGAAGTTGGTGACTTGACTGTAGAATCATAGGAAAAATAAACATATTATTGACTTCAGGAACAATGCTAGTTTAAGATCCTCATCGTACAAATTACAAACAGTTGGATCTACAACTGCTCCCAATCAAATTTTCTATTTTAGAAAAAATAGTTAATGTTTTGATGATGATACAAAAATTATTATTTAGAAGTTCAACCAGTGGTTGGAGAATAACTAGGTAAGAGTGCCCCCTCCAGGAAGCAGCTACCTTAACCGCGCTGCGCCTGCATTGTAAAAAAACAACCACTTTCTCTGATCTGGGGGCAATGATGTGAGGCAGAGCGGGATTATTCCAGCTCTTTTAGCAGTAAATCTACACAGGAAAGAAACTTTTTTAGCTAATGTCTAAATCATAAAAATATTTTAGTTTTGACATTAAGATATTTCTCTTAAACATTTAAATAGCTTTATTCAGATCTAGAAAAAGGACTTAGAATATGCACATTTTTAAGTGATCATCTAATTTTGTTGAACTCATGCTAATGCTGGAGCTGTCTGCTTCACAGAAAGAGCTCACGTCCTCTTAAAGCCTTTTTCCATTTTGGCAAGTACAAAACATTACATGATCCCTGCAATGACAGTTATTCTGTTGCTGTTTGCAATTTTGAAGTTCACACAAAAAAAGTCGAGTGGTTGATCACATACACTATATTGCCAAAAGTATTTGCTCACCTGCCTTGACTCACATATGAGCTTAAGTGACATCCCGTTCCTAATCCATAGGGTTCAATATGACGTCGGTCCACCCTTTGCAGCTAGAACAGCTTCAACTCTTCTGGGAAGGCTGTCCACAAGGTTTAGGAGTGTGTTTATGGGAATTTTTGACCATTCTTCCAGAAGCGCATTTGTGAGGTCGCACACTGATGTTGGACGAGAAGGCCTGGCTCTCAGTCTCCGCTCTAATTCATCCCAAAGGTGTTCTATCGGGTTGAGGTCAGGACTCTGTGCAGGCCAGTCAAGTTCATCCACACCAGACTCTGTCATCCATGTCTTTATGGACCTTGCTTTGTGCACTGGTGCACAGTCATGTTGGAAGAGGAAGGGGCCAGCTCCAAACTGTTCCCACAAAGTTGGGAGCATGGAATTGTCCAAAATGTCTTGGTATGCTGAAGCATTCAGAGTTCCTTTCACTGGAACTAAGGGGCCAAGCCCAGCTCCTGAAAAACAACCCCACACCATAATCCCCCCTCCACCAAACTTTACACTTGGCACAATGCAGTCAGACAAGTACCGTTCTCCTGGCAACCGCCAAACCCAGACCCGTCCATCAGATTGCCAGATGGAGAAGCGCGATTCGTCACTCCAGAGAACGCGTCTCCACTGCTCTAGAGTCCAGTGGCGGCGTGCTTTACACCACCGCATCCGACGCTTTGCATTGCACTTGGTGATGTATGGCTTGGATGCAGCTGCTCGACCATGGAAACCCATTCCATGAAGCTCTCTGCGCACTGTTCTATAGCTAATCTGAAGGCCACATGAAGTTTGGAGGTCTGTAGTGATTGACTCTGCAGAAAGTTGGCGACCTCTTCGCACTATGCGCGTCAGCATCCGCTGACCCCGCTCCGTCAGTTTACGTGGCCTACCACTTCGTGGCTGAGTTGCTGTCGTTCCCAAACACTTCCATTTTCTTATAATACAGCTGACAGTTGACTGTGGAATATTTAGGAGCGAGGAAATTTCACGACTGGATTTGTTGCACAGGTGGCATCCTATCACAGTTCCACGCTGGAATTCACTGAGCTCCTGAGAGCGACCCATTCTTTCACAAATGTTTGTAAAAACAGTCTGCATGCCTAGGTGCTTGAATTTATACACCTGTGGCCATGGAAGTGATTGGAACACCTGATTCCAATAATTTGGATGGGTGAGCAAATACTTTTGGCAATATAGTGTACTTTCTTTCATTAGGAAATTTTAATGCTTGGTTCTAAAGAGAGTCCACAGATTTGGCAATTAAGTAGTTGTTTACCAAACTGTTAAATCATAGGTAAAATAAAAATATAACTGACTTCAGAAACAAAGGACGTCTAAGGTCGCCATCATACAAATTACGAACAACCGGATCTACAACTGCTCCCTGGGAAATTTTCTTCCTTTTAAAAAAATTATTCATGTTTTTATATTATTTAGATAAGTCTTTAGATATTGTTCAAACCATATTAAGGGCTTTTTGAATAGATTATATTTTGAGAGTTTTGAATTAAAGATATGGCAATTTAATTGCTTAAATGCCCCTTTCAGATTTCAAGAGATTTACCAATCTCTGCCAAACTGAACAAAGTTGCCTATACTATTCCAATGTAAAAGACATCAGGTTACATTTTTGTTAATACTGACAACCCCAATTATAAAAGGCTGTGATGTGAGGTTTAAAAAAATCTTTAAGCTAAATGAACTAAAGCGAAATGAACTAGGACTGACGTAATGACTGGAAGAACAGTATTCTGAATTCGCTTAATGATATTTTAGATTCATTCATACTCAAATTGCTGTTCCTCAGACTAAATTGTCATTTACGAGTGAATGCATAGCTGTTATTGGGTTTGACTTTGGAATTTTGAGTAAGGTCTGCCAAACGCATAACATCCTTCACAAAAGGTGTGATATGAATCCTGGGATGTCAGCCTTGAATCACATCTGTGCAGCCCTCCCTGGCCCCACCCCAGTCCTTGTCTTATTATCATAGAAGGAAACAGCAGCAACAATGTTTTGCTAACAGTTCATGCATTACAACTCAGGGGAGGGTTAACACCATGCATCCTTGCATCTCAAACACACACACACCCACCTCCCCCTGTGAGATTTAGTAAAAAAAAAAAAAAAACACGTTGCTGATCAGAGCTGTTCAGCCCACTTGCTCTGCTCTCGGGGCCCCTGACAGAAGCAGTGATGTTTGAGGCGCAGGGAGCCCCGAGTTTGTCCATCACTGATTAGGAAAACCTCCAGCTCTTCCGACCCAACTGCAGCTGATATGTGTGCATCCTGACAAAGACTTCGAGCAAGCTGTGTTTTTTTTTTTTTTTTTTCTATAACAATAAGACATTAAGTGGACACACAGAGGCATGTATAAACAAAGACACACAAACGCTTGGAGAGCGTGTACACTCAGACAAATGCTCTGCATGTGGAGAAACGGCGGTTTAATTTGTAAAACACTGCTCGGAAAAGCCGGAGCAAAGCAGGCAATTAGAGGCTACCCCTCCTGAGCACTTGACTGTATTCCTTTAACCTTTAGACAAAGATTTATGTCAAAGGATTTGTCACCTTCGCAGTGGGGCCTTCCCACACAGCTTTTCAAAACACACAATGGGGAAAAAAGGAGGGGAAAAAAAACTTAAAATCCTCCTGGGCGGATTTAGGAACTTATATAACTCCCAATTATCAAAACTTCTCTTTACAGGCCTCCCCCTCTGTTTGTAAGTCTCACAAAAATATCTACAGTGGCACTGAAGAGTGTATAATGCCTGTGTGCCCACATGACTGGCGAAAACACTCCTGCTCTTTCTGCCCCGCTGAGTCCTGCTGCATAATGGGGGTCTTGAAGGCTCTGGGCTCAGAGCGGGCCTGCCTAACAAAGCCTCGGTGGCTTGCAGCAGACAGGAGAGTGTGTTTGCAAGCCAGCTGCCAAAAACTAATTTTTAGTTTTTTTGTGGGTGCTGTGGCAGCAACATGACAGTGTGAGGTTTTCGATATCTCTGCGAGCTAGGAAGGGCTGGGGCTGAGATATTTAGCTCATTTTCGGACTAGTGGAGAGTTTGTGTTGAAATAAAAAAACTCACAAATAGGTTTTTCATATAATTTCTCCAGAGCAGACATTTTCTTTTCTTTTATTGCTTGTTAACTTAAAACCCTTAAGCTGTCAACACTTTATCAAGTAGATTATTGAATTAGTTTAAGATTTTAGAGAATAAATCCCTTTTTCCAAGCATGTCAGTCAGTATCGTATATATTCCCTTCTCTGTGTACCCATCTCTCATGAGCATTTTCATCCTCTCTATCACTCAAACAGTCATTTTACCTCCATCCCAACAGTAATGTACCTGTTTACCTGTTGGGTGGTCTTGAGCTGGGCTAAGCTGAAACCCCAGTCTCTGCAATCTAAGTGTAGAGTAGCTACTAATCCGATTTCAGGAAACAGCCAAGCCCCCGCCTCCCTACCCTCTAGCAGCCCTCCTTTACCTTTTACCGTCCCCCCAGAGAGAAGGGAAATAGGAATAACCCTAAAACAGGGACAGCAAGTCACTTTTCCTTAACTATATATTATTCAGCATATTTGTTTTCCAAGCAAAGTTATTCAAGCAGCATTTTGGACAGCTGTTTCCCTTTAAGTACTTGCAGGTTTTCACGTATTACCTGCATACTGGCTGGATTCTTCCCTCAGGTCCGCTCTGGCCGCCTAGTACGATACTTAGCCCAAACATAAAGCAGCGTTTCATGGTGCTATGGCTTATCAGGCTGCTTCAAGTATGTGAGACATGCCAGGAAACAAAGGAGCGCCTCTGTACCCACAAGCGAGATCAACATATCCCTTTCCCTCCATTAAGCTCTTCCTACTTGACAAGCTCATGGATAGTATAGAGGGTGTAGGAAGGCTTCCTTTAAAATGGAAGCATGAGATGCAGAAACCAAACTTAGTTTCAAACTGGTCAAGCTGGGTACTTTTATATTTTCAAAGGCAATAGAAATTGAATAAAACATAGGATGCTGACTGGCTTATGAGGCAGCAATGGGCGCTCTTTACATTTCTTAAGTTTTCAGGTTTGATCATCATCATTTCAACTTTTGTGTTTTTTTGCACACCTAAAACCTTCTTTGTCAACCACTAAGATTTAAAGCATGATTTAAATAAATTACAGATATCCTTTGTATAGTTTAATGTATACAACATTGATATATACCTTGAATAAATAAGATGGAATACCCAGAAGTTGTTTAGATTGTTTATGGTTTGATCTGAGATTATAATCTGTCATATTTTAAGAATTAAGGAACTAAAATCAATTTCAGAACCAAACAATCATATGTGTAATGCAAGGTTTTTTTTAGGTAAGTACTATATAGACCTGAATTAAATACATGAAATCGCATGTGCTAGCTTGACTTTAATGAACATATGTCAAGAAATAAATAATAAAAAACACTAGACTAATGCAATTAACTATTACAGAAAACTGGTGGCTTGGTTACATTATTTAAAAAAAATTTATCCAGAGCCAATTGCAATATCTAATAATGTTTATCTGGACATACTTTATAAGAAATATAGTGTACCTTTTATGAGTGGAAAAAGCTTCATAAAGATTAACTGGAGCAGTTTTTCACCCAAACATAAAACCTTGCCAAAGATTAGGCAGTTAGGCAGGTTTTTAAGAGATATTGATTGTATAACTAACTATTGCTATATTATGTACAGAAAAGGTTAGTCTGAAAATGGTCTACCAAATACACTATATTGCCAAAAGTATTTGCTCACCCATCCAAATTATTGGAATCAGGTGTTCCAATCACTTCCATGGCCACAGGTGTATAAATTCAAGCACCTAGGCATGCAGACTGTTTTTACAAACATTTGTGAAAGAATGGGTCGCTCTCAGGAGCTCAGTGAATTCCAGCGTGGAACTGTGATAGGATGCCACCTGTGCAACAAATCCAGTCGTGAAATTTCCTCGCTCCTAAATATTCCACAGTCAACTGTCAGCTGTATTATAAGAAAATGGAAGTGTTTGGGAACGACAGCAACTCAGCCACGAAGTGGTAGGCCACGTAAACTGACGGAGCGGGGTCAGCGGATGCTGACGCGCATAGTGCGAAGAGGTCGCCAACTTTCTGCAGAGTCAATCACTACAGACCTCCAAACTTCATGTGGCCTTCAGATTAGCTCAAGAACAGTGCGCAGAGAGCTTCATGGAATGGGTTTCCATGGTCGAGCAGCTGCATCCAAGCCATACATCACCAAGTGCAATGCAAAGCGTCGGATGCGGTGGTGTAAAGCACGCCGCCACTGGACTCTAGAGCAGTGGAGACGCGTTCTCTGGAGTGACGAATCGCGCTTCTCCATCTGGCAATCTGATGGACGGGTCTGGGTTTGGCGGTTGCCAGGAGAACGGTACTTGTCTGACTGCATTGTGCCAAGTGTAAAGTTTGGTGGAGGGGGGATTATGGTGTGAGGTTGTTTTTCAGGAGCTGGGCTTGGCCCCTTAGTTCCAGTGAAAGGAACTCTGAATGCTTCAGCATACCAAGACATTTTGGACAATTCCATGCTCCCAACTTTGTGGGAACAGTTTGGAGCTGGCCCCTTCCTCTTCCAACATGACTGTGCACCAGTGCACAAAGCAAGGTCCATAAAGACATGGATGACAGAGTCTGGTGTGGATGAACTTGACTGGCCTGCACAGAGTCCTGACCTCAACCCGATAGAACACCTTTGGGATGAATTAGAGCGGAGACTGAGAGCCAGGCCTTCTCGTCCAACATCAGTGTGCGACCTCACAAATGCGCTTCTGGAAGAATGGTCAAAAATTCCCATAAACACACTCCTAAACCTTGTGGACAGCCTTCCCAGAAGAGTTGAAGCTGTTCTAGCTGCAAAGGGTGGACCGACGTCATATTGAACCCTATGGATTAGGAACGGGATGTCACTTAAGCTCATATGTGAGTCAAGGCAGGTGAGCAAATACTTTTGGCAATATAGTGTATATATCTGTTTCCCAAGAAACCAGAAAATGTAAGGAATACAACCAGACAGGACTGGAGCTTAAACCCTTAATGATGAGATTTATTTAATTTTATTTAATTATTTCTAGCTAATAAAAAATAATAAAATAAAACAATGGGATAAAATATAGAAGTATACTAAATTAAAGAAAAACTATTCAATTGTCTGATAGAGAAAATGTTGGAGGAGTACTAGAAAGACTTGTGAGGTATTAAGATGTATTTTCCCCGGCAGCACAATGCTAAAAAATAACTGTTAAAACTGAAGGATGAACTTGAAGAACTTGTGCACAAAAATAAAGCAAAAAAATTTTATTAAAGGAAATGTTAAGAAAATATACTAAAAATATTATAGTATAAACCATCTTGATCAAATCCTTTGATCAAATCATGCAAAACGCATTTCACTTTCTTCATTGTAAACAGCTGAAAAAACATCTGATTAAAGTTATTTGAAGTAAACAATTTTATATGAGGAATGCTGAGGCTGAGAGCAGGCAGTGCTCACCCTGAGGAAAGCATGGCCTCAGCTGGCCAAACAGGAGCAGTACAACTTGCAGAAATTCACAGCGTTCCATGTGTTTGTACAGGAATGTGGACAATCACAACTTTTGCAAAACGTAAAAACACAACAGCTTACTTTGAATCGTTTTATATATTACACTCCTCCCCTGAAAGAGGGAAAATGTGATTTGAAGGTGTTGCTGTTGAACTCAGAAGATCAAATGTGATTGTTACACCAGCATCAGCTCAATGACACAAACAGGGGTGTTAGAGCAGCATTGTGTCTGTGTGACATGAGGGGATCGGTGTCACGGGTGATCCGTGGTGTGCTGTCTGACAGCAGATACCCTCTGAGCCCTCCTTTACTGTTAAGGATACAGCAGTCCATACAGCATCTGCTGCACTGACTAACACACCTGGGTGTGTACAGTATGTGGGGGAGGGAGTATGTGTGTATAAGCTTTGGAGGAGTTATGTTTGTATACTGCTTGGTAAAAGTTCTTATTCTTTGTGAGCTTTCTATTGTTTGATTTTTATTATTGGAATTCAATGTAATAAACCAACACATAACACAAATGAATTCTGAATTACAATAAAAGCACAAATCACCTACAGACAAGTTTGATGCTTACCTCTGCAGCCCAGTGTTTTCTGCTGCTTGTTTCCAGTTCAATAATTTTGTGTTTATTTACATCAGATAGGAATAGCTCTAAAATGGGTACATTGTCTTTTTTTTATATATATATATATATATATATATATATATATATAAAAGAAGGTGGTTTATCAATTCCTCAACCTGCTCTGATGTTAACCTGGGAGGATAAAATGAAGAAATGGCCAAATGTTAAAAAGCTAAATATTTTCATACTTTGTTCACTTCATGGTGGTAGACAGGAATAAACTCAGAAATGTTTTAATACCTGCAAAGGGATAAAGTTGGTTGTGGACAGATAAGCAAATGCAAAAATATTGTAAACATGAAGGCAGGAAGCCAGTGTCCCAATGATTCCTGCTATTACTCTTGGGTGGTGGTTTACAAAGGATGGACAGCAAGACCGATTGGTTATGCAGACCATCACCGCCCTAATGTAATTTTGAAATAAAAAACTCAGGAATGGCACCTGCATGAAGCTGGTCTACTTTTACAGAGTTTTGCAAGCTGTAGGGCCGAGCTTGTGCCTGTGGAAATGATGCATCTCTTTTATGACTTTATTTAATCCCGTATAGTTTCTGTCTTCAGTAAAAACTCAGACTTCAAACCAGTACGTCTCCAAATCTCTCTCCCGCAAGCCACCGCACCTTATCTGCAAGATGTTCCTGCAGTTCTTAGCAGAAATCAAAATATAGCAGCTCCCATAGTCCTGGCTTTGAAACTTTCTATAGACCCTGAAAAGTGTAGCATTGCTTTTCAACCCCCTGTGGAACAAAACTTTGTAGAAACATATGCTGGGTCTATATCTGCAAGCCTTAGGGGGTATGTAAGAACACGACTGCACATTCTCTTTGTTGCATGGTTTAGGCTTAAAGGTATAGAGGATAATCTTTTAGTTCCAGATGGATCACCTAAATAAGTGGTGATATGTTTACGTAAGGCCATCCTATGTGCTTGTCCCGAGTTAGCTACCTTTTTCTGCGCAAACGCACTTCCAGGCGTTTAGGTGCGGTGAGCTACAATCTCAGAAAGTCATTGAAGCTCATCTTTCTCACCATGGTTCTTTGAAAATGGGTGAGGATCGTAAGAGAAAAAGTATCTACGAAGTGTATAAAAATGCTTGACGTGGAGTATTATGGGATTTGCTATCACAGCAGCCCACTGTCACCATAGGCTCTCGCTACTCAACAGCGGTGACAAATAACAAAGATGGTGCAGGCACCACCTGGAGGAGGCGTTACGTGACTAACGGAAAACAAAAAGTAGTGATCATCTGTCCTCCCTCTATATAAGGATTGAGGGATCTAGGGGTTAGGGCAGACGTTCGGACACAGTAAACTTGCATGAGCTATGAGAAAAGCAACTTTTAAACAGAGCGTGCATGAGGAGAATGGGCTCATGCATGCTTTTGCACGCATTAAATAGGCGTTCCCTCTCGGGAGCGGGTACAGAGTTGTGCATGTGAATTTTTTTAAAGTGGAGAGGGCGGGTGTTTTAAAAAAAATTCATGAAAATCCTCCATAATGCCTTTAATTGGAGAAAATGAGGGGACATATTATGAACAATTAGCTTTAGCTCTGGACTTTGAATAGGACATGCTAAGAGATGAATATGCCTTGATATAAACAAAACCTATCATCCAGATAGAAGGTGAACCATAACATGTGGTCTTTTGAAGCCATCCTTACTTCCTTTAATGGCCACCCAGGATTTAACTCCGTCTATCCTTATATTAACTCTTACAAGCCTCTCTGTTCTTAAAAAAAGCATCCCTACAGCCTGATACAACCACCGTGTTTCACAAGAAGGAAGGTAGGTGCAGGATGATGTCCAGTGTTGTTTTTTCTAAACACAATGCCTTTATATAGGCTTAATGGTTTATTTTAAAGGCCCCCAAAAACAGTTTTTAGATGATGGAATGAAAAATGCTTGGTGACGGGTTTAAAACTTGAGATATTGTTCTATAAGCCAAGTCAATTTACTTAAAAGACAAATTTTGAATCCGACTAAAACTATTAGATATAATTTTAGGACATCACAGGAAAAAGTGGTTGAATACATTTGATTTTGCAGCTGCAGCAACATAAACTGTGTACTGATGAAAGAGATTTGATTACTTTTGCAAATCATTAATTCCTAAAATGATCTCCTAATAATTCTAACAAACTGTTGTTGTTTATTATATCTGCTGGTGCTACCAGTGACCTGCCACTGTGGCTTCCCAATAGATTAGCCCCATTCTTCCAAGTTCCTCCCGTGTTTATTTGTGTCGTCTTTAACAACAGGTCACTCCTGTCACAGCCACTAATGACCTCGGTGTAGTACACCTGCCACAGGAAGATTGCTCCATAAATGGTCAGTAAGCCAGAAGGTCTGGGGGTTATTACCCCCCAACACCCCCCTCACGCCCACCCACAATCACAAAAAAGGCAAGTAACATTGACTTGGTTGTGACTGGGGTATACCACTTCTGCTCCCCTGGAAATCTCTTCCCTAAAGAGACAAAGAGGCTTTATGGTCTAAGGTAGAAAGAGGTCAATATATCAGCCTGTTGCAAAGTGAAATACAGCAAAAGCAAATAGGGTATCATGTGTTTTATTCTCATTTTAACTATTCCCCATTTCATGTTTGGCTTTTGGCGTCTTGACTAGTTATTCACTTCAAAGCAAACTATCAATCACATGACCTTACGTATGTAGTATCAACATTTTCTGAGTTTTTTGAAGGCTCCTAAAGTGGCTTTGATTTGTTTTGTACCTGCTCCTTTTATTTCTGTTTGAGTCATTTCCCAAATTGGACATTACAAAATATATATAAAATGCAATAGGCTCTAAAATTTAGAAAAGTTGAAAAGTGAGTGATAAAGGAGGTGTCAGGTTTGTAAAATCAGACCACAAAGTCATTTATAAAATGGTAAATAGCCATTCAGTATCTTTTTTTCTTTATATCTTTCTTTACATTTCTTGAAGATATATTTTTTTAGATTCCCTCAAAAATCATTCATCCATATTATTTAACCTACACTGGGTACACCATTTTAAAAAGTTGCCAATCCATCCAGGCAACACACAGGATTAACTATCATGCATGCACACACTCAAAGAAGCAGAGCTCTTAAAATCTGTGAATCTGCAGGAGAGCTGGGCTACAGTATCTTGAGACAGCTAACGCATGCATGGATAGAGAAAATGTATATTACAGGAAATTCTTACTGCAATGCAACAGAGCTTACCACTACATCACCAATGCATTAAATGTAAGTGAACAATACAGTAACTTTTCACACTTTTAACTGTCCTACTAACACTGCAGTTTTATAGATACAAAAGGCACAAAAACATCTTGCTTTTATGGACACATTTTTGTGTGGCTTGGTGTGTTGGGACACTAGCGAAGAGACGTTTAAGAAACCAGAAACATTTTAAGGTTTTCAAACAGAGTAAACAGACAATAATATCTGACCACTTATTTGTTTAACCGCTGTGTCTTCCACTTGCAAAAGTGCTGATTTGACCCAAGTGGAGTTGAGACCTCTTGAAAAGACTCCAGGCAACACAATCCACTGCCTGCATGAGACACAGACAGACTGCTGCAGATTAACTGGTATTCTTAATGTCTCCTCTCTGGCCAAGTTTTCTTTTCAGCGGCTCGAGAGGAGAACGGGCCTCGGTGAAAGCATCACCCCCCATTAGTGAAGGTAAAAGGCTCTTCAGTGAGCGACCAGTTAAAGCAGGCTACAGATAAAGGGCCTCTTCACACACTTCTTCAGCCAGATTAGAGAGGTGACTCTTGTCTGGAGGATGTAAAATGTTTACACACGCACAGTGGGAGCTGTACTGGAGGAGCCACAGCAGTGGCACCATTACATCTCTCATCATGAACCCAGGCTGCTGTAAGCAGAATAAAAAACTGCAATTATAAAACATCCCACTCATTGCTTTATGGTCAACATTTGTCATAAATGCAGGCTTAATATTGAGGTTTAAATCTATGTAGATATTTTTCCTTAAAGTAAATCAAAATTTCATAATTCCTCTTGGAAAAAAAATTCCTTTTTTTCCCAACAGCAGCTCTTGAAGACATACTGTAGCATTGCAAAAGTTGCTGCACCTAATCGCAGGTTTACTGCTTCCTTGCCAACTACGAGCCCCTGATTGCATTTCAGCAGAGAAGTAAATACTACATGCTTAGTTACCAGGTGAAATCAAGCAGGCCAGTGTGTCTGCAGCCTCAGTAGACATTCATTGGAGCCTTCTCCTGTCTGCCCTCTCCACGGACTTACTTTCTAGCAGAGTCAGCCAAATTCCTTTATCCATTGTACTGAGTTGCTCACTAAATTTGATTTTAAAAAGAAAATAAATCTGTTTGTACTGAATACAACTTTTATTAAAAGTACGATGTTTATTTCTTTTGATTTCCATCTGGTATGTTTGTCACAAAGATAGTGTGTAGCAGAAGTATGAATGAGAGAGGTGAGAATACAATGGGCCTCCTTCCAAAGATCTGTAACCAAACACTCTAATAAAGTCAACGCTGGCAAATTAAGAGGCACTTCTCGGCTCAAGTTACAACAACAAGGCCGGCATTATCAAAGCAGCTTTGTTTTAAAGCACACTGGCCAGTGTTACACAATGACAAACAGAAAACAATACACTTTACCTAATGCTAGTGATCCAGTAACATCCAACATTTATCTAATTCAGAGACCAGCTGATGCAGATGACTTCACATCATTTGTGAGATCCATTTTTTCTTAACCCGTTGCACAGTCCAGCCATACTGAGTCAGATTTTCAGAGAACACTTTTTTTGGAGAAGGGAATCAACTTAACAAATATTCTTTTACCAAAAAATAAATTTTCTTGCTGCTTTTTTTGGACTATTTGAGTTATATTTTGTTTATTGTTTCATCATCAACATTTTGCAAAAGTATGCAAAACAGTTCAAGCTACACAGGCTGGATACAAATGCACACCACACTATTCAGGGATTTATTTCTTGGGATTTAGGTTTGTTGTAAAAGAATAAAACGTGACCAGTTATAAAAGCATAGATGTTTTTTTTTGCAAAGAACTGTATAAATAAAGCTGCACAAATATATGCATTAAGAACATTGAAGGTCTAAAATCAAAAAAGCTTGTTTTTCTGATCAAGGTGAATTACTGATGTTTCCTCCAACCTTCATTATAATGTTGTAAAAATGTCTTATCATTTAAAAGGGTCTTATTAATTAGACTTTAAAATGAACACGTCAAAGGACTTTCAATATTTATTTTAAAATAATTATCCCTTGATAATAGGTAGCCTTTGTTGGATGAAGCTGCTCTTTGCAAAATTCAGGCCTCCCTGTTGCCAAAGGTTGTGACCCAGCCTTTTATTTCGCTTCTGCCTGTTGGGTTAATGAAGTAACAACAAACTGGGCCTGCAGCTAATTTGGAGTGGCACTTCCTGGACCCTCCTGTCTCCACAAAGATGTATTTTATTTTCTCTTATCTCCACCTCGTGTCATGCAGCGTTCTGTATGGTCACCCTCGTCTCTCCCCTCGGTCACCAAATAAAGGAAACCTCGTTAATGTCATTAATCTGCGGATCAGGACAGGGATGGAACCAAACATGTTTAGCCTTTTGGGGTTTGTCTTTGCCACCCAGCTGCAAGGTGCGGGTCTCCATATCATTCTTATCTGGTATCCAGCAAACTTTCCAAAATTTTTCCCAACTGATTCACGGATGTTCGAAGGCTTCTCTGCATTAATTCTACTTAAGTTTATTTGAGTGATTGGTGTTTAAATAAAACAACAATGATCTCACTTCCACCACACAAATTAAAAAAATGGAAATGCCTGAAGACAACATATTAGTGACTAATAATGTTTGAAATTCATTCAGAGCTCTTATTCATGTATTTCTCCAGCTCTATGAATGGACACTGAACCTCACATGTCATATACTTTCATTCATAAGGAGAAAACCGGAGTGGGTGGAGGGAGAGGGTGAAAAAAATAAAAGGCAGTCTCTGTTAGGATGGGTAACCCAGGGGACATTTTCCTTTGTGTGGTGCTAAGCTTATGGGGCCAAATGCCAGCAGGCTTACCTCCACACTGTCTATCTGTGTGTGTCCCCCTTTCCTTTGCACGCAGTAATTAGGAGGATCCTAATGGAGAGGGGCTTTATTAGTGTCTGAGGAAGGCTTTAAACGTCACTTTAATTAAGGGAGATTCAGCAGACAGCCTGTGTGGCGATGTCACCCATTTTATAAAATCCTTGTTTGGGCACAACAGCAAAATAGAAGTGGGTCTTTAAAAGGAAGAGAGAGGGGGAGAAAAAAGGGCTTTCCAGGGGAAGACTGTCTAGACCTGCGGTCAGGGGACAGAAAAGACTGCCTGACCCTGGCAGAGCATTAAAATGACGATCATTATCTGCCAAGAAATTCCATGTGTGCATGGGAGCAACATGCAGCCACTCTCAAGAACAAAAACAAAAATCTAAAAAAATTACCCTCCTGCCCCCAAAAAATACAGCTTTGGTCAAAAGATAACAAGGCTACTAAAAAATTGCAGGGGGGGATTTACTTATTCCCAGCATATCCTTTGGTCATTCATGCACGATATAAAATCCTAGATTATTTCCTGCTTGGCTAACCTGCATCCGGCCAGTCCCTCTTACAAAGCCATTCTAATGTCATTAGATAGGCTCCTCTGGTGGCCAAAAGATTGATCCTGAAGACGCAAAAAGCAATAAATGTGTACATGAATGGCAGGGAGAGATAACACTTTTCACATAGATAGAGAAGGGATGATGAGCGCAGAGACGTGATTGAAAAAAATAACTAATGATAAGTGAAAAGATTTGCATTAACCAGTGAAGGTTCTCAGGCCTCAGTTTACACTGACATGTTTAAAATATGATTTCTCCTTTCAAAATTGATCTGTGCTAAACTATTTGCTGACATGTTTGACAGTAAAATGAATAAGTCACTGTGTTTTGTGAATGTGTTCAAAAGAAACAGGTGAATGTACAAATTTAGAAAAGAGGAAACGAACAGTAATGTTCATCTTGAAGACAATTCACAGAAGAACATTAACATCTAGGAGACAGAAATCCTCAGACAGCAAAGACCACGCTCCTTAAAAACCAATATAATAACAGAAATCAACAAGTTCAACATTATTTGTGAATAAACAGGCTAAATATGTGAAGAATGTAGTGGTCTCCCTTGGTGGGGGGTCAGATTTCCTGGGTTGGCCGTGTGGTTACAGCCACACGGCCCTTTCTGGCAACCAGTTTGACACCCCTGTGATAAAGCATTCTAAAGATGTTTTATCTTTATCTCTGCTTTTATCTCCTCTTTCGTTCATTTTTTCTCCATTTTCTCCTTTTTTCCTTTTCTGTTGTACTTACATTGGAGTGTTCATAAAATTTGTAATACTCTACGTGAATTTTAATAAAGCTAGTTATATGCATAAATCAAGCAGAACAATACGGCGATAGCCGTACTGCTCCACTTGTGAAAGCAAAATCTGTTGGGCTCTTTTTGGCATCCAGACAATTATTCTTATTGCCACATTGCCAGACAGGACACTGTTAAAAAAAAAAAAAGAAGAAGAAGAATGTAATGGAAAACTATAACTTCTGGTATGTATTACCATCATTTCAGAAACAGAACAGTTAAAGCTACAGTGTGTAGTAATTACAGGGATACACAGTCAGAAATTGAATATATTATACATCCCTATGTTATTTATCATCATCTACGAGCTCAGCCTCTTAACCTTAGTATTTGCGTTGCCTTAGAATTCGTTATTTATAATTACATAGGAGCAGGTCTCGCAGCCATGGAGGCAGACATCTTTGCGCTACGGCAGCGCAGAGCCAACAAACTAGCGATTGCGAGATCGCCAAAATGTCACAACGATGTAGAAAAAATAACGGGTATATTTATTATCTTAAGTCTACATGGAATCTATACCCTACACAGACGAATGAAATACTATCTGTAAAATTATCTATGTAAACAAACCTCATCACTTGAGAAGGTAGGTGATGCGGACGTCGTGGAAGACATTTTGTCCCGTAACGCTCGCCGTACTGTTGGGGGGGAGAAGCGGTCGGGGGGAGATGTTCATGTTGCTGCGGTCTGCACTCTGGACGTTAGATGTCGCTGAAAATTACACACTTAAGCTTTAAAGAATCTCAGATTAGTACCTAGTCTTATTTATGCACATTTTTTAATCTGGTATTTATGGGATGTGTGTAACATATAAACAGAAGAACTAATATACAAAAGATAAAGCAGTTCAAAGGCAGCAGCTACAAAACATAAACTACAAACTTCCTAAAGTCATTTTAGTTTAATCTTTCTTGTTTTCTAATTTCCTCTTTTTTAATCTTAAGATAAACATTCTCGGAAAGAAGTTTTATTGTCAAAACAAACAACAAATAACCCAATAGGAAGCTGCAATACTACCAACCAAACAATATGTTCCCTTGTTGTCACAGACATCACAGGGCTGTAAAGGTATTCTTCCACAATAACCACAGCTGCTGAAGGCCCACAGAGGAGATCTGATAATGGGCCTGTGGGGGGGGGGGAACAAAGTGCTCTGGGAATGGGGATTGTCTTTGAGACAGATAAGAGAAGACAGGAACAGGTTATCAACCAGTTTATGAGGTGTCACTGCTCAAACACTCACCTGTTCAAAGGAAAGTAAAGAACTTAGACAGCTTGCTCGGCTGTGTCACAGTTATGATCTATTAATGCAGTCTACATGTAGTTTTTAGAAATCTCTGAAACATCAAGTTTTTGCTGACATCTAATGTTATTTAAATGGGAATTTTACCATCTTCATATCTGAAAATATTTCAAGAATTATAGTAGTAAAATATTACTTTAGCACTTTATTGTTGTATGATTGATTGATTGAAACAGGAGTACATTTTTTAAAACTCCTTGAATGTCGCTTTTGTTGTTATCTATATTGTATCACAAATTAGGTGACAGAAATATGCATCAATGTTCAATAATTGTTCCTACATTAAAATAACACATATTTGATATTTAGTCAAATATCCCAGATATCAAAAGCTGCTGCTTTAAAGCTTTAGTCTTTGCCAAGACTTGCTTAAAGGAGAGACAATAGTTTCCAAACAAACTATCAAGAATATTCAAAAAAGAGACTAAAACCTAAACATACCATTTCTGTTGTGAATATAACCGGAATATACTCATTTTAAGGTATTTTACAGTAAAACTACACATTGTAAAAGCTAACTAAATACTTCAAATTCATCGTAATCATCAGAAAAAAACAACTTGCAGGTGGTGCACATATGAAAACATTTACTAGGAAAAGATAGTATATTTTAAAAAGGCAGCTCATTATCAGAAACATCAATATTTTGGTAGAATTTTAGTTTTATCTTGATGCAAATAAACACAGATTAATAAAAAATGAAAGACCAGGAAAACATCCTGAAAAGGATGTTTTTACTGGCAGATAATCTTCAAACTATTAGGTTTTACAAATATTTGCTGAAATCTTCCAGTTAAAGTGTTTAAAAAGCAATCTTATCACGCTGGATCTTACATCTCAATTGATGGCAAATTTAAGGAGCTTTCTTAAATATTCTGCTTTATTCTTGAAAATATTCGAAAAGCAATTACCTTCAAGCATTTTTTTGGAATACATTTTGGAAGATAATGCTTCAGTTTGATGACAAAGTTAGAACCTTATTATATTCAGGGTTATTTTGTTTCCCACAATTACAAAAAAATATAATTTCAGAGTGAATTTAATGAGAAATAGTTTTTACACATCTGAAAGAAACATCTGAAAGATGTCTAAAAGGAAGGATCATCATGCACCTTGCAGCATGAGAGGAACAAAGGATACCCAAACAGTTCCTATGTTGGTACACATTAGACCTTCGTGACACTATGAATCATCCTGACAAAATGTTTCAACACAAAGACTCTGTTAAGAGTAAATTTTAAGGAAGCAATATTTCAAATTTTATTAATTTTGGTTGTATTTGTCTTTATTTTATCACACCAGAATTTTTTTTATGATCGGAAACCACAAAAGCCGAATTTTCCTCTCCAGTGCTCTCCTCCTAAAGAAATAACAATCACCGCATGAATAATTGAAGAGTTTTTTCTTTGTTATCACCTTTAAGCAGCTTGTCAGTAGTGCAAAGAGAATGCACGCTTACTGAAAAGGTTAATTATAAAATTTTGAAAAACTTTTTTCTTTTCATATTCCTCAAAGTTCATTTTTACATAAAAAAGCATGTTGCATTACATGCATCAATGTGCAGAACTTGATGCTGCTAACAGAAAAATATTTCTTATCATAAATACATAAATGTAAGACAAACCTCCTGCAGATAGCTCACCCACATGGTTCCATTCTTCAGACTTTTCTTTTTTATTTGTTGTTATTTTTGTCACCCACATAAATAATCAAAAGAAACGACAATCTCTGCGCAAAGAAGAGATGAGGCCTACAAAAGACAGTCTGACAGCCATTTACACAACAGATGTTTTTACAGAGGGGTGTCTTCTCTCCGCTGAGCAGTCTCACACATGAGAGACCCCCAAAAGCTTCAGAGAAACGTCCAGAAAACCAACATGTAAATTTGTAACTGCCATCCCTTAGACTGTGGCGGGCCCTCGCTTTAGAGTACAAAGGGGGGTAAAAAAATAAATAAATAAGGAAAAAGAAAAAACAGGCTCAGATATACATATCAGCGTGAAATAAGTAAGTGAGGAGGCAGACTGGAACTTCAACATCAGCAGAAGACAACAGACAAAATTGTTACGTGTTATCATGAAAGGATAAGGAGCTATTGATCCAGGCTGTGGGCAAAGGCTGCAGTATTGACAGGAAGACAGAATGTGTCAGAGAAGTGATATTTCATACATTTGGCTCATTCACTCCATCACTGAGAGAAGGTGTTTGTCTGGGCTGTATATTATAACATGTGTGCTCTTTATTTCCCTCAGATCAATGGTAATGAAAGGGGGGGGCACACAAGATGGATGCCAGGGCCAGGTTAACCTATCGACTGCTCAAGACACGTACACACACACATACACAGCTCGACAGTGGGGGACCAAGTCATTTATTTCTAGGGATCAACCTGCGCTTGTTGTGTGTTGAATCGCTCTGCTTATCGTGGCCATCTGTTGTAGCTCAGAATAAAAACTTGATAGATGTCATTTGTTTTTACATGTTCAGCTACTGTTTAAAAAAATGAATGTGTCAAATTTCCTTTTAACACATGAGAAATTTAAAAAGTGACAGTATGTTTTAATTAAACCCCCACTGGACCGACCTCAGAGGCGGTCCAAGGCTCCATTGGGCCTTACACAACTTAACTAATATCCCCTTCACAGAATCTGTAAACTTCATTATATAATGTATAAAGTCAAGATATGGTTGAAAAGATTGTTAGCCCAGAACATTTTATAATACCTTGACTTTATAGCCAGGAGTACAGTGTAAGAGTAATTTTTATAACTCTAAAATAAAAATTTGAGGAGGGAAATCACCAGTTGAAATGCACTTTGAATTTTTCTAAAAGAGAAAAAATCCAGATAATTAGGGGGAAATACTGTGAATTTACTTGAATTATACAGTTGTAGGTTATTATTATTCTAACTGGCAGTTTTGGTGATTGTAACAAGCGGATAAATGAAGCCCGAAAACCAATTTAACCATTTAATATATTACTCTGGGAAAGTCTTTTTCATTATGAGCACACTGATTTAAATGTATCATTTGAAATATCAATATCATGCTGGTTATTATTGCTTTTTCTTTGTGGGATGAATTACTCAAAAAAAAAAAGCTGTACTTTTATGACAAATTTAGCACATATGGAGCTTTGATCTTGACTGCACATTTTTTATTTCGTTCTAATAATAGTATTTTTAATCAAATGTATTCTAGCTTTAGTTAGAAGTAATTAAAATTCAGTTGAAATCAAAAAAAATCTGTCTATATTTTGATGGCTGAATTCAATGTGAATTAATTTCAATATATTATGAAACCATAGAGGATCGTTGGTTTGGAGTTCCTTAAAACTTGACTCATATTTATTAATTTTTTTAGTTTAAATACCTAAATAGATGCTTTTAAAATAACATTTCTAATAGAAAAAATCCTGAAGAGTGCTTTCCATGAAAATAAATCTGTCATTCATTAAATTAAAACTTGAGAGCGAAAAGTCACTATTTTAATGTAAGACTTGCTATCACTAAAAGAAAATATATATATAAATAAAAATGATCAGACATTCAAAATGATTATGCAAGGTTGCCATTGGCAACATTTCCACTGGAGTGACACTGTCTCTTGATAGTCTTGAAAAACACTTTTTAATGATTTGAAGACAGCGCACTTCCTCGTATAGCTGCGATTTTGTTTGTATTGCAGTTTTCACGGCTCTACACACTTTATAAAATGTCCAAAGTTTATCATTAGAATCTAAACCAGAAAAACCAAGACCCTCACCTCTGCCTAAAAAGTTTATTATATAACCACATCACTACTGTATGGTGTTTCTGTGTCTAATGTAATGGCCATTAAAAAGGATCGTATGGTGTGCCATAGCAGTTTTATCTCCAGAAAAGCCAGGCGGCAAACAATGCAAGCAGCCAGCAACATTTTGGTTACATATGCAAACTCTAAAAATACCATGCATACTGGATATCTGCAACACTACTTCAGAACCAACATGTCCCAAATACCCCAGTGAAGACTGATTAATTACATTACTTAATGACAATCAGGTCTTCACTTATGAAGGTTCACTACCTTTAGCATTCTATAAGCTAAAACCTAAGGTGAAATTGACATCTTGACCTACTTTCTGAAAGATTCTCCCTGTAAGTTTTATGACGCTCTTGCAGCATTAAAATGTCACTCTTAAGATCTTAGTAAATCATAAAAAAGTAAAAACAAAACAACATTGTATGGTTTATATAAACAAGTACTGGTTTCTATTATGCCATCAAATCTGTGTGTTCATTTTATGCTTCTAAATTTTTTTTTTTGCATTGCATTGCAAAAAACGATCAAACTAAACTAAAATGGTAAATAATGAAAATAATGTTCCCCGTTCTGTCAAATAACAGCACAGATTTTCACATCTTTTATCCCAACAAACATGCACTATTCAATTCACATGGTGACAACAAAGACACATTTAATTGAAAGACACGACATGGCCTGATGTTACATAGTTTAAGTTCATTTTCTAATATTTAAACTTAATACTTGATTTCAATGCATCATTATACATAGCAAGGTAAGGGACAACCATCCCAGGAGTTTGTGCTAAATTTGTTTTGTTTTTTTCCACAAAACAAAAATGTAATCTGAAAGGATTTCATTTTATTTGTTTCTCAAAAGCAATCAATCTTTTCACAATTCTTCTTGTTCTGCATGATATTTAATGATGTTTTCATGTAGTTTCTTTAAAATAATTTTTTTGAAATTAGGATGGAAAATACTTCCTGTACAAAAACCAATGCTGGCTTTTGGGGTATCACTGTTAGTATGGAAGCCCGGGACACTAACTTTGTTTTCTTACCTGGGTTTGACTTTGCAGTTGGCAGTTTAAACTTTGAAGATAAAATGAATTTTAAAAAGCATGAACAGGTTTGAAGCTTTTTTTCCTTCAAACCATAAACCAACAAATTTATGCTTACAAACAATCCCCAGTGACTTAAAGAAAATAAAGTTGAGGTCATTTCACTGTAGTCTTGTAAAAATCTGTAAAATATTGTTTTAAACAGTGATTCTTAAAACCAAGCAGGAGAAGAAGAGCTGATCAGTAACTAAAAGGTCTGATCAAAGACAGGTTCTGATTAGAAAGCAGGCCTTGTGTAGCTGTGGAAGCTCAATCTAATTAAACTTCACTAAGCTTGATTTCACCCCTTAAATACACCTTTTGTGTTATTTCTGAGCAGATCCTTAAAGTGCTAAAATTTGTAACAAAACGTCTGCTGGTTGAATATGTTGATCTCATCACTGCTGCGCAGGTGATTCAACTGAAAACATTAAATAATTTGTGCCGTCGATGCAAAGCTGATCGTTCGCTGAGAAAATAAAATAAAATCTAAATATGAATTCACTCTGGCTGAACCGCAAATCGAACGCTAATAAGAGAAAAGTGTTCCAACAATCAGGTCTGAGCATCATTGTATAAACTTGAGAAAAAAGGTAATTAATTTGGCAGTAAATCTTTTAGTGTTTTTGCAAGTCTAATGAAAAATGTAAAAAGATTTTTTTTTCACCCTCAGACATCACTTCAGGCAACCCCCCAATCCTCTTTGTCTCTGTGAAAATGGAAATGCGTGCCATCAGTATAATATCCACATTATCTGCACTGCCTCTACATTGTTGGAGGACATGCCTGATTGTGGAGTGAGGAAATATAAAAAGCACCTATTAAAGTTGATCTCAAACTTTCATTAAAAAAATAATTTAAAATTGTTTTTCTTTTCTTTGCTTTTTATATTCTTTATAAAGGCAGTAAGAACTGTAGATAAATCTAAGGTTACTTCAGTATATATTTTCATTTTCAAGCAAAGTTTGAATATTTTCTTTAATTTTTATGAACTATACTTTACAAAGTATGCATTTTATTTGATTGCCATCTATCTCAGACGTGCACAGTCACATTTTACTAACAGAATTAGGTGATATTTAAAATGCTCCTTTTAAGAATATTCAAAAAAAAACTACATTGCAGTGCATTATTTGTCTTCCTTCGTAACAGAAAGCATGCTAATTCACCTCCCATATCTCATAATTCTGTACTCAATCACTAGTTTCTGCATGTTACTTTCCTTCTTTTAACTTTTGTTAAATCAAATTTAATCTTTCTCCTTTTGCAACTACTGCATGTAGTGGTGCAATACCGATTAAATTACATCAGATAAACAGTTTAAGAAAAAAAAAAACAATTATGCTTGCCTTCTACTACTGTTAAACAAAAGGCTCAGGCTTCATACCAGAAAGCATGCCAATTCACCTCCCATATCTCACAATTCTGTCCTCAATCTCTTGTTTCTGCATGTTACTTTCCTTCTTTTAACTTTTGTTAAATCAAATTTAATATTTCTCCTTTTGCAACCTCTGTATGTAGTGGTGCAGTACTGATTAAAGTACATCAGATAAACAGTTTAAGGAAAAAAACAATTATGCTTGCCTTCTACTACTGTTAAACAAAAGACTCAGGCTTAATATCTTGTTGATAGATATGTCAGGTTGTGCTGCACTCTTTTACTTGTTATAGTTCTCTCTATGCTGTCTCGCACTCAACCCAAGTACAGCCCAAGTACACTCCTCTGACAAAGGCAATTATATGAAAAAAAAAACTGGAAATGCTTCATTTTGGGGTTTTTTTTCTATCTTAGCTTGTTTTTTTTTTAACAAAGACTGTCTGTTTGATGAAGAACTTCCAGAATAGGTCGGATCAGACTAAATATGCAAAAGTTTAAAATTTAAATGGTCTTAATTCCTTAAAGAAAACCTGAATAATATTTGGTACTAAGTCATAAACTATGAAAACAGACATTAACATCATCAACCATCCCTACAGGATGGCACACCCATTCTTATAGTGACTAGGCATGCTTATACTTAAAAAAAAACATTTTTTGAAACAAAGATCATTTTGCTTACTTGTTTATTTTTTGAGTTTTTTAACAACCCCATGTGGTATTGAACAAAAAGCCAAAAGAACTCCTGCATTAAGCTGCGTTACTGAATGAAAATGTGCATTTTTGACAAAAAAAATCACTAAATTCCAGTGCGCTCTGAATTAAAACCTGTTTAGGTACTAACCTATTTGTTTGTTTACTTATTGATGAATGTCTTTATTCATTCATTCACAGGAAATGTTTCCAGTATTTCCTCAAATAATGGAAAACTACATGATGGCCTAAAATGACTCAATGCCGCCATCTACTGCCTAAACATTATTATCTTAAAATGGGGTAAAAATAGAGTAATTCTATAACTTTGGTACATTAGTAAGTTATGAGTAATAGACAAATAAATTATGATTAAGTGGAAGTTAAAAGCACTATTGGGGTGTGGCTTTATTAATTTCTATGGAAATGCTATGAAAATTTCTCTTATCTGTGCTTCAGTGAAGGAAAGATCTGAAGAGGTTCTAATATATGGGGGTATTTTGAGAGAAGATAATATTATGATATGATATTAAAAGCTTTTAGGTTGTTGTTTCAGTCATGAACAATTGAGGAGAACATAAAACCAAATAGCCGCTGTCCATTGATGGAAAGCAATGTCTTATTACCTCAGTTGCACCCGTCTAGCCATGAGCTCAGAGTTGAACCAGAGTTCAGCCAAGCTGGGAACAGCTCCTGTTTGTTTTATCAGGAGCATGTACCATATTTCCAGATGAAATACTACAGTCGGCAAGAGACACCCCGACGCAGCCGAGGAAACAATTGACCTGCCATTAATGATTCACAGGTACATATCTGCTATAATACCAACACAGGCGGACGAAACTGAAGAAGACTCTGATGGCATCACTGATGCTGCCTCAGATAACACCTTGTTCATCAACTATGCATGGTCCTGGCAAAAGATAATAAGATAATGTCCGAGTGAGAGTCGACTTTTTATCAACCCAAGGTCAGTAAGACCGGCAGTAAGAAAGTGAGGCAGTTCAGTGAATACTTATAAGGAAAGAGAAGCTAAAGGAGCTCGGAAGATTGTTAGTAGAAACTTGTCAGAGAGGCATCTTAAAATATGACTTAAAATACAAATGAATATTTCAGCATGGTGAAAAAGGTGTATCATGAAAAACTGTTAAAAGTAACCAGTATTGGACACAAAACCATAATGAGGAGCAGACGATCAAAGACCTTCAGTATGGAAGACAAGGTATGGAATACACATTAAAAATGCCAAAAAGCAAAGCTCTTGATTTACCGGTTGACCTACGTACGTTCCTACCCTCATTTATGATCATGAGCTGTGGGTCATGACCGAAAGAACGAGATCCTGGATACAAGCGGTTGAAATTAGTTTTCGCCGTAGTGTGTCTGGGCTCTCCCTTAGAGATAGCGTGAGGAGCTCAGTCATCCAGGGAGGACTCAGAGTAGAGCCGCTGCTCCTCCATACCGAGAGGAGCCAGTTGAGGTGGCTCGGGCATCTGATTAGGATGCCTCCTGGACGTCTCCCTGGTGAGGTGTTCCAGGCACGTCCCACCCGGTAGAGGCACAGGGGGAGACCCAGGAAATACTGGAGGGACTATGTTTCACGGCTGGCCTGGGAGCGCCTTGGGATTCCCCCGGAGGAGCTGGCTCAAGTGGCTGGGGAGAGGGACGTCTGGGCCTCCCTACTGGAGCTGCTACCCCTGCACCCCGACCCCAATAAGCAGAAGAAGAAGATGGATGGATGGATGGATGGATGGATGGATGGATGGATGGATGGATGGATGGATGGATGGATGGATGGATGGATGGATGGATGGATGGATGGATGGATGGATGGATGGATGGATGGATGGATGGATGGATGGATGGATGGATGGATGGATTGTTAGAATCTTTTATGAATAGTATGTTAAAAATCCACAAGAGGACAATCGATAAACTTATTTCATGAGATTGGAAGAATTTTCGAAAAGCACAACTCCTACTTGCTGTCTTCCAATCTTATACTCACTGGAGGGGGCAGCAGTCTAAGCGGTGACTCCCAGGCTTTTCTCTGCCCAGACACCTCCTCCACTATTATAAAAAAAATAATTATGTCTATGCGTGGGAGGCGGTGTACACCCTGGACATGCCAGTCTGTTGCAGGGCAAAACAGAGACAGACATAAACGTACAACCATGCACTCACCCACACCCAAGGACAATTTAGAGATGTCAGTTAACCTGAGAGTCATGTTTTTGGACTCTGGGAAGAAGTTGTAATACCCAGAGAGAACCCAAACATGCACGGAGAGAACATGCAAACTCCATGCAGAAAGACATAGGAATGTTCAATTAGAACCTTCTTGCTGCAAGGCAACAGTGCTACAAACTGTTTCACCATGCAAACAATTTATGAGGAAAATTGATGTCTATAAATTAATGCAATATTGAAAAACATTTGGACTGGATGAAGCACAATAAGAGCAAAATCTAATGAATAACAAAAAAGTAAATGTTACAAAAAAAACTTTAAAAGGCTGCAACAAAATGTAAAATGTTCTTAAAATACCTCCAAAGGTAGGATAAAAAAAAATGACACATTAAAATGAAAAGGAGGATCATTTATTAAGATGTATAAAAAATACAGAATAATTAGCTAGGGGGAAATATAATTTTCCAATAATTTTGCCATCAACACCCTTGTTTATAGATGTTGGAGATTGGCCTGTTTTCCAGTGTAGTTCTGTTTCTCTGACTGTGTCTGGCTGGATGTGCTCTCTTCATCCTCTGACATTGGAGTTGGCTCAGAGCTCGTCTGCCTGGCTGTGTGTTTCCTGGATGGGGCCGCCTTTTACAGCTGCTTTTTGTATCTCTGCTTCTGTCTCCTTGAACCCCAGTCAGCCTTGGCAGATGGCCACTCACACTGAGCCTGGTTCTGCAGGTTTCTTCCTGTTAAAAGGGAGTTTTTCCTCTCCACTGTCACCACAAGCATGCTTAGTGTGAGGAATTGCACTCCAGTCAATGAGTTGATGCAATCAACTGGTTTTCCTTAGATAGAAAACTTTGAATCAACTTGACTGTATAATCTGGTGAGCTGTAGAGTGCCTTGAGATGGCATGTGTTGTGAATTGGCACTATAGAAATAAACTGAATAAAATTGTATTTTCCATCTATTTTATTGTTATTGTTTGATTTTGGCTTTTCACATTTGTATTCCTTATTAAGTAATTTATTGTAGGCTCAGTTTTATTTACAATAGACGATTGGTTCACATTTCCTCTAAGTAAGGTGACTTTTGATTTTTACATGTGCAGTCTCACTTTTTGGTCGCTTTGCAGTAATATTGTGTTTAATTCAAGTCACATTTATTTTTGTTGTACTCTGCTTAGTTATTAATTAAAACTATATATTTTTTTTCTCTTTGAAAACAAAAGCTTTACAACATGCATCTTTCAGTGCCCATCTTTTTTACATATTCTACCATAGGCCTGCCTCTTCACTACACTGTTTACTGTTCTTGCGTTTTTAGTGTTTCTTTTTAGTAGTATGAAATCATTATGTTCTGTTCTGTTTTTTTTTTCTTGGGTTTTTTTTTTATAGCCATGTGCTTCGTGACTCTTTCCCACCTTTAGCCTATCCGCGACACGCCTGGTTGTTTACACTTAGCGGAAGTGACGTCACCTGCGTTTTGAATCGTGCGAGCTAACTGGAGATTGATCGAGCCTGCATAACCTTTGCACTGTTCAACCCGACCCTCCTCTCTCACACATCAGGGGGGGGAAACTGCAAACTTCATGTATCCATAATCTCTAACGCGGTAAATCTTAGTCGCTCTGTTTAAATAATCCAGGTTTCCGTTACTATGGAAACAGTCCATTGTCTTGCTAGCTGGTTGTTTTCGGTAGCTAACGGCGCTCCTTTTCCGCTATGACTCTTACATAATATTTAATATTTTATCAACATGGTGTTTTTTGTATCCCATTTAGTAGATTAATACAGTTTATATGTTGATGTTGTTTATTGAGAGTCGTTTAGTGGTTTATCATCACCCTCAGCCGCTGTAATAACCGTTAGCTCTTTAATGTGCTAATAGCACAACAAAGCTAATACACAAAAAGGTCATGTTGCTCAGCTGATGCTCGACATGTTCATGATGTAGGATCAGTGTCAACATGCTTAGCTTACCGGAAGAAGGGGTTTTGTAACGTCTTTTTGTAACATCTATATTTAGGCCCTAGAGTGTAGCCTTGTTAGATGAGCGACAGCTGTTGGTTTGGGTTATTTAAAAATGTCGCTGGCTGCTGTCAGTAATAGCTACCCTGATCATCATCAACAGGAGAACAACATGGACCTCCACAAAATCATCCACAGCGCCCTGCACGAATTTATCCAGACTTACATTCCTGATGCAGACCTAAGGTAAGACCCTGATCAGAATGATTCAAATCCCTTTAAAGTCAGAATTGTTCATCTTTATCTAGATTAACTATAATAGAGCTTTGGTTACTTCAGTTATTGAGCCTGAATGACATCTAGAAAAACATATTATTGGCTATTTAAAGCATCAGTACATTGTGCTGATAATGGTTTCAAACGTTTTGTGATGTAATACTTTGAAAATGATTTTTATATGTTAGTATTTACCCATTGCATGTAAATAAAAAAATGTAAATGTACATTAGGATAACTTTTTCCTACCCTCAAAGATAAAACTTGGCAGGCTTCAGTAATTAAAAAACTACTTTTAGTCTGGAGTACCTTTTTTTTAATTTCATCATTTATGATGGAAAACTCTATGGCGGACCAACTCTGCCATATTTAGAAATAAATACAGAAATAAATGATAAGAATACAGTTATTTGCCCACAAAATACTATAAACAAATAAATGTAGTGAGAAATTGAATTATACAGTCGTATAATTTTAATTTTATTTTAATTAACTTCTTTATTTATTCACATTTGTAATACTTATCTTATTTATTTATTGTCTGTTATAATCTTCAGTTTTATTTACTTCTTACTTATTTTTTTAAGGTGTTTATGTGCATGATAGAATATTTTTGTCTGGTTTATTCTTCCTTTGTATTTCTTTTACCCTCTTTATTTCTGCCTGTCGTTTTTACATTTCTGTATGCATTTCTGCCTCATTATGCAAATGAGTAATGGCTGTGTCTTAGAGGGTCAGGCCCATGTGAATTAAATGCAACTCGTATCAAATCCACAATATATTCTGCAAAATAACCGTTGATGTTAACCTTTTGTAATGATGTAATAAACTATGTGATAAAACATTAATGCTTTGTTGCGCTAACCTAGAATATCTTGCTTTTTAAAATTTTCGTTGTTTATGTACTTACAATTGGAACAGCTTGAACAGGACACATTTTGATTTACTCTAGGAGCTCATCTAAATCCATTCACGGCTACAGAATAAAGTAGACTGTACATTATAGATTTCACAAAGCCTCTGAGATTAGGTCAAAATGTTTACACTTTCTTCCATTGGATGGAAAGGTTTATATTTGTCTTCTTTTCAAGCAAACTAATGGTAGAAACATTGTGAAGTTATGGTGATTTTATCCCCCCAAATGCAGCACGCTAGATGATGTTCTTCTGTCGTACATCACTGGAGTCCTTGAGGATCTGGGCTCCCAGCAGAGCGTTGAGGAGAACTTTGATGTGGAGGTCTTTGGAGAAATGCTGGAAGCTTACATACCTGGGTTTGCTGAAATTGACAGGTAACACAGCCACATGTTGTCTCTTGGTTGGTTATATAAAAGCAAGACAAATAGAGATTTTTAAATAATGGTTTTGATTTTTTCTTTAGTGTCAAAGTTTATGAAATGATGTTCAGTCTGGCTTCAAAGCTGGCCACTGCTCGGACATCGGGTGAGTGTTTGATTATATTGTTTTTAAGCTTTCCTTTACCAGCCTGCGTTACAAACTAAATGTTGATTATCTTTTGTTGCTTTTCAGCTGACAAAGAAAACAGCGTGCCTAAGACAGGGACAGAACAGCTTTCTTTGAAACTTACTACCCTGGCCAGTCAACCAGCGCCAGGGCAAGAACCTCAGTGCCTTAAAACACAGACAGAGGGCGCTACAGCCAAGGTGATGACAACAACACGCATCAGCAGTTTTACTTTCCACCTCAAGCTTTAGAATTAATAATTAAAACTATAAATATGGTGTTCTTCAGCTGTCCGTGTCTGAGTGGGAGATCCAAGAGCAGCACCTGCTGGAGATGTTTCCAAAGTGCAGTTTGTCAGAAGCTCGCAGTGCCCTTTCCATTGCTAAAGGAGACATGGAGGAGGCGGTTCGACTTATCATAGAAGGGGATGTGCAGCTCAGCCCTACTCCTCTTAATGTAAGTCTCCATGATGAAAAAACTTTGCGCTTTATCTTAAGGGCTCTCCACCATTTTTAAGTTACCCCTGCAACCTGCAAACGTTATGAACCCCTGTTTATCAATTTTACAGCTTGAAGGGTTTTTCCACATTCTTCTTTATGAAGAGGTTCAAGTTAGAACAGAAATATCCTTTATCATCCCACAGTGGGGGAAATCAAGGCGTGTCTGTGGTAAATCATCATCGCTACAGTTTCTCTGCTCTGAACTTAAGCTATTTCTTTCTAACACATGGGTGTGATTTGATCTAAGCCTTTCAGTGTTAGCTCTTACTTTGCACTTAGTGTTGTTTTCCTGGATGGAGTTATGTGTCCCTTTTTTCAAGTGTTTGGAAATCGCTAACAGGTTTTTTTTTAGTGCTGCACTGTGTCCCTTTTATCAACAGGTTTCTTTGTCCCTGCAGGAGAAAAGCCTCCCATTAGCATGGTACCATGCCATGGTGTGTTCATAATCACAAAACTTGCATTTATACTTAGTTTGAAATAACTGATACGATGGTCTTTACTAGTTGGCTGATTTCTGAAAGCAGTTCATTGATCTGGATTTATGCATCTACTTTGGGACTGTTAAAGGTGTAGTTGCGGATGTTCTATTTCTGGGTGAATCATCTAAATAAGTGGTCCTCTTAATTGTCAAATATTCTGGTGATATGTTTACGTAATACCATCCTACTTGCACATCCCCATTTTCACTTACTGGTGGTGAGTCTGACATAGTGGAAAAATTGCAAATCTTTTGGAAAGTAAGTTTGTATGAGCGATGCAAAAGGAAACTTTTAAGCAGAGCGTGCACGAGGAGAAATGGGCTCATGCATGCTCTCGTACACGTTTAATAGATGCTCCCTCTCGGGAGCAGGTACAGGGTTGTGCATGTGCATTTTTTATATATTTTTTTAAGTGCAAAGGGCGGTTCTTTTCAAAAATCCCTCACTATACCTTTAAACTAAAATTGGTTCAATTCAAATTTGAAAATTATTTGAACACGTTTTGACTCATAAACGATGCTGTATTTTTGCTGGTCTGTAACATAAAATCCCAATAAATGCAGTAAAGTTTGTAGTTGTTGCATAATAAAGAATACTTCTACATGCCTTAGTAAACAGCTGAGTTGATCTCATTCTGCTGTCTCAGGTAAACCAAGGGAAGAGCATTTCCTCTCTTGCGGACCAGAAACTTAAAGAGAGTATCCTTGAGAAGTAAGTCAAATGGTTAATATCATGGCTGTAAACAGAAATATCCTCTCAAGTTAATGTTCAATCTCTATCTGTGCAGATACATGCTGGTGGACAGTGAGGAAGATAACAAAACACATCGGCCCGTCGCCCCCAAAGATGTATGATTCTGAGCAGATTTCATCTTCAGAAAGTTTTTTTTTCTTTTCAGTAACACTTTTTGTCTCTCTTAATCAGGCTCCAAAAAAGCTTGTTCGCTACCATGGTAACCAGGTGGTTACAACAAAAGGTGAGAGATACCAGCTTGTGAAGAAAAACGAGGATGACGAAATGAAGAAGACCTACGTCCACCTGAAGCCGGCCCGAAAGTACCGCTTTCATTGATGATGAGCTCCTGCAGCTAGTAACAGCATTGTTTACACTACTCCTTTATCCAGCTCATTAAAACGGAACTTGGTGTAATTTTTTTTTTCTCCCCAAGTAGTAGAAAGCATTTTGTCTTTTCAGTGTGGGAGTGGCTTATTTTAAACATTTCTAACCATCAGGCCTTGAAAAAATATCTTGGTATTTTAGCTGCGTCGCTGATGCTTTTCAAACTTTTTTTCATCAAGCTGTTGTAAGTTGTTTTTTGTTTTGTTTTTTTGTGTGACAGACAGCCAATCAGATTTATTTTTGGCCACCTCAGCAGGTCTGATGTTGCACTGACAGCTCTTTTCGGGCAGGAATTATTGATCCATGATATTTCCTAGTGAGCATTTCTATGTTTGTGAATAAGTGGTGCTGCCGAAGTTAATTTAGGACATTAGAGGTCTTAGTGTCTTTCCCCATCCCCCATATATTTCATCATGGTTTATTATAGAATTTTGCTTAAGCCTTTAATTATGTATGTTGTGTTTTTGCTACACTCCAAAACTGTATTTTATCTGACAGATTCACAGATTTGTAAGTTATTGCACTGATCCAGGGTGAAGGCAAATGTCTAAAAAGAAAGGAGTCTTAGTATGTGTCTTTATTACTGATTGGGGAAAAACTGTATATTTGTTATTCTCTACTGAGCCACTTGGACAAATAACAGATTTGGCTTCGCCCTGACAAAATAAGTCTAATTTTCATCCATCATGTTTACTGAAAAAGCTAAATTAATGTAAACATTTGCTGAAAAGCAAATACATTTCTTTTTCTAGAAGTGAACAAACTACAACACCGTCTTATGTATTGGAACATGTGGTTTTTGGTTTCCTTCAATTCTTCTGTAAATTGCAAACCTGATGAGTTTTATCTTGAAGCCCAGATCATTTATTTTTGATATGTAAATAATTATGTCGGCAAATCCTTAAATACTTTGCAGCGGTGTTACCAAAATGTTAGCTGCCTGTATTAGTTTTTGAAAGCAATGATTTGCAAACCTAGCTTGACCTCTTCATTAAATTTGAAATGGCAATAGAGATAAAATACAGTATATCTGTTACTGTATGATGTATGTTCATGCCTTTAATTTGAAAAACCTCTCAGTTTAGATGAGGATAAACAGTTGAGAAAGCAGGACAGGCTATTCATTTTTCAGTTCTCTTCAACATAATGTTCAAATAGTGATGTCTTAATGTTGTGTTTATCAGGAAACGGTAATTTATTGAAGCTGGATAAAAAATAGCCTCTGTTGTACTAAAACCAAACAAAAGCTATACATTATACAAACCATGAGGAAAAGTTGGGATACCGTACCCCCTTATAACAAGTCTGAAAAATGTACTTAATTACTCGCATTCTCTCTGGGATAATGTAGTCTGCCGATCATGGATTTATGAACATCTTACCGCGAGTTTGTTCACTTATCATCAGAAGAACACCAAACTAAATCTCAGAGCTTTAGAGGAGGAAATCCTCCAATGAGTTATGTTCTAATCAAGCACTTGATATAATAATATTCTTTAAACATTTTCCTTTGTATTAATTGAATTTTACAATATTGTTGAATTGGTATTTAAAAACATACATTTTTTGGAAGGGTCCTGAGGAGAGGATTCTTCCCACCTTTTAAACAGTGTTAATTATGGTATTTAAAAAAAAAATGCTTAGATACTATCTGAGATTGAGGAAGTTATTGTAGGAGATGATTATGGAAGAATTGTTTTAATGGTCACACTGGATACAACAAATAAATACTTGATAAAAAACTTTATGTAATGCCTCTTTTCATAATTGCTGGATTTGTGCCTTTCTTTGATTAATTGATTAATAATAGGTAGGTAATTAATATGCTTCATAGTTATTTAATAGAATTTGACAGAGCATCTTACAAAGGATATTCACCTTAAGGTAAAATGTATTAGTTGTTTGGCTTCTCTGTTTTTGGGGTGGTTGTTTTTACCAAATGGAATGTTTTCAACTCTGCATAATCAAGTAAACCATTATTTCATTACCTGCTTATTTTGATAATCAATTGATATTATGAATTGCTGTAACATAAGCAGGAATGTTTTCCAACTTTATATGTTGGAGGTTTCATCCCTGGCTGAGTTTAACTCTTATCAGATGTGTACAGTAAATCTTCAAAGCTGATGACGTGGGTCAGAAAGTATGATTCATTGACTTAGAAGTCCCTACTATTGGTGGATATACTGAATTGTTGCAGATATAACATTTTAAACCTCTAGAAGCAAAAACATACAAAGAAGATATGGAAATGTTAAGACATTTAGGTTATTGTAAAATATGTTGCACTGACAAACAAGGCCTGTTACAGCTGAAATACAAAGTAAAATCTGAATAACGTAATTAAAACAGCAGTGGTTTGACCCATTGCTCTCAACACATAAAATGTATATTAACACTGATTCAACAGGTTTGCAAATCATTGTTTTATTTAGCATTCTGTGCAACTTCTGAAAGTTGGATTGTGTTTATAAAGATGAAAGGTGTGTTTTTTTCAGGGAAACCTAAAACTACTGTGGCTCTTGTCTCAGTTGTGTTTGTGTGTGAATTTTTGCCCCACTTGCAACTATTGTAAAATGAGTGAACTCCTTTATTCTTTTGAGTTGTTTATTTAGGACAAATAAGCTGATCTGTTTCTTCTTCTCCCAGGATTAACTATTTATATTGCTCCTCTGTTTGATGTAACGTGCAGCTCTTTGAATCCTATGATCTGTTATTCCCCTGACTGTAAAATAGAACTGGATGTTAAGATGATGTGATGTTATATTTATCATGCAGTGGTGTTACTGTAGATCAAGGAGCAGACCTTTCTGAAACTGTTAATATTTTTATCTTCATCATAGCTTCTGATAAACAATTGATAGTAAACCTAACTTTTGTAGACAACCATGGGCTTCCTGTTTAAGATCTAAAAGAAATTATTCAGATAAATCCGAGTGAAACATTTTACTTTGCATGTCCACTTATTTTCAACATCCTAGGCAATCTTTAGAAGTAAGATTGCTTTTTAATTATTTTTAAAGAAAAAATTGGGTTTAGAAATTTTAGTATTATCTTGGCTTTTTTTTTCCTCTTTCAATGTTCTAAATGACAAGTCAATTAAAGATAAATAAATCCAGTTTTACATTAAATCGAGATGCTTTCTTATAGTTTACCAGTTAATTTAAAAGGTTATCCATTAGTATTTGTGCTCTGGACTTGCTGTTCCAATGTTCAAAGGACAATTTTACCTCCTCTTCTAACGATTACCTCACACAGGATACGAAAATCAACACACATCACTAATTGTGTACTTTTAACCAAATATTGTACTACCTGCTTTAAAGACTACAAGTCTGGGATACATTTTTTTTTAAATGGTTGAGGTAAATCCAGATACTTTATTCGGTGTCGGACTATCAGTATCAGACTGTTCTATTAAAACAAAGTTTAACAATTTAGGAGTCCAGAACATTATGAAGGAAGCCTGGAGATGTTTGATCTTTCATGCCCGTCTGCAAATAAACTTTCTCAATAAATGTTTCACCAGAACAGCAGAAGACTCCGTATTCCAAACAGCATTAATGAAACACTTTCAGATTTAAAGCTTTTTAATTCCAGAGTGAAAGCAAACACATTCACCATAATATAGAAAAGTTTCAACTCAACTTCCTTTGTTGTCATGTATCCTATCAGGCAAATACACAGTAAACAATTCATCTAGAAATTGAAACACTTTGATGTATTTTTTTCTAACAGATAAATTAAAACTCATTGAATAGAGTGCAATTAATAAAGAAATATATATAAACACTATTTAACAAGATGAAAATCTGCTGGGACTGACTTTCTGAAGTTTGCATGGTGAGAAAATAGTGTGTTTGGCAAACCACATATTATTCTGCTTTTTCTGTCTCAAACTAATCTGCAATATGCAAAAACTTCTGGAAAAGGTTTAAAGAAAGGTATAAACAAAATCAGATGTCTAAGAGGCCTTAGAGGGAAATTTAGTCTCCAGCTGGCAGGCTTGGTGTATTTTTCAGGGTGTTAAGTGTTTATGCCGGATGTAAGAAAAGTCCAAATAAATGCATGTCTGATTATTGATAAGTTTAAAGTGCCTGTAATGGAGCTCTTTTAAAACAAGTTGTGTTTGTGTTGCTTAACTATTTTATTTCTAATAGGAAAAAGAAAATGGAAAAGACAAGCTAAACAAGCTTTTCCAAAACTTGACCACTAGATGGTGCTGTAAGCTGCACAACGACAAAGCAGTAGATGATCTTATTAGCTCATCAACTGGTGGCATTTAATATTTATCATTTGTTCCATTAAACTTATCGTAGTTTTGTTAGATTTCCAGCTAGTCACATTTATATGCAAAGCTCCGTCTTTTATAGTTTGGCTGCAAATTCAACAAAATCTTATATATAAATACAAACAAAAGCCTTTTTTAAATTAATACCCTTAGCTATACTCAACTCATACCTTTATCATCTAATAACTGAGTGATTTTTATATTCTTTCTAAATTATGGTGAGTCTTGTTGATAAATGAATGCAGATTAGTATGAACTGACATAATGCAGATAAAGTTATTCTAAAGAACAGTTTTTTCTGTGAAAACGAATGTAATATTGGGATTTCAAAATTCATCCCTTAAGATATGAAATCTCTTTATGTCACCTATATAAGCAATGTTTACTCATCTAAAACACAGAGGCTTCCTCAAAGGTACAAATATCAAAATTTAAGGCCAAAGCGGAACTTGTAAGACTTAAGGAAACACTGATTCAGGGAAATATGTGTGGAAGTCTTCACTCCAAGGGGGGGCAAAAAGGGAAAGAAAATAATCCTCTTAAGAGTTGGTTAAAATCCCAGTGGTGTAATTCATTTCCTGACTCCGTACCCTTATTATGACAGTGGCATTCTGAGACAGAAGCAGAATGGTTTCATGTTGGCTGATTGCTGCCATGCACTGCTGCTTAGCTCCGACGACAGAAAGCGTACTGAAGACACACACGCTTCACATGCAAACAGTTTGTGGAGCAGTCCGTTCAGCGGCTTGGAGCTCTAACTGAAACACTGGTCATATCTCCCTTTGATCATCGTTTTTAGTAAAGGCCCAACCTACAGAGAAGAAAGAGGAGTTTACTGTTTCATAAAATCGCAAATAATGCAGCACTCTGCCCTAAATGTTCATCTTCTGTTGGTGGAAAAATCAAGCTATCCATTAATATTCACAGTAACTGGGTTGTTGGGAGGGTCTGTATCCTGGAGGGATTTTATTTTAACATTGACCTAAATATAGATCATTTTTAACTACTCTAGAAACAGGCAATGTGACATTCAAGTGCAAACATTATTCAGATGATAGTGTTTACACTGCGCTTCGTTTGCAACAGTAATAGCAGCAAACAAATGTATGTGTATATATTTTTTATTTACCTCATGTGGATCTCCAAGTGCTTCTCCAAGCATCTTCTCTATATTCCTCATGATAGCAACCTTCTGATGAGCTCGCAGAGGGTATTCTATCTTCTTGGGCGTAGGAGCTCCCTAAAAAAACACAATTAGACAAAATGGTTAAAAAATGTATTGAGAATCACACTTTCTTTTATTCAAAACAGCTTTCGACTTGAACATGCGTACTTTGTACCAGAAGTTAACAGTGATGGTCACTCCACCATTCAACAATGACTCGATGTGATGCCACCTTTAAAACAAGACAAAAATGACTGAAAGAAATCATAAAAAAACATGTTTTTTCTTCTGATAGCTTGTTTTTATTTGAAGATGAAATCAAGAGAAAGATTTTTTTTAATATGCAGTTAGAAAATAATGAGGAAAAAAAGCTTAAATAGAATTAAATCTATCATTTTTAGAGCAAATCATGTGCTTGTTGTCATTTTATATAATCTTTCACTTTTAATCTCGGGAAAACTGAATGTATACATTTGAAGAATGCTAAAGAATAATTGTAAGTAATTAAAGCTACCATTAAGAAATACAAAAATATATATTTTTTTTTTGAGTTTGTGAACCATGTGACTGACAGAAATTGAAATTCAAGCTTAAATCATTTTAGAACTGAATGGTGATTCCAGTGTCCTGCCAAAAAGTAAGCAGGCATTTAACTGTGAAGGTAGTATGGACAATTTCTATACTCAGTCTCAACACATTCTCATAACTTTATGTAAAAAACAACAAGAAAATTGAATAGTCTCATTAACTTAGGCTTACTGAACATCTGGCTTTCTTAAACTAAAACAAGATGAGAAGTCGCAGAGGTTAGCTTGTTCTTCCTGAGCTCAGCTGTCTGCCTGCAGGGCTGATATATGGCTTCCACCTTCTGTGATACAGTTTCAGTTAACATTTCTATCTATTTTTATCCAGAACAAATTTTCCGTTTATAATGCAAGAAGATAAACTGAGTTAAGATCTCGTTCAGCACAATTTAAACTCACACAGTTTGGTGGTTAAATGCCGAAAATAGGAAGATCAAAAGCATGTCTTACCAATACATAGGGATGTAGAGAACATCTCCAGGTCCCACAACAGCTTCATACCCAACAGTATTCTTAAAATTTGGAAACTTCTCATAGTTAGGGTTATCAAAATCAACCTAAAAAGGCAGAAGTTGTTGAAAAATATGAAAGTATGTCCTTAAGTTTAATGAGCCACTTTTAAATCTGGAGAACAGCAAAAGTTACTTGGCTCTGTCTGTCACAGGGGTGATGGACTGGGTAGGGATAGAGACACTCAAACTGGTCTGGAGGGAAGAGGATGCATCTCTTGTGGCCTTTTATCTGTGCAAAGAAGTTCTGCTGCTCGTCATAATGTGCTGGTGTCACATTGCCTGTGAAGTATAAAAACATATATGATGCTCAACATTCTGAAATATACTACTGTTTCCTTTGAAAGCCTCTCTGAAGTTAATAGAACAGGTATGTTTCCACACACAGGTGAACTCCATTTGCCAGTAAGGGTTATGGAAACTGCATTACAGAAGATAAATGAGAAGCTCACCCTCCATGCCAACAAGCAGCAGGTTGGACGTCAGTGCTCCCCAGTTTCTTTTGGCTTGCTGTTTGTTGATCCAGTTCCAATTGAAACCAAGAAAATCAACAACAATCTTCTTTCCTACTGTGTCATTTAGTGTTTGCTGCAAATAGACTCTTGAAACACATAAGGAAAGAGACGTGCTTTAATTATGAGTCATGCCATTTCACAAGCAGAGGGCTGAAAACATTCCCTAGTCCGGCTAATATTAAGTGTTGCAAAATAGAAAATGGCCTTGTTTACAGTGGAGTTTAATGTTGAACTGAATGAGGCAGAAGCTGGAAACCCAACGAAAACATCAACTGTAAGGGTTGGCAAGTTAATCTTAGTATAGTAAGAGCAACCAGATCCATCAGGTCAAAGGAATAAGCCTCTCATGTATATAACTGCTTATTCACTGGCTCTGTATCAAAGGCATGTCTTTTCTGTAACATTTAGCTGCCAGAGGTTAAAAATGCACAAATCATTTACCTCTCATCTCCTCCTTCCTCTTCTCTTTTATGCATGCTATCCACAAACTCTGAGAATTTCATTTCCACTCGACGGGATTTGGGAACAAAGTCTGTAAAGATGCACATTTTCTTCTCATCATAGTAAAGGAATTTGTGGTTTTCCGAAATGTAAACAGAGAAGTCTCCATTTCCAATGTTCTCCTGGAGGTATGGGATATCCCATTTCAGAGCTGGATATACGAGGTTTGTGTCTGTCAAAACCACCGGTTCCTGGAAGAAGATTAGGAATACTTTAATGAAATGTCAAAACAAGATGCATTCTGTCTGCACACTTAAGTGGAAGTAGGAACTAAATACGGACAACTTAAAGCAGTTTCCCTTGATTTCATTAGTTAATTCTGACGTATAGAAGGCTTTTTTTGTACCATCTAATCCTTAGAAAACCACCTTAGAAGGAACACAATCTATATGATAGACTATGCGTTTATAAAATAATATATAATCATGAATAATATCAATAACAGATATGAACCAAAAAAACTAGCCCCACAAAAGAACACAAGCTGAGATTATGAGGCACAGAGGGGAAGTGGCTAAACTTAACATCACAAAAGCTGCTTTCATCCATTTAAAAAGGGGAAGTCTTGCAGATGTCCAATAAGTCTTGACATCTAGGTGGTAACAGACATTTTTCCATCAACAATGAGTAAAATACACTGGGATGAACAACATTTAAATTATGCTCCTGCTATCAGTACTTTGCAACCATAGGACAAGCAGCAGTTCAAATCTAAATTTTAATTTTCAGTTACACTTTTTATTAGGGCTAGGTAAAGAAATCGATTTAATCCATTTTGAATCGATTCCTTTACATTTTTGCTAAATCGATGTCTAGGGAATGAGATTGATTCGTTTAGTGACCCACGTGAAGTTCACATTCAAATAAGCAGGAAAGATGCACTCAAGATGACTTCAAGCCAGACAGCTGCAAATATTCCCAATAGGTTGACTGAATACATTAACAAATGGGGGCTGACCGGCAAACACCCTGTAGTTGTTACAGACAACGCTGCAAATATGGTTTGTGCAGTGAAGATAATGCAGTTCCTGCATGTCTGCTGTGTCCCCGCCGTGTCACGTCTGCTTGCTCGAGTGAGGCTTCCCTTTTTGGCTTTTCACAAACAAGTTTGCACTTATGAGACAGTTTTGTTCACATCTCAAGTTTAAACTGTCTGATTTACAAGTTTGCACTTTGTGTTTAATGTGACAGAAAAAAACAAAATACATGAGTATTTTGAAACACAGTTCAACCACTTTCTTTATTGTAAAAACAGATCGAATCGAAATTAATCGATTTAGAACTGTATGAATCAAAATCGAATTGATTCAGGACTTTGGCGAAAAAACCCAGCCCTACTTTTTATGCTTCTGCAATATAAAAAAAAAACTGAAGCAGCAACTGTTAATAGTAAATAAACTTGCTTACTGTAAATCATTTGAAGGCTGCATCTAACCCTATCAGATAATTGCACTTTAAAAATGTGATTGTATCTTGTACAATTCATTTTAATAGCTATTGTATTTTGCACCTATGACAAGTATTGATGTCAAAAATGTATGTAATAAAACAACGTAGTGAGGGAAAAAAATAAAAATAACTTTTTAAGAATAAAGTTATCATGCAGCCAGCTATCAGTTAGTGCTGCAATTTCTTCTCCAATTGCTTAATTTGTGATTTGGTTATTAGTTGCACAGTCCAATTAAAGAAAATATATGGCCAATTGCTGCTAGCAATTCCAGATATTTCCTAAACTGTCCATAAAAAAATAAAAACCGTCTATTGATTTTTATTTTTCCCCCAATAATGATGTTGCAATATCCAATTTATCTTTGGGTTTAATTAACTATTTTAATTAAACTGTGTAGCTACTTTAAATTTAAAGGGATTTTATTTATTTCAAAACGAGTAAAATTGTACATTCTTTCTAAAAAAAAAAATAAATAAATAAATAAAATAAAATAAAAAACTTGCATAATAAGATAAATATGAGCATAAATAGCTGACTTCCATGATAAACTGGGGGGGGGGGGGGGAATCTGGTATTCAGGTTTAAAGCGTAGTAATTCACAATAGAGAAAAATAGAAGTACCATCACTATTATTCAAATGTATATAGGCCTAAGCATCTTAATTAGATTTTTTTTATCTACTTTTTAAATATTTCAAATAAAACTTAGAACATTAATGCCTTCAAAACCTCCAATCTTAAAAGTTCTTAAAATAAAAGTTCTCTAAAGTTGAAAATTTTCACTCACAAATGTAGCTAACTAGACCACGGTTGTAAATAATACAGCAGCAAGAGAAAACAAAAATTGTCATGCAAAACACTTTATATTAGAGTTAGTCAATTTATTTTGATGAATTGCAAAAACTTAAAATGCAAAAAGCCTTATCACAAAAACCTTTTGCATCTGGAGGTTTTTGTCATATCCTATTAAAATAAATGTAATCTATTTTAAATAATTTAACTATTAAATTGCCGTTCAATGTTTTGCATCTGCATTAGTTTGCAAACTATAAAATAACCAAATATAACTGCAGTTCATATATTTCCAAAATTACATTTTGCGATTTAGGTGCGCGTGCTTCGCGTGCATGCGCTCCAGGGTCTACGTGACTAAATGAACGTAGCCCGTGGTGCGCGCTCCCGCGGCCCGGCCGCCTGCAGCGGCTCGGTTTCACTTTCACCGGAGGACGCTGAAAATCTGCTGCTGCGAAACCCGTTAGAGGAACATTTACACCAGCTGGTCTGCGTTCATTTTTCTATTATTAGCAAAGGCGATAAAAGTCTGAATAATGTTACAGATCAGTGCCGTTAAGGCAGATAAATATTGCAGAGAGAGAAGATTATTTTATTTAACCTGATGTAAATTTCTGTTTGCTACAACAGGTGTACATATATATACAAAGCTGATAATCAATCTTGACCTTCTTTTAATTAAAAATGAACATAATCGACCTATAAAATTAATAAATGAAGATATGTGGTAAGAATACTCAGCTTTTAGCCTTAAAATTTATCCTTTAAACCTAACAGCTATTATCATAATACAACTATTCTTTCAAACATATAAAAATCTAAAAAAAAACTACAACTTCATTTATCACAAGACGGATTTAAGGGTGGCTTTTAAACACCGCACAGCAACAGAAGTACACAGGAAGAGCTCCTCAGTAGCTCAGATTGCTTTAGCATCTCTTGTGCCATTTTCTGAAGGTCATTTAGAAAGGAGGAGTTCACTTTTACGCAGTGATTAATGCTATTCTTGTATAACAGTTCTCAGGAGATTAACATCGCAGTGCAGATCCATAAAAAGCAGGAAAGCATAGGAAAAGGAAACCTGGATGATTTTGAGTCAGTACAGATGTTTTGCTCACATCACATTTCTGTAAATGTTGCTGATGGGAATACTATGAAGGTGTTTTAATATATAGCAGTCAGTGTAAAGATAAGATACAAACAGCAATGAATCTAAAATTGAGTTTGCACATTTGGTGTTTTGTAACACAGCTTTAATTTCGGGGCATGTAGTTCACTAGAGCTCCAAAGGTTGCCACAAAAATCCTCTTTCTTCCATGACGACTTAATTTAGCTGGTAGATGTTCATAATATTGTGCTCCTTCTTCGTTTTTAGGATGTCCTGCAGATCTTGAACAGGGTCTGATTAGTTTCTTTAGCAAAGCAATGGTCACCTTGGAGGTGCGTTGGGGTCTTTATCATGCTGAAATACTAGCCTGTGACCCAATTGCTGCATTGTTCGCTCAATAAAATTATGGCTCCGCACTGCCATTGGCACTTATGCAGCACCAAACCATGACTTTTCCACCAACATGCTTGACTTTAGTAAACCATACTAGTCTTTTTACTCCTCATCTGGTCACCCAGTAGTTATGGACCATCTGAGCCAAATATCTCGCTCTCATCAGACCAGAGGACCTGGTTCCAGTAATCCAGGTCCTTAGTCTGCTTGTCTTTAGGAAACTGCCTCCTTATGCATCATCTTAAAATGCTTCATCTTGAGATGACAGGCATGCAGACCATTTTGATACAAGATGCCATGTATGGTCTGAGTACTGACATGAGGAGGGAAAATAACCCAACTAACCGCAATCTGGACATGTTAACCTTGAGGTGTTGCAGGCAGTGTACGCATTAATATGTGATTTCTTATGTGCTGTCCCACTTAATGTTTATTAAAATGTCAAGGTGGAACTCATTCTAGTGCAGTACTGCAAAATTTGATTTACTTGTTAACAAAATGCAATTCAGTCTGTATTTGTTACACAAAAGATGAAATATTAAGCAATACGTCACCCTTTGCAAAAAGCAAACAGCTCATGGAAGGCCAGGGAAGTGGGGATGTTTTTGGGAACTGAAACATGGTCAGCAGCATTTATTTAAGTAAAACATACCATTTTAAGAGAACAATGCCCTAGCAGAGAATGTGCTATTGAATAAAGACGTACTATCCTGTTACATGAAAACAAAATAAAAGATGTTAATTTAAAGCTGATTAACCTGAAATGAAAACAACTACACAGACATGAATAATAAAAACTCCAAAACCAAATGTAAACAAAGGCATAATGTTGTCGGTCCTGAATAGACACACTGCCAGATAAAGTGCTTACGGTATGTAAAATCAGATGCCAAACAAAAAGAAGAGTTAATGAAAAATTAAAAAAATTTATTTTCTGACCTTAAAAATTTTACAATTAGTCGACTATAAAAAAAAAAAAAAAAAATTAACCGCTATTGCAAGCAGCGCCAACAAGATCAATTAAAGTAGTTGGTCGAATTTTTAAGTGATGCTTTTATATCTTTAAGCACTGTTTATACTTCAGTTTAAAGTCTGCATAAGAGCTAAGGACCTCATACTTGCTGATCAAGGACTCATCAATCAATAGTTTAAACCATCGCTGTTACAGTGCTCTTATCTTTTGATGAGCACTGCTTGTCAGCTGTCTAAAAGGATGGCACTATGTGCTTCCCTCACATACAAAAATAAACGTATTCAGCTGTTTGTAAATCTTTCTAGACACACAAATCCATGATTTGAAATTTCCCAACTGTTAACAGAGCGGGGGTTTAAAACAGTAGAGCAGAGAACTGCAGGTTGACCCACATATTTAATGGGCTTTGCCAAGCAGATATTGTATGAAATACTCTACATAAAATCTAACAGTAGAAAATCGGTTGTTTATTGTCTAATCTTATTTAAGTGTATATTTAAATAAATTCTGAGTGGTATATATAAAATATCTAATTAATCACATAAAATTAGGACACATTTTTCAATAAATTATATACCGGGTAGCAGTGCCAGTAACTGCATCATTCTCTACATTTTGTTTAAACATATTACTACAGAACATCTGTTTTAGTGTGATCATTTAAACATGAATTGTAGATGAAGAAAGAATTTAACTCCTTATATGTGACAATTTTGGCTTATTTGGTTCAAATAAAAGGGTGAAAATCTATTCAGATCTTCTGATTTACATCAATGCTGCCCCACGATAGAGTCAACAGGTGCATTCAACCAACTGATGTGTAATTAATACTCTGGATTTAGTCGACCTAGATCCTTAAAAAGCTTTCGTTTTGCCTGGATAACATAAAAAAAAAAGCTAATTTGCCTTACTTTTAAATGATTTACATTCACCTTAATGGAGGTCTATATGCATTTTATAAATTCCCCCATTCTCAAGACAGATAATGGAAATAACAAGAGTGAAAAATAGCACAGTGAAAAATATCTACCTCAGCTTCTTTGCACTGAATTCGTGTCATCATCTGTTTGTTCCCTAAATCAGAAATGTCCCAACTCAGATCTACATCAACTTAGATCTACGCCACCTCAGATCTACGCCAGCTCAGATCTACGCCAGCTCAGATGACTATATATGACTATATTTGTCATATCAGTATTAAAATATCTTCCACCAACTGTTCCTAGACTTTTAAGCTCATGACCCACAATACAAGACGTGTGGTCCCAATTACCAATTTGTGTATTTTTAAGCCAATCACACACAGACATAATAGTAGCAGGAACATCAAATATATAGTTTATATTTTAAGTTAAATTTTATTTTTTTCATTTATCATGCATAGATTTAATCTGTAAAGTAATTTCCAGTCTGGGGATCAGTCTAATGCACAGATCAGGTCTGTAATAATTAGTGTTTTTATACATTGTATAGTATTATAAAGCAAATTTAACGTTAAAGTACCCTATAAATACTTGACCTAAACTGCTTTATATTAAAACAGTGAGTCAAATATCCTGTTTAAAGCAAAGGATATATAAATATCCAACGTAACATAAGGCAAATCCTAAAAACCATAAAGAAAGTCATTCAAATGGTGTTTTTAAAAAGTAATAAAAACGATCGGAATGTATTCCTTCCTAAGTTTTTACTGTAACTGAAATTAAAAATAATTCTAGATTAAATAGGAACCGTGTCAACATTGTTAACCCCTTCCTTCAATCTAAAATATAATAGATATTAACTTTTACTATCAGTACCTTTCCATTTCCGTGTTTATGCTTCTTTAAATTGAGCCGTCAGGTGAAAGGTTCACTTTTATTTATATATATATATACACCTAACTGCAGCGGAGTTACCTCGTTGTTTATGAGCATCTCTGCCCTGGGATCCGTGTAGGACAGCCGGGGAATGGGCTTGGTTGGGAAAGGGTATTTTCGGAGCTGGGAAATATCCCAGCCTCTACCCTGGACGTCGGAAAAAGCCGCTCCTCCGTCGCTCGCCGCCGCCTCGGCCTCCGCAACAGTCGCCGCTGCCATGGTGGTAGGACGAGCCCCGCTTCAGCTGCTTCGCCTCGGTCCTCCTAACAATGACAGCGGGGAACAGCTGCTCCTTTAAATATAAATAGTACTAATGTGACGGAAACCACTGGGACAGCCCCCCACCCTCCCTGCTCACGTGTATTAATAATTTAATTAAATTCGTGAGCTCCTGTCAACCCTGAGGCTGTGGACACAGCTCTGCTCCGTGGGTGAATGTTTACACGCTGCAGTGACAGGCAGCAAACAAAACCACAAGCTTGAACGGGCAGGAAGACGTCCTCATAAATGAAGGCCACCAATATTCTACAGCGCCCTCTAGCGTCTCGGGTCACACAGGTTCTCCCCGTGATTACAATACTGAAAAATAGAATGGAATAGAAATTCCCTAAATGGGGAAATTCTGGTGTTTACAGCAGCAGAAAGATTATTTAAAAAAAATCTCACACAAATGTGGACCCTAGAAAATGTATAAGAATAACATACTAGTGAAGATGTACTGTTAATTTTATCAATATAAAACTGTGCATATGGAGAATAAATAACCAATATACAGCTATGAACATTTTTATAGTAATGGTTATTTGAAAATAGCAGCAACAACAGAGATGTGCAAAATGGCAGCAGCATGTAATTTAATAACTTAGATAGAAACTGTGCAAATCAGCATGAATATAATGACTTACTGAGGTTGCGGGAACAGTGGTGGTTATAGAGAGGGTAACCCATTAAAAATCAGCAGGCTTTAGCCTGCTCTGCAAGGCTTTAAACCTGGGTTTGAATAGCGACAGTCATTCTCAAGCACATATCAAGGTGGATCGATTTCTATTTTTGATTATAGTCATGGTGCGGAATCCTGCTTCACAGCAGCAAGTTGAGCCAAACATACTCAAAATGTGTAGGGTCATCTTTGAGCACGCCATTTCACTTTTCTTTCACCAGTTCACTGCGGTTCTTCCAGCAGACCACGCTTTCTTTCACTTTTTCTCATCGTCTTCTCCCTCTTTCCCACCTCCCAGCTTGCCACAGGGTTGCCTGCTGTGTCTTAAAGTGGCTTTCACCAGCAGTCTTGACTGACAGCAGCCCATTAGCTAATTTGTATCACGTGTAGCCTGGTCCCAGGCGCTCTGGAGGGCTTTACCGTACAAACAGGAGAAGCAGCGCAGGCAAAATTAGATACTGCCGTCAGACAACATGCCGTAATTAATAAATTTAGAAATGTTTTAAAACAGGTTGGGTCTGGATTAGCCAGCAGGTGGGTCCGGATCCGGACCACAGTCGGCTAATCTGTGACCTCTGCTTTATAGAGTGGACCAAGCTTTGGCTTAGAAAACATTCAAATTGAACTGGAAGAACGGGTCCGCCCTGTTAGAAATGGGGAGTTGTTTGGGTTCTTTGTTAGCTTGCAATACCTAATACTGGTCTATGCCTTTGAAAGAGGGATCATTGGAGGGAATTGTTGGCCTGGCTGAACAGCCAAGATGATTTGTCCCCTGTATGAGGGTGGGGGATTTCGATGAGAGTGGGAAGGAATCATCTCTACTGCTGCATTGTAGGTTTTTGAAAGCTGAAACATAAGTCCACACTGTCTGTTTAAGGTTGTTTTTTTCTTTCTTTACATAAATGGCTTCCTTCACACCCCTTTCAAACCACCTGTCTTCTTTGTCCAAAATGTGAACATTCTGGTCCTCAAAAGAATGTCCTTCCTCCATAAGGTGTAGATGTACACAGCCCTTTTGATACAATCAAATGATTTCATGGGCAATCCTAGAGGAAAAAAAAAAACCTGGTGCCGACCCTGCCGCACCCCTGGTAAATTTGGCCAAGAACTGCAACTGCTTGGTGCATTCAGATCCTTTTTATACTTTTTACTCTCAGGCAAAAGCAGAAGCAACTCCGCATGATACTGTATGTTAGCATTTTGCAGGGATTGTTTAAACCAATCGCATGAAAAATTACTGATGTTAAATTATAAAGCTAATAATAGATGATTATGAATCAGAATGTGTTTTGTTCTCATCTGTATTTTTTTTTTTATCTCACGTTGTTTCCTTCCTAGTTAGAGACAGTAATATTGAGAAGCCACACCACAGGAACACCTGTCTGTTAGCTGACATCAAAGTGAGCTCACATGTGAATACTAAGCTGGGGAGCATCAGTTTAGACTGTGGTACAGCTGTATAAGACTGTTTTCTTGCACCCATGTTGTTGTTTTTTTAAGAAGAAAAAAACAAACAAACAAATGAAACTGATCTGCGGCTCCCTTAGGTGCAGGATGCTCAGATGACCTCTTCATATTGAGCCCTTTAGCAGTTCTATGATTGCCCACAAAAACTGTTTTATTTGCCTACTATGTATCACCTCTGTACTAAAAGCTCTTTATCAGTCTTGGGTATTTTTCACATTTCTGTTGAGGAATTTCATTAGTCTTTGTTTGTTTTCTTATTTTTTTCTTTGTTTTTTTTACTGACTATTTGTCATAATTAGCTAAATTACATTTTAGCAAAGTTAAGAAATGGATAGGCTTTGATAAAATGTTACAAATTTCTAAAGACACTGTTTCTAAGTTACTCACATTTCATTTGTTGTAAATGTTATATTATTACAACATTTAAAAAGACTTATTCAGGAATAACTGTTATATCAATAATAATAATATTATCCCCTTTCAAATGAGGACTTTCTGTATTTGATAACATTAATGGTTATTGGTGGACCTCACTGGTCAAAAGAGCACAAAAGTGCATGTACTTCCTGAGGGGTATGAGGACGGCCCACCTGCCCCAACCATCCTCATACAATAAAAGTTGTATAAGTCTGTCTTAAGTGTCTTAGAACTGTTACATTATTCTCTTTCAAAAGAGGACTTTCTGTATTTGATAACATTAGTGCTTATTAGTGTATACCACTCACTGCATTAATGTATTAAACTGCAAAAAGTGCATTATTTTAGCCAGTCTGCTATGGACATTTGACGGAATGTTTTTTAGGCTTGTGATTTTTCTAACTTAATCTATTATGGTTTGTTGAATGAAGTTTTGCCCTGTTCACAATTTTTCTCCATCATGGTATTGCTTTTTTGTGGAAAAAAATATGAGTAAAACATTGCTGTATTGGTAAGTTACTAACGCAAGAGGGCGCCGTTTCACCAGTAATCTGAGAAATCATACTTTGATCTGCAGTGAGCTGCTCAAAAAAACTTCATCTTCAGTTGACTATTAGTAAATCTTTTAAATATAAACAGTTTTTATTTTATTAAACCTAATGTTCTTTAAAAAAATAAAAAGTATTTTTGATTTATCAAAGGAGGTCCCTCTCTCTGGAGTATATAATGTGACTCTCTCCATACAAGATTCTCTATCCATCCCTACATTACTTCTTGCTCTTTGTTTCAACCTATGTTGGTCCGGATTTCATGTCTGACCACAGTTAGAAAAATATCTGCCCTATTTTAAACTGTAAATATGATTTTATACTTAAACAATTCGCTTAAAACTGTGAACTTTATGATTTTAAATCTGGAAAACTGTTGGAACAGATAGTTGGAATGTGTCTGAGTTTCAGGCATGGTCCTTAAAGGTACTATTTAAATTTAAAATTCCAATTTGACTTTAAAAATATAACCATCTTGACACCTCCCAGAGCAAGTGGAAAGGAAAACGATGTATATTTCTGATGGTGTTCACCACAGACAGAGACTAATGATAGCAACTATGTTTATCCTGGAAGCACTTTGTGATGAGTCAGGGGAAATCTCCAGAATTACCGAACATTTAAACCTTGAGAATAAGTTTGAACATTTCAACTTTTGAAATTTTTTTTACATAAAAGTTTAGAAAAGGTTGTGATCTGTCTGAATGGATGGCTGTGTGCTGGTAAGTCTTGTGTGGCGCAGAATCTCCTTATGAGAATGATTAACTAAACAGCCTTCCATCAGTCCGCTATACTCGTCTCCACTACTTTATCATTGCATCATTTAATAATGTTCTCAGCGAACCTGCTGGCAGAAAAACAGTATTTCTGCTGAAAAAATAGAATGACACAGAAGCTTTTCATTTGTTAACATTTGATTCCCTTGATTATATTTAGCATATTAGACTAAAGGGGATTAAATGGAATATATAAGCCTCACTTTTTTGTCTTTATTTGTAAAAAAAAAAAAAAAAAAAAGAAGAGATGAAAATGTGCTGTGACCTAGAATACAGTACAAAAAATTTACCTCAGAGATGAAAGTTTAGGAAAAAAGGAAACAAGGGAAAAAAGCAGAAGATCTGCAACAAAAGCCAGGGATCACAGTAAAACGTTACCTTAACATGCAAAGAAGAATGACTTGTAGATTTTTTTTTTATGCATTGTAGATCTGATACAGAGGGAGTTAAAATGAGCTGGAGTGGCTCAAAAGACAAGGTCTGGGAATATGTGTTTTTATGTATTAAAATACAGCTTTAATGAAGATGAAACCAGCATTTACTCAACAATTCTCTAAGAACACACCCATAAACACATTTTAATTGATCAGGCAGGATTTAAAGTAAATAAAATCCGACTCATGACACATGAGCCAAAACAAATGACATTGCAGAATATCTAGTTTCATCATTCAGTTTGGTAGGCTCAAACCAAGCTTTGTCTATTTTTGGATAAAAATGTTTGGTTTAAAAAAACAAAAACCTAAGCAAACACCTTGATCCAATATTTACTCATGGTTATCACAGCCCTGGCATTACTGTTTAATCACAGTCCATGTGATCACAGAGATGGACGCCCTGTACCTTGTTCCAGTGGCCTGATTAACAGCTGAAGCCCTGCTCTGAATATCACACTGGCTTTGATGTAGAGATGACGCATCAGTAGCTTTGATCATTGGCACTTTGCAGTTTTGATCTTTTGGGGATAAAATAAGCATGCACCATCTCTGTTTTAGGGATTTAACAGCACTTGATGGCAGGTCATGTGTGTTTTCTCTAACATAAGGATTAATGTGCAGATTTAAACTGCAGGCACACACTTAGGCTCCCTGATGGGTTCCCATGCCCAGTGTTTCCTGTGCATATCAGTGAGGTGAACTGAGAAGAGCTGATTCCCCTCACCCTCATTCTTTGGAGATATCTAACTAGGAGGTAGGACACCCCAGCGAGGCTCAAGAGGCTTAGATCTCCACTCTGCAGATTGCAATACACCAATGTGCCTCTGCTGTCCTTTTTCCATCAGCTTAAACAGCATGTCTCAGAGAACTGCTGAAAATGGAGAATTATAAAACCCATGCATCTTTTAAAAGATAGCATTTTTCCTGCAGGTGCTTTTTCATCCGTACTCATCTGCTTCCTCTTACATTCACACTGACCCTCGCCCCTTGAGGTGTTGGTGGTCTAAAACCTCTTACTCATAAATCCCATTAGTCAAGGATTCTGGGAGGGATTATGAGTCTTATTCCCAGCTTCCACCGTAAAATTATCACCAATTACCTGAAAGATAGAAGTTCTCTGTTTGTTTGTTTTTTTTGGGGGGGGGGTTGCCTTTTTTTTTGCCTTACATTTTAATGAATCACTTACATTGATAAATATTAACATATTATGTCTTGTCCCTTAGATTTTCTGAGCTATATCGGGCAACATTATAACATCTGTCATGATGTTAGACTAAAATGGAGAGTCAAATTTGTTAACAATTTGACTGAAAGTCTTTTGGTCCCTCTGGTTTTGACTCCTCTCCTCCCATCATCTCACACTTACGTGTCTTTAAAGATTGGACACGGCAGGACCAGCTTGGGAGACGGAAGTTTGGACCCCAAGGTCAGAGGTCATGTCACGCTCTGGGGTTGGGGTTGGGGTGGGGAGTGGTAGGATGGTTGGGGGTAGATTGTGCATTTGAGTCATGATCAGCATTATGTTATGTCTCACGAGTTCATTCATTTCTACCTCCTTTTCTTGCAAGGTTATAACAGTGTGAACACTGCATACAATTAAGCTTTGGGAATTTATTTTTTACTGCAGAAGGGAAAAAAACTGAAGGGAAACACAAGAAAAGGCAATGGTGGATATTACTTACAAAGGTTAGATGATCAAGATTCCTTTTTCATCTTAGCAAAAGAAGAAGCCTAAGATCAAAATGTCTGAAATGAGCAGAAAGTTGTTTTAAAAATCCTGTAATATGCAAAAGGCCCTAATTTCTTTATATTTTGCATCCCTGGAAGCAGACTTTGAGTCTTTTAAAGTATTTTTTCTATATGTTGGCTGCCTAAATGCAATCTAGTACCAAACCAGTTTGAGGTTCATTTATTAAGCCAGTTAGCTCCAAAACCTAAAGAATGAACCAATTATTTGCCTACACGTGTTGCAATTGCAACTCACGGCAACAATTAGCCATCAGCATCGAATCATTTACAGGTTTTAACACTTAGAAACAGATTTCTATGACTTGAAACAGTACAATACAGAACACACAGAGTTCCCACGGATCCTTAAAAATTCTTAAAAGGCAATGAATTCTTCAAACTATCAAACTAAGGCCTTATTTGGGTTTACAATGTCTTTGACTTGCCTTATGCATAGGAACCCTTTTACAGGCCGACTCACATGCTAATCGTTCGTGTGTGCCCACATTTTCATCTACACTGAAAGAGTAGAAAATGTATAGATCCCACAAAAAAAATTATTTTATTTATTAAGAGAACAAGTTATCCAAAGCAAGCTCACTGCATGTGAATTATCACATCTCTCTCAGTTAGTAGAAATGCATTCTGCCAGATGTTACGTCTAGAGGTGACACAAGCAGCTAATAGGTTTTTAGGACAGTCCGTTTTGCCTAGAACTAGGTTTCTTTGGATTTTTTTCTTTAATAGATTAAATAGTCTTTTAAAACCTTGTTTTTATTTACTTATAAACTCAGTTTTACTTTATAATTGATTCAGTGATGTGAAACATTCAGAATGAGCTTATAAGAGAACAGACATTCATCTAAAGCACTGTAATGCAAGTCTCTGGACAGATGCCACATACACAGTGGCTTTGATGAACTGAATTCAGAATGTTTGCTCTAACTTTAGTTTAACATCCCTCATCAGGGTGCTGAAAGAAGCTTTGGCTCATTTGCTGTTTTCTCTAACACAACAGTTTGTTGACGTTCTACAGTGCTACAGGGTTCCTTTGTTGGTAGGCCGCCTCCCCTGGCAGAGCAGTCCAGTCGGCCCAACGGGGTCATCAGAGGAGAGGAGAGTTCCGATTATGATCATTATTTGGTAAATAAGATGTCAACAAGGTGTAGCCTTGACACTTGGATGTGTAAAAGGAGGAAGGTGCAGAAATGAACGCCCCCTTCTCAAAGGGACCTCTAATCTCTCCTTTCATGTCTCCTCCTCGTCTGAAGGGTCTCAGCTTTGGCTGCCATGTGCAGGTTCGCTCTGGCTGCCACTTCTTACGTGCAGGTGGGGTGAGTGTCCTGGCAAGCATGTGTTTATAAAACTCACTTGTGTTGGCACAATACTTGAACTAACTTCTTTTGAGCGAACAGTGTGAATCTGTGCAAAGCCTTTTCCCAAAGTTCTTTAGGAGGCGACGGCCCATTGAGAGGAGAGAAGAAGGGATTACCTTCTTCGACAGTGGTGCATTTCCGAGAGAGCTGATTAGCTCTGCATTCATTGTTAAATCGAGCAAAGGAAGGCCCTAGAGGAGTGAAAGGATCCAGATCCAAATAGGTGGGCCAAGAAAGAAAACAGCCGCAGGAAGCCTAGCACAGGCAGACCCAAAGTTTTCCCAACATTTCTCCCCCCACCCAACTCCTGAGGAGGTGCAGCGTGAAAAAGGAGATTAGCATACAAAATTAGAGGCAGAATGATTTTTTAGGGGCAACTTGCTTCATGCCCTCCACCCCCAAGGCCCTGCTCTGTCTGGACAAAGTTAATTAAACTAGTATTAAACAGTGAAGGAACTTCCAAGCGCTCAACGAGGATTACCATGATGAAGGAGAGAACGGGAGGTATTTGTTGGGGCGTATTTGAGAAAGGCGTGAAGGAAGGCGAGTTTGCTGGATGGCTTTCTTTCTCTTAGGTTCGCCACAGTGGGAGCAGAGTGAAAAGTGAGGCTGTTTGCTCCGAACTGTGAAGTATTCATGTCACAAAGAGTACGTTAAAGAAGGATGAGTACTTTCTTCAGCTTGAATGATATGCACTATTAAAGGATTTATTATTCTTTTATTACATTTTAATAGAGAGGAAATGAAAAAAAGGACAATAACAATAAAGCAAAACTAGAAAACAAATGCTGTGCAATAAATTAACAATATACAGTACAAAGTGCTTCATTTTTATTTACAATTAAATACATCAAGAAGGTAAGGTCAGGGTGAGCTAAGTGATGGGGCAAGATAAAGAAAAAAAAATATTGGCATATTTGTTTTAAAAATATATTTCAGAGCTGATCGAATGTTTGTGAGGATTTCAGAACAACCGTTGCACCAAATTATCTATATGTTTTTCTTTGTAAAAGTATGAGAATAAATAATGTGAAGTTAATGAGAACCTTTTCAATGCCATGTTACTTTATAAAATGTTGAAAAAATATAAAAATATATCTTTTAAATACATTTAGGCTAAAACAAATCTACAAAGTTGTCTGATTTATCATGAGACTCTGCTCATTTCTGGAAAAAAGGTTTTAACATAAAAAATAATCGTGACATTTTTGATTCTGGAAGAAGTCATCTGCAGAGTCCAGGTGTTTGATGGAGCTGCAGAGACTAGAAGAGATGGATGCATGTGGAGGAATGACGGAGATGCTCAGTGCTTCTTCCTCAGCCTGAGGTTTTTTCGGCGAATGGTGGAGCTTTCATACCTTCCCCTCTTACCTCCCTTCTTCACACAGAAGTACTTGGTCACAGTCTTTCTGCACTGCTCACACTTCACTGCGCAGCACCAGTGGAACTTGCAGTTGCAGCTTGACACCATCTCGGCTTTGCGCTCCTCCACAGCCAGCCCACACTCTCCACACAGCCTCCTGCAGCTCCGCTTCTCCCACTTGTTTAGGTTCTTGCCTTTCTTCAGGCATTCGCGGCCCTCCATGCCAGGCAGGCCCAGTGTACGATTCTCCAGGCAGTAGTCAGGCGAGTCTTCGATGTGAACCAGCTCCTTGCGGGAAATGGAGTTAAAGGTCTCTGCAATGGCCCCACGGCTGGCTGCGCTATTCCCAGCTCCTCTGAGGAGATCCACCTTCAAGGCCTTGTGGTACTTCTCCTTCAAGTAGTTCCCAACCTCCCTGAACTCTGGCAGCTGCAACCAGCAGGTTTGAGTGGTGCAGCTCCCAGAAACACCGTGGCACTTACAGGTCTTCTGCATGGTCCCCTTCACAGCCTTCAAACACAAAAAAGATAAGACGCAAATCAGGACCATGTTCCTCTAGTTCACTAGATTTTAAAGACAGTGATTACATCACGGTGTATATTTTATACTTATTTTCCTCAGTGTTTTATTTGTGGGGTGTTTGGAAGGAATTATCAATAAAGTTCAAGAAGATTTATACCTTTCAGAATAAATCATTTAGTGCAGTGAAAACTTTATGTGTACACAAATATTTGGATGTACATGCAATGTTTGTTTTATTTTTTTACAATAGTTCAAGGTCTGAAGTCCCTTGCAGAAGTGCTCTCTCCCTTTAAGCTTATCCACATTTTACCACGCTACAATCATGATCAAAATACCTTATTATGGTAAAGAGGTAGAGAGATGGTGAACAATTTTAAATGTATTTCTGCAAGTACAATTATAACTCATTTGGCTCTACCTGGTTGCACATAAATAAATAAATTTCCTGATTTGTAAACACATTCAAATAACGTATAATTTAATATCAGTATAAACACAGCTGTTCTCTTAAGATCTCAAAGGTTCGTGAAAGAAAATTATGTGCAAACTAAACCATGTAGCATGAGGAATGAATGACACAGGTTAGGTAATAAAACAATATCCAACTTGCAGAACACTGCAGTATAAAACTAACTGCACACCAGCTAGAACAGTTTCATTCTGTTTAAGCAGATGCATAAATCAAACAAGATGGGGGCTCCATAATGCTGTGGAGAGTATTTTATTCATCAAAGGTTGATTAAGTTGAATATGGGTTAATGGTTAAATAAGGCCTGCAAAATATTTGAGGCTTTGGAAGTTAACATCCATGCTAGACAAGGACCCTAAGCAGTCCAGTGAAATTATTTGAATAAAGGCATACGCATGTGATACTGTGGCTTAGTCAAAGTCCAGATCTAAATACTATAAAAAATCTAAGCAGGACTTGGAAACTACAGTTTACAGATGCTGTCATTGTAATATGGAACAGCTCAGGTTATTTTGCAAAGCAGAATGGACATTTTATTTGGAGTGTAAATAACAGATTCATTCCACTTTTTTCAGATGTCTATTTGTAAAAAAAAAAAATCTTTAAAAAAACTTTTTTCCTGTTTCTTTTTATGAATCACATAAAATCCTAATGAAATCTGATGAAACTTGTTCTCAATGTTAGCTCCTACAAATCCATTCAGATGGTAAAGTACATGTTATCTACATGCAGAGGAAGGTGAGCATATGGGTGTGAATTTGAACTTGCATCTGTCAACTGATTTGTTGTCAAATTAACAATCTGTATTGTTGAAACTCTCGACATGACTGAAAAAGAATGAATGCACTGAACAGAGGGCAGCTTCAAGGTCTGCAGCGTCGCTGTCATCTTCTGTGTCGCCTGACTTTACCCGACACAAAACAGATGTCTGTTAAAAAGGAAGGGTGCTTTGTTTTCATAAAGAGGTGATGAACTCTGCACTGAGGTGAGGCTGAATCAAAGTTTCACATCGAGTCCCATTGTCCCCCCCTGAATAAATAGTAGTATTTATTTAGCATGTCCCTTGTCAACATGTTTTCCTGCGAGTAGAGACGGAGAGTCCTATTGAGTTGAGGAATAAAAAAAGGATTTTTTTCTCTCTTTCTATCCCCATTTTTTTCTGTTACAATGATGCTCCAGGTGCCATAAGGATCCCAGGGCCCTACAGGGGGGAGCAAAGGCACCATAAACAAAGAGCACTTCAGTTGCACTCCTGTGGTCCCTTCAGGCTCCCCGAGGGCCAGACAAAGACCAACATAAATGTGGGATCCTTATTGCAAGAATAAAAACTAAAACACTTATTTTAAGGAAGTGGGATAATACAGAATGCTTTGCAATGTCTGGCTCCCCAGGATCTCCAATTAAGCTTGCACCAGCCATCCTGAGATTCTTCAGCTTAGGTATTGTCATAAGGTGCATTCAGCGCTGGTAAATAGGCCCTTCTGGTACACCGAACACACTGTTATTATTGGAGACGAGTGGCACCTCACTTAGAGATCTGAAAGGGATGCTTGGGTGGCACACTCAGTGTAATGCTGAGCAGGGATAAAAAAAAAATGATTCAAAGGGGGCTTTACACTATGCACATGGTTTGAAGACCAAAATTTCAACCAGGTTGACCTCCAGTTAACAAACTGGCTCTATTTAAGGCCCCCTCAGCCTCCTATGCTGTTGGTATATCTTTAATTTCAAACTATTGGAGGGAATTCAGAGGACTACCTTCCGCCCAGCTTCATTATTGTGAAGGTTCATGGCCGCCCGAGCATCCTGTCCGGTCTCCAAGGCATCCACAAACTGCTTAGAGATGGCTTCACCAAATCCAACGTTATCACTGCAGCCTCCCCAGAGCCAGCCATGACCACCTGACATGGACAAAGGAACAAGAATAAGGATTATTTTTAAGCACAACGCATCTTATTGATACATATATACAAATCCATCCCAGTCTCTGACCTCGTTGTCCATTTCTGGTGTCATCACAGCCGCAGTTGTCAAAGTCTCCAAGGCTGCAGTTCCTGGTTAAGGTGTACATCACTCCAGCAGAGCTGATGGCATGGACGAATGCAGTTTCTCGATTTGCTGTTGACAGAAAATAAAACGTTCAAATATGTTCATTCTGTAATCATAATTGGTTAGAAATAATAAAATCTACCTTAATTTAATCTAAATATTGAGTTGATGTGTAATTTGTCTTAGTGACAGTAAGCGTCAAAAGATAACCCCGAGTTTAGTTTTGTCAAATTTATATTTTCTTATAAATGAGAAATCTGTCTGATGTCAATTTTAAGGCACAATTAAGCAACCCGTAAAAATGCTTAAACAAAACAGAAAAGACAAGGATGCAGGCAAAGGTTTCCCGAGACGCATAACCCTAGTTTCAGACTTCAAACCTGGGCATTGATGCAGTCCAGCTTGTGTTGTAATAAATGAGCTTCAAGCTCAAATTTAAAGGTAATAAGAAGCCTTATATAGAGAGTGACATAGTGAGGTGTCAGGATAAAGAGACTTAAATGAAGCTGAACTTGTGCTGGAACATTGAAAAGTGCTTTGCATTGGGCCCAGTCTGTGCATACTTCACCACTGTCACAAAAAACTGGGATTTAATATGCACATTTTCTTGCATAAGTTATTCTGTTCTGGTTCAAACCAGCATTGTTATTTTTATTTAAACACAGAAACATCTGGTATCATCAGAGTAGCCTCCTCTGTATAAGTGAGCCACACAGTACTTTTACATTTCTCACATTTCACCACCAAATCAAGCTGTGTTTAACTTCCTGAGGATTGAACTACAGATATAGCTATAGAAATAGCAGCTAATGGTTTATTATGGTCTTCAGGCATCAGTAAAGCTTGCAGATGATCTATACTAAAGGCGTACAGATCCGCAAAAGCTACAAAATGTTCTATGCAAAATATATTTCTGATTATCAAACCATGCACATGCAAAAAAACAAGTAAATGTTTTGATAAATCCCACCTGTGTGCACAAGGCTTCACCTTAATGCCCCCATTCAACCATAAATGGACCATGCAAAGCACTGCATGAATGTCATTGTGTATTTGAATGAGACAGCTGATCATTGTTTTTTTATGGTTACCAATGGCAACCGCACAGAAGAGCGTAAAAAAGTGCAGTTTAAATGAGGCAGAGATACAGTAGGTGTATTGGTGACTGAGGTGGAGAGTTATCAATGTGTTTGGCAGCTTCAGTAGTGGGCTGACACATAAAAGGAAGTCATTTAAATGGCAACAAGAGCCTGATTAATGGAGTGATCACATTCACAAGGACATCTAAGGAACCATGACATATTGAGGCATGGATAAATGGATAAATTCACTTTTATTTTGCTCCTTAAAGTTGTCAGGCAGAGAGCTGATTAATTGTTGAATATGTTTAACACCTATGTTTTATTACCAGAAGCAACAGATTGCAATTATATTTTAGAATTAAAAGTAGAAAAAGCCAAAAAATCTGGACAAGCTGCCCATCAGGCTATCTGAAATATGGGGAAAGTGTCTGGCTACATTACCCTTCTATATTCTATTATATAAAAATTCCTAATCCCACTATAGATAAGTGGATTATCTTAGATCTTTAATAAACAGTCACGTGAAGAATAATCTCTATATAACTATATTATTTAACTTTCCCTGTCATTTAAAATGTATGGGTCGTTTTGTGTGAGAGGCCACACATTTCCAAAGCATCTTTGTTTTTTGTAGACTCAACCTCTGAGTGAAAAGTGACATAAACAACTTCCAGGCTCTGTTCTAATGTGCGTTACCCAGCTCAATATATCAGGCCCCAGATGTTGTACTAGCACAAAAAAAAATTAAAAATTAACCACATCTGCATATCTTTTGTTAGATTATTAAAAATATATATTTTTTAAAATATTAAAACAACGTATTTAGTTCCCTGGTCAATTTTATGCGAACAAACAATAGTGCCCTTGGTGGTCTGGCTGTTTACTCCCTGCACAAGACATCTCAGCTCTCTTGTGTTTCCTGCAAAGATGATCTTTGTGGCAAAAGTACTCACTCTATTCTTTTACTGTATGTCTTTAATCCACTCAACACATTACAAGAAAATAGACTTAGATTTTAATTAACACATAATAACTAAAATATGGAACTTGTTCATTTTTTTAAAGGTCATGTCTTCATAGGGTTTTTTTCCCAACTATTTCTAAAATTATATATGTGTTATAAAAATCACAAAAAAAGACATAAATGAATTATCCCTTATAATATTCATAGTTTTGATAGAATAGAATAGAATACAATAGAATAGAATACAATAGAATAGAATAGAAAATCCCTTTAGTGTCCCACAATAAGGAAATTCTGGTGTTTACAGCAGCAAAAAGATTATAGATCAAAATGGTCACACAATATGGACCTTAGAAAAATGTATAAGGATAACATAATAGTGAAGAGTTAAAATATTTTGATGATTCAAAACATGGCTATTTGCCATCATAGGCATCCCAGGGATATAAAAATAAAACAAGAACGTTAAAAGCATTTCATAATTCCAGCCGTGGAATTTATTGGGACATCAGATATTCAGTACATTTTTCACTGTTAAAAATATCTTTGAGCTTTTCACAATTTATTCAGGGTTGAAGCACTGGGTTTTGTTTTAGACAAATGAAAAAATAAATTACTTCTCAACAGAAAAAACAATACTTACAGAATGGCACCACAAAAAAATAAATACCTAAAATAAAATAAAGCCACAGAAGTGGTTTTAAAGGTTTAGAAAGAGCCAGTGGGTGCGCTTACCGCTGCGCAGGCTGCTGTGTGTGGACAGCTGCAGACCTCTCTCGGGGCAGTTCCAGCGGTCCCATGCAAACTGATATTTGCATTCATCGATGCCACTCTGAGCTCCTGCTGCAACGCTGCTGGAGTAAATCAGGTACGCCTGCAGCAGAGGCACAGACATGACAGGATATTACAGGCATAAAACCACAATACAGGCCTCGCACATGAGGCAGGAAGGTCAACAGATGGAGCACAGAAACACACTCTTTGAGGAGGACTCAACCTTTGATCACTATTTTCCTTTGCTTTCTGCTTACGAAGCATACATTAAGTTTAGCACAGTAACTTAACTTTTAGGAGTACATAAAATGTAACAGACTTTGATTAGCATTTTTTATACTTTTCCATCAATTAAAATTGGATTTTCTTAATTAAAATACATTTAATCTAAAACACATTTAAAGGTGAAACTAGAAAAATAACACACCTCCTTTTAGGATGTTTATCTTGAAACATTTCATTAATAAATAAAACTAAATGAGAAAAAAATGAATGAAAACACAAATCTCTTTCTGAAATATAAGCTCAATGAGCTAAAGGTTTTTCTCAGAGCTCTACACTCTGGGCTTGGCTTTGGCCTGCTGCTCTACAGCCTGTTCAGACTGCATGAATGATAATATAACTAATATGTCTCAAGTGGCCTTCAGGGAGATGGAGTACCTCCTCTTTCACAGGGATCCGGCTCACTAATGATGACCACCCACAACAGCACTGCCTGCCCTGGCTTTTTAACACACTCAACCATTGGAAATACACAGAGCTTGCGAATAAGGTCAAGTGTACCAAAAAGGTAGGAGAAAAAAATATCACAAAGCGCCAAGAATATCACTGATTTAGTGCTTTTGTTCTATACAGACTGGCAACCAGAGCTTGTCAATACACTTGAGTTAAGATAATACAAGAAGAGGTTTATCTCTCTCTTTCAAAGAAGGAAAAAAGAGGAGGGGAAGATCAAAAGAAGCCTGGCTTACCTTGGGTCCGGTCATCAGGAAATTATTCACTGACCTGGAAAAGGAGACAGCTTATTTCAGTCAGGAAAGCTCAGTGTCCACCACAAATTCCTTCACTAGCATCTCTCATTAGTGTGCTTATGGACATGTGAAACTGGGATACCATGTGGACATCCAAATCTCTGTGAACAGCACTGAGTTATGCGTTTAAATGCTTCCAGGCTGCGCTTAAAGAAAGGCAAGCATTTGTTTTTATCCTTTTTTGCCAGTCAAATGGATCTACTTGAAAGAAGCTGCATAATGGAATCACACATCAACTGAACTAGATTTAGTCTCTAATCTTATTTAAAATCAGCCAATTTAAGCAGCACCAGTTCACAGCAAATTTCATCATCTAGATGTTCTTTACAAGAAAAACAAGGACGAAACTGTTTCTGACTGCATAGAAACGTGGAATCAAGTATTTAGAGCTAATACATAACTATAATCAGACGCAGGTTCAAACAGCCTGATTCTAACATATTAAAGGAATAGACTTAGACAGACTTTATTATCATTTTGTACTCACAGAGTGGATACAAAAAGAAATTTCGTTCAGTAAAGCTCTCAAGACATTTTAATTTTTAAAAGTGCAGCAGTGATAATGTAAACGATGCGCACAGCTTTCTGCTAAGGGCCGTAGTGGAGAGACAAAAACTTTAAGTAGGAAATGTAAAATTCAATTTATTTTCCCTTAGATAATAATCTCGGTGCATATTAATACAATGCTGCAGCTGCTGTATGAGACACAGAGTGAAATGAATAAAATATTTGGGTTTTTAAGGAGTCTGGGCTGCAATTGATCCTTTTCTGTTTAAAGTCTTCCGTATCTTGATTGATACCTTGGTGTGTTTGCAAAAGCAAACAAAAATAAGCAACGCTTTCTTGGTATCAAGACCCCATCAGGTTGAGATAAATGAGAAAAAATCTAAAATCTACTTTCATTACACCAAAAATAAGTTATCATACAGCAGTTATTTTCTAAATTTTATAAATATACCTATAATATCATATCAGTTGGCTAGTTCAGTTGGATTGAGATTGTTTAGTAATAAATCTTTCTTACAAGATGCAAAGTAAAAAGGTTTTGTAGGCCTTTATATTCAATTTTTTAATCAAGTAACTTTTTTCAGTGATAATGAGAGAATTGGCAACCCCATAAATTCTGTTCAGTTTGATTTATTTATTCTTTTGTATTTACCACCAACCTTGTTCTCTGTAGAAGTTGTTCCATATAGAAAACTTAAAACTGATTTAATAAATCCAGAAATATGTCTGATTTCTGTGATTTTTGCATTCAAGGACACATATGAGACGGTTAACTAGTTGGTATTAATTATTTGGATAATAAAGCTATAATATTATGTTATAAAGAGAACTTACCAGCAGCAGTAGGACCTCATGTGAGTCATAAGAATGAAAACGTAGAAGCAAACTTCCCAGTGGACAAACATCCTGACAGGTAAGGGGTATAGCTGTGCTCAGAACCAGGGATGCAGAGGAGACTGGGAACTCCACCAGGATTCAAGGAGGGGGCTCTGAAATGGAGCCGCTCTCTTCCCAACAAGAGATTATCTGCTTAATTAAAGATTTTCCCCCCTTTATAGTTCCCTGGCCAATCAGGAGTATTGCACCGAGGAGAGACTGAAATTATCAAAAGGGCACCCTGGGCCTTCAGGGCCGGGCAACGGTGGCTCCCCTGCCTCCATTCAGCAGCAGAGGAAGATCTGCTTAATCCTATAGGAAAGTTGTAACACTGATCCCTAGAATTCCACCTTAAGAAAAAGTTTACATAAGATATCTATCGCAGAGCTGATTGCGAGGATTAGCAGAAATTAAAATGGATCATTGGGCCGGTGAGGCGTCAAAAAGTGTAATAGGAAGTAATGTGTTGTTTAGGCAGTGACTGAATCAAGGCGGATCGCTCTGAAACTCACACAGATGCGCTAAATTAAAGGTGTTGCATATTTCAGAACATACGGCATCGGAAGTACATCAGAAGACCGTATTTCCGCTAAATTTGCGCCACAAAAGCAGATTGGTTTGTAGCGTCCAGATGTGAATCGAAACTAGAGCTTTAAAAATAGTTTACATTTATTTATGTTTTACTTTTTCTCATTTTATGTTTATTTTATGTTTTATAATTTTTGTTTTTTGTCAAAGTTGTTTCTTTAGGAGCATCGGTTGCAAATTAAAAAGCAAAGCGGGAAAGCGAAGTTAGATCAGATAAGAAACTTCCACCCCTAATCCAGATTATCCTTTCCTAACTCTGGATGAGGGGTTATTCCCCAATAACCTCGTCTGACCTGCAGGTCTCTTTCCTCTTGTCTCAGGCTGGCCTTTTGCAAACTTCTTGTGTGCAAATTAGGATTAGAGAGAGACACTTAGAGAGAGACAAAGGTTATTTGGGAACCTGCGGTGGGGGGTTTATGAGTGATGTTTGTGGATTAAGGTTGAAAGAGAGATCATAAGAAAGATGAGAAAATTAGGAAAACATTATTGTCTTTTTTTGGTAAAAAAAAAAAAAAAACTCATAAATTATAAGATATTTCCCAAATATAAACAAGACAGCAGGTGTTTTATGAGTTAGACGTCAAGCTGTGTGATGATTGTAAAAAAAAAAAAAAAACGTATATGCCTATGTTTATATACAGAGGTGTGAGTCATATGAAAAACCATACAGTAAAATAATTTATAGAATTAATAGATGTCAAATATTCTCTTAATCAGTGTTCTTCACAGTCACCGATACACAATTCAAGATCAACTCTTGCTGAAATTTGCTCCACAACCTTGTGGATGTTCTTTTTAAAGGTTCCTAAATTGTTCCCTGGTGTTTCTGTATATTATTTTTTGTGTTGACTTTGTTTTCCTTCAGCAGGTTTCTTAAAGAGTTTTGCTTGATATTATTTTCCACATTTTTTTTTCATCTTTTATGCACAGAAACATTTGAACAAGCGATAAAATATCATACCTTAAATGAATTGTTATAAGAATACTATGACATAATGATGGTTAAATGGAATATTTATAATAATGTGAAGCATTCATTTCTAGACAGCAATTAAATGATTTTGAAAATTAAATCTTTTTTTTTTACTAATAAATTTTTTTACTAATAAATTAATGAATCAAATATTCTGTCTTTCTCAAATACAGCATCCAACACTTATAATTCTCACTATCAGGATAAAGGTGTTTCAAATACCATAATGCATAAAGAGAAAAAAAATGTTTAATGTTAGCAATTATCATAGCTGTATGTTACGTAAAGAAATCTTTCCAGTTTACAAATTTGATTTCACCAGCTTTGGATATGGACACATTTGGGCAAAAAATTGTAGTTATGTTCCCCTGTAGCATCTTATGTCCTGCTATACCCCAGTTAATTGTTCTTTTCTCTTTCTTATGTTTAAAAATGATATGAACCTTTGGTTTATATGCCACATCATATTTAGAATCCAGGAAGAGAGACAGTGTATGTAACTTGTAAATATGCATTGACTATTCTACACTATTTAAACAGGAAACTATGAATTTAACTTTTTGAAAGTGAATAAGTTGATGCAACTAACATTGGCACCAAGTCTGGCAAACATTTTTTTTCTTTCTTCAACTTATTATTATTATTTATTATTGCATGTGCATTAGTTCTATATTGCAATAAAACACACTTTAATTTTAAGGCCTCATTTTACAGTTATATCAGGTCAGATTCAGTTCAGAATCTGCCTTCTGATACAAACTGGCCTCCAAAATAAACATCAGCAGGTATTAGTTAACAATCCATCTTACACGGGTTGACTGGTACCCCTTTGAATCCCTCTGCCTCACTAGAGTTGCGGCATAGAAAGGATGGCCTGACAGTCAGCAACCAATGAGCTGAGGGTTGATGTCATTGTTGGGGTGACAGAAGTCAGCTTTGGTGTCTCCACACTAGTGGATTTGGACCAGATTTAGACTGGTGGCTGCAGCTCAACCCAGCATCAGCACAAAGAGGCAAACAAAACTGTTGCATCAAGCAAATAGCCTTTGCTGCTATTTCACACATGATGAATGGTGCAATAATGTTCCCTTGCTCTAAAGAGCCAGACAAATGAAGCAAGACAAGAAATTCTTCAGATGTTTGGCAGTCTTGACAGCAAACACCAACGTTCCTGGGCTGACCCCAGGAAGAGAATAATCTTCCACCCCTGCCCACCTCAGAGCAAATCAGGCTTAACCACTGGGAGCTGGGGAAGATTTGGTGCCAGTGAGTACTCAAATAGACCTGATTCAAGGTGACAAGAAGATTTAAACTCCCTCACCACCCATTAAGACAAATGGTTAGTTTTGAAGTTTGATCCTGGTTTTAATACCAATGTGAGAGCTTCACACTATTATATCTTACAGGCCAATGCAAATTTTATCTGTTTTTATACTCATTTTGTAAACCTGTCTTCAGGGGTGGTCAGACTCCTAGCAATAAACAACTATGAGCACCACAGCTCTGAGGGTTGAATAGGTGAGATGAGACACAAACAAGCGGTAGGATGCAAAGAAACTACTCACCCAGATTCAAAAGCCTCTATAGATCATTGAGCGATTATCTAAAGTTTGGGCAGAAATTATTAAAGAAAGCTCTGTTTGAAAAATCTATCAATGAGCAAAAAGTATAATGCACATTTGAATGGTTTTAGATGACTACAATATTACGTTAGAACATATAAAATAAATATTATACTACTCATATAAACAAATAAACAGAACTGTAAATTTACAGTCACATGTTTATACTACTGTTTACATATATATATATATATTTTTATTTTTATTTTTTTACTATTTTTAAACAATGCACTTTTAAAAAAGGTTAATTGTCCAGAGAGCTCTTCCAAACAAAATCTTTTTTTTTTTACCACTGTGTAAACAAAATGACAAATAAATCTGTCTATATCTGTCTATATCTATTGTATGAGAGAGCTGCATAATTAAATGGTTAATGAAACAGTGAATCCCTCTGTATCTTAAAAAAAAAAAAAAAAATTTCTGAACAATGTATAATTACAACAGGGAAGTATGCTCCCTCAAAGTGTAGAAGCAGCTTTATTTAATCGTCGAGCTTCCCTAGCACTAATTTTAGGCCTCATACTGTTTTGTTTTAATTCCCATTTAGCTCAGTCTCTTAGAAATGTGATACAACCTTCTACTGATCTGCAGATAATTTTCAATCTAAATTAAAGCATACATATAAAGTTACTCTGAAAACTTATTATTACGTATTCCTTTGCCTTGATATTAAATGAGCACCACTTGTTCTAAAATCCAGAAATATAGTAAGCCTATACTAAAGATTTAGACAGACGCTTTCAGATGTTTATGGATATTGTGAAATACACTATATTCCAAATGATTTCAATAAGGTGTTCTACTTACTTCTGTGACCTCAGGTCTATAATAAAGATGTTTCTACAAAAATTTGTGAGAGAATGGGTCGTCCTAGGGGCTCAGCGAGTTCCAGTGTTAAGATGTGATTGGATGCCACCTGTACAACAAATCCAGTCATCAAATGTCCTCACTCATAAATATTCCAGTCAACTGTCAGCTGTGTCATAAGAAAAATTGGAAGATTTTGGAACAACAGTAACTCAGGCACAAAGCGGGAGGCTACGTAAACTGATGGAGCGAAAAAAAAGGGTCATAAACTTTTTGCAGACTCAGTCGCTACACACCTCGAAACTTCATGGGACCCTTAGTAGAGAGTTCCTTTCCCTGGAACTAAGGGGCCAAGACCAGCTCCTGAATAACAATCCCACATCATAATGCCTCCTCCACCAAACTTTACAAATGTAGTCAGACAAATACTGTTCTCCTGGCAACCACCAAACTCAGACTCGTCCATCAGATTTCCAGATAGAGAAGGCATCTCCACTGCTCTGGAATCCAGTGGTGGCGTGCTTTAACACTTTTGATTGCACATGGTGATGTATGGGTTGGATGTAGCCACTCGACCATGGAGGCCCATTCCATGAACCTATCTGCCCACTTTTGTTTAGCTAATCTGAAGGCCACATGAAGTTTGTAATTTTTTAGCCTCTGCAGAAAGTTAGTGACCTCTTCCCACTACAAGAACTATGTGGCCTTTGTGGCAGAATTGCTACTTTTCCTAAACACTCAATTTTCTGATAATGCAGCTGACAGAGAAACATTTAGGAAATAGGAAATTTCACAAGTGGTTTTGTTGCACATGTGGCATGACATCTCAGTTCCATACTGGAACTCACTGAGCTGAGAGCTGTTCTTTCACAAATGTTTGTAAAGAATGCATGCCTAGATGCTTGATTTTATACACTTGTGGCCATGGAAGGCATTAGAACACCTGATTCCAATAATTTAGGGGAGTAGGCATATACTTCTAGCACTATAGTATTATATAAAATGTTATGGAGGATGCCTAATAAAAATGCATAGGCTCATGAAAAACAAGCTCCTCTTTGTTGCATAAAAGGTTGGTTTATTCATCTTACATACAGTAGATACAAAACATTCATTTGAAATCAAAGTGCCATTTCCCAACACAATACAAGTGTTGCTTTGTTATAGAGAAAAGTTGACAAATATTACAATGGTACTTTCAAAAATGTCATAGAAAGTTTTTATTTTTATGCAAATTCTTGTTTGGTGAAATGGTGATTTTTTAAATTTTTTTATTTCATTTTAAACAAACAGAGCTGACAGGGTTTATAATTGCTGCTTAAAAGCAAAAAGAAACCAAGCATGTTATTAGCCCTGCTTTATTTGTATATGTTGCACTATGAGCTTTAAGGAGATACACAACCATCATAAGGCATTTGGGCCAAGCATTTCAGTACTGCGACACATTGGGAAAAACAACAAATAATGAGCTTACTTCATGTCTTGTGGGTCTTTTTTTATTGAAATGGAGAACATTAATAACTCAAAGGACTTTTCTTTTATTCAAGAGAAAATGCTGCTCTTTAAAGGGCAGGGTAAAGGATGGAGACTTATATGGTCTTCTTGTTTTCTACAAAGCAGACCAAAAAAAAGCATAAATGTCAGACAACTTGATCCTAAATTAAGAGAAAACCAGACACTATGAGAGGCCAAGCATCCCTATTGTTGACACTTTAGAGCTGCCCTCTTCCAGGACCACAAATAACAGAAGTCCAATGAAGGCTTGACTGCATTAATTTTTCTTCTTTGAAGGCCTAATTTTTCTTAATTACCACAAATAAATTCAAACCTTAGCAAAAATAACCTACTCATAATAGGTTAAAGTCCACATCTTATCAGGTGCATCAGAGCACCACGGACCTAAAGCAAAGTGACTTCAGTTTTTCTTGCAGAGACACCATAAAGGTTTAAAGTTTCCAAAGTGCCAAAAGTCGATTAATAACAAGCAAATGATATATATATATATAATGTGCAGAAAAATATTCAGTAATTACTGCCTCTACACATAGCTTTACACACTTTTTACGTTTTCATATTCTTGTTGATGCCGTTTTCATCTGCTCAAAAATAATACATCCATTCTCTTAAAGACACTTCAATATAATGATGAAAAAAAAGCTGTTTTGCACATGTAGTCAGATCTCTACTAGTAGCAAACACTTGTTGAAGACACTTCAAAACTCAAAAGAGATTCACAACTTTTAATGGAAACAACTCTTTGAAGCCAATATGAGTCTCACATAGAAGCGTGGTAATCGCCACCGCACCGGTGAAACGCTGCTGCACTCCTTGCTACTCTGTCTCGGTTCGGCATGTTGGATCGCTGAGAGAGTTTGTAGCACGGCCGCTCCCGTCTTACTCAGCCACTTTTGTAGCTGCTGTCACCCGTTCGCTGAATGCGAGCGGCAATCATGTCCCTGGAAACGCTCTTGCGATCTCTGGCCAGCCCCAAAAAGCACATGAGGTTGATAAAGGCAGTGGTGATGTTGATCTTGCAGCCAAACTCGCTTGTAGCATAATCAAAGGGAAATGTGTGATGGTAGTTGTGGAAGCCTTCCCCTAGGAAAACAAACAAAAAAAATTGTACATAACATAATAGAGTTGTTTAATACATTTTCTTTTTTCAAGGTTTCAAAGTTAAAACTAAATCTAACAAAACTCTGAACAGATGAAATAGCATAGCAATAGCAGAGACATATTCCATATTCCCTTATCCAAATACAAGAAAAAAAAAAAAACACCAAATAATCTCCTAAATGAAAGAAGTCTTTCATATCAACAGAATAACATTCCTTTGCTAGGAGTGTCCCAAAAGCACTAAAATTAGAAATCAGACCAAAGAGGGAGATGAATGGGGATAGCTAAACATTTAAAAATGTCATAGTTTTCATTTTAATCCAAAATAAATTATATTTCTTGGAGAATCTTTGATGCAAAGCGTCTTTTTATAGAATCATAAGCTTTTGATATTGCAGATTCCGACACCAGGAGGTCATGGAGGTCATCTGATTTTCTGTATTTTCAGTCACTTTGATTTACATCTCTCATGATAGTGTTATTAGGGTCATTCCTTGTTGTCTAAAATTTGGATCAACTAGGAAAAAAAATGGTCTAAATTGGATTTGTTTGAATAAAAAAAGGTTTAAAATAATATGACAAAGGGCTGTTATTGAACTGCTAACATATGTACACACCATGTGACGGATAAATTTATGCGATTTAGTGACCTATGCTAAACTAAAAGGGAGGACTGTCTTATGATGTAGTTCACAAGCCTCCCAAATCCAATTCCACCAATTATGTCACATTTAGACTATCTTAGAGATAATCTGTGACCACCCCAACTAGGATTGCTCCAGCATGATGAGGGATAGATATGAAGTCACAGGGTTACTCAGCTTTGATGACTTTGCTTCTCTGTCAGAAGCATAAATACATTTAGAGATCCAAAGCGGACGGTCACGCAGCTGCAGATCAACCAGATCTGACAAAGTCAATGTGGTAAAGGAGGTTATATATCGCCACTGTTTAGAACAATTAAAAAGAAAAAACACTGGAGATGACAAAGTCTTCAGCAGTGAAGTTTTTTTTCTCTGAAAAACCAACCCAGCAGGAACAGCTCATGTAGTTTTCTGAAACAATCTTCAGTCTTTTGAAAAATCTTAATACAAAATGACCAAAATTCTAAGATTTATGGACTGAGTAAATTTAAATTCGTTCTATTCATTTAATTAATGTGTGTCCCTTTTAAATTAAAACTGACAATACGTTTTCCCCATTTTAGACCATCTCATTGAAAATACCACAATAGTCTGACGCAATATTCCAATCTCAAAAGTTGTTCTTTATCATTGGTTGTGAAATTCATTAGGATTAACAATTGAATCTTGAAAAAATTATTTTTTGTGTGAATGAAGTGAGATACTGAAATAAAAATGAATTTTCCCATTATTAATGGGATGAAAGGTGGCAATCCAGTACAGCTTTTGTACGACACAATGAAAATAACCTGGTTTTAACAGGTTATAAAATGATCTAAACTCGATCTTGAATATACAGAAATACACAGCCGGATATAAACAGGCTTTATCCTTTAAACAGCGACGTGGACATAATGAAAGCGCAGAGGTGAAACTCCAGCTCCACCCCTTTACTTAGCTGCAGAACAAATTTTAGCAACAAGCAATGTTGGCCATAAGTGTAATATTGCTGTGGGACCATTTTGGCCCACTATACATGAATGTTGATGCATTTCACGACAGGGTCACATATTTTTACTGAGGCTTTTGTGATCATTCCCCTATAATGGGCTTTTCAGATCAATTTTGAGTCAAAAAAGCTGAAATCATGACACCCTCCACCCCCATGCCCTGAAACATTTGTTGATGCACCGGTTCCAACGTGCTTTTGGCTTTCTATTGCAAACATGGTGCAGCCCAGCGTAGTCAAAAGCCTCTACTGTCCCAGAACTGTCGCAATTGATTCAGAGACCTTTACGAACTCAATGTGCTAGAACTTAATTCTGACAAACTTTCAATACTTTTCCTGACTGCATCACAATTAACTTTAATATTTAACAGGCCTGATGAGGAATTTACTAATGTGCAGCTTTATGTAGTTTCTCTGAGATAAGGCACCATCTATTTCTGCTTATGTTATATGTTTGGAAATTACCCTACAACTCTGCAAAAACGATCTAGAAATGAGCAAAAATGTCTTACATTAAGTGTATTTACCATTAATTTGAGCAGATAAATACGATGATCTGCCAATGAAATTAGAATTTTTACTTTAAAAATAAGACAATTGGATAATATGCACTTGAAATAAGACAAGGCAACTGTTTTTTTCTTATTTTAAATGAAAGTAGCTTGTTCCATTGGCAAAGTTTCTTACTAGTCTCTTCAATTCAAGAAAAACTGCACTTATTGTAAGAAAAAATGAATCATTTAGAATTTAATATTTTGCAGTGACGGTATTATATCCCTTCGTATGGATGGCATCCTTCCTATCTGGCACTGTGTTGACCACCTTACTACACAGACCATTGCCTTGATACAGCCGACAATGCTTGATCAAACTCATCGTTAGCAGCACTCAGGCACAATTTGTTTGCAAAAAATGTCAATAGACTCAAAACTAAACACAGGTTTTCATTTTGGCTTAATCTCTTCAGTTCAAATTTAGATCATTTGAGAAGCCAATATAAACCAGCCTTTTTTTATCATGTACTGAGACATAAAAACCTTATATTGACAAGGAGTTTGGGGCTTTTTAATGTCCAAATCATCCAGCAAGACTGCTGCATATTTAACCTCCATAGCTGGTCCCAACCTGAGTGACTTTGAAAGACAAACCTTAAGGCACAAGATCATCACTGAAGATAAAGAGTAAATGCTCACCTATGGCACTAAGGGCCACAAATGGATTTTCCCTAGGGTTAATGGTCTTGTCATATGGCCTGTTGCCCCACATATGCGCAGCGCTGTTGACCAGCCAGGTTGCATTGAGCACCACGGTGAACCTCAGAAGTCCAGGAACAAAATAACCCACAGCCAAGGACTCCCCCCAGAAGTACCAGGGTACGACTGTGGGAACGACGAAGCAGAGCAACACTACAGAAAGCTTGTAGTACCTAAAGGGAAGCAAAAAGATTATGTCAGAAGTCACAAGGTATCACGCAGTCACATTCACAGCTCAGACTGCACTGCATTAATGTACACAGTGCATCTTTGGCAGCAACTTTTATTGCTTAAAAAAAGACCATTCTGCTGGCAGGGACTACATAAACAAAACTTAAAATTCCTCTCACCGCCTCTGAAACATCACCACTGGATCCGCCCTCAGATCTCCCAGGTCCAACTTCCGGCCCTTTTCAATGACGTCGGGATGTTTGCGGACCAGCAGCCAACCAATGTGGGAGAAGAAGAAGCCCCGTTTGGCGTTGTGAGGGTCTGCGTCTGTCTCAGAGTACTTGTGGTGGACGCGATGGTCTCTGGCCCACTCGTAAATGTCATTCTTCACATCCAGGAAAGAGATTGTGGAAAGAGAATAAATACAAAAATGTTTCTAATTCATTTACTGAAATATCGAAGTTGCAACAAATATGCATTAATTCAGCTTTAGGTTTTTCCATCCTCCTCTAATCTGCACATAAGAAGTCAGTTAAACCAAATACTTTCAGCTTATTCTTACAGCTACTTCAGCACATTTTCATCTTTTTTTATTTTGTTGAGCCAAACTATGCCATGCCCCATAAAGCTATTCATTCCCTATAATCATTTTCACATTGAATAACATTCTTAATGTATTTTATTGGGACTATATGGGATAGACCATCTCACATTCACATTTTCTCCAAATTGACCCCCATGTTTGTCTTTAGGCCCTTTACTTTGGTAAACCTAAATAAAATCCAAAGCACCCAATTGAATTCATAAGTAACCTAACTAGTTAACAGAACATATGTATGTAATTTAATCTCACTACAATACAACCATGTCATGAAGGTGTGAAACATCTTTAGTCACTGAACAAACAGCATTATGAAGACTAATGCCCCCTTCTGAAACTGATGCTTGCAGTGTTCGGACCAAGCTTGGATCAGTGGGCCTTGCCAAGCTCTTACGACCATTTACACATCACGCTAGCACAGTTCTTTGCCTCTGATCGACGGTCAACGATACTAAAGCTCTCAAGGCAGGAATTACACAAACAAAAATGGCGGCGTCTATAACATTCAGGAACTTATGTGCCTGGATAGCTTCTTCCTCCCAAATTTCAATGACAGCCTTGGTCTCTGCATCATCCCAAGTCGCACCACGCTCTTTTGATGCCATTTATTGTTAATAGGCTGAGAAGAAGTTTGTGTTGTGAACAAGTGAAGAGATCTGTGAATTATGAAGCCTCACACGGCGAAAAAACCCGCAGAATGAGTCAGCTGACTGTAAATAGGAGATGATGCAGGCTGCTCATGCACTCTTTATTATCAGAGAACCAAGCCACAGATGAACCATGCCAAACCTACTGTTGAACTACTACCAACTTTTCGCGGTTCAGTTTATGTCTGGCATGGTCCAGTTCAGATGCGTTCCATTTACACTCCCCAGTTATCTCACTTACCGTGCCCGGACCGTTTTAGGCACAATTTTAAAACGGTAGTGTAAATGGGGCTTAAGAAAGAGCGAATAGATCAGATTGAAGGGTAGAGGTTTAAAGCTGAATATACCAACTGTTCAGAACATCATTTAAAACAGGTAACTTACAAAGGCATGGCCATCCAACAAAACAAACAGGCTAGGGAAGAAGAGCTTTAATCAAAGAAGATAAAAAGGGATGCATTCTAAATCTGGAGGAGATGCAGAAATGAATAGTTCAGGTGGGAGAAGGTATTGATAGGATGGCTATTAGAAGTGCGCTCCATAAATGTGGCCCCTACGGAGGGGAGTGGCAAAGTTAGTATTGAACAAGAGCTGCAAGAAGTTCTGCGAAAGGTTTGTGGCAAATCATTTAGGAGAAACCCCAAACATGTGGACGGAAGAGATTTGTTCAGTAAATATCAAACGTTTCTGGATCAGATAGAAAAGGCTGTGTGTAAAGAAGCTGAGAGGGCCAGAAAAACTGGTAAGAGTGGATGGGGAGTTTAATGGGGCTGGTTACAGAGAAATCATGAAAGAAAACTGGTTAGAAGCTGCAAAAGGTGGAGGTTCAACCTTAAGCACAGGATAAAAAATAAATACAGAAAGAGTTTTAATAGAATGTTGTAGAGCAAAAGCACATCAGAATAACCAAGTCAAAGTTCAGACATACATGCAACCAAACGTCTGAGCAACACCTGAACATTGTCATTGTAGATGCCTTTCAATCCCCCCTGATTTAGCTCATTCTATTTTGAAAAAGATTAACTTCTAAATCAGTCTATGGATTTAAAATGTGACCAACCAAGCTCAGCTGTCCTTCCAATTCATTATTATCTTGTATTGTTCTCTCATAATAAAAATCCAATAAACTACATTAAAGCTGTTGGCTGCAGTTTGACAAAAGGAGAAACGTTTTAGAGTGCAAAACACTGCAGCTAGGCTCTGTGTTTACATGTTTGGGTGTTTTACCTGAAATGCCATAGAGTTGCAAAGAGCCAGGAAGACTCTCAGGGGGAAAGAAGCCTTATAGGACCTGTGGCTCCATAATCTGTGCGCACCAGCAGTCACACCGAGGGCACTGATCATGTAGCAAGCTGCAGCTGGAAGAAAATGAGACATGCCTTACAGGGACCTGTCAGCGCTACATTAACATGCATTTAAACCCATGAGATCAGGGTCACTGGGACATCATGTTCTTTTCCATAACCCTCTGACTCTTGTGCCCGTTTGGAGAAATGTTGGGAGTGTGCAGGTCAGCCCTCACACTTTAGCTGTTCTAAAACTGCTGAATGCATTTCTCTGTCAGGCCTAGACAGAACCAGCCAGAATCTGAGACCCAGGGCCTGACTGGCAACAAGCATTCTGTTGTGGTGCTGTGAGCCTCACAATGGGATGTCTTTAGGGGGAGTGATTGTGCTTTGTCTTCCACTGTGAAATAATATGCAGCTACGCCTCGGAAACAGAGCAAAACGTCTGCAGAGCCAAAGTAGAAACAAGGTAGAGATTGTTTAGGGACATGAGTCACGCCACAACGGTCCACATATATATAGGTCACAACTTCCTGCCTCTCAGCAAACTGTTTAGACAACAGTCATTTAAATATTTCTATTTTGGGGACATTTTGTGAAAAGCGGGGGGGGGGGCGGGGGGGGGCTCAGCTGTTACAGGAAATTTGAAAGAATGCATTTGGGGTTGGGCAGTTTAGACCCCTTCTATTGTCCAACCTAACTTGATCAACTTTCATATAAGTTAGGGTGAAGAGCCACCATTGCAGTTTTCAAATGTCATTACGGTCAAAGCAAAAGTAATGGAACACATTGCTAAATAAGGTAGAAAAACTCAAAGCCAATTTAAGGTCCAAATTTAAGGGTTTCACCCCTAAGACACCTACATACAGATTCATCCTTAATCTGGCAGAGACTAAAGCATTTTTGGGAATGTTTTTTGGGGCCAGTTGGATAAAAAAACTTGGTCAGTCAGTCATAGAGGTATGGCTTAGCAGATATTTACTGCTGCTGCTTTAGGGCTGTGTGCTACAAAGAAAACATGCAATCCCCTCTGTCAGTAGTTGCAGCATCTTGCTGTGCAGAGGCTCTCTTTTACCATTTATAAAGGAAGCTTTAAAGAGTTTGTAGGATAATGGCTGGAGTTAAATAAAGTACAATCCTGTTAAAAAAAAAGTGTTAAAACCTGCAGATAAATACTCAGGAGGTTCAGCTTCCAGCAGGACAGTGACCCTAAATCATGGATGTCAAACTAGTCCTACTTTTACATGTCTTCAAGGTCCAACAAACTTGACTTGACTACCTCCTCAGTCCAGAGCCCTGAAATCGACCTAATTATTTGTTTTAGGTCTATTAAAGGTATAGTGGAGGATGTTCTTTTTACGGGTGGATCGTCTAAATATGCGGTTCTCCTAAGTGTCAATCATTTTGGAGATATGTTTAGGCAAGGTCGTTCTACATGCTCGTCCTATTTTCAATCACCGGAGGTGAGTCTGACATGGTGGAAAAATTGCAAACCTTCTTTTGGAAAGTTAGCTTGTATGAGGATGCAAACAGCAATTTTTAAACAGAGCGTGCACAAGGAAATACGGGCTTGTGCATGTTTTTTTTTTTTTTGGAGAGGGTGGGTCTTTTAGAAAAAAACTCCATTAGACATTTAAAGCAGAATTTCATCTACAAGATGCAGGACATTCGGCCCCCCCAAGGACTGGATTTTCAAATCTGTGCCTTAGACACATGGCCTGATCTAAAATGGAAGGGTTTAAAATCAAGAGACATCCGTGCTAGAACGGTCCAGTCAAAGTCCAAACATAAATCTAATTAAGACTCTGCAAATGTCACCAGCCAGTCATGGAGGTTTCAATATAGATTGTTCTGAAGATGCATTACACAGTAAATGTTGCAGTTAAAGTAACACTTTGAGAATACATTTGGTCCACTCTGAATTAGTGTGGGACTAAATGTACTCTCAAAGTGTTACTTTAACACTGTAACATTTACGGTTTAATGTCTCATGGACATGGGATACAAATAAAGGAAACATAATTGTTGCTCCAGAGGAAAACTGCGTGAAACTTACTACTAACAAGTGCATAAATGCACTCTGGTTAAGCGTAATAGACAGTCTACTTCTGAGGGGCCCAAGTAACATAAAATGGGCATTTTTGGTGCCCATTGAAAACCTGCAATCTAATTCTTTTCTGCACAAATCCAAAAACAACAGATATCCGTGTCCAGTAATCAAACCACTGGTCCTAAGACAGGAGCTTTATTAAGTTTCAACCCTTATTTAAGCTATATAATTTCAAACATTTTAATATCCTTCATAAAATATGAATTTCTATGCCTCCTTTCTCATTTTTCCCCTGTTTAAATATGAATCTAAGGAAAAAGTCCTCAGATTCAATACTGGCTTGTGTTTTAGGTGTGCCCACTGCCCACCCCTATATTTTATGCTTATTTAAAAAAAAAAAAAACTAATTTCCCCTGAAAAACAGCTGAGCTACTGTGATATTTAGAGATGCACAGGTGATTATATACAATTGAGAACAAATTGGGTTTTAAATCTAACGATTATCTAAAGATAAAATCCATTTCAGTAATATTATATAAATATCTGAGGGTAGGTTGAAAACCTTTATAGAGGCCCTTCCAGTGAAATGAGGCCAGAGTGACTCATTCTCCATTATTCCCACAGGCTTGATCCCCCCCAGCAGCAGCAGCAGCAGCAGCATGATGCACATCAGCACATTCTGTTTAAACTAAACACTTACTCCATCCCAGAGTTAACCACGATGCGGAAGGGATGAGAAGCAGTCCATAAAGCGCTCCAATGTGCAGTAAACTCATCATGATGATATTTCTCCACACCAGGATCCTCGCTGGCTTCTTCCCCTCCTTTTCTCTATAGGTGTCGTCAAAAACATCGTCCACGGTCGATGTTTCCGCCATGGCGCCTCCGTTCTGCTGCTTTTCAGCGCGGTGATGAACGTCGCTTTCGGTCATGTTTCTGCAGAGAGGAAGCACAGAGCGGGCAGAACAAGAGGATGGTGTTCAGTTTTTATGCTCTGCGCACGGCGTGATGCGGGCAGACAGACAGACGGACAGACAGAGGAAGAAGCGCCTGGCAGCTGAGCTCCTGCAGCGCCACAGCTGGACTGACACATTGCCGGTTTATTATATATATATAGGCTATTGTTTGTCAATCGCTTATAATTTCTAAATAAATGTTGCATCATTTAGTGCTGCTCATATTACTAATGTTGTTGTAGTTTCCCTATGCGTCAACTTTACAGATTTCTGTTCAGCAGTTATGTAATTTACGGCTGTGACGCAAACAGCCGCCATATTTGACACACCTTGAGGATGCGAGGATCCACCCACCTTCCCCCTGGATTAAAGCTTCCTTTGGTCTTTCCCGTTAGGTAGAGTGTTCGTGTTTGGTTATTGTTTTTCTAACCTTATAAAGATCAATCTAAATCTACCTCATTTGAATAGGATTTGCCTTTTTTCTTTCCTGTTTGAAAAGTGGGTCAGTGTGTCACATCATAACACACCTTCACAAAGCAGCAGGAACAGGTAGTCTACTTCAACTTTTCTCTGATTCATGAAGATCAACTAGAAACAGAATATATATATATATATATATATATTTATATATATATATTAGTACATTTCTCCACTGTGAGATCAAATAAAGTCGATCAATCAATATGCATATATTTCTAGTATTCCCACTGACCTGAAATTAACAAGAATTTTAACAATCGAAGTAATCCAAACAATAAAATAAAACCAAATACTCCATATGAAAAATAACACATTAATAGTAGATATAGCCTGAAAACAAAGGGGTATGTGCAAACAGGTATAAAAGTTGGAGAAATAAGCTCAACCTATCATTTAAATAAACAGCAGATGATTTGATGCCAACTGATGCAGTACTGAAATGTTTCTGAATTACTAAAGTATTGCACAAACTAGAATGACTTGCAAGTGTAAAGAAATCGTAACAAAAAATATCTCACTGCTGTAGAAAAAAATAAAATAAAAGCAATTGTTACAGCTAGTGTGGGCATAAAATGAAAGTGAAGGCCCCAACCAGGTAAGAACTCTGACTAAAGTCAGAAGAAAGGATCAAGAGTAGGATCTGCATAACTACAGTGGCCTCAGTATTCACTGGGCAACACTAAAGTGCAAAAAGAAGAGGAAACTGTGGTTTAAGTTAAAAATACTGAGAGAATATAATTGCATCAGATGGGGCTGCAGTTAAATTTTGTGAATGTTGTTGCAAATACCATGTTTAGAGGGAATAGTCTGAAGCATCCAGCAAAGGAAAACTAACTGGTTTCAGAGAAAGAAAGTAGAGGTGTAGGAATAGCTCAATGAAACAACAGACTTGAATCCAATTGACAATCTTTGAAAAAAAAAAAAAAAACTCAAGCGCATAGAAAAAAATCCCCATAACCTAAAATGTAAATGTAAGATTGTTATGTTTTCTGAAATGTTCAGTGTTGGATTATGCTCTAGCTTGAACTAAAAATTGATTTTTTTAAAGGTTTTTAACATTCATTTCTCACCAAAGGTGTTCATATTTGAGGACAGTTCTGTATGCATGTAACTAAAACTATTTGATAAAAAGGATCCACAGAGAAAAATCAAAGATTAAGACACATTTCTGAACATTTATGTTTTGTGGTTAAAAGCACACCTCATTATTCCCCCAAAAACATTATTTAGTCAGACCCAGCAGGCAACAAATACACAACGAGCAAAAAAACAACAAAGAAAAAACATTTGTACTGCAACTACTTCATTAATACAAGAGTTTTCCTTTAGACAAATGCATTTGCAAAAAATTAAGACTTAAACTTTCTTGAGGTAACTTACTGTTTGTGCTTCCTGTGCAGTTAGCTGCTCAGATCAGATGAAGGCAGCAATAAAAGATGCGGCGCTGCTCTTGTTTTAAAGCAGAATATTGCTGAGGAAATATGTCACAAGTTATGAACATCCCATTGGCTGTTTTCTTAACCAATGTTTAACTTTCTTTTTCTCCACCTGAAACTTTACATAACCCATAGCTGTTACCCAATCTTCCCTAGGATCTCTGATTTTGCTGGGATTAATCATTGCAAGAGGTTTCAAACAAAGGTCTTCAATTTCACATCGTGAGGTCATCCAGCTATGAAAACTCTGTCTTAGGTCAGCGTGATATAACTAAGCTTTTTTTTTATCACCGGTCACAGATCACTTTTGCTTTTTAAATAGAAAGCTCTGCAGCAGTAGTGTCGTTTTGATGGGAAACGTTTAATTAAAATGATTGTCGCTGTGAAAAACAGGCTAGTTTGGAGCACTCAGTGAAACCTCCAGCTGGACTTAAAATGGTGTAAAAGCAAAGAATTACATCACTAAATGCTAACCCTGATGAAGGGTTAGCATTTAGTGTTAGTATTTATTGTTAACCTTTACTCTGCCAGTGCTGATACAATCTCTAAAATATCCCTCTCCTGTCCTGTCCTTTTCTCTTCTGCTGACATGACGGGTGAACAAGAAACCCCCACACCTCAAAGGCCACTTTAGTGCAAAACATGACCTCACACAACCGATGGTAACCTCTGGTGAACACATACCGCCATCCTACAGTACATTCCCAATGTCCTTACCTCCTATGAACTGGAATAAAAAGTGGGACAGACTCCTAGTCATTATGAATCAGATTATTTAGGTCAGTCTTGTGACTGAAGGAATCTGGAGAAGAGACAATAGCACCCCCTACTGCATAAAGTGGGTACTTTCTCTTTAAAGCAGATTTGAATCTGCATTTTGTTCCCTTGATTTATCATTTATGTTGCATTCATGACTTTAGCAGCCATATATGATCTGTTTTGTTTTTTTCTTTTTGTTTTATTAGTGTTATTGCCAGTTGCAGAGCTTTTCTGTCACCAAACTCATTTTGGGCACTTCAGTGGCAGGTCAATGTTTCATCTTTTTAGATAAAATCCATGCCTTTTTAATCACATATGTTAAAGAAAAGGGAAAAAAATAATGTATAGTATATTGAAAAAAAAATTATTAAGCTCAAATATTTCCCTCTTAAAAACCTTTTAAAAAAAGAATCCTTTCAAAAGAAACAACAAATATTTACAGCATGGTTTGGCACATTTTACAAGACATCCGTGCTACTTTCACAGCTTTTGTTTAACCGCTGCATAGTTGCAGGTTAACTTCTGTATTCACTGCATTGGTGTGAAGACTGTAACAACTGTTGGTTATTGTATCCAACGAAACAGCCTTATAAAATCATCTTTCTATTGAACCTACCATTCATTACACTTCAGCTTTATGTTTTAAAGAAGTTAAATTTGTTCAACTAGTTACTTAGGTTGGACGATGATGCCAAGAAAAACAAAACTTGACTGTTTCACAGGTTTATTTCAAAACATAGGAGTACATTTCCTTTATACTTTCCTGTTGATTGATGGTCAGCCTCATTTTAACGGTTCATTTGAAAAGTGGAATGAGAGAATCTGAAGAGTAAAACTACACGCTGAAAACTTGTGGATTTGATCCCTTCAAGTTTCCTTTGATTTCTTGAAGTTTTGGGCTGTTGGGTGGAAGAAATAGAAAATGAAATAAATATTATTTGGCTTTTTTTGACATTTACTATAAAACTAAATCAATATGCAAACATAATGTGTTCATTAAATACATAAATAATATAAAGAGTCTTTATATCATAACAGAGTTGTGAAAACAAATTAAAAAGAAACCCATCTGTAAGTACAAGTCCATCTGTCATTGTCTTGCAGCTTTAATTAGCTCCATCCAAGCTAATTAGACAGGAATAAATAAATGAAAAATCCAGCTACCTCTCAAACAGAAGCACTAGTTCACAATGAGGAGTGTGTGGGAACATGTCAACAGGCACAGCAAGAGTTGGAGTAAAGGCCGGGCCTGTGAGCTTCTTTTCTTGGTCAGGAGCACAGCAAAGCTCCCTAAAGTTCCTCATAGCCTCTCCGTCCGGTTTACAGGAAACGTACACCAGTCTGCGGATGGCGGGTTGATTTCTCAGCGCTCTGACCACTCTGGGGTGGAGGCCGGCTCGAGACGGATTCACCACAGCTGTAACAACTCCAGGTGGAGAACTTAACTGAGTCATAAGAGCGGGAAGGACCACCTCTGCTTTACCGGGGAGAAACTCGCAGCTTCCGACATTATTGAGAGCGGCGTTGTGCTTGGCATCTCTCACCGCCTGCTCTATAAGCTCAATTCCGATCACCCTGTCCACTCTGGGGGACGCGATGATGCCGATGGCACCTGTGCCACAGCAGACGTCAAGCAGAGTCCCACCGGGTTTGGATTGGGCAGCTCCTTCCTTCCTGACGGGGACACACAGGTCTCTGACTGTGTCATACAGCACCTGAGCAGCTGTCCGGTTCACCTGGAAAAAGGCGTCAGCAGATATGCGGAACTGGAAACCGAGCACCTGTAACACAGATCATACGAAAAACAGACATAGGTCAGATCTAACATGACCAGTCTTCACTGTTAGTTCAACAACTCAAATAAGAAAATTATTTTTATTTGTTGGGTCAAAAACAAACTAATCTAAACACAGAGAATCTTAAGTTTTCCTCAGGCCAAAAATTTCAGTTGTACTTCTGTCATCTAGATGAAGGAATAATATCACAAAAGCGAAAGATGCAAGCATTTGATGAATAAAAGTGTGGCTTAAATCTATTGGCTCATTTATTCTAAAAACAACATCTGTGCTATAAATCAAACATCAGGAAGGGTAACATTCACTATGCTGCCAATCAGATATAACAATTTGTATTTGATCAGCATCTAAAATGTAGCTGCAGCTTTTATTGATGATCTTGTGGACCCAACGATGCAAATCCTGTTGACGACGATAACCAGACCTGGACTTTGACTGAATGTGCTAAGAGCTGGACCGTATCAGTAAACCTGCTACTGCAATACTATGGCTCTTTTTTTGTGTGGTTTTATTTTCTATTTTATTTTTTTTAGAGAGGATATAGTTTAATATAAATTCAGATAGAATCAGTATTCCAAACTTGCAAAAAAAAAAACTAACATTAAAGCCAATAGATTTATGGCTGGAGAGGTTTTCCCTTCTGCCAGAACTTAAGCTCTGTTGGAAACAGTAAAAATGTCATTAAATGGACTGGTAGCCCTTAAATAACAAAAAACATAATAAGTAAACCTAAATGTAATATTTCGATGTGTTATTTTAGCTTTTTGATTTCTGCTCCTGGTTATTCTCAGGTCTTATGACTTTAAGAGGCTCTGTGGCTTAACTGTTACACTTAGAAACGTCAATGTGAACAGAAAGAGAAATTTAAATTTTTAAGCTTATTTAATTAGTTATTTAATTTAAATATATGGTTGTAAAGCCAACAAATGGAATTTTTTTAATTAAAGGTTTTCAAAGCCTGATTACACAGGGATTAAATATGCCTGGTTTAAAGCTATTTTTAACTTCTGACTGACATCATCTGGACTTAGTGCTTGGACAATAAATCAACTATAAAGATTTTCTCATAGAGATAATAATAATAACTGTGATAGAGGGTTTACATTCAGAGTTTATCTTTACACACAGCATATGAGGCAGGATTTAGCGCATTTTAGCATCCTTACATGAGGGAGAAGAGAATTGCAAGCAACGGTAAACTTTATTTGCTTTGTTTTATGCTTGTCCTGAAAGTATTTTTGCATAGTTAAACGGTAAAACAAGCAGTTCTTCACAGAACGCCAAAGGAAATTGTGTGTTTAGTTCAGGTGTCACCAATGTGGTGCCCGCAGGCACCAAGGGGCCCTCAGGGGTCTCAAGTCGTGCCCACAGCATCTTTATTCTGTTGCCCTTCTTTTTTAAATCATTTATAGAGCATTTCATCATTTCAATGATGCAGAGTATTTAACCATGTTTAGAGATTTCAAAATGACAATATCATAAAGAAAATTAGGAATTAAAAGAAACAAAAATATGTTTATTATGTATGAAGCTAAAGTAAACGCTGACCCCTTTCTTTCCTTCCTTCCTTTTCACCCAATAAAAATATATTTACTGGTATGAAGTTTAGGTGAACGCTGACTCCTCCAGTTCATAGGTCCATTTGGTATCCTCTCCTATGACTCAGTACAGATTAAAAGCATCGGCCTTAAATTGGTTGGGGACCCCTGGTTTAGTTCATGGCAGTTTTTTGGAAACAAATCTAATTGGTTAATTGTCTGTTCAATTTTTCCATCAGCTTGGATTAATAAATATTTTTGTCCATCTTTTTTAAAGTAGATTCTTATCTATTTGTAATAATTATAGAAAATTATTTGGTCTATTAGCCCAATCTATAGGTGGACAGTATTTCATAGCAGCTAACTCATAACACTTTATTTAGTTTAGGGGCTAAAGCACCGTAAGTGGTGGAATACAAGAGGATGCTGTAGTTTTCACAGAAATAATGAGAAACCATGAGTTGTTATTCTTCCACTTTACCAACAGGGTAGCAGCCATTCAATAGGGCCCTTCCCAGTCAAACGCCAGCCGAATGGCAGCTTACTTCCCTCAGTCTCCCAGCAAAATCCCCTCCAACTTCCAGCCGCTGCAGTCATCCCTTCTTACACATTTTTTTTTTACCTTTCACTAAATTACATGGTCTGACCAGGAGATGATGCTTCTCTTTAGATCTTAATGTTCACAGATCGTGACAGAAAGAAAATCTTAGCACAAATATTAATGTTCAAAAATCTGAATTTGTTACTGTTCATAAGGGTGTGCTACAAGGATCTGTTTTGGGCCCCCTCTTAGTTATCTTGTACATCAACAATGTTAAACAAAATTTATCTGATGCTAATATGCATTTTTATGCTGATGATACCATTATTTATTGCTTTGGGTCATCTCTTGTAGGATATTTATTCCCTACAGAAAGCCTTTGTTACAGTATTAATGTAATAATATTACATTATTTCTTAATGCTGACAAAAAAGTTAATGTTTTCAAATCATAGGAAGGTGCCTCAAACCCTTCCAGTAGTGTCCACTCTGGAAGGGAATGTCACTGAGGTGGCACATGAATATAAATTTCTTGGAATTGATGACTCCCTCACCTTCAAATCCTTTACTGATAAACTTGTTAAGAAATTAAAAGTTAAACTGGGCTTCCTCTTTCATAATAAGACATGTTTTTCTTTTCAAGTAAAAAAGCGCCTCATCTCTGCCAAGTTTTTTTTCGGTCTTAGATTATGGTGACTTTTTTAATAAGAATGCTACTTCTTCATGTCGGACTTGAAATGTTGGACTCTGTTTACCATGCTTCATTAAGGTTCATCACAAACTGTAGAGCCATGACACGTCACTGTGACCTTTACTCTCAGTTGGGATGGCCTTCCCTCTCTATGAGAAGGCAGTGCCATTGGTACACTTTTATTATCAAGGCCCTTCTTGGATTACTGCCCTCTTACATCTGAACCTTACTTACACAGAAAAGCACGGCTTCTTATGCCCTGAGATCCGACGATCAGCTGTTGCTCACTTCTCCTTTTGCCCACAAAGAGCTAGGGAAGAAAGCCTTTTGCAAACAGCTCCTTGTGCGTGGAACTTTTTTCCAAAGAAACTGGAAGTTGACTGAGTTTTTATCTTTAAATGCTTTTTTTTAATGGTAATTAATTTATCTTTAAATGCTTTAAGTTGAAAGTGAAAGAATTTGAACCAGCCTCAATGATCTGTAATTGTTTTACTTGATATGATTTTATTTTATTTAATGTATCTCTGTTTCTTAATTTAACTTGGCTGTCTCTTGACCAGGACTCCCTTGAAAAAGAGGTTTTTAATCTCAATGGGATTTTTTCCCCCTGGTTAAATAAAGGTTAAATTAAGAAAAAAAATGTAAGGGACCGGCCAAGGATCCATCAAGGAAAGTGGGGAAATTTTGAATGGCTACAACTGTATGTGTCTCTGATTTGATCTCACACATAAAATCTGGACATGAACATATTTTAGTTGGTAGTTTTAAACGTGAAAACGAGTAAAAGTTCAAATGCTATATGAATACTTTTGTAAAGGCATTGCTTGGAGCTGTAAATATGCCATCCGGTCCAGATTCTGTGCGAGTCCAGCATGTCTCACCTCCTCATAGATGTATGGCTGACCATAGAGGAGCTGATAGGGGGATTCTTCATGTGTGCAGCGAGTCATCCTGCTCTCCTGGAAGAACAGGGAGTCCAGCTGACACACTGATCCAGGACCTTGAGTAAAATAGGCCACCAGCTCGGCCTTGTGGACAGCCACCTCCTCTGCAGTCATCATCTGTGGGTGGAAGTACACTATAGCCATGGTCTGTCCCTTAGCATTGGTCCTCACAGTGATCTCTCTCCAGTGGCCCCCAGTGTGGAACAGCAAGCAGGGCTCCAGAGAGGAGAGGCGGATGAAGTCCTGGTAATATCTGGCTACCATTGTGTGCTTTTCTGGCATGTTGAGCAGGTGATCTGCCTTCACGCAGACAATGTTCCCCTGTCTGCCCGTACCCACGTACAATCCAACCGTTTTTGGATCTCCATCAACTCCTATATTGACAGAAAATGTGGATTTGTTGCGGTATCCATCCCTAACTGGTGAGGGCAGGACAGGCAGGACAGGAAAGCTGAGTTTAGCTGCTGCAGGCGGTGGGAAATCTGACCTGAGATCAGCTAAAAGGGAGCCTGACAGTTGAGACAGGATCCTCTGCTGGTTGATTAGTTTGAGCTCCAGCTGCTCCTCATAGCTCAGCCTCCAGAGAGGGGTAACCGCATCGGCCAGCCTCTCCTCCCAGGACACACCGTCGGTCCAGGCTGCTTTCTTTGGACGTTTCCGTGGCCCCGCTCTCCAAGAGGTCGGACTGTTAGTGGAGAACAGCAGACATGTCGTTCTCATATAAAACAGATGTCGCTTAACAGACATAACTGACCTACCGCATGTGGCTGTTAAACACATATTTCCTAAACACGTCTGCTTTAAACTGAGGTAATACAGAGAAACGGTCCTTTGCTTAAGGATCCACTTCCTTTGAAAACATTTTTCGCGGGTCAATCAGCTTCTTGGTACTCCTATCGCCATCATCTTCTTCTTCTATGGTGTTTTATAGCAGTTTATAAACTATTAACGCCATCAACTCTCCTATCGCCACCTAGTGGACAGGAGCATAAAAACAATCACGAGTGAAAAAGGGACCAACACAAATTGTTTACCTTTATACCTTTACTTTTTTAACTTCACTGTGACTTAGGATAAACATTGTTGTATATAAATAGATACCAATGAACCGAGGTATTTCATAAAGTTATTTTAATTTTATATTTTTCTTTCAAATTTATGTTTAGGATAAATAATTTGATTTAGGATAAACATTTTTGTATATAAATAAATACCCATTAACTGAGGTATTTCATGAAGTTATTTTAATTTCAGTTATATTTTTCTTTAAAATTTACGTAAATTATATTTTCAAACCCAAACTCTGCTGCTCTGGACATCACAATAACTATACGGTATATAAATTCATCTTTCCAACGAGAAAAAAAAAACAGTAACAGCAAGGGAAGGAACCACAATTTTTAAATTCCTTTTATTTATTAATTTTCTGCTAAGACACTTTTTTTTTATTTAGATTGCTTATAATGAACACTCTTAACACTATTTAACAATGTTTAAACTTTCGAAATTGCTATCACTTCAGACCATATCTAACATTTAAAATATTTGTAAACTGTTAGCATGATACATGTTTTGGCAGTTTAAACACCATTTCTGTTATTTATATATATATATATATATATATATATATATATATATATATATATATATATATATATATATATATATATATATATATATATATATATATATACATATATACATTTTTTTGTCTCTGTTGCAAATTCAGAAAAAGCTTTATTGCCAAGTACCTTTTTACAAATGCAATTTAATTTATTTGGTTAAAGAAAAAAAAAACATGCAATATTGAATAAACAAATGCAAGCTCTTTAGGAATGTTATAAGAAAATGGAAAAATAGTAAAACTTTTTGCAGAAACTGATCAATATAGCAGATTTTAAAAGATAATACAATAACAAGAATATAAACCATTTTATACAGTGCTTATGACAGAGGCATATACTAATCATCTTTTATTCTTTCAAAAAAATCTTGATAGTTTAGAAAAATATACATTTTAAATTTTAATTATCTTAAGTAGAAATGTATGTACTGTTTCTTAGACTCATTTGTATCTCAGTATTGGTTTGCATACCTGAATAAGTACTTAACATGGGGCCATTTATCTAACTTTTGGAGCTCATTTCCTTTCATAAGGGCCACGTGGGACTTGTTCATACATTCTGAGAGGGTAACGGTGCACTTAACAGTTCCCATAACAGAGCAAAGTGAAATATTTGAGTGATACTTTGAGAAGTAATCTTGGACATTCCTTTGTCCAGTAACCCCTGGACAAAGGATGCGAAAAAGGAATAAAATCTCGAAATAAAGCTTTTAAATCATTAAAAAGGAATCACTGTTTTCAAAATCTTATTGATTATAAAAAAGTACAAGCAAATGTAAGAAGAGCCATAAAAAGTGCAAAGAAACAATACTGGAAGAATTTATGTTGATCAGTAGGAAGGGAGACAGACATTGGTAAAATATGGGGGATGATAAAAGGAATAAACGGAATAAAAAGAGAGCATGGTTACCCAGTCTTAAATTATGGACAAACTATAGCAGTGAGAGATGAGGAGAAAGCAGAGATGTTGGGTAAAACTTTTATAACAATTCACAGCTCAAATAGTATTAATGAAGAAGGGAAAAAAACAGAGAGGAAGAATGACGAGTTACAACAAGAAGAAGGTTCTAATGACTTATTAAACAAACCTTTTACAATGATAGAACTAAAACGTGCTCTCCAGAAAACCAAGATGTCAGCACCAGGAAACGATCAGATTTGTTACGTAATGACAAACCAACTCAGTGAAAATTCAAAGGATGTATTACTAGAACTATATAATAAAGTACGGGAGAATGTGAAACTGCCACAGAGCTGGAACCAGGAAAAGATTCTATAAACCCAGGAAATAACAGACCGATCGCTTTAACATCAAACATATGCTAGATAATGGAGAAAATGAATGAAAGGTTAACCTACTATATGGGGAAAAAAAAGGATATATAGTCAAATACCAAAGGGGTTTTAGGAAAGGAAGAAATACAATGGATCCAGCTGTATGTTTAGAACATGAAATTAGAAAGGCACAAGTAAACAAAGACAGTGCATGGGGTGTCTTCTTTGACATAGAGAAGGCATATGATATGATGTAGAGAGAAGGACTGTTAATTAGACTGTCTCAATTAGGTATCAAAGGACTAATATATAGATGGATTTTTTACAAGGGAGATTAATACAAGTTAGAATAGGGAAGAATTACTCAAGGAAATATATTATAGAGAATGGAACATGTCACGGGAGCATAATAGGTCCGTTATTCTTCTCCATATTGATAAATGATGTTTTCAGGGAAATAGGGAGCGGGATGGGGTTTTTAATTTTTGTGGCTGACTGGGCAATTTGGAAGAGGGGAAGAAATCTGAAATGTATTGTAAGGAAACTAAAAGATGCTATTACAAAAATAGAGGAGTGGTCATATAAATGGGGCTTTAAATTCTCTGTAGTTTTCTGATGTAAAACTAAAGTTGTATAATCAAGAATTAGAAAGAGTAAAACTATTTAAGTTTTGGGGGTTATGGTTTGAAGAGGAAGAGAAGAAACAATTACATCAACACTTAGATTTGGGAACAAAGGATTAAAGAGTACTTTAACACCAGTATGTTTGAATAGTATTCACACATGAATACTGTGAACAACAAGAAACAATTGAACATGTTATGGTACACTGTAAGAAGTATGAAAGAAAAAGGAGGGAATTGGTTCAAAATCTTATAAATGAGAGAATAAACTTTAGTTTAATAGAAATCCTTAGAAAGAACTCAAGAGATAAGTGTTATGTAATTGTTTTTCGTTATCTTAGATTAATCAGTGTAATTGAGAGGATTTTAATCTTATTTTGGTTTTGTTGGTTTTTGTTTTGTTGATTTAGTTTTGCTCAGTATAAGTAGGTAGTAGCCGTTCAGATCCACACTCCATACCAGTTGGTGGCGGTCATGCGCCATTTCGTTGCGTGCCAACCGCCAATAAAATCCCATAAAGAAAAAGAAGTGATGCAAGTTTTGTGAGACAGAGGGTGGAACGCGTCATCTCTTTGCGTCCCGGGGCAAGTAGTAAACATTTCCGCTGTGTCGCGATGGACTCAAACAAGGACGAAGCCGAACGATGCATTAAAATAGCACTGAATGCAATCAGTAATAATCAGTTAGACAAAGCCAGGAAGTTTCTAGAGAAGGCTCAGCGTTTGTTTCCGACAGATAAGGCCAAAAGTAAGTCGAAAACACGTCTTTTTTTAGCTGTAAGGTAGAGGGCCAGAGCGATAAGACGGTACAAGCTAAAGTTAGCATAGCCGTTATTAATACCAACACGTTAAAGGTGTACTTGTACCGTTTTTAAACTGTTAGCAACGGTTTATTACAACGTTTTTTTTATTGTTAGGAACCTTTAACGAGGTGTACTTACTCAATTGTTGCGTTGAAGTTCTTTTTAGCCCTTACGATGCTAAATGTTAATGTGTCGGATTAGACGGTTTTAAAACTACTTCTAACGAAAGCATTTTCTGTTATGTGTCCCTTTTGCAGACTTGTTGGAGTCATTGGCGCAGAATGGGAAGCCTCCTGATGAGAACGGTACTGCTGTAAACGGAGATGGACCCGGGTTGAGGCATCGCGGTGAGAAAAACGGAGCTAATGTGTCTCAGGGCCCCACAGACTCAGACAAGTCGTACACAGCAGAGCAGCTGGAGGCGGTCAAAAAGTGAGAGCCCAATGCCAATCGTTTAGGCATTTAACAACATTTCCCAAACAGCTGTTTGAAGCACAATTTTTATCTGAATTGATTGTGACACAACATAATTACTCTTCACCCAAGTCAATCAGGTGGAACTCTTTACTTAAAAAGAGATTATGTACGTTTATACAGAGAAATTGACTAAAACATTGTTTGATGAGTAGACTTACACCTCAGTACTTCATGTGTTTTTAAGCCTGCAGCCAATTTTCTTTAACCCTTTATAGGGCACTCAGTGAAATACTTTACAAATCAAAATTTCTAGCCAATAGCGTTATCGGAATCCAGGACAAGACATTATTACATTTGTAACCTTAAAAAAAATGGATATTTTGATGGTAAAAATGTATGTCAATGTAATAACAAGAAACGCAGACTTGCCCGAATGTATTAAGAAAAATAACAAAAGTGCTTCTATAAGAGATTCATGAAAAACACTCTTAGAGTGAAAGAAACACATTTTCTTTGGTACAGCATAGCCTTACCCCCGGTTCACACCGACTCCGGTCTTACCGTTGCGGTGCGGTGGGTGCGGCGCCGCAGTGATTCCAAGTCATTAAAAAGACGTAAACCTCTCTCACCGGCTGCGGTTACCGAGACACTCCGGCGCTGCAGAAAATTCCGCAAGAAAGCTATCCTTGCGGCGTGCCGGAGCCCTCCGCAACAAGCTCTCGCAAATATCCTTATTTGGGCCGTGTTATCGCGGGAAGTTACGTGAACTCAAGTGAACTTCTGTTCTCGCGAATTAAATCTCTAGACCTGTTGCCGGAGCCGCAGAGCCGCACCGCACCGTAGTCAAAAGGGCGGTGTGAGAGGGGGTGTGCGGGAGTTGCGGTCTCCGTCGGCTCGGTAACCGCACCGGAGCCAGTGTGAGCAAGGGGTGAGAGGCATTAATGCGGATACTGGCACTTACATTTTTTAGTGTATAGACCTATATATAATTGTTAACTAGACTTATTGACTTTTTAACTTTTCAATTAGCTTTTTACCTTTTTTTCTTGACTATATATCACTCAAGGGCTCATCTAATTGGTCAAATGCCAAAATAAAATGTATAGCCATGTAGCAGTGTCTTTGCTAAATGGCTGGATATAGATCTTGTGCTTCTAGACCTCACTGAGGGACAGGGGGACTCCATTTGTAAGGGGTATGCAAGCGATCAAAAATGCTAAAAACTGCAAGTACCAGAATATACAACTTAATATTTCCGTCGACAGGTTTTAACATTATTAGTTTATTTGGATAGTTCTTTAAAAAAAAAATTTTAGCGCAGAAATAATGATCAGAGCTCGCTCTCTTTTCCTTCTCTATAACAGTCCATTCTTCTGGCTTTTGTTTTTTCTTAAAGATACTAATGAGTATTTTTCTCAGAAATTGTCTAGATTCATCTACGAGGACATAATTGATCAATGACATTCTTACACTTATGGTTCCCCCAACAAAAACAAAACAAATTAAAAACCATAAACTCCACTGGCCATGGTGGTGGCTACAAATCATTAGCCAATGCCCCTTGCCTACTGTTCAAAGTGGATTGGCTACTTGTTTGTCAATTAAACATTTTGAGTACCTGCCACCAGAATGTTATTTACGTAGGCTCTAAGCGTAACTCATAGACTGTTTGGCTAGCTGTCCGCCATTATGCAGAAGCACAAAGAAGTATTTCTACGCTTTTTTGCAACTGCAGCTTTCTCTTTTTAGCTATTTGTTCACTCTTTCGTGTAAAGTGTTGTTGTACAATCCCAATCACTATAGTTGGTCTGGCTGTTTGAAAACACATATCCAAGGTGCTAAATGGAAATGTCATCCCTTTCTTACAGCCTTTTGTGTTTTTGTTTTTTTGTTTTGTAATTTAATTCAGGATTAAGAGCTGTAAAGATTATTACCAAATTCTGGGAGTGGAAAAATCAGCTTCTGAGGAAGACCTTAAAAAGGCCTACAGAAAGCTGGCTCTTAAATTTCACCCAGATAAAAACCACGCACCTGGAGCCACAGAGGCTTTCAAAGGTAAGTATGTACCTTCAAGTCTCCCCTGTTATGTCTCTGAGCTTGCCGTAACTAAACCTCTCCCTGTTGTCTTTCAGCCATCGGTAATGCCTACGCTGTTCTAAGTAACGCAGAGAAACGGAGACAATACGACCAGTATGGAGAGGAGCGAACGCAACCAAGTAGACACAGACACCATCACGATTTTGAAGCCGATATCTCTCCAGAGGACCTTTTTAACATGTTCTTCGGTGGTGGCTTCCCAACAAGTGGGTGGAGGCAACATGACACATGAACACAAACTACTCTGCTTTAAAATTTAATGTTTCAGTGTTAGATCCTTTCAAGGAACAAAAGTTTTTAGGCCTCCATTAGGGCTTCAACTACAAATTATTTTGCAAATCGATTAATCTGTCGATTATTTTTTTTGAGTAGTCTATTAATAATCAGATGGCCAAAGGTTCCTCAAAGAAGACTGTTAACTAAATTAAACCAGCTGAAACAAAAACTTTTCCACTTAAAGGAATAGTACACCCAAAACATGATTAGCCTTCATTTTCTACTCACCCCCATGCTGAACAACACTCTGGAGTACTTTTTTGATATCTCAAATGCATCTGGAGATCTGGGAGGCTTCTTTCTGTCTGCTGACATTCAAATAATGGAGGTCTATGGCGCCCGAGACAGAAAGGTCCATAAAAGTCCACAAAAAACGTGTCAATATTCCTCCATACTGCTCGTCCAATGTATTCCAAGTGTCCTGAGTGGGTAGCATCCAGAATTTACTCGAAACGAAGTCATTTAGAATGTTTTTAGAGCCTAAACAGTAGCGTATAGGATTTCCTAAAAGCGCGCGCCTGCGCGTTCACGACGCTACGGAAACCACGGCAGACCAAACCAGATGAAAGTGCGCATTCAGCGTCTGCTCTGCCAATAATGCAAGCGTAGAAGAAGGAATGTGCTGTTTACCTGTGCAAAGAAAGAAACAACGAAAGAAAAATGTCTGAGGACTTCAGTGTTGAGGAAGAGCATGAGTTCTTTGCCGAGCTGAATGCGCACTTTCATCTGGTATAGAGACTCTATACTCAAGTTAACGATTAATCGATTACTAAATTACTTGACAATTATTTCAATAATCAATTAATCACGATTAATCCAGTTAATCGCTTCAGCCCTGCGCCACATTAGGTGACATAAATATTTTTGATTAAAAAGTTATTTGTTTTTCATACTGGCTCCTCTTCCAGGAAATATTTCAGAATAAAAAAGTTCAGAGACTGCTGGAAAAAAAATTTTGGAGACTTTTTGGTGCATGTAAAGCTTCCATCATAGCAATGAAAATCAGTAAAGGTTTTTACTAGTACTACTTGCTGAAATCGCTGGAGTTCAGAATGTTAGTGAAATAGCCCCAGACTTATTGATTTGCTGGAGCTCTGCTGGTTATGTTGCATGATGGTTTGCTGATTTGCATATAGAGCAAGGAGATCTGAATATGTCAGCCGTTTTCTAAGTGGCTGATAAAATATGTGCTGACATCTTGTAAGAAAATACCATGTCACTGTTAGCTTTATAAAGCACTTTTTTGTCCTTTACAATCTACATTTCTCTGGATAGCACAGTAGGTGTGTAACTGTTTGATTATTTGTCCTTTAAATGGTTTTATTAAGGTGCTACGTTTTCTATATTCTGTACAATTTCACTGTAATATTGATCTTTTGTTGGGACATTTAGCGTGAAATGCAGAAGCATTATAGGTACGTTGGGCCTTCAGTTCTGCTGTGGGTAGAATAAATGTATAGATTGTTCTCTATTTACAGAAATATGCAAAACAGGTACTGCCTGGTAATCAACTAAAACCAGTGTCCCGAGTTTAACTCTGTTAAAATGAAGAGTTTTACAGAAAACCGTGATAAAACATTATGTTTTTGTTTTCTGATGTTTCTCGTGTATCTTTCAGGTAACGTCCACGTTTACAGGAATGGAAGAATGCATTTTGCACACCAGAATAGACAAGAAAGACGAGAGCAGCAGAGAGATGTAAGATGGATCCGAGATTGTTTGTGGTTTTAAAACGAATTTGGTTCTAATGAGTTCCAATGGACTGATGGTATTATTTGTTTTTATCACCTCTATTTAGGGAGGGTTTGCTCTGCTGGTCCAGCTGATGCCCATCTTAATTCTCATCATTGTTTCTGCTCTCAGCCAGCTGATGGTCAACCAGCCTCCTTACAGCCTTAGCTATCGTCCGTAAGTGGTGGTGGGAACCGGGCCTGGCCATATGGTTACATTACTCAAATGTAAAGCACTTGAACATCCTTCTGACCTTTCCTTGTCTCCATTTCAGATCAGCTGGACATATTCACAAAAGGCATACGTCACACCTAAAGGTGCCTTTCTATGTGGCGGACCGTTTTAATGAAGAATTTACGGGCAATAACTTGAAAAATGTTGAAAGAAGCGTAGAAGAAGACTATATCTCTAATCTAAGAAACAATTGTTGGAAGGAGAAGCAGCAGAGTAAGTCTAAGGGCTCAGTTAATATTAACTTTTGCCTTCCCCAGGTTAACATATTTACTAAGCTGTTCTCTAATGAGGCTGGGATGGAAAGTGGAGATTCTTTCAAATACTTCCTGACAGAGTTTAAGGCTGTATTGGTGCTTAATGTGTAAACTTTTATATTCTATTAAGAAAAATATGCTTGGAGAAAAAAAACTTAAGCTTAAAGTCACAAACTGAAAACCAGACAAATAAAACTGAGAAAATTGGTCTAAGGGCAAACACAGTTTCACAGCTATGTAGTCAATACTGTATTTTCTGGACTATAGGGCGCACCTCACTAAAAACCGTGGATATAATTTTTTTTTTACTGGAAATGTACATATATAAGACCCTCCGGGATATAAGCCCCCCTGTGACTGGTGCTAGCATGTTCTTGTGCTAAATGAAAATTAGTCCCTTATTCTTTCATTTCCAACTTTGACTTTCCTCTCTGGTGGTTAGGAATAAATCCACAGAAAATTCACACATTTTTATAAGCTACATGGGAAAAGTAGCGGCTTACAGTACGGACAAGTACGGAGTCTACAGTACGGAGCTGATATGAGTTGGTTCAAACCCCAAGAATGAAGAGAGGAGAAAAAAAAAACACTATTTAGATAACCTTTTACCACTTTGCTAACTTGAAAATTAGCAAACACCACCTTTTTTCGTGGCATGAATATAGCATATGGTTGGACTACAAATGTTTCCAGGTAGAAAAGCTCCAGTAAAGTTCACAGCATTTGATGATATTTAGTTTATTAGCCTGCTTGTATTTTTGACACACTTTTTTTCTTTTTGTCATCCTTCCAGAGGAAGGTTTGATGTATCGTGCTCGGTACTTTGGAGATTCTGAGTTGTACCAAAAGGCTCAAAGAATGGGGACCCCCAGCTGCTCCAGACTTTCAGAGATTCAGGTCATACTGGATGGCTAGAAAACACTTGCAAACTCATGGGTACGTTCATATGAATGGTGTCGTTTTTGTTCAAATGTTTATTTTCCAAGCCTTCTATACATTTAGAAGCTTTTTCATCTTAAATATGACTCTCCTTATCGTTTCCATCTCAATTGGCTATAATATCCCTTTACTCTGTCTGAACTGGGTTCTTGCCAGATGCTAAAACGAAGCAATTAAAGAAAATCTCTGCTGCCTCTTTGCTAGTTAGGCCTACTTCTAATAAGTTTGTTCTTTTTTCTTTTTCATATTTGGAGTTGATGTTCATATCTCACCTATAAGAAACTATTCGATTTACCCTGTGATATGTCATGTTGACCCACAATATTTTTAAAAACAAATTTCAGCAACTGCTACTCTCATTAAAATTCAGGACATCGGCCTAATTTTGAACAGCATCAGCGTAAGCAGTTGTTGCACTTAAATGCGAGTCCAGGTGTCAGTTTAAGGGCTGATATGTTTGTTAAAAAAAAACGGGGGTATTGGCCTAATTTCAGCATAACTGGAACAATGTTGATGAGCCCTGGTGAGAACCTTGGTAAACTCAGCAGCAAGCAGTCCACTCTAGATATTGATGTCAGCTTTGTTTTTCAAAGGACAGACGTCGTCTGATACGTCATTCTTATTGATTGCCTATCTTACGCAAGGGTTAGGTACTTGGGAAAGAGTTGATTGTTATTTTTTAAGATATCAATGCTTCATTTATCGTAGATTTGTTTACAGACCCATAATAGTTTAGTGTCTTGCTAATTGTAAATGTAAAGTGGAATTCTACCTTGTTAAATCAGCCACGGGTACCTTGAAATAATTATAGTAAAACATCTAAAAGAAATAAAATTATCTATCAAATGCAACAAAAAAACAAACATTTAGCATTTTATTTTTACTTTAAAAAAAATCTTTGACCCGGATATTATATATATTTTGCATAAAATTCTTCATATTGATATCTGTTGAGGAGTTGCAAGAAGTACTGTGTAATTGGAAAGCTGAGTTTAAGGAAAAAATAGTGCTAAAAGATATCTTTTTTTTTTTTGTCTTTTAACGCTTATAGAGAACATTGCTGTTACTGTAACAAAATATCTAACTATTCCTTGTGTATTTGTTTTTTTTTTTTCTTTTAGTTCCGTCGGTCCTTGAATCTAATGGGAAGAAATCAATCTGAGCCCTCTGTAATTGGAGCATATTTCTGCAGCAAACCAAGAGAATCTAAACAAGCCTTACACTCAGTGTGCAGAGGGGCCTCTTCAGGGGACCTCTCCACAGCTCGATTCACTTCCTGCAGAGCTGCGAGAAGCTTTGAGCTGCCTGCTGACATTTTACTTCCTCTCCTGTTTTAACCAGTGCTGACGGACATCATGGTGGAAAGCTACCGAGTTATCATCTTTTGGAATGATAAAGACGACTGCTGAAATTAGTTTCCTCTGCCCTGATGTTTTGATTAGAAACCTGAAGGCCTTTCTCATAGACAAGACAGTCTGAGCCACTCGAGAAGGGGGCAGTGTGTAATTTTTATAGTTCTTACCAATGTAAATACTCATTTTACCTAACAGTGCAGGGGAGGGTAGTCCTTTACAAAATTGTTTTGTGAATTTGCTTGTAGCCTGTTGGATCATAACTAGTATAAAATGTTGCACAGATTAAAGTAAAGCATATTTATTAAATTAACAAGCTGAAATTGTATACATTTGAATAAAAGTTGTCCAATGATTGACTGGAGTTAAACTCATTTACACAGTGTTTGCTTTTGATTTTGTGTGTGAAATGAGCTGATATGAGTTAGTTCAACCCCAGAGGGTTGATCCATACAGCTTTAAATAGATAACTTCTATTGTAATAGGTCAAAAGGTTTTAGATCCTTCCAGAATGTGACACTTTTACAGACCCCCTGATGAGATGGGGGTCCTTGAAGGCTGAGTTGAATAAGGAACAAAGGAAAACTCATTCCTAACAGCATATGTATGAACAATAAACAAGACATCAAACATTAATAAAAATAATTTATTCTCTTTAAGATACAAAACCGTTTCCGGCGGTAATATTTCATACTACATTCCCTTTAAAACGTGGACATCCACATTCATATAAAAGATTTATGTTCACTAGTCTTCAGTCACCTGCAATCAGGTGACTAGCTGCCATAAGATAAAGAGTTTGGTCCTTTGATCTACCACATATTACAAATGTGTTAGGACCTTATTTCTTTTCTAAATGAATATACAGTACAGGTAGGTGTAAAATAAAAAAAGTCTGGTTGATCTAATAAGACACATTGGTATGGCAGGAGTTAGCAGCACTCTTCAATTAACAGTTCTCCTGAAGTGTAGAGTTTCCTCCTGATGGCCCTGAAGCTGCTGCTCAGCCTCAGGTTTCTGTGGTGCCTTGGAGACATGGCAGATGGAGGCTTGCCTCCTTTGAAGAGCTTCTGAACTTTAGGCCAGAGTCCTCCAGACTCCAGCCTCAGCACCAGAGTCACATGAAAAGTCGGGACCAGGGTGGGATCCACTGCTATTTGATCCACAGTGCACAGCAGGCCCTGGTCGCTCCTGTCCACGCACAGGTCTATCACGGCTCCCCTCAGTCCACAGGGTTCATTGACGGCCAGATGGAGCAGCTCTTGGCTTATGTTGTGTATCAAACAGTCGGGGATGATGAGTTTGGAGCAGCACAGGATGGATGATGCATTGTTAAGGCTTTGTGTGATTGTGGACACCACCTCTGCAGCCAGGGTCTCCTCAAGGGGGAAACAGAAGCTATTCTCTGACTCTGACAGTGATAAGTCTGCCACAGATCCTGGAACAAACATATAAAAGCATAAAAATATGGTCTAAATATGCAACTTCATATTTTCATAGACTGTAAAAAAATAAAATAAAAAAAACCCACTCACCAGATTCACTCCTGTAATCCTGATCTGCAGAGGCCCTCTGGTTGATCCCTTTCAGCTCAGTGAGCCTCTGCAACAGATTGCTCCAGGACAGCCTCTGGGAGACCCCGTCCTCCGCTGGAGACGGAGGAAAACTGCCATCCAGGGATTGGTTGCAAGAAAAAGACATTTATAAAACAAATGCCTTATTTCTATGAGAAAAAAAAAGTGCGGCGCTTGGATTGCACTCAAAAAGCATTAAAAAAAGTGCGGTGGTCACTCTCACAGTTGGTCCCTCTCCTGCTCCTGAGTTGGATCAGCTGGAAAACACTCTCTCAAACAATGGGACAAAGCTTTAAATACCTCCTGAAGTAAGCCCCGCCCAACTGTTTTCACAGCCAATCAGATTTTAGCTCACGTCCTCAACGCCCTAGTCTGCCCGGGTACATTTGTTATCCCTTTGTGACACCTTCCCCCACAGCTGAGAAGCAAACGACCCCCTCCAAACTCATTTTCATGAGTAACTCTTAATCACATATTAGTTGGGAGTTAATCAGCGTTACAAAGCAAATATATGATTGCTGCTTACTTTAGATTCTGCAACACAGAAACATTGCTACACCGAGCGAGACAGTAAAAACACACGATGAAACAAGCAGCTGATGAATCAATTGTTGTGAAAAGCCAAGCGAGGCAAGTTTTGCACGTAGGGCTCGTCTTTTTGTCAACAGTCAAAAGGGGGATGCGCGTCACTTTGGCAAATTTTAACCTTAAAGAAGCTAAACTGCAACTTTCCAAACGGCCCTGAAGTAAAACACGCGTCATATGTTGAGTTAACAAGAAATTCAAAAGCAACTACCAGGGTAGAATAGGCCTGTTCCAGAACAAATGCAGATCTTTCTAGAAAACAAGATCTGCTGTCTGTATGGTAAATACATTTGGAATGAATTGCAGTTTTTATTTGTTTGTTAAAATAAAACATAAATAGGATACATGGTTTATTAAACTACCCCTTAGCAAAAAGTAGTTTATTCAAGTATACTAAAAGTGCACTAATTTCATACTTAAAATCAGGCAGTGCACTTAGAGTTTACTTAATCTAAACTATATTTCATATACTTAACAATAGTATAGTTTACTTTATTGATTACTAAAGTATACTTTACTAAACTTAAAAATGTCCCAGTTTAGTTTGAAGAAATATTACTTTAGTAATACGTCATGTACATTGTTCAGTATACTTTCTAAACTTATACTTATACTTAAGTATTCTCAATAGAATTTACTTCGAGTGTACTACTTTTTGCTAAGGCACAGGCAACTAAACTGAAGGATAACCCCTCTGGTTTCTCATGCATGCAAATAAACTTAAACCATCCCCCCCTTTCAAAAAAAAAAAAAAAAAAGACTTGATTTCTCCTGTTTTAATAGTTGCCTGGCAGAGGCGTAGCCAGAAATTTTTTATAAGGGTGGCCAGGCAATAACCAATGCACACGTATTTACCGGTATTTAAACATCCGTAATTTCTAAATAAAAGGCATAATGGATAAAACTACTTGTATCAATAAAAGTTCTGCATAAGATTGATATTGACAAGCACTAATATCTACATAAATTGATTATTTGATAAGTTTTTATTAACATTTTTATTTATCTTTGATTTAACTGAAGGCTCTAGATGACTTCCAGAGACACATAATTTTCTCTTTACCCCATATAACACAAAATCTAGTTCTGAAAAGAGCATGAATTTTGTACTTATCATCTCTTATGTTAGTATATTGGTGTGTATAATTAACCACAAAAAAAATGTTTTGAATAATTCACTTGAGAGTATTACTGTTGCCATTGTCTTTATTAGAGGGGGAAAAATGCTAGGGATGGCCACAGGGGTGGCCAATGATTGGCTAAGGGTGGCCACCCCTGGCCCCCCATCTAGCTCCGTCCCTGTTGCCTGGTTTACTTTAACTGGATTTCCCTGCAGCTTTCACATTATATATTTAAATCTTTGTAGACTTTTTCAGAGTGTGGGGGGGGGGGGGGGCACTGTTGTGGCAAACAATTACAGACCTTTTTTCTTACTTTCTTTATTGGTGAGTTTTATTGGTGAGACATTTTTTACCCGGTCTTGTTCTCTTAGTTTAATCATAAACACTGATATTACCTGTGGCAATTGAGGCCCACACGGCTTCAAAATTGGGTTCTTGAGTGACCTATTGAGAGTCTCTCATGGATAATCCTGGTTGGCTGCTTAGTCCTCGGAAGGTTCACCACCATTTTATGTTTTCTATGTAGATACTTTTTTACCATCTGTTTTTCTTAAATGAACAAGGAGAGGGGGGTTGATGTTGAGTGATGTTTAGCAAGGTAATTACTCCCTGTAGGCTTGTGACCAGGCAATCTGGTTTTCTGACTGGATGTGTCATATAGGTATGGCAAATAGTCTGCTTCCATAAAAGCCAACACCACATCTGTATAAATCATGTTTGTCAAACAAATTTCCAGTAAATCCTATAAAATAACAGATCAATGGACTTTAGCTTAGTATAGTTTCATCATGAAGACTTAAAATAATTGATAGCTATAACTTTGACCCGTCCCCTTGGGGTGCGGTGGGCTGCCATTGTGCGGCGCCTGGTGAGCAATCAGGGGCTAAGGGTCTTGCTCAGGGAACCAGAGTGGATGCTGTGGGGATCGAATTGGGTACTTGCAACCTTCTCAGAGCACAAGCGCACTGCTCAAACCCACTAGGCCAACACTCCCACATAAAAGCAAACCAAACAATAAATGTGTCTCTAAAGAAACATGTGTTTAATGTATAGTTGAAGTCGATTCATGTTGTGAAGAATTTTGAATACTGTGGGTGAAACATGTCAACTGCCCAAAAGCTAAATTCCGTGCAATCATGGGAGAGGTAATAATGTTTGTTTTTTCTATTATTATTATTAAACATTGGTTGGTATAGATAACTCTAATAGGATACAATATTAAAAAAAAATGTAATTCATTACATTACTTTTAACAGCATTCATTTTTTCCATATTTGATTGGTCTCCCTAAAGTGGCGGTGGGGGTTTTACAGCATTAGCAAATGCCCATCAGGAAGCTTCTAGAAGTTTCTTCTTTAATCATGGGCCATTGAAAGAAACTATTTAAGAAGTGTGTGTCTTAGAATTATATAGAAGACCATTAGCATCAATATCTATTATAAATATGTTTCAAAATTTGAAATGATTTTGGAATAGCTTTGTAAAATTAACAATGATCATAAACGGGGAAGAAATACGTTTTTTTTTTTTTTAATGATTCACTAATGCCCTAAGTGGCCAGGAAAGTAATGGGAGTAAGACTATATTATTTTTTTTATAAGACTATATTATTTTATTAAAAAAAGATAATAAATACAAATTCAAATTTAAGATGGCTTGAGTCTTAATTTAACATTTAGTATTTTAAAACCATATTTTCTTATTACCAAATCTATTTAATTATAATAAATTAAGCAAGTTAAATTGACTTTTTTCTTATAGTCTTTCAGAACTGAACAAACAGGGTCATAAACTGCATTCCCACCACAACAGTCCAGGATATGTTATATCCACAGAATGTATCACCTGGGACAGCTACCTTTAAAGACAAAATAAAGGGCCAAGAAATACAAGAGCGGACATTTCAGGCACAGCCTTTTTTACTTCTGCTCTGACTGCCTTATAAAATGGAGATTTTGTGCTAGATGTGGAAAATGATCCACCATCTCAAAATGGGCCTGATGTGTTTGTTAAATATAGTACTGTGAACACAAAAGTCGAACCTAGGTGCAGGAAAATCTGAAGCAGGATCAACTTATTTAAGTTATTGTCATAAATGAGTCATACTCTATTGCCTAATATCCAGGTTTTTTTTAAAGTCTGAACAAATATGGGGCTGAAACCTCTTAGTTATTAAAATAAACAACATTCTGTAGCAAAGTAGCAAATTAACCACATGATGGCGATAAAGTACAAGCTGTGAGCACTTGAATTTGAGTGCCTGGGACCATGGATTCATTAGCTGCCTTTTCTCCATTAATTAATGATAATTTGCTAAGAATATATCTATACGATGTCATCCACTTTGAATGTTTATTAAGCTCATGCTCCTTATTTTAGTTTAACTTCACTACGTTTTGATGAAACGATTGGACAGCGAGGGAGAATTTGACAAGGCAGAGACTGTTCAACTATTCATCATACAAATTATTACTTTAAAAGACACCCAGACCTTATTACTGGTTTAAAAAAGGAAATTAAACATTATATTATTGGCTATTTGCCTGGTTCTTCTTTAGTCTTTTTAGAAAATGCCTGCATTAATTCAGACTTCATTGGTTCCTATCCATTCAGGTTGTGCCTACAGATAGAACATGCGTTTAGGTTGGATTATTTTAATAAATATTGCAGTGAAGTTAGCTGTCTAGGTATTAGATAGCACATCTTGAAGGCATGTTATTTTCCTGTCACATGGTTCTTTTGTTTGTCAGAGGATCCTCTAAAACTCAAGACTTTCCACTAGCTTTGTGAACCTGCATCACCTGGAGCTAAGCTTGGACAGTGGTTCATGTAGGTTTTGATTTATTGCTGGGGGAAGCAAAAACAGAGCAGCTCTCTTGGGGAGGCCAAACTCTGATGTGTGGCAGATTTTGCTGAGGCATGCTCTTCTTTATCACAGCGCTAACATTTTACTTTCCTTTAATAAAAAAAAGCCTTTACTTGAAATATAAACCCAGTTCTAAATTAATCTAGATATTTTTTTTATTACCATTATCATTTTTACAAATACAATTCTGAAGGCTGTAACCTTTATTTCTATTCTGCCCATTTTACTAGTTAGTGTTAAAAAAATATGTCCCCAGAAATCAATTGAGGTCCACGTTTATGTAATTTATTTGTAGAGAACATTGGAGAACAAACAGTTTCATGAAGACTACACAGCAGACAGTTTAGGGTCAATGATGGGTTATAAAACAGGTTTCCAAGCTTTACAAATGGAGGGGCACTAATCATGGAAGGAGCCAAGAGGTGCAGAAATCCAATAGCTCGGGGTGGAGAATCTCAACAGCAGCAGTTTTTGTAATGCATCCAGCAAACATGGCCTTGAGGTTTAAAATTAAACCCTGAAGAAGTCTTGTTTGCAGCTCAGATTGTGGACAAATAAAGTAGAATATGGTGTTCTGATCAGATGAGACACATTGCACTCACATGGCCCAAATGCAACATTTAGTATTTAGAAAAACTAATGCTGTGCCAAAGCGTTTCCTTAGGAGAGAAAAAGAAACCGTCTCTATTTTTTGGAGAGATGGATTGAGCTGGAATCAGGAAAATGTAGATGACCTTCATTTTTGCCTTTTATTGGTCAAACATTTGGTAAACTATATACCCTCATATCTTGTAGCTCTTTGAATTACTCTATCACACAATTCCTGTAGTATCCATTAAACATTGTGGATGTTATGCGACACATGGAGCAAAAGTTAAAGATGTCAATATTTTTTTTGCAAAATACATGAATAAAGCAATGTTAATGTTCTGCTATTAAACAAAGATGGACATTTAGTATATATTTTTTTATGTGCCATTGTCATCAGGGCTGGTACCAGCCTGATTCCTCTGAGGGAAAAACAAGATGAAATGGCTAACTTCAGCATCAGCTGGACAAGCTCCCAGAGAAATGATTGGAAACACAGTCATGAGCCGGATGATTATGCAGTGTTGATTATAGTAAAAACATTTTTTCCAATAGTGTTCTGACTGGACTAAGACAGTCAGGCTGGACCCCATAACAATGAGGTTAGGGTGGCAAATACCCTCAGCTTCCAGGGCCAACCCCGACATAAAACACAAATCGGTTGGAGGGATACCACCAGATTTGATATATCCTTCGGAAATGACAAACGCATGTTAAAACCTTATAATATATATATATAATTAAAGAAAATAAAACACCCCAGAAAACCCACAGACGATTTTAAAAACACAAGCATTACAGCACAACTACAGCTGCAATAATAGTAAAAAAAAAAAAAAAAGTAAAAAGATGCAGTGAGCATGAGAAAAAAGACAATTTGGCCTTCTAATTGAGACATTCAAAGACCTTAGCTTCACTCTGTGCATTTAAGAGTTATTTTATTGCAGAAAATGTAATACAGGCTGTGACTCCCCATGTATGACCCAAGGAGAGGTTAGGAGTTGGGACGTGTCACATCTTTAGGGATCGAGATTTAACACCTGAACTATCTGTGGTAAAGGATGAGAGCACTGATGAGAGCATCGCATTCAGATCTGTTAACCAAGCTGCAATCATTGTCAAACAGAATATGCTTAGAAACACCTAGAAATACACATAAAGAGCTTTTTTGTTACATATAACTATATAAAATCAAGGCAAGGTCTCCTACTCTCAAATTACATCATCTAAAACAACTTTTCTATGTTTTAGATACAAGTTTCTCTCTGTTGGTCATTTCTGTTACTGTCCCTGAACTTGTCTGAACCACGACAACAATTGGTCACAAAACATAAAACGCTGTTAGGGTAATATATGCCCTGAGATGCATTATTTAGTTTCACTTTAGTTTCTAGAAAGGAAACATTACCAAGCTCCAAATAACTGCATTATTGTTCTTATCCAAGATGAATAGGTTATTTCCCATTTGACCATGTAGGAGGACTTAGGAGCATTCATGTTTAAGGATATGATATTTATTAAAGTAGGCAAAAATCCAAGCTTGCTTAGTGGTTTCTTGTGCTAAAACAACATGTGCATTCACAGCTTCAGCATCCTGTGTTTTTTTTCTTTACTTGAAGTTGATCAGATTGAGACAAGAGATTTGATGACCCCTGGTTGGGTGTCTGCCCTTATTAGGACAGACTCAAGCAACTCCACTGGGGATCAGATAGCATCCGTTAATCCAGCATTTCCGTAACAAGCTGTGGCTCTCTCTAGGGATGCATGCAGAGTGAGCTAACACTGTGTAGTCAAACCCACAATGAGAGCGCAGGAATGCATCTGAACATTCACACCCAGTAATAACAGACCAGGTAATAAATCTTAGGTAAAGAACTGTTTGACCCCAGTTTCCCTTATATATAAACTCACTTTTGTTGTTTTTACATGTTTTTGGAGTAGAAATGGTTTTAGCAAAGCTCTATGATTCAGATTTTACCTTTCCTGTGATTGTCTTTGACTATTAATATATTATCTTTCTATCAGATGTAAATGTTTTTACATTGATTAACATGGGAAAGCATTTTTCATTCACTGTCTTTTATATTAGTTCATGAATATATTTACATTGTTACACTTCAACAAATACATTAATTTGTTTAATCTTTTCTATTTGCATCACTTAAGTGATTAAATAAATCACCACCTTAAGAATAGATTGGTCAATTCACCTAAAGAAGCGGTCGAACTTTAGCAATGTGGTTGGTGGTTACGTATCTACGGAAGAGGATTAGGGCCACTGATAAAAAAAAAAAAAGTTAACTGATTTAAAAAAAAAAAATTCAGTTTAGTATGGTAAAAAAGTCAGAATTCTGACTTTAATCTCAGAATTCTGACTTTTTTCTCAGAATTCTGACTTTTTTCTCATAATTCTGACTTTTTTCTCAGAATTCTGACTTTTTTCTCAGAATTCTGACTTTAATCTCAGAATTCTGACTTTTTTTCTCAGAATTCTGACTTTTTTCTCAGAATTCTGACTTTTTTCTCAGAATTCTGACTTTTTTCTCAGAATTCTGACTTTAATCTCAGAATTCTGACATTTTTCTCAGAATTCTGATTTTTTTCTCAGAATTCTGAGATCAAAGTCAGAATTCTGACTGAATTCTGACAATAAAAAAAGTCAGAATTCTGAGAAAAAAAGTCAGAATTGTGAGATCAAAGTCAGAATTCTGAGATCAAAGTCAGAATTCTGAGATCAAAGTCAGAATTCTGACTTTAATCTCAGAATTCTGAGAAAAAAGTCAGAATTCTGAGAAAAAAGTCAGAATTCTGAGATTAAAGTCAGAATTCTGAGAAAAAAGTCAGAATTCTGACTTTAATCTCAGAATTCTGACTTTTTTCCCATGTTAAACTGAAATAAAATTTAAAAATCAGTTTACTTTTTTTTTTTCTTTTCAGTGGCCCTAATCCTCTTCCGTACGTATCCAACCAATCTTCTGGTGAAAACTACAAATGGAATTTGGTAAAAGGGCAAACAAATAAAAATTGATCACTTTGACCAGCATAATGGTTAATTACTGTAACAACTAGGGTTGCAACTAATGACTATTTGGCAAATTGATTTCTGGATAAGGCATATTGAAGGACAAAAACATTTTTTTAATCTTAAATGCAAATATTCATATATATATATATATATATATATATATATATATATATATATATATATATATATATATATATATATATATATATATATATATATATATATATATATATATATATATATATATATATATATATTGTTTTAGCCCATAGACAGTAGGAGATAGGCATCAGCACCCCTCGTGACCCCACTTGGGATTAAGCGTGTCAGAAAATGGATGGATGGATGGAAGGACATATATTGTTTTATAGTTTTGGTTTAATTACTCCTCTAAGTAGGTTGCTCTGTCTGCTAAATGCATATTCTAGAGTCTCTTTACTCAAATTAATAATTAATCGATTTCTAAATTAATAGTTAATAGTTGATTAATCACAATCTATCTGATTAATTATTTCAGCCTTAGTAACAACACTAAAAGCCTGAACCAGGGCTTATAAACCACCATCCCTTGGTTGCAAAGTAAACTCCTGCACCCAACACCACTGTCACCACTAACATGTGGTATTTAATACTACTTTATACTAATATTACAGCCAAGGTAAATGCCAAGAATTGTATGCTACACATTTACACCTCATTGTAAATGTTCTTTAATTCTTATTCTAACTATTGCACACTACACTTGACTGCAACCAAAAAAGTCAGATTAGTAAACACTCAGTTATCTTTTCTTTGTTTATATGGTTAACCAGTTAATGGATTGGTCAGTTTCTAAACAATATATTGCTCAGACTAACCGAAATTGATTTAACAAACTAGATTGTTTTTTCCCCCCAACCAATCCATTCTTAGAGTGCAGAAAAAAGCTCATAAGTCTATTGTATCTCAGTGATAGGTCCATCCAGTTAGTGAAAGGAAGTTTTATGTATAGTCCCTTGTGCTGAGTTAATCATCAGCAAATATAATTATGAGTCTTATTGTTGGGTTAGTGTCATTCTGTCAAAAACATCACTGGATGCAAATTGAACGATTCTTTGTATGCAAGAAGGAAAACATTAAGGGTTAGTGGAAAGTATATGAAATATAAATTAGGCATGCTGGTGACAAGATACTCAAACGTTTATTATTTAACTTGACAAGCCTCCTCAGGAACCTTCTTTAAAAGTATTCTTCTCTTAATTTCTCCTGTTGCAATAAACTGGCTTCTCCTCTGCTTTATCCTGGCTGATAGACTTTCTTATGATGCATTGAAGCAGAGAGATCATCACTTTTTCCTAAAGTCCTCTAGTCCTCCTTAGGACCAACATGTTTCTAAAAGTCAAGCCAATTTCTACAATTTCCCCAGATGCACGTTATTGTGCAGAAGTCTCGAGTCACTAGACATTTTCTTTCCTTTTATACTTTCTTGTAATAATTGCAGTTTTTAAATGGTAATGCCTAACAGCTTTCAGATTAAAGTTGCTCTGTTTCTGTTATTTGCCAACAAACTTTGACCTACAAATATTTCAGGCATAATAAAACCTCATAAATGTAGGTAATGTGATGTGTTTGTTTACTGAACAGATAACTTAATTAACAAAACTATTTGATTTGAATCTTTGGACTAGTAATTTTTGGCAAAAATATCACAGAAACACAAACATTTCCATTTCTGTGGTTAAACCTTTAATATGCCAAATGTAGAAAATGCTAGAAATGAACAAAAGTCAAATAGAAGACCTTGGTCAAAAATAGGACAGAGCATAAGGGAACAAAGATCCAAAGTATAGAAAAGGTCTTTACACCAGGCAAAATAAATGTTGATTGTGTAATAAATACCCAATAAATAAAATTTAAATAAATAAGTAATACCATAAAATGCAAAACACTCTTAGTGACCTAAAAGACATTTGTGACCTTCAGATCAAACCTAGTGTTGTGAAAAACACCCTTGAGTCCTTAAGATCTTCAGAACAAAGGGGATAAATCAGCCAAACACAAAGTTTGAACCTCCGTGTTTTGCTGTTGTAAATGGATTCTCTTTTTTCTCTATAAATCATAAGTAGTGGAATTTAAGCTTAAAAACATTCTCTGCTTCAAATTCTGTAAACTTCAGCACAAATAAAACTGTGCTTATTATTTTGGTTGCAGTGGAAATCATTGATAGTCTCGAGCATTTTTGTAAAATCAGAAATATTAGAGTGATTCTAGATTTCAGCCTCAATCCTGAGAAACAGTTCAGATCTGTTGTAAAAACAAAAACAAAAAAAACACCCTTTATCAATTAAGACTGTAAACCAAAGTAAAACCGTTTTTATCTTTTAACAATTTTGAACGAGTGATTCACACTTTTTTTTTTCGCTCCAAACTTGATTGTTGTCATTCTTTGTATTTCGGTGTTAACCAGACAGCCTCTCACAACTGTTGTCTCCTAACACAAACAAAAAAGTGTGAACACTACTCCCTAGTACTGCTTCCCTTTATTTTTTGCATTAGAACACATCACAGTGTTAATTAAAGTATTATTACTTATTACTAGCAGGCTCAGCATGGCCAGGCACCTGTATATCTGTCTAATTTCTTGCAGCCTTATATACCCATTTGTTCATCTGTGCTTAGTTGTCCAAAGGTCCAGGTTGGTTCTTAGAGAGGATCTAATACCCAAATTTTTGTCATGATTGGTTTAAGCGATCTCACCCACATGCAGAGAAACAAGGAAAAAAGTTTAACAGGTTTATTAAATGTAGATGAATATCAGACGTTGGATCTGGAACTCAGTGGACTGGTGAACCGGAACTGGAAAGTCTGAAGGGGAGATAACAGCGATCAGTTCAGGGACCGTAGGAAATTTGACTGAGGCTTGAATATTACTGGAGAGGGACTCACGTTTGAAGGGGCTTTTGTCAATCCTTGAATCCAGCTTGTGAGATTAATTTAGAGAAGAGGGAACTCGTTGGAGGGCGGACAGGTAGACAAGCATTGGACCCAGAGGAGTAAAGGAGTGGACTGTCACTTGGATTTCCGAAGAGGACTTGAACGGATCATGTGGAGGTTTTCCCCTGCTCAGTGTGTACTCAGTTAATCCTTCCAGGGGGAGAAGGTTCAGGTATCCAGCTACTCAGGAAGGCTTCCTACCGAAGAGCAAAGACAAAAACTAGATAAGACTCAGAGAAACAAAGCTTAGGTTAGACTCAGCTAATCTCAGCTTGGCTAGAGTACCCAAAACTGGCAAACACTCTGGCATCGAGGTAATGACAGCCCACTGCTCAAATACTCCTCCAGTAATGGTCCAATGAGCCGCGGGTGTGCAGGGAGGCCCAGAGGACAGGGCACCACCTGGTGGTGGAAAGAGAAAAACACACAAACAACCCACACAAATTGGATTCCTAACAATTTTGGGACCAGCTCACATTTTTTTTTAAACAGGCTTCAATTCTTTGTATTTTTCAAAGTAACTCCTTATAACATATTAGTAGTCACTAATTGGATATTAACCTTCAATTATTGTGCCTGTATTTTCTCTGTTTTTATGCACTTCCACCAACTGAGTTTGTTCTTAAATATACTATATAAATAAATTTATTTGATTTGAAAATATCCAATTTCTTGCATTTATAACTGCAGTGAAGGGAGGTTTAAAAAGGCAAAGGGAGCTGCATAAAAATACTTCTACTTTTGATATGTTTACTTGTAAGGAAATATAGAAATAAAAACGTGTTTTTAAAATTGTTTAACAGTTTGCAAACATGTCTCACAGCAGCCTGAGGGGGGACTGACTTTACGTGGCACCATCAAACAGCTCCCTCCCTCACTCAGTCTGCCTCCCTCCCATCTGAAGGAGCATCTTACAGGCGGATCAGGTGGCACTTTCCACCCAGTCTCATCCTCCACCGCCTCACAAGAGGAAAGCCGACAGACGGCGTTTTCAAGTGCGCCGGGGAGTCTTTCTGTGCGCGTTTTTTCCCCCCACCTCTCCGGTCAACCATGCTGGAAATGTCGGACATAGTGTGCGTTCTCATCCCGCTGCTGATGTTTGCGGGCTCAACCATCCAGGCGGACGTGAAGAGTGTCAGAGAGGCGGAAAAATCCGGGAATTTCATGGAGGACGAGCAGTGGCTGTCCACCATTTCACAGTACAGCCGCAAGATCAAGCACTGGAATCGCTTCAGAGACGTAAGTGTGTGACTGAGAGAGAGAATGCGGTGGATGGATGCGCGCAGATGAACAAATGCTGCCATGTTTACTCCATCTTTCACACAAACTTGCATCTTTCTGCGGTTTTACTGCCAACCACGCGCATGCAACCCGCATAAATACATAACAGACTTTGATTCAGCTATTGGAATTATTTTTTTTTCATAACTCACCCCAGGAAAACCTGGATAAGTTGAATTGAATCAGAAAACTCACATGAGAAATCACCTGTTCATAATAAACACAAACCAAACTGCCTATCTCTCTGTTTTATTCTCTATCTTCTAGCAATGTTTTTTTATTCCTAATTATCACATCTGAGCTGTTTCTGCAGGACATTATGGGCCCAAACCATCATACTGTCCTTCATCCTTAAGCATCTCACCTCACATGTGGCTCAAGGGATTTTAACAAGAGATTTAAGCAATTAAGACATAGAGCATTGGTTGATTGATGTGCACATGCACCTATTGAACAGACTGATCTGGGTTGGTGGGATTGATTAACGCCTGCAGGGCATGCCTGGTGATAAATTGCTGTGTCTGTGGATGTATGGATGCCGCTCTGCCTCCAGCTCAGTGAAATGATTACTAATGATCCCCAGCAGGATTTGGACAGTATATTGCAGCTGGATTAGGTTGCATATGACCAATGTTAATTTGGTTTTAATTGATCCTGTGAGACTGCATGCTGCATGTGTAATTTGTTCTTATTATAGGGTTAGAAAAAAAGGCAGTTTGGTGTCTGAAAATATGTTTGGGGTGTTTTTCTGTCCGCGAGGTAATGTTTCCAGTTTTTTAAAGACCTTGAAACCAGAAACAAGGAGAGTTACCTAGAGATTAACACATCTCCTCTGAAACTAATGGAAATAAATTGGGATTATTGTTGGATTATGATTCACTGGGTGTGGATATATACTTACACAGCTTTCATCTCAAATGTTTGCTGCATGACCTCCTGAATCTGAATCTTGGTTGGCCATGCAAAAATAAATCCATCTACCATAAGTCAATTAAAAGGCAGTCAAATATGACATGTCTCTCTGTTTCCTATCCTTAAGGCAGTTCAGATTTTTGGTTACACGTTAATACCTGAAAATAACCTACATTATATTTTATTTTGTATCTTATTATTTTATTTTGTATCTTATTATAAATTCACATTAGCTGGTCTCAGAGAGCCTTAGTAGTTTCAGAATAGCAACGATAAAGGGGATTTCTCACGTCTTAAAGCAAATCTGAACTAAAAAAAATTCATATTGCCTCATTGGAAATATAAAAATTATATCTAAGTGCACCTTGCTGCAAAACAGAAAGGGGCAGAGACTGACCACATGGCAGGCCCACACCATATTTGGAAACTGGCACCTTTGCACTCTTGGAATGAAGCAGGTGCTGTTTCCTATACCAGCTGCCTTTTGTCACGTTTTGTGTTTTATTTATTAAACGTATCTATAGTGATCCAAGTTTTTTGGTGATTAGATTTTTTATATTAAAGACACAACAACCATTAGCAAAGATTTTTAAAGAATACATTTTTATTCTGCTAAGAGGTCCCACTAGAATAGGGTATGCAAGTTATCTTCATGTATGAAACAGGTCAGAAACAATAGCATAACTATCAGTAAGCAGAGACTGCAATTGCTTAGGGGCCCCCGACCTCTCAGGGACACCTGGTTGGCCCCCTATGCAACTGTGGACTAGGACGTCTCTTTGCAGATGTAATGGTGCAAAAAATTCCTCTTAAACCCACCTGACACCAAATAGACTGACCAAACCTTATTTATACATCAACACATGGCAGATTTCAACATGATGGTAAGCCGTTTAAACACAACACCAATAGCAAAGCAGTCAGTGGTGCTTTTAATTACTATTTTAAAAACTGTGTATAGTTCATCAGACGGTAGGTAAAAAATACATTCACATAATATATTTCAAACTGCAATAAAGATCTTAAAAGAACGATGTATTTGAGTATTTTAACTTTAACATTACGACTTGGAATTATGGGTAATCCAGAGCTTAGAGTAAAACCATAACCGTTACGTACAATGTGTTAGCGACGGTGGATACCAGACTGAGGTACTAATGCGGATTCCAGAAAAGTAAAAGCAAATAAGAGCTGCTGAAAGGATGGAAAAAACGTCCCAAAATAAACACGTTCTTTCAAAGAACCGATTAGGGAGAGGTGGACGTTGCTGCTGCAGTGAGTAAAGATTGTGACCCGGAGATGAATGGAGAGAACGTGGGTGAGGAACTCAAGGTAGGCCGATAAGACTCATTTTGAAAGTGGGGTGTTGTACAAAATCTTGTACTTTGTAGTAATGTTACAGTTAATTCTTAGGAAAAAAGAAACAGTGTTACAAACAAGATAGAAAGAATTAGCTGATTGTTATCCGTCTCTTAAAACAAATGCATGTTAGTTCACAGTTTTCTAATGATTCTGTCCAGAATCATCAGATTTTAAAGATTTATTATTTGGAGTTTGCCAATGATAAATACCACAATACTTGACTTGCTAAAAAACTAGAAATTAGAATGTTCCATATTATTACATTTTCCAAATCACACTTAGTGATTCACTAAATTCAAAAAAATCTAATCAAATCATGATCAAATTAGGGCTGCAAATAATGGTTATTTTGCAAATTGTTTAAAGCTACAGTGTGTATTAATTACAGGGATATACAGTCAGAAATGTAATATATTATACATAACTATGTTATTTTATCATCATCTACGAGCTCAGCCTCTTAACCTTAATATTTGCGTTGCCTTAGAATTCGTTATTTATAACTACATAGGAGCGGGTCTCGCAGCCATGGAGGCAGACATCTTTGCGCTACGGCAGCGCAGAGCCAACAAACTAGCGATTGCGAGATCGCCAAAATGTCACAACGATGTAGAAAAAATAACGGGTATAATTATTATCTTAAGTCTACATGAAATCTATACCCTACACAGACTAATGAAATACTATCTGTAAAATTATCTATGTAAACAAACCTCATCACTTGAGAAGGTAGGTGATGCGGACGTCGTGGAAGACATTTTGTCCCGTAACGCTCGCCGTACTGTTGGGGCGGAGAAGCAGTGGGGGGGAGATGTTCATGTTGCTGCAGTCTGACCGCTAGATGTTGCTAAAAGGTACACACTGTAGCTTTAATCTGTACATTATTTTTTGATTAATCGATTAAAAATCGGATAGCAATTGGACTATCTTAAATGTAAAATGTTTATATATACTTTTTACTGCTCAAGATGGATTGCTCTGTCAGCTATAGGCATGCTTTAGAGTGTCTATACTCCAGTTAACGATTAATTGATTGCTAAATTAGACAATTATTTCAATAATCGATTAATCAGGATTAATCCAATTAATTGTTTCAGCCCTACATAAAATGTATTCAAAACAAAAAGTAATGTTTTTAATCTTCAAAAAAAACAACATTGCTATAATCTTATTTAAACTTAAATTTTACTGGAATGTGTAAAGAATAAAGTTTAAATCATACAGACCACAGAAAATGCTTGAAACGAAACTCATTACGTGTTCTTTTCTGCCTCCATTATCCCTGTAGGTAAGCATTGGTGTCTTTGTAAATAAGATGCAAATGTGACAATGGTTTAAGGCTCTTTGAATAGCTTTTGTATATAGTGTCATGTTGTTTTCAAGATTGGGGGCTGCTTCACTGTTTGATCTTCGTCTCTTTCTAATTGGGGGCTAGCTTCAGACTCAAGGGTCCAACTAATGTGGACGTTGGTTGTTATCCACTGGAGGTATGGCACTGACTGCCTATGAGGTTTTATAGAACCTCAAAAAAACAGATCTGTCCCTTTAATACTTGACTTTCCCTAGCAGGTGAAATCCTCAATGTCACCCGCTTTCCTTCACCTTGGTTCACAAACAGCTCAAACAATCTTGACAGTTATCATTTTCTTTCTCCTTAGCGTCCGCATTTGCATTCAGATGTTTACAGATATGGGAAATCACTGTCAATACTTGGGCTAGCGCATAAACAGGATTTTGATCACAGTGCATTAAAGAGCGTTGGTGTCTCTGGTGATCATAAAGATAACAGGAAAAACATCAGAGAAATGAGGCGCTAAACCTCCCGCAGGAATGGCCGATGGAAACAACTTTGATTTCAGCTGGCTGCTGTAGCAACAGCATCCCCTGCACAGAGACAGAGGATGGATCTCTAGGAGTTTGATGACTCCATCCCCTTAACCAGCCCTGCTTCAGGGAGGAAAAGTGAAAAAACATCCTTTTTTTTTTTTTTTTTTTTTTTTTTCAAATCACTAAAACTGTGAACTGCCACAGCTAAAATAATACTGTGTGTATCTTTCTCATTATTCCTAATGAGCAGCGCCTGGCAGTAAATGTAATGAACATTTAATTGGCTGTGCTTCATCTTGGCCTGTGAGATAAAATAATGATAAGAAAGTAACCAGTTTAGACTTATGGGCATGTGTTGAGGTGCAAATTACTGCCAATGACATGATTTTAAGTAAATAATTTGATGCTGATACACACATTCCTCTGAGATTAGAGTTGGAATATTATTAATCCAAATCTTGGAAGCAATCATCAAAGCCACACAATAAGAAAGAATAGCGCTGCTTCTCCTTCCTTTCCCTTGTACGCACACAAATAAACAACAACAGGCAGCACCAACTGCTGAGTGTGTGCAGGGTGCACTGTAAATATTTCATATTTATTCTTCCTTGGGATGTAAAAGCAGAATCAGGATAAAAGGCTCTTTCACTTTCAGTAAAAACTGCTCCCACGCTCCGATTCAATTTATTTCACAGGAAGACAAGGCGATTAAATTTAACGGTAAAAGTCAACAAATAATAAAGGGAGATACCTTCAATCCTTTAATCTAACAGGTGCACTCAACATCTCATTCCACTAATGCACTAAATCCTGAGGAGAGAAAAAAATGGATAAAGCGGGCAATAGGAAAGATTTCTGGAAATGAGTGCAAATGTATTACTTTATTCTAAACAATAACATCATTAATGTTGCTTAGATTTTACATAGTGCTAAAATAGATTGATCATCATTTTATTCTGTTTTTCTAGCACTCTATGCCTGAAAGCAGAATTTAACTTATCTAATGTTGATGTCCACAAAACCAGCACAGTGTTTCAATTCACATGGATGGTTGGTTGGTTGGATGGATGGATGGATGGATGGATGGATGGATGGATGGATGGATGGATGGATGGATGGATGGATGGATGGATGGATGGGTAGGTAGATGTGTGAGTGTATGGATGGATGGATGGATGGATGGATGGATGGATGGATGGATGATGTATGGGTGGTTGGTTGGATGGATGGATGGATGGATGGATGGATGGATGGATGGATGGATGGATGGATGGATGGATGGATGGATCTGTGTGAAACAGACCTTTTTGTGTTAGAAGTGCTGCAATAAGATGCATTTTTCTGGTGCTGGTCAGGACTATGGCAGCAGTATTTTGGATGAAGTGCAGCTACCTCACTGATTTTTTTTTCAGTGACAAGTAAAGAAAACAGTACTAGAATCAAAATTACTGATAACATGATTATCCACCTATTTCTCTGTCCTGTAATCTGCTGTAATATTTATCCTAATCTAAGATTAAGTTCTATTAAATGATCCTCATTACAGGACATAAATTGGTGCCAGTCATTGTTATTCTTTGATCACACCACACAGGCCAGGACAGAGGTGTCTAAAACTGAGTGAGTGTCATCTAAGTGTTAAGTTGGTAAATCACCGTCTAGAAAGATTACATCCCAGCCCTGAACTGTCTAGTACCAATCCATACTGCACCTGTTCTCCATTCCGCTTTGTTGTTAATGAGCAGCCAAAAAAAAGAACATTAGTGCATAAAAACCAAGTCATCAAATTCCTCTCCAGCATCATCAGTATGTGGGGGGTTATTAGCTGAAGCTTTTAACAATTATGAATAAAATGTGATGCTGCAATTGTTTGGTTCACATTTGGATAAAATTTCAACACTTTTTTTTTGCTTTAATAGTGTTTTACTCTTCCGGTCCAACATTTGCTTTTACTAGGATCAGGCATAAAAAAACAGCGGGTTATATGTGTTTTATTATTACACTGCAGCATATAATGCATAATTGTGGTTAATGGCATCAGTTATATCTGAGCCAAATACTCCATTAAAGACAATCTTTACAAACAGTAGATTATCAGCAGTGGCTCTGAGTCTAGCTCAGTCGCCCAGTATTCCCTGATGTTCAAATAGACTCTGCCTCTGATGCATTAATAACATGGATGATGATAACAGCTTATCTGAAACCCATTAGTCTTCCCAGTCATGCCTTTGCACTGGCCATGAATCATTCCTTATCATATTCCTATTTTGTGGCCTCAAACATCCAGAAACTCTGAAGCAAAGGCAGATGGTCTGCATCTTAATCGTGTCCAACTGGTCTGGGTCGGGTGGTCCGTCCAGAGCTGTGCAGCACTTGAAATGACTAGCCTCTGTGGGCTGATTAGAAAAACTATAGTAGGGCTGTGATTGATCTGAAGACTGAAAAATACACCCTGTCATTATGATCTAAACCACCGCCAAAGGCACAGGTGTTTACAAGACCAAGTCATGAATTCTAAGTTAGTTGCCAGATCTGAAACTGTAAGCATCAATTTTATTTAGCCAAAAATCCTGCTAACTATATCAGATAGTTGTGTTCTACATGTGTATTTCCATTAAACACAACAGTACGCATGAAAATAACAACTGTTAAAACTTCTACCATTATTGACATGTTATAAATCGTTACAAAGCTTAGAATCTCCACAATTCAACCACCGAGTTCAGTTTATGGACACCACGAGCACCAAGAACAATTACTAAAGATGTAGAAGCATGTTAAATTATAATTCTAAATGAAAAGAATAAGGCTTCTGCTTCCTACCTTTGAAAAGGTCCTGAGGTCGTATTAAAAGTAGAATCTGCCATTGTTAATAATACATTTATCTGTAAGGGTCCACAGATTAAAAGTAATCCATCATATTCTTAAAAGAAATTGGCACATTAAGGTATGTTTTTTTTACCATCAGAGAAGTTTGATCCTCAGAGCTTAGGCTAACCGTCTTTCTATTAACACTTACTTCCAAAAACTTTTCTGTTTAATGTTTGTTTTTATCACTTTCTAGCCTTCCTGTTTAGATTTGACTCCGGGACAGCTCTTGAGCTATAAAATTGCCCCTAACAGTCTGCTTCTTACTAACCAAGTCCCATCATATTATTCCTCATAAAGTCTGCCTGCTGGTTAAGACCACACACAATTATTGGCTTCTTGGCAGAAACTGGATCATTGCATTGCACCTTTAGATCATTAGATGGCAATATTAGAAAACTGTAAAAATATATGCTTAGAAAATGTTTTTCTGGCCATCAAAATGCTTCATTGTGATTTTATCTGTCAAATTGTGTAAACCCTATTAACACAGTTTGGCATAAAGTGTCAGGGTTTGGTTGTGGTTTGGAGGACCCAAATGCAGAGGCAGAGAGGCTGAGGTGAATACTTGTAGTTTTAATGATGAAAAATGGTTAACAAAGGCAGGAATCCAAAAATCCAACTAAAATGTAACTAAGACCAGAACCACGGAGACATCAAGGGAAATGCGCACAAGGAGCCAGGGAGAGACGAAGTGAGAGGACAACGACGACGACAGGACCAGCAACAACAAGGAACCAACAAAGAGTGAGAGCAGAGGTAGAGCATTTATAGCTGACAGAGACAAAGGGAGGGCTAATGAGCTGACAAGGAGCAGGTGTGAGAGGAGACAACGAGGGAGCCAAGGGGAAAGGAACAAACACACACACCAGAGGGCTACAGAGGACAACAGAAAAACATGAAAACTAACAAATCTAGAAATAACAAAAAAGGAATTAAACCAATAAAACTAGGAAACATAGAGCAAAGTAAAGCACAATATAACCAAAACCATGATTTAAAGCTGGTGACACTAGGAGTTAAAAGTCCAATAGCTCTGGAACTTTTATACCTAGAGGTCTGAATTTTTTTGCTGTTATTGTTGACATATTGCAGGATAAATGTAATACCATATTTCAATGACACATGCCTGCTTTCATACTGCTTTCCAAAAAATAACTGCTTATTTTGGAGGGGGGAAAAAATCTATGAGTCAAGTTTGAACTGATGCTGGTTAGGCTGTATTATTTTAGTCACCCTGGTCTCATTTATATTTTCAGAAACTACAAGGTGTTATCTGTCAGTTGTATCACAAAAGTAATTTGCCCTTAGTTCCTTCCTTTGCCGTTTGTTTTTGAAAAAAGGCAAGGATTACAAAATGTGGTGGAAGTTATTAAAATTCTGTGTTGTTCAGGAAACTAACACTGCAAAACACCCTGAGCACACAATCCCCAGATGGAAACGTGGTGGTGGCACTGTCATGCTGTGGGATGCAGGTCATTAGCAAAATACATGGATAGGAAGATGAATTAAGTTAAACACAAATAAGTGCTGGAAGAAAACCTATTCTAGGCTGCAGAAAACTGGCTGCAATGTTTGCAAGGCTTCAAGGAATATGGCTAATTTAGCAAATACAACAAGAGTTGTGCAAATTATGCTAAAATGCATATTTCAGTATCTTTCAGCAATGCAGATCTAAAATAGTATGGTCTAGTATGGCTGGTATGTCGCATGCATAATACCTTTACTTGCTGCTCTTGAGAGTTCTCCAGATAGATTATTTACTTAAAACACCTTCCACCTTTGTAGAGGGTGTGCATGTTAAACGCTAGGGTAATCTTATTTCTTGGTGGAATTTAGTTTTGGACTGGAGCATAAAATCAATACTGACTAGTTAGGAAATAGTCCAACAGAACACATCTTAACCTCCATTTTGTACTTTCAAAACTTAATTTCTGCTCTTATTTAGCTGCCAGGTACTGTCAGGAGGAACTGCAAAAATCTGTGCTGTTTCTAAAACCTTGGTATACTCAACAAAGAATATTGGATTAATTAAAAATATTTACAGTCTAAAATTGAGGAATTCGGTTTTACATTATTACATCTGATCTATTGCCTGAGGATAACAGTTCTAGAGTTTTTTGGTCACTAGTGTTTTAGAGGATGTGAGCAGCTTAGTGTTCTTATGGTTGGGCCGGTTTACCACTGTTAGAAATACAATGACATTTCCATGGATTTGTGGGTGTTATGGTCAAATTATGTCAAAACCTGGCTTAGTAGTTGGGTCCAAAAAGTTTCTAGCCACAGCAGATGCCTTTACTGTTATTTAGCCTGAAGCAGTTTGAAACCTGACCAATACACTTCAAAAAAATTTTCATCTAAGTAAATACATTTTTTCTTTAATAAGTGATTTTTTTTCCTTGAATTTACCTAGTAGATGAGACTCTTTGCAAATGGAAAAACAAAATATACATTTGTAGAAAAAAACAACTGCATTATCTTATTTCAAATCTATGATATCTAATTATCTTAATTTAGGTGTAAAAATGCTCATTCCATCGGCAGATTATCTTATAAACCTACTTAAATTAAGGTTCAGTACACTCTTTTTAAGAAATTCCTACAATTTTTTAGAAAGATTTTGGAGTGTATGAGTTCTGATATATTTACATTAATGGCCCTAATGTATTATTAAAAGCAATAATAGTTTCAAGTCTGTCATGGCTATGTGTCTGGAAGCTTGGCATGATTGTTTTGGGATATTTCTTGCCCATTTTCTAAGCTCTTTTTTTAGCTGAGTCTGGTTGGAAAAGTAGCATGGTCAGACATCCATTTACCAAATTGGATTAAAGTCCAGGCTCTTGCGAGGACACTCAAGGACATCCACAGACTGCTCCTGAAGTCACTTCTTTGTTTTCTTGGCTTTGTATTTCATTACGGCGTCATTATCATAGAGTTCCTACTGCAGAAATAACATCCCCACAGCATAATACTTCCATTACCTTGCTTCTGGGTAGGGATGCTGTTATCCAGAAGCTGAGGACTGTTTTTTTTTTTTTCTTGACCTGTATCTTTGAACAACAGTCTTTAGTCAAATCTATTTTAGATTACAGTAGTTCTTTAATGTATGATATTATGGAAATATGTGAATTTTTAAAGTAGCAATAGTGTTGTTTGAAACAACCATGTTAAACAATCATAGTTTAGGTGGTCTTTATTTTACAGTAACGTCAAATATAAAACTACTTAAAACTTTTCTTTTAGAGCAACGAATAAGGAGTTGTCCTTACTTAGTTTAAAAGGAATCTTTTAAAGCAGTGGAAAACATATTGCATACAATTTTTAATTTAGGACATCATGTTACCATCCACCATGTAAAACTGAATTTCTGGTGACTTAAAAGATTTCCACAACATTTCTAATAAGAGTTTAAAGTGAAAGTCAAAGTGTCTTGAACCTTGGAGTTTTTTACGCTGCTGCTGTGTTGAGGTAGCTGACAGCTTTATTAGAGAGAATGGTAACCTGGATAAGATGGAGACATAACAGATGCTTCAAAGTATGACACTTGAACTGTGAATTAAACAAAATAAAAACACACTTTGGAAGTATACTTTTTCAGATAACAACCATACATTTTTATAGCCTGGGTGCCATTCCGAACTTAGTCCCGCCCACAAAGTTTGAGGTCGGGAAGTTCGGTCTGGCTCTGCTCCATAGTAGCGCGAGTATTATCGCCCACTGTCAGGCGATCCAATCAAATTGTCAGGGCGGGCTTTATACGATGATGGACAGATGACCAACAGTAACGTAATCAACCAGGTGACCGATGCGCGCTTGGGTGACAACAATAATGGCTGCCGCTGGAGAGTTTAGGTGAGTAGATTCTGCTATTAGGTCTGTTCTAGAAGATATTGACAGCAAATTAATTTTAAAAGAGGAACAGAGAAACGCGATCAAGTCTCATCTTCTTATTATAGGCGTGCAACTGCACGCTTTGATTTTTGTGGACAACAACTATGCCTCGCTTAACATACGTCACGCACTCCGTTGCTCTTATTGGTTGTAGGTCTATCCAATTGAGTGCAGAGGCATTTTTTTTCCTGGTTCGTTCGAAACACGCCCCATAATCACAGCTCTATGGAGCAGTATCAGACTCATATTCTGACTAGAATTGAGTCGGGCTACGTCAGGCTAACATTTTTAGCCAATAGAATCAGAAATAGAAAATGACGACAAATGAGAGCTGTAGTGAAAACATCTCGGTTAAAAGATATTTCAGTGTCTCCTTAATGAATCTTAGCCAAAAGGCAATGTTGCCTTTTGGCTAAACAGCCTTAATAAAAGTATTTGAAAACTGAAAGATGAAAATTATCTTCTTTAAGGTGTCTACAAAAGTCTAAATGTTGAACAGAAAGTTAAAGATTGATCTAAAAACTGGCTCAGAATTTATCTTTGTGTCACTGCCTGTCATCTTTATTCCCAGGGCAGCCTCTTCTGTGGCAGGTTTCTTCCTGTTGAAAGGGACTGCATGCATGCAGTTACAGTGGAGAGGAAAAATAAATGGTCTACTGTTGTCTGTTTAATCTGACTGGATTTTCCCTGTGCCTTAAGATGGCATACATGTGGTGTGAATTGGTGGTATATAAATAAACTGAATTGAATTGATCAAATAGCCTCATGATGACACATTTTTAGCATCTTTATGATAGATTTAGAATATTCAAGTTTAACAAAAGCCTTTTTCTGGGGTAAAAAGACAAAGGCTGTCCAGTCTTAAGCTGCAAGCTCCAAGTTTAACTCCTCCTGGCAAGTAAGTACTCGTAGTCACCTGTCCTGTTGTGTTTGCCATCTAGTTGGCGGCTCTGTTAATACAAATGCTAACCTACATTTAGTTGTAGCAAATATTTAATTTGCCTGTCAAGGAAAAAAGCGATAACCTCCGCATGGCTTTTGAGTTTATTTGCTCATTTATGTCAGCACTAACCCTTAAAAGGTTGAACGATATTTACCCTTCTTTCACAAATATGTATAGAGTAAACAATACCATTTTTCTTTGAAACCCCTTTAGACGTTCTGTGGATGTATTATTTTTGAAAAATTAGTTGTTTCGATGTAGCCATGGCTTTTAAATGGTAAAAAATAGACTGTAAAGTAGTCTAATTTAGCCCTTATACTATCACTGTACTTATGGGTCTTAGTTAGTCAGTAAGCCTATGCTGCCTAAAATTGTGGATGACAACCTTCATCCTTCCTGACCCTCTCACCTAGGCAACTCCATTGATTTTCTATCGTCATACAAGTCTTGTTTTTCCATCAAGCTTGGTGTCTCCAGTGGAGTGTGGAGGTCCTTGCTGTTTGTACCTGAGTTTCTTGTGAGTTGCTGACTGTTTTCTTATTCCCCACAGGGGCCATAAGATGAACAAGGGTTGCCGTTATTTATAGACAAAGTGCACAGGGCCTACCTGAGGCACAGACATTTTGTGGAACTGTTATAGATGTTTCTGTGGTCTGTGCATTCTACAAATCAGCAAGGTCAAAGAATGAATGTCAAAATCCATAACAGGGCCAACAGGGACAACCATGCATGTACAGAGTCGTGCTTAGCACATAACAATGCCTGCTTCTTTTTATTCTTTGGGGAAAGATGTAAGCCCTTAAAGACACAGAGGTAACATGTGAAGTGCTGAGAGGCTCAATGCACCCAGATTTAAACCACAGACTTTGGTGCTGTGAAGCATAGTACTGACAACAACACAGGTCTTGCGCCCACACAATGACTGGTGTTTTTTCATTACTGGAAGAATGTCCAAACAGTGAAATTTGTCTTTCTTTGGAACAGAGGAAACATTTAGGTATCTTCCGAAAACCAGCTGTGCAAAGCATCAAGAAGGGAAAGGACAGTCGAATGATGCTCTAAAGCCGGAGAACACCCTGATCACTGCCGCACGTTCTTTGCTCTTTCATTGAGATCAATTTAAATCGTTGGAGGTCTATGATAGAAATGTTTTATGGTTTTAAAGTGAATACTGCAGAGGCTGACAGGTGCCACCTAAACTACATTGGACCAGACCAGAGTGTTACTTATGTTACTATACATAACTATGCTGTTATTCTTAAAATTGTAAGGCTGTGAGTTTCACAATGAAATGAATGATAACAAAAATGTCCTTTCTTCTTTCTGCTTTCTTTCATTGTAAAATCCTGCATTAAAGCTTAACTTGGAGCACTCCTGTTTCTTTAGAGCGAGTTTGCAGCCATTTTTGCTGTTTACATAATTTTCTTTCTGTGATTGCAGCTTTCGTTTTTGCTTGTACATGTGGTTTGTGCTTGCTTTATTTTTCATTTGCATTTGTTTTGTTGAATGCAATTTTGCTTCTATTTTTAGTGATTGCAGCATTTTGTTCTAGCTGTGTTTTTCTGTTGCATTTGTCTTTTGCGCTTGTGTTTTGGACTTTGCACCATACATGTTTTTGCAGCTCGTTCTTCCCGGTGTATACCTTGTGTGTATACCTTTATACCAGTTTCTGGTCTATGCTTTTTTTTGGCTTCTACCTAAAGTAGGTTATCCATCCTTCCATCCATCCATTTTTCCCCACGCTTATCCCTGCTGGGGTTGTGAGGGGTGCCAGTGCCTATCTCCAGCTGTCTACGGGCGAGAGGCGGGGTACACCCTGGACAGGTTGCCAGTCTATCACAGGGCAACACAGAGACAAACCACCATTCTTGCACACACTCACACCTTAGGAGACTAAAGCCCCGTCCACACGAAGTCAAACCCTGGCCTAAACGCACAAATTTTTCATCAAACCAGCCTCTCATCCATACGAAGCCGGCGTTTCGGGGTCTGAAAATGATCTTTTTTTTATTAAGCCTTCAGAGTGGGAAGATTTTGAAACGCCATTTTCGCGTTTCCATCTTTAATGTCTGACCGCATTTGTTTTTTTACACGCATGCGTCATAGCGTCGCCTCTAAACACACATGCGCGGCAACAACAACAATGGCGCCGTACTGTGTTGAATGGTTGCTGCTCATGCTACTCACCCTGCTGTCGGGCTTACAACAGAATCATCTTCTTCTGGAATATCTCCAGGAAGAACAGAGCAATATCGACGACATAGTTCATCACCTCAATTTGACTGAACCATGAAAATGGACCCGCAGGGCCATTTTCCGGTTTTCCGGTTTGGTTGTTGTATAAATATTACTGCGCATGCCCAACATTTCGTTGCCTGTTTTCGCCTATGTTTGCTTTGGCACCACAGCGCCACTTACAGGCCTGGCATACATTTTGCAGCGTTTTCATGCATTCGTGTGGTCGATCACATTTATTTTACGTCTCCGTCTTTACGACAAACGTTTTGGAAAATATTAGCGTTTCGTGTTCGTTTTGACTTCGTGTGGACGGGGCCTAAGAGAAGCCAATGAACCTACCAAATTATCTTTTTTAACTGTGGAAGGAAGCCGAAGTACTTCGAGAGAACCCAAGCATGCACAGGAAGAACATGCAAACTCCATGCAGAAAGTCCCCAGGCCAGAAATCGAACCCATAACCTTCTTGCTGCAAGGCAGTAGTGCTGCCCACTTAGCTTTTTTGGTTAGTATCCTGTCCATGCTTAAAATGGGATGGTGAAAAGGAAATGTTCTTAGTTATTTCTTCACTTTATAGTCTAACATGTCACTATCATAATTGCTTGTGGATTGCGCTACCCTATGAAGGCATTTGTTTTAGCCAACACACTGCAGTACACTAACGTGAGCAGACTCCAGCTGGCAGTTACAGATTATGAGTTTAAAGTAACACAAGGATTTCTGGTTATTATATGCTGAGGGGTTCCCTCTTCTGTAGGACTGGATGAAACGGCCAAAACGTACATCACAATATATTTATTGATTTCGGTCAGTGCAATATAGGATATAATTCTGTTATTGATATAACAATATGAAAGCTTCTGGAAGATTGCCAAGCAGGACTTCTGGTGTAGCAGGGAATGGAGTAGGTCATGTTTATCTGAGTTCCTGCATAACATTTTTAAAATCTTACTTTAAGCCAACCTTTGTTTCTATTTTCAGTGAGTGTTTTCCCAACATCATATTATGATCTTTGTGCCATATTTTTGCTGGCCAAAATTTCTTCCAAAATTTAAACCGCCTACACAACCCCTGCAACCTCCTTCACACATCGCATCCCCACCTCATTGTGACCTCTCCACCCGCCTGGTCGAAACTGACTTCAACTCTGAGCTCCTGTCGTCACTCTATGTTGAGATGGCACTTATTTTCAAAACTAAGCTCCAAGCTGCTTTGACTGAGAACTTTTCAAACATCAAGACTGAGCGGCATGCAGTTAAGTCGGAGTTATCCAGGAGCATCTGTAACATACAGGCTGATGTGTGTACTCTGAAAAACACTGTAGCTGTAATGGAAACATTACTCTCCACCTGCACTGATGACATTACTACCCTACATAAAAAGTGGAGCATCTGTCTTCTGAGCTGATTAGACTGGACAATTAATTTGAGAATTTGGAGGCGATATTGAGGCGCAATAATATACAGTTAGAGGGATTCTCCCACTTCTTCCACAGCTGTCTCTACCTTGCTTAAGGAGGCTTTTAAGCTCAAGAAGGAACCTCTCGTTGACCACACTCATCCTACTCTCCAGCTGAAGCCGAGACTCGGGGAACACCCTGGTCCTATAGTCCCCCGTCTGCATCATACTGACTTTGTGGACATATTGCGCAGAGCCAGGACCCAGAAACGGCTCAAGATTGAAGATTGAAGTTTCTCGGTGTGCCTCGACCACGCTCCAAGAATGGCTCGTGGTTGTGCCGCCTTTATGCTACACCGCACGCCATTTGATGCTACATAGACTATTATGTATCGAAACACCATAAATATGTTTAAAAGTCATGTCAGTTATACAATTAAATTATATTGATATTTACTGATATTGCATTATTGTATAGCCCTACACTTCTATGAAGAACAAAATAGATCAAATCCAGATTTTATACTCTTACTAGTTAAAAGTAATTGTTAAGGTTGCCTATAATTGTAACACTGTTGATTTTAAGTTAACTGATATTTCTTGACATGGTTGTTTTCGTCGCTTACAAATGTATTTTAAAATGGTCACATTTATTAAGGTTTCTGAAAATTTACTTCTTAATTTGAAAAAATTTAGAAGTATTTTTTTTATGTTTATTGGAGAGAAAAATGATGGAATCAGTTAAGCCCACAAGCTTAAAATATGTGTTTTATCCTTCAGAGCATTTAATTAACCTTTTTTAGAATTGTTTCATGTGATATCCCAAGAAACTCCCCCCCTCCCCTGATTCTAAATGCTCTCACCTCTGCTTCACCCTTTATTTACCCATCACCCCCTGCTGTCTTGCATAACCCCTGCCTCCATGATCTCATCATTTCATGCTGATGCTCTGCAATCGTGAAGCATTTGTTTGGAATCCTCTTGTCTGCATGTAGGAATACGAAGGTTTCTGTCTCATGCCCTGCAGCTCAGTGTGCACAGAAGATAAGAGATTGTATAGAATGAGAATATTTGTGATGAAAGGAGTTTTGTTTCATCTCAGCCAAGCTCCGTGTGACACCAAAGCAGTGAAGCTGTGAACAGCCAGGGAGTGCTTATGGGAACCACTAGGTGGGAGGAATTGAAATTATGTTGAATGCAGAATTATGTATTATAGTGCCGACAACCTCAGAGAGACATTATGTTTTATGTATAACATGTATATTATCAGGTTTAGCAGTCAATTGAGCCATCTACATATGCTAATTTAGTTGATTTTACCTTCAAAACGTATAATTTAATGAAATAGGTACTTAAATATTTGCATGATATGGAAACTATCATATGTAAAGTTAACCTTTCACATGTTTCCTTATCAATAAATTCACTGATCATTTGAGAGAAAATGAAACCAGCTGCTTTAGCAGTGAAATCAGTGAGGATTGTTTAAGGATCTTAAATGTTGGATGTTAATCAATATCAAAGGTCTGTCCGATTTTAGCCCCAGCTCTAAATAAATTATTTGACTCCTTTGTACAATGGTTATATGCATTAAAGGAGATTTAATAAGATCGACTTTTCCACCAAGTGCTAAAACACAACATAGAATGATTCCATTCCATTAAGCAGTGCAGGGATATTTTCTTTTTATGCCATTTCAGAAGGCCAGAGGAGCAAAGAAATTAAGAATAAGACTTTGAAAAGGAGACCTATACAATAGGAGGAGGTCAAACAGGTATTTTCATATCGGTTACTTGTTAAAGGTAGCAAAATCCCCTATAGTGAGAAAAAATATCCTGTTTGGTGGCAGACAAAATGCCTCCAGTATCTACAGCGTGGTAGATCACATTCTCTCCTACTATTCTATTCTTCTCAAATACTTTCTTTTAACATGTTACCTGTAGGGTTTAGTGTCACTTAAAACAGATAACATATTGAGCAGTCTGAACCAAAGCTATATCACAGCCTTATCCTTTTGTAGTTACAGCTATGAAGCACCTCTCACCTCCCGTCGGATCAATTACTGTCGTGTTGGAAATCTTGACATTTTTTTACTGATTTCTCTTTCTGGACATCATTAAAATAAAAATAATTATATTATATATAATAAGCAGAATACCTCATCTTTAACGCTGCACAATATAAGCACAATGGAACTGCCATATTACAGTTTTTTTGCCTTTCATCATCAAGACATTCCTATTTCTCATGATAAGTTTACATTTAATAGTTACAATCATCTATATCATTTTTTTTTATATCTTGGACAGTGAAGATCCATCTTCCTGGACTAATAATATTGGACAGAAGAATTTGGATGAATAGCACTAAGTACAATCTCTAAATATTGCATCTTAGCAATCATACATAATATTGGCTCTAAAAGGTATCTGAAACAATCCTAAGAGACTTTTGTCCATATTGACATGATTGCATCTTGCTTTTGCAACACATGTGTCTGCCACTCATATTTAAAGTGAAGCTCCTGTGTCACCACATCCTTTATGTTGGAGTTTGATCTGCCCACTGAAGAGGCTTTTAGTGTACAGTGAACTCTAGTGGTGATTATTTCTGTTATGTGATATGGTGTGATCCTGGTGTATTGCAGGGTAATATGCCATAAGCAGAATAATAAAATACCAGCAGAATATATGTTAAAAGGGATGGACATGGTCAGAAACAATACAGGCTGTGCTGATGAAAGAAAACACCATTAAAATTTTCTCCTCACCATTTCATCTCAAGTCTTATCCATTGATAGGCAGGAAGGATGGGGTTTCTATTACCTTAAATCAGTCTAACTATGTAAAAAGTTTTTATGGAAAAAAATATATAGAATGTTTAACTCTTAAACTAGGGTAATGATGCTTTAAAATACGAAATAACATTTTGATAATATCAGTTTGTATAAAAATCCAATCTTTCCAATACTATAAGACTATTGTTGTCTGGTGCCAGCTGAACTATTCGATTATCAATTTTAACAAGAGGCACCTCTTGAAGATACCTGTAAAACGTCATAGTACATCTAAAAAACAGGAATATACTGCAGAACATGCATAATTAGCTTTTTTTGTGTCTTTCTGATCTCCTTCCTCTGTCAGTCACACCATCAAACCCCCATGAGCTGAACATGCAAACTCTCCTCCTCCTGAGGTTGTGTTAAAACCAGCTGCTGTCTTTGATGATTCAGTCAAATGATGGCATGATATTAGAGCCAAGGAACACAGCTTAATAAGCTACTCTAGCAGGCATTATTGCAGTCACTTTTTCACATTCAGTCATTTTGTGATGTCAGAAAGAGGGAATGAGTTTGTTTCTCTGGGAACACAGCTACATTATAAAACATTGCATGAGAACACAACGTGCCAGAAAGAGGCAAAAATTATGTTAAAGCTTACGTTGACTGACAGAAAAAAAAATGGAATCACTCAAGGTTACATAAAGCTTTAAAAATGATTGCAATCCTTAATATTGTATAGATTACTTTGTATATTTAGACTTAAGAGACCAAGGTATGAAATCTTTAGGACATGCTTTTTTGACATTAACAGAACAGTAATTATAATCCTAAGCAAATTTTGGATACATTTAACGAGTGTCTACTCCTTTTATGCTGGTGTTTTCGTCTCACCGCTGCACATAAATAAAACATTGCATAAATTATGAGATTTTCTATTGTGCCTGATGAATTCGCTGAAAGACAACCCCAGCAGAAATTGCAAGGAACAGTTGAGTAGGAACATTCATCCTGTCATAGCAGATCTCAACAGAAGAGGGTTATTAATGTCCTTTGGTGTCCATGACGTGGCAGCGCTCTGCACAAACCTCTCCGGGGAACGTAGGGAACACAGGCTCCAGCTGGCATCGAATATTTGTTCAGAAACACCTGTCAGTGACACACATGCTTTGTCAAAGGCACGTTTGACAAAAGTTGCATACAAGCTTTTTCAGCCACCTCATTGTTTGTTCTTAGGTCCATCAACTCCTGCTTCTGGCCGTCAGGATCCCCCCTCCTCTGATGGATGTGGGGGAGTGTTCTCTGTCAGGCAGTATTTTGGCACTTTGCTATAGACGCTAAGCTTCTTGGTGTCTTGTGATCTTATCAGCTTGATCTTACAGCTCCTGGATATAGCCCAGTGTTTTCATGTTTTAATCTGCTTCCTTTAATCACTTCAGTGTTAAACCCAGCTGTCTTTAGCACATTCATTTGGTCCTGTGAAAACAATCCTGGTGTAACCTCAGTGGCTTCACCCCTCTACATGCTTCAAAGCTAACTCGAACTGTTCAAGCTGGGATAAGTTATTTCTCTCCCAAATACATTTTCTGCTGCCTCTTTTTTTATAAGTTCATCGATTTCCCGTCTTGTCAGCGCTGCAGGATGGTTTCCTTATCTGTGCTGGCAGGAGCACAAATACAGAAAGGCTGCTAAATAATGCAAGAGCCGCTGCATCAATAAAGGAGGCATGGGAGGCATCAGATTAACGGCCAGGTCATAAACTGTTTGAGGTCTCAACCGGCTGTAATGTTGGACTCTGACAGAACTGACAAGGTTGAACAACATAACCAACAATCACTCATGTTGCAGGCGTACTTTTTGGTGATCAAAGGACTCTAGTCCACAATACAGTTCCTTGCTGAGTTATCTATACACTCCTCAATGTTGGCAAATTATGACTGTAAACATCAACTTTGTAGACGGACAAAAACTCTAACTAGAGAGCGAGAATGTGAGGCATTGTTTATTTTTTGTTTAAAAATAGGCATTTGAGAAGTCTGCCAAAAATTTGCTTCTAACCTCCTTCCATCTGTGTAAGAAAGTATCCTTAATGTCCTCCAGTTAAGTCGAAGACCCCTTTCTCTGCTCTTATCTCAAGGGAATAAACATGACGTCTTACTGGATCTTGAAAGATGAAATTAACAAAAAAGTTCAGATTATTCAACTTCATTTGCAGACAAGGTGGCCAACTTTGCCAAAATTAGGGCCGTTCGCCACCCTAAATACGCCACCATCGCCTCTCCCAGCTTCCCTCCGCTTTGCTTCCTCCTCATAGAGATTACATGGTAATCCTTCGCTGCAGCAGCAAAATTCGTAGTCATGGAATATAGACAGGGGAGTGATGCAGTTTAAAGTAGGGTTAGATTATAAAAAAACAATATCCCAATCTTTGAACACCTCATAGAACACTTTCCAGTCCATTACTTGAAAAGGGGAGGATGGTACAACTACAAATCTACCATGACATCCAAGGGTCAGACCAGGCAAGATGAATATTGATCAGAGAAGCAGCCAAAAGGCAGTTGGTTACACTGGCACAGCTGCTGAAATTCACAGTTTAGGTGGGAGAATTTGCTGACAGGAGAACTATTAGTCATGCACAAATCTGGGCTTTATGGAGAAGTAGCGGGAGGAAAGAACTAAGTTTTGCAGTTTCCCACAAACAGAGCAGGGGATACAGCAGACAGGAAAGATGGCTTTGTGGTTGGATGAGATCAAAATTCAATGTTTTGCCCTGTATCACAATCACATCTGTTACAAAACACAATCCTGTGAACACTGTAACCATAGTAAACCATGGTGGAGCCAACATCATACTGTGGAGATGGAGAGCGGGTCAAAGTTGAGGGAAGGATGCTGTTTTGTTGTTTTAGTTTTTTTATATCCAGAGTAATTACCATCTCCAGTCTGCTGGCAAGAAAAAAACAGCCATGCAAAAGAAAGAAACACATTATCAAAAGAATAGAAGCAAGATTGGAAAGATTAGAAAAATCCAAGAATAGCACACTAATGTAAGTTCGAATTTGACATCTTGAATAATATAGTCTCTAGAATCAAAATGATAAAGCTATACCACATAATTTATAAATGCACAAAGTATAAAACAATTTTAACAAATTAGAATTAATCTAGTAAATTAAGATATTTATAGAAATTCTGTTAGAGGAAACAAAAAAAACTCAAGATTGGGGGGAGGTTCACTTTAACATGCATCTTTGGCTGGCTGATATGAACCACTGCTAATATCTTGTTATATTCAAACTGAATGGAAATACAAATTATTTATCTCAATATTTTTTTCTTCCCATAAAGTAGTTATAAAAATGTTCCTGTGGATCATTGATTCAAAGGTTTTGTCGCTTATTGGTGTAGATAAACATCAGATCATGTATGAAGTGGCTAAAATAATCCACTGGCATACATAAGTAGGGCTGTGCAATAAATTAAGTTTGTGAAAAAAAACTTTCTCCCTGCAAGGTGCATTGATGAGAGTAATGTTTAAGTCCATGTCCATGCATGTGAGTATAAAAACAATGGCAGTGGTTCCTGCCTCAATAAATGCTGCTTATTTCACATGTTTGGGGATTTATCGCCTCCAGAGGAGCTGCTTGGCTCTCGCTTCCGGTGCAGTAAAAGTTTACAGTGATGAGTAAGTCATCGCTTAAGGATTGGTAGCATGGCTAAACAAGAAATATTTGGAGATGACTCATGTTTGAATTATATCCGACAAGGCAATATGTACAGTACTAAAAGCTTTACATATGCAGGCTCGCCTGAAGGGGGTTCCCTGATCTAAAGCAGGTCTAATCACTAACATCTAGTATTTTAATACACTTTGCAAATGTATTGTGGTTTCGCTTTGATTAATTTTTCTGGATTTCTAGCAGAATAATATATCTGCTCACACAGGTTTATCAGTTGCTTTAATATCCTATTGATATCAGTTGGAGTTTTATATTAAAGAATATTAGTTATCAGTTAATTTTTTTTGTATTTTTCTTGCCTTTCCTTGCCAGGTTTGAATTAACAACAATGATCATATTGTGTTTCCATCATCAGATTATCAGTGAATGCAGTATTATATCTGATTATATACTAAAGTGGCTATTTTCTCTGTTTTTGCTCGCATTTCACCAGGAGGTTGAGGTCAGTTCTCTTTCCTTTATCTGTTTCTTTTTCACAATGTCTTGTTCTGTTCATGCTTGTGTTTCATGTTTTTTTTCTCCATCCGTCTCCTGCAACTTAATTAGAATGTTCTAATTAAATGTGAGAAATGCAGCCCAGTTAAAAGCCACTTTCTCAATGACGGCATATGTCCCACTTATCAGCAGAGGGCACAGATTTGTTCAGCTCATTTCCATACAAAACATGCAGAACAGTCTACCTGTTTCATCCTGCTGATAGTCACTTAGCATGTTTTATCTTTTAGACCACCTGCAACACTGTTACTTATTCCCTGCAGCTTCAGATAACGCTATTAATTTTGTCCATGTTTCTGCAGGATGATTATGTGCGTTCCTGGGATGAAAATCAAGACGCTAATGACAGTAAGTCTTTGCTACCTGTGTTGTATTTTAATGCATGATTATTTTGGTTCTTGAGCAAACAAAATGCTTCGTTCACTGGCAATGATACAGCAAAATTACTCACTAAAACCAGCCATATGCAGCAGTTCATCTCTTTACTTTTCCCTTATCTTCTTTTTTTCTTTGACATAATTATTTATAATTTATATACCATTTAAGAGTAGATGAAAAAAATAAAATAAAAAATATAAGAGCTGAGTAGTTGAATGTAATTATTTGGGGAAATATTATGTGAAATTGTGGATAAATGTAATTTCCTTGTGTAAAATAAACATTTATAATAATGAATGGCATACATTTATAAAATATAATAACCTAAAATACATTTAAAGGATTAAAACTTAAATTTATTTCATAATCCTCATTGAAAACTGAAAATGTTTGACACACCTTTGGTAAGATCAAAGAAAAGAAAAAAAAACTAAACAAAAGGTTTCAAGAATCGCTTTCATATATAATATAAATTATGAAGACTGTTGTGCAAGCATGCCTCCAAAACAAAACATTTACATTGTATAAGCTTATTTCTCCTAAACTGTGACAGAAATTTCATGGACATTAACATTTAACATTAGCAGTGAGCCTACTAATAAGCTATTCTTGATTAATATTATTCCAGTCCTTAAGGGCCAGTTTGCTGCACCTATTAGCTGCGTCTCTTTGCTTTAACACACCTGAGTCAAATCATCAGGTCATTGCAGAACTAAGGAGAACTTGGCATTAGCTAAACAGGTAATTAAGTCATTTGACTCAGGTGTGTGACCAGGAAGATATCAAAAGTTGCAGGATACCGGCCCTCGACTTGAGTTTGGCATCAATGATTTAAAACGATGCATTAATGAAATTAACATGTGAGACAAAGACCGTTGGTTTAACTTGAGAGCTCATTAGTGACTGCATGTTAGTGTTCATAAAGGGAACCCCTCTAAAAGATATTAGTGCTCTGCTTTATATGTAGAAGTAATTTTCCCTCAATGGTTGCCTTAACTTCAGCCTAACAACACCTTCTCTTGTTCACTTCCACTTTCTTTTTTTTTTCTGCTGTAGCTAAAACCAGAGCCATGCATAGAGCCTAAACTTCCTTGGCTACTGCAACAACTGTGGCCGTAATTGAGTCTCTGCAAGACAAAGTCATGACTCGGAGCCGAGTTGTCAGCCATTGTTGTCTTTGTCGGCAGATTTGAAGCTTAAGTGAAGTCAGCTAAGGGGCAGAGTACTTTAGCACAATATCAAAGAGCTTAATGAAAGACTAATTATAGTTTCTCATAAAAAGCCTGACAGAGAGGCAGTAGGATAAGGAGTGGGAGTAGCAGCTAATGTACTGTGATTTATTGTTCAGTGGAGGACATCTAACTTTGTCCTGCCAGGTCTGAGACAATTTGGACAAAGAATACTGGGTTTAAGAAAAAAAGTTGACAGTTTTAGTAGTGATTCACCTGTAAATTTACTATTTTCTCAGTTTGATTCTAAAGTTAAGCTGAGGTCATTTAGCCTGATGGAAAAGTTATAAAATACAATCAGACATGTACTAGACTGAACACAAAGATCCTGAAAGTGAAAGTAGGGATGGCATGCTTCAGCAAAAGCTTCATTATTCCATATAAAATTAATGTAGTTTAAGATTTTCTTAATTTTCACATTGAGCCTTGATTCTTTATGCTTTATTCTTGTTTGATCTATGTTTTTATCTTTTGGTGTACCTTCTTTTACTCCTATTTTTACTGATCTATATGCTGTTCTGTATAATATGATTGTATTTTATTTTACATGCAAAAATTTTAAAATGAAAGAAAGCAAATTGTTTTTCCACCTGCAAATATGCATATATATATATTCCAGTTTGCAAATAATCTCTGCTTCATACAAATGCATCTGTGTATATGAACTTTTTTCAAATTTTTATCAGACTTAGATCAGGATTTCAAATGGAAATTTCTAACAGGTTTAACAAGCATACAATGAATTATATGCTTGTTGCTCTTCCCTTGGCCCTTTTCAGCATCTCAGCAGCTCCTGCAGAGTTAACATACATCTCTTGTCCAACAAATTATAACATAATTTCAGTAAAATATTGGGAGTTTTCATCATGATTATTTGGCCAATAGATGGGTAAATGATTGACAGTAACATCAGTCGTTTTTTTTAACCGTGAAGCTGAAAAAAATTGAAGAACAAAAGATGTCCACTCACACATTGCTTTTTTCACAACCAAATCAATATTCAACAATCGCAGCGAGACAATATTTATTGCAGTGGCAAGACAACTCAGGAAAATGTATGACATTTTCTTCCTGCTTCCTAGGGGTTCCAAAGATCTTACAGAGTTGGGTGTACTGAAATCATTGGACATCCACACATAATCAAGATGGATGTCTTTTGTCAAACACCTCTTTGCAGCGCTCATCTTTTTATAAGCTTGTACACATCAAACAATAAACTAATTAGCTAATAATTTCTGCTTGGCAGAATAAGTCTTCACATCGAGCTTTTTTACATCTGACACTGAGCAGTAGAAATGGAGAAAATTCAAGAACTTGCAAAGCATAACTCAAATCTCTAATGTTTAGTATAATGTTTTCAGTGGTTTTTGATTGTTCATTTTCTGCTCAGGAATAAATGTCAATTTTTGTATAGGTTAGCGATTTTAGTATGATCTAATTAAGGCATCATTTCTAAAAAGAAATTGTTATTCTCTAGAAAATGTATAATCCTTTAAAAAACTGGAATGGCCTCAAAAAAGAAAAAACTAAATAGCACAAAAAGTCAATGCAAGGTAAAGAATCTTAGTTTAGGTTTCCTGCTCTAATATTAACATCATCTTTGTTTAACAGTCTTAATGTGGATAGAAATATTGCAAGAGTTTAGTTTTTGCAAGATGTCAGTACACTCCAGGAAATTTACATGCAGACACATAACCAGTAAAAAAACAAAAAGGCTTTTACAATTTAATGTTTTTTCTATGGCAAATGTACATTTTGCCCCAAATTATTTTATTCAACAGCTGTTCTCCTGTTTGACATCAAACCAAATTATTATCAATCAGAATTTATTAATTAGCGACTTTGGGATTAAGGTTGTGTTTCACAAAGGAGGAGTTCTCATTTGATTTGTACATTTTTAAGCATTTAGCTTACTTCCTATCCCTTTGATGACACTCTTCTACTCTTCCACCTCCAGCCATTGATCTGCCTTCCTTTATGAGTGGCCTAATGAAGCGAAGAAGCAAAAAGAGATTTGTCCCTTAGAGACACCCCTGAATCAGTCTGATGTCTTTACTCTGGATATCTGAGCCTGTGGGCATAATTTCTTAGCCAGACATCAGTGCACAGGAAGGCATAGCTTCAGAACTGTCAACACTCCTTAGGTTTAGAGTTAGAAATTCATTGACCGACAACAGGCTGATGATTGAATTTGTATTCAGAGACTGCAGCAGCTGACTGCTCTTAAGTCAGCAGCGGGCTAAGCGAGGGAGATGTCAGGGTAATTTGGGTTAGATTTCAGCAGTTGATTCATCAATCTAACTGCTGATTGAATCACTTCGCTCTTAAAACAACAAACACTGCAGAAGGGGAGTTTGTAATTTAGGCTTATAAGTGCAAACAAGCATGTACACACACCCACAGTAAGAGTCTCAGGCTTGTCCACTTGCCTGATCCTTTCATGCCTTCCAGTTTACATTGGATCTATAGACATGGATATCTGAGAGGCCTGGTGAATGGTGAAAAGACACTTTGTGGCAAATCATTGGCTTTAGATCAATGGTAGACAGTTAGAAGATAAGAAAACATGCTTATTCTACACTCTGCAAGGTTTTAGAGTTTAAAAGCTCCTTAGGTATTGGATGGATTATTGGGAGTTGAGCACAGACACTGAAGGTAGTGCCTCAAAAGTCCTGCATTTCGACTCATTTCTCCTAACATTTGATGAAGCAAAATAAGCTCATTTGTTTTTGATGGGAAAATAATCCCTTTCGGCCTCTTCACATCACAAATTTGCCCTAAATCAATTTACAGGCAGCCTTTTTTTTAAAAGATATAATCTGCTTACATTTTTGTAAATAGAACCATTGTGTGAAAGCACCTTCATCCCTCATACTTTAAAAAAATCCAGTGAAATTTTGTTCTAGGTTTTTTAGGTCAGTTTTTTAGCTGCTTCTTATTGGTGCTTGTATGAAACTGTTGCCACAGTGTGCCTTAAACATTTCCCAATCCTTGAGATTTTTCTTTTATAATCTAAATCAAAAATAAAAGGACAATGTGCATCTCTGTTCAGACCCAATTGCACAGATGCCCCTGCAAAAATGATGTGCAATCACATGGCTTCAGAAGTCACCTGATTAGCAGCTCCGGGTTTAAGTTCATCTCAGTTTAAATACAGCTGTTTTGCAAAGACCAGAGTTTGTTTAGAGAAAATTAGTTAGCTTTAACAGATGATTCCATATGATGGCTGTTCAAGCCATCATATGGAAATGGAAGTTAAATAGTACAACTGGTACCTTCCAAGACAGGCTATCCAATTAATCTGACAGGATATCACTAATCAGAAGCCACTGAGAGTCATATCCTAACCTGTGAGGAGCTTCCTAGGTATTAGTTGCACAGTATTAGATATTTAATTCACAGTCTGACTTTTCCTCTAATATTCACAGTCTGAATTTTCCTCCAATATAAGCTGAAAACGTTAAATTTTAAGGTACTATGTTATGATTTTTAGTCCTTTCAAAGTCACTTATAGGCAAATATACAGGTCCTTCTCAAAATATTAACATATTTTGATAAAGTTCATTATTTTCCATAATGTAAGGATAAAACTTGAACATTCATAAATTTTAGATTCATTGCACACTAACTGAAATATTTCAAGTCTTTTATTGTTTTAATACAGATTATTTCGGCATACAGCTCATGAAAGCCCAAAATTCCTATCTCAGATCCACAATGGTCAAAGATTTATGGGATGATGTTATCTACACAGAAGTTTAAATATTCACAGATTTTGCATTGATGTCCTCTTGATATGGTAACACAGGGCATCACAGTCTATAGCCTAGATCTGAATTTAATAAGAAATAAAAAGCCCTCAGGAAGTGAGACGGAGAATTATTGAAGACAATACAGAAGCAGTTTACGGTCAAAAGAAGAGAAGACATACAGGAAGAAGCTGGAAAGCAAAGTCAAGCAGAACAAAATCGGAGATGTTGGCCAGGGCTTCGAGCAGAACGATCAGACAAATTGAAAGCTGGACAGAGCCAATGAACTGAACACATTCTCCAATAGTTCTAGTGCAACCCTTCTTTGACACAAAGCTTCTCTCTTAAATCTTAAATTATTTATCTTGAACGTCTGCCATGGACCCTCCTGCTTCTATGCATTGTTTTTCTTAAAACTCCTGAAGATGGTGCTGCTCCCTCCTGGGATAGCTCTGGGATTCTACAACACCTCTTGAACCTAAGCCTGACCCAGGAGACAGTTCCAGTGATGTGGAAAAACTCCTGCCTTGTTCCGGCACCAAACGAAACTCAACCCACAATCCCCAATGACTGTTGCTATGTTGTCCAGAATCTAAAATCATGAAGCCCCTAGATCTGTTGTTCCACCTGAGAAAAACCACAAGTCAGCTATCACAACTCTCTGTAGTTTATTTTCTCAGCATATAACTGGAGTTGAAGCTGTCATACACCTCCTTGAACAAAACTACTGTCATTTAGACAAATCAGACAGCACTTTAAGAATCACGTTCTTTGATGTCTCTAGTGAATTTATAATTATTCAGCCTAATTAACTTTTTCTGAAACCTTAGAAGACCCAGGTTAGTGAGACTGAAGAATTAACTGTCTGACCTGGTAGTCAGCAGTACAGGAGCACCACAGGGGACGGTACTCTCATCATTCCACTTAACTCTGTACACCTCTGACTTCCAAGACTTTGCTTTATGGTCTACCTTTTAGCAGGAAAACCCTAAACCCTCATTTAGAGCTAAAGTTCAGTAAATTCTGTTTCCTAATGTAGGAAAGCTGGTGATGATGATGTGGCCTGAGCTCTGCTCCTGTTATCCTTGATCTGCTGGGATAAACCTCATGCAAATCTGGATTGGATTAGACAGAAGCATTGGCAGGACTAATTAGTAGAGATTTCCATTGCAGGCATTAGTTTAATACCTAAGAAGTCTTTCAGAAAAAAGGTTGCTTTCAGGAATTTGACAGAAAAATAGTGAAAACATAGTGAAAATACTAAACACACACCAGACATATTCAAAAGGAGAGGGTAAGGAAGTCTGAAGAGGCATATAGGAATGTTAAAAGGTCAAAGGAAGATTCAACATCAGGGATTCAAACACATCCAGAAAGAGGATTCACAGAAGCAGCAGATTGAACTGCAAATCTCAGTCTACCAAGAAATGATTCTCAGACCATTGAAAGTCTGTTGCTATGGAAACGTCATCATTGCAGGCACTGCTTTAATCCGTGGAAGCCTGTTAAGTTAACATGAGGCTCAGGCAGCCACCTTATGCTTCTGCACTCACAACACGAGGCTGTGCCAGTATTCTAGATGCTCACAGGGGACAAAATTTCATCAGCTATGCTTCCTTCCTAGAAGGCAGGATTATTTTTTTTTCATTATTGCTTAGCATCTTTTATAATTTTATTTTCAGTTTGGTTTAAATTTCATGCAATAATTTTTTTTTTGCAAAAGTGGGACCCTATCAGTTTTTCACCGACTCCTGGTGCTATATTATGACTTTCATGTACTCTGTTTGGTATTAAAGAACAAGAAAACAAAACAAAACAAATAAATTACAAAAAAGGTAGAAACCAAAATAAGCTTACATACATAACCATTATCCAAATGGATAAGGAGTCTATAATTCAGTGTCAATGCCTGGGAGTTTCACAGTTCCTGCGGCATAGCAGTGTGCCTTTCAGTTATGCAATGATCTCAGTCCTGACAGCTCTTTGTATAGTTTTGGATTTGTTTCTAAAATCAGATATCTGTCAGACATCTACAATAATCCAGAGGAATCTGCCGCATTAATATATTCAGTGGAAGGGACAAGAGAGATGATAAGCCTGCCTGCTTAATGATAATACAGTTGTAAATCAGCAGTGACTGAGGAAGGAGATGAATTCCAGCACGATTTAGAGGCAGTTCTGTCAAACAGATGAGCTGATTTTTTTTTTGTCCAGCAAAGTTAAAAATAATGGTGGGGCTACGTCCAGGTCAGGCCCCAGGAAGCCTGCACAGAGTAGATAACTATGACAGATGAGCATGTAGTGAAAGGCTGACACACTGGGCAGCTTTAGTCGCTAGTTGTGATTGATGAGGTCACACTGAGCAACCAATCAAGATTCACTCTAAGATCCAAGAAGCTTTTTTCTTCCAGAGTCAGCTTAGGTCTAGTGTTTAATGTTGATAGATAAATAAAATAATGTGGAACAGATGTTCATTATCAATAAGTTAACTGATCAAAAAACATTCACATTGGAGATGATGATGATGATGATGTGGGTTAGGTTTCTCCAAATACAGCCTGTCTCGTTGAGCTCAAAGGGCCTAAGTCTTGTCTCATATCGCCGCAGCACTTTCACTTTCAAGTCCTTCTCGAATCAAACTTTAAATGTTAAACGTAAGACAGGCCGGTACACGGTGTATTTCTAGTTGTGTTCTTGATTACCCACTTCAGCTCATTATTAACAGGGTCCTTCAGCATCCCTCATCTTTCTCAGGATCACCCTAAACCCATGAAGCGAGATTATCCATGAGGGCAAAGAATAAGGAACAGAATGATGATTTTATAATTTTTTAAAGTCCAGATTACTTCCCCTGTTACTCTACACTTTTTACCAAGTTTCTTGTTGACATTCCTGGGATCTGTCCTAGGATTTTGCATATACAATATCATGTTGCTGTTGTCCATGTGCACCATTTTGTTTCTTACTCCTGTCGATGGAGAGCTAAAAGAAAGGATCCAATCAGGCCTTGTTTTCTTGTAAACGGCTTAATGTAAGAGTGGTCAGGCATAAAGATTATACTATAGTATGTCATCAGATCACAGGTGAGGGTAGAATTCTTCTGTATGAAAACCAAACATTTAACCGACTATTTTTATAAAGAGCTCTGTTATTCGGTTGCATTTTAGGAAGCACTTAAGCAGCTCTGTTAAGAGCTCTTCTATGAATGTAAGAAGTATTGTGAACTATACCACCGTCACAGTACTGTGCATCTTACCTCTGATTACAAAAAAAGGTACACTGCCTTTGATGAATAATGCTCCAGCATTGCCATCCTTTGCTATTACTTCTAAATTTCCTCAAGCATTGCATAAATGTTGCAGCAACAGTTTCATAATAAACTACCGTATTCACATGGCAAGGGGGTAGGTCTGATTTGAACTTTGGTAGGGACACTATTAGTCTGGTGTCATTGGTGCTATGCAATATGCATGCCCTTTTTTATGCTCGATGTGAGCATCCATACTGATAAGAGGAATTCATTGTTAAAAGAGAAAAGCAACATTTTGCTCCATTAATAAAAATGTTATAAGCTCTACACTCATTAGATGCTGTTTATCAATGTTTGAAGTATCACCGGCTCTGATGAATGTGGAATTAGGACTGTTTTCCACTTTGAAAACGGTTTCATTTGAACGACTAAGAGAGAAGGTAAATACAGTATTTTCTTTTGAAGATACAGAATTGTGCAGAGTTAAACCCCACTCTAATATTTGTACCTACTATTCTCTCTCTGTATCAAGCAAAATAATACATTCATTAAAATATTAACTTACCTATAAAAGTTGAACATCTGGGCTGTAGTTACTCTGTGTAGCCAATTTCATGTATTTCATCTGGGGCTGAAAAAACTGAATCATATTATGGTAAATGGTAAATGGCATGTACTTATATAGCGCCTTTATTCAAGTTAGGAGACCTGACCAAAGCGCTTTACACTACATTCATTCACCCATTCACACACACACTCACACACTGATGGTGGCAAGCTACATTGTAGCCACAGCTGCCCTGGGGCTCACTGACAGAAGCGAGGCTGCCGTACACTGGCGCCACCGGGCCCTCTGACCACCATCAGTAGACAATGCAGGTGAAGTGTCTTGCCCAAGGACACAACGACAATGAAGGTCAGAGTCGGGGCTTGAACCATCAACCCTTCGATTACAGGGCAAACTCCTACATCCAACGCCACTGTCGCCCAACATATTAATTGATTATTCCAATAATCGTCAACTAATTTAGTAAGTGATTCATCATTAACTGGAGTATAGAGACTTTAAAACATACAGTAATATAAATGTAAAATGTGCCTTTCCCCACAGAGCAACCCACTTAGATCAGTTATTATATCAAAATTGTAAAAATAAAAACAAAAAAAATTAAAACAGTAATATCAACTTAATATCGGTAAAAAGTTGATGGCTTACAGCCTTTATTTGCCCATTTTTCCAACACTCTTCAGAACTCCTGGCTGACTCAGAATATTTCGTTTTAGAAAAGAAAAAAAAGGTTTTTGTTTTTTAATGTACATGATATTCATTTTTTTTATTGGGACTAGTTTTGTAGCCTAATATTAATTGTAGTAACCGCTGCATTCTAGTGTGAATAAATTTTCAATGTTGTGCTCCAAGCACACGCGGACTAGAAAACAGCCAATCAGAGAGAGAGAAGGCGGAACTTAAGGCAGAACAACCAATGAGAGTTGAGTTAAACAGCGCAGCACAGTTCCATGCGCTGCTACATGAAAGGGACAGGAGAGACCAGGCAGAGGAGCTGCGAGAGGAAAAGAAGCCACTGCTGCAACAACTACTGCTGTAAATTATAAACATGTTGCTCACATCCAATTATTGGTCGGGACAATTAGGTCGGTTCAAAATTTTGGTAGGGACATGTCCCTATGGTCCCTATGCAAACCTACGCCCATGTCACATGGTCTGTCTTCATTGATGAAGATGTGCGTATCTTTGCATCGCTCTGATTACTTCAGCTAAAAAATGCACATGGGTAGTACTAAAAAGAGCAAATAGTTTTTAAACTTTATCCCTAGATGATCAGGTGATCCTAAAGTATATTAAAAACAGTTATAAAAGAGCAAAAGTGATGTACCTATTGAATACTGACTTCAACAAACGTCTTAACAATACACCTCAACGAATAGCAAAGGCTCTTCAAAGGAATGGCTGTAATGGATTTGAATAAAACAGGCTTTATTTCTAATATATTTAAAGCTCAAATAATTCTGTGAGAAGTGTTGTAACCATTCGTGGGGACATCCTGGTTTATTTTCCTTCCGTAAAATATAGGCTGTATCTGTATAAGAGTTTATAGATAGAGAAGAACAAAAGTTCTGGTTTGATGCAATAATTTATACCGTTTATTTATATAATGTAAAAAGATAAGCAGAGGAATCCATTAGATTGAAGAAAACTGGAGATAGGGAAGCATTGGTGTTTACTTCTAATTTCCTTGGGTCTTTTGTTTGCTTTTTTTCCCAGATGTAGACACCACCAAGGACCCTTGTCAAAAGGTTAAGTGCAGCCGACACAAGGTGTGCATCGCTCAGGGCTACCAGAGAGCTGTGTGCGTCAACCGCAAGAAACTGGAGCACAGGTGAGCATGTTTAGAAAGACGGCTGACTAAATCCCCAAACACAGAAGGAGTCAGAAATGCTCCTCCAGCACACTGACATGAGGTCAACACAGATGGTCTACACTGCTGCTTGAGTGGGATGTGGTTTGGCTGCTGGCTACTGTGGAACCAATGAAAGTTTCCTGTTGTGTAATGAGAGGCTAATACATTTAGACATGGAGGGGACTGTTTGCATCACGATCTCATGCTCAGCCTAAAGCCTCTGTGTCTCTACTCTGAGTTTATATGGCAGTGGTTTTCTCAGCTTGAGGAAGTGAGGGTTAAGTGTTTGCGTGTCGCCTGTCCACAGACTAAAACAACCCGCTCTCCGATCTCCTCTTGGGAACTGTCAGCCATGTCCCATCTCCTCGACTGGACCAGTGTGTGGATCAGATGGACACAACTACGCCTCAAAGGTATGTTTTCCAGTAGTTAGAGAGTCTGCAAAACGTATACTGTAGAGTCTCAAAAGACAAAACCGATGACACATAAGAAAGATTACTTATTAGAGAGTTTAAATATCACCACAGAGCTAGGAATGCAAATTTGTGATTCATAAATGAATCTAAAGTTAACTGATCAACTGACTAGCTTTCTCTTGTATCTTCAGGATTTTTTCATAATAAGAGATAAATATTTTTTACAATATGCTAAAAAAAAAAACGCACATTATCATATTTTAACAATTTATTTTGTCAATTGGATTAAATGTTGACTGAATAAACAGAAAAAAATGTTTTCTTACACATTATTTAACCCACTTGGCTCTCGGATGGATGTTAAAATGTGGCTCACAAAAGCTTTCCTTTTTACTATGATTATTGCCCTTCACTTTTCTATCATCACATCTATCAGCTCATCAGAGAAGTTACGCTGTTCCACCATGCAGCATGGTTAAATGGGCACTACATAGGTGATAGCTTGGGGAGTTTATTTAGTGTTAACATTTACTAACAGAATAACATGAAGTGTTGCTATTAAAAGCTGTAATTAATGTCAGACAAGACTCACAATCGATTCATCTTTTTGCTTAGTGTTACCCAATCTGTCGCAGAAGCTTGAGTCATATCATCTGCTCATTTACTTATGTGCAGATAGAAATTCATCCAAACGTTGTATTGTTGGTGGCTTTTTTTTGTCTGTGTGAATTGATGCCACTTTGTTTTTTTTTTTTGTTTTCTTTGGTTCATGTGGTACCCTTTAAGTAAAATGTTGGGTTTTATTTTGTTTTAAATTGTACTTATTTTCTAGAATTTAGAAATCCTAAAATGTTTAAACAAACAAAACATTCACAGAACAAGTTGAATAATGTGTTCTGTGCAACTTAGCGCTTCTTATTTGTAATCTCAGTAGATGGGGCCCCTGATATAAGCAGAAGCAGTTTATGACTGAAAAGCATTGTCAACATGAGGCATAGAAATCTAGATTTTGGGTTATATTAAGGTATATTCTAATACACCTTTAGCAATTTCCCAAGAACAACTTGAAAGACCCAAAAAAACATATTCTTCTTCTCTAGTAAAGGAATGGCACTTTTTCAACATAATTTACCGATTTAAAGACATTACAAAGCCAATCTAAATTATCAACCTCCAGGGTCATAGCATTCACAAAACAGGCTTTAATCTAAGACAGCCAGACTTTGGCTCAGTTTATCTGAAGACGTTTCATCACCAATCCAGGAGGAATATGCAGCTTGGAGCGCTGATGTATTTTATATCAGATCATTTTTTTTTTTTTTTACTGAAATGTGAGTTTAACTAAATGTAATCTGGTAGTTAATCTTAAAAATGTGTATCATCTGAATATATATTTTGATTTACTTTTTAGGTACTACTGAATCAAAGAATCTCCTCCTACACATCTCTGTTTACTAGATATTTTGATGTTATAAGGCATCAGTATTTTACTCGCAGTTTATTTCTGTCCCTTTCAGATGGATAAAACAATATTTTTTTTTTTCAGAATTAAAGCAGAAAACATGTTCATAAAAAGGGTGATTTAAACCTTGGCTGCATTCCTCTTAATAAGGCAGTAAAAAAAATGTGGAAATGTACGCACTGGTTAAACATCACCTTTGTTGTAGTGTTTATTTAATAAATGTTCGGGAACCATATGTTGTGTGAAGAATTGCTTAAACACACAGAGCTATTAAAAGCTTTAAATCTGTTATAGATACAGACAGCATGTTGTGCAGCTTGGGATACAAAACAGAAGTACATTCTGAGCTGATCTGTCTGAGGAGCTTCTCCCCGGAAAAATCAGGACAGAGTCAAGATACACTATATTGCCAAAAGTATTTGCTCACCCATCCAAATTATTGGAATCAGGTGTTCCAATCACTTCCATGGCCACAGGTGTATAAATTCAAGCACCTAGGCATGCAGACTGTTTTTACAAACATTTGTGAAAGAATGGGTCGCTCTCAGGAGCTCAGTGAATTCCAGCGTGGAACTGTGATAGGATGCCACCTGTGCAACAAATCCAGTCGTGAAATTTCCTCGCTCCTAAATATTCCACAGTCAACTGTCAGCTGTATTATAAGAAAATGGAAGTGTTTGGGAACGACAGCAACTCAGCCACGAAGTGGTAGGCCACGTAAACTGACGGAGCGGGGTCAGCGGATGCTGAAGCGCATAGTGCGAAGAGGTCGCCAACTTTCTGCAGAGTCAATCACTACAGACCTCCAAACTTCATATGGCCTTCAGATTAGCTCAAGAACAGTGCGCAGAGAGCTTCATGGAATGGGTTTCCATGGTCGAGCAGCTGCATCCAAGCCATACATCACCAAGTGCAATGCAAAGCGTCGGATGCGGTGGTGTAAAGCACGCCGCCACTGGACTCTAGAGCAGTGGAGATGCGTTCTCTGGAGTGACGAATCGCGCTTCTCCATCTGGCAATCTGATGGACGGGTCTGGGTTTGGCGGTTGCCAGGAGAACGGTACTTGTCTGACTGCATTGTGCCAAGTGTAAAGTTTGGTGGAGGGGGGATTATGGTGTGGGGTTGTTTTTCAGGAGCTGGGCTTGGCCCCTTAGTTCCAGTGAAAGGAACTCTGAATGCTTCAGCATCCCAAGACATTTTGGACAATTCCATGCTCCCAACTTTGTGGGAACAGTTTGGAGCTGGCCCCTTCCTCTTCCAACATGACTGTGCACCAGTGCACAAAGCAAGGTCCATAAAGACATGGATGACAGAGTCTGGTGTGGATGAACTTGACTGGCCTGCACAGAGTCCTGACCTCAACCCGATAGAACACCTTTGGGATGAATTAGAGCGGAGACTGAGAGCCAGGCCTTCTCGTCCAACATCAGTGTGCGACCTCACAAATGCGCTTCTGGAAGAATGGTCAAAAATTCCCATAAACACACTCCTAAACCTTGTGGACAGCCTTCCCAGAAGAGTTGAAGCTGTTCTAGCTGCAAAGGGTGGACCGACGTCATATTGAACCCTATGGATTAGGAACGGGATGTCACTTAAGCTCATATGTGAGTCAAGGCAGGTGAGCAAATACTTTTGGCAATATAGTGTATGTTCCCTCAGAGGGACCAATTGGCGGCTTGTGGTGACAGTGTCCTGTGTGTTTATTGATTAATGCTTTGTCTTGTGGCTCCCTATTCCTGACCTTGTGTGTGCAGAGGTTAGACATCGGCACATTTAGAAGCAAGTCTACGATTTGAATTGGGGCTTACAGTTAGTACCCTCATGAATATTTGATCTGTGCTGCAGCAATAACTCATTTTGGTTCACCTTTGCATCCCCTTGTCTATTTTGCTGGCTTGTACGTGTGTATGTTTAATTATTGTGTGTGTTGCAGTGCAAGCTGGAGCAGCAGGCGTGTCTCACTGGGAAAGCTCTGTCCCTGAAGTGTTCAGGTCTATGTCCTTGCCCAACTACATCACCTGCATCCAGGGAGGGGAAACATGGTGAGATTCAAATCTCTGGCAGAATAATTAGGTTAACTGTAATAAAAAAAAAAGCATGATAAACACATTTGGGGTTATATCAGAATTCTGGTTTTCGTTGCTTTGACACATGCCCTCTACTTTGTGCAAAAAAAAACTTCATGCATATCCCTCAATCTGGCTTTCACAGAGAGCTGCACTGGGCAGGATCTGTCTGATCTCGGCGAGCGTCTGAAGGACTGGTTCCAGCTCCTGCAGACCAATGCCAAGCAGAACAATAACAGCAAGCAAGGAGCCAGATCTCCTGCTTCCAGCCCTACGTCAGGTTAAAGGCTTTTCTCAACCAGTCACAATAAAGTATATCTGATTAACACGGCTTGGATTCTTTAGGTATTCAGTCACTCAAGATCAGATCAGAGAACAGTCAAAACATGTCTGTGAAGGAGCCAGTACCCTGACTGCTTCGCTATATATTCATAATCATTCATCAGAATGTCCCGTTTGTATTTCTCATTTTAAAAAATTAATTATTAATCTGCGATTGTTTCTTCCAATGGATGTCAGGTAGTTTTTTTTTTATTGTCAAAAAGACAATTATTCCTGAAGTGTGATTAGGATTTTTTAATGAATAAATGTTAACCAACGTGTGGAGGGTGTTGTACATTCTCAAGCCATCGGTCTGATTTCATGTGTTATCTGCACAGCTGTCTGCACAATAGTAATTAATGAGAGTGTGTCTGTGTCAGCAGTGCTGGACAGGAGCCTGGTCGCCAGCTGTAAGGACTCCATAGGTTGGATGTTCTCCAAGCTTGACACCAATAATGACCTTTACTTGGATCAGGCTGAGTTGGCCGCCATCAACCTGGATAAATATGAGGTCTGCATTCGGCCATTTTTCAACTCCTGTGACTCGTACAGGGATGGGAAGGTTTCCACGGCTGAATGGTGCCTTTGCTTCTGGAGAGAGAGTGAGTATTTCTTACGCTGATGGGAGGTTTGGGTCCATGGGCAATTTTAGTGTCTTGCTGCTGACATTTTCAGCTGAATGTGTGTTGAAAGGTAAAACATTTGTTGGGTTGGTAGTGTTTTTATCTCAATAGGCCCTGTTACTGGACCTATCTGTAAAAGCAATGTTTTCAATCTTTTTTAAGAGCCGTCCTGTTTAGCCGAACTGGAGAGGATCCAAGTACTGGATGGCGGGAAGAAAAAGTTTGGTATGTATTCCCACTCATCTCAGGCATATTATTGGCGGTTCCATTAAACAAATAACGGGACAGAGGTGGGTATTAATCTGTGATCACCTCATGTGAATTATAAAATGCTAACAGACGACACAGCCCCTTGTCGGTCCTGGATGTCTTTGTAGATGAATATTTAAACATGCAGATTTGGTTAACAGTGTGTGAGAGTGTGTGCGCTGCAGAATTTGATGGGCTGACTGGGCTCTGAGTCAGGACTCTCCAAGGACACAGAGAGGCAAGCAGCCAGGCCGCATGACACTCATGTTCCCCCGAATGATTGGATGAGTTCTCAGTTTTGGTTTCTATTTGTTTTTCAAAATTGTATATTGTGAATATGTATTTTATAGGATGTTTAATTTTTCAACCCTTCCATTCTTATATGAGAACTAATTTCCTTTGCACAGGTGTATACAATTCTTTTCAAAAATAAACCTTTTCAGGCTTGTTTACCTCTATATCTGATTATCACTGCACTGTTGCTTTAGCTCTGGAGAGGAGTGGGCTGTTTAAAAACTGTGTAAGTGATGCTTTTCCAACAGGAGGCTGTCTTTTAGCTCCGGGTTGGGGCTGGCCTTAATCTTACCTTTAATTGGTTCATAATTTGCAAACGTTGCATTCTCTGCTTATAAACAACATAAAACTGATGGTTCAGAACCTAAATTAAAATATTTAATATTCAGTCATTCATCCATCTATCGAAGGTCTGTTCCTCTGTTATTCATTACAGACAAAGCTTTTTTCCCCCCATTTAAGTCCTGATTACAATAGATGCATCCCCCATAGATTCCTGGTAAATATATGCATTTATACATTACAAATTGATTTAAGAAAAGGCAAAATACAGACTAGATATTTTGACATTGGGGAATCTTAAAAATATGTTTCAGCTCCTTTAATTGCCTTCTTGATAGTAAAGGATAGTTGCAGCTTGTATTATCTATGCTTAGCACAAAATGTAGGGACATTGGAAAGCATTGGAATGGTGCCACATTTTATTGAAATGCACACTGTTAATAAGATTGGAGTTATGGAGTGGGTTATGCCTGTGTAAGATTTACCGTCATCAAATGTCTAATTTTGCATTCGACTTCTGCGTTGCATCTTTTATTGGTTTGGATGAGAAATGTTTGAAGAAATTAGATATTGACAACTCAACACTTTACTCATATAACAGGTGCTCTGAGTAGTGCGTGGGAGAACAACAAAACACTGACGGCTCCTCAACAGTTTGGTCAGTGCTGGTGGACCGGCATCTCATTAAACCAGCGTTTGTCATACATTGGCTTTTTGGTTGTATCGGTCATCCTCTCCAAAAACAGTACAGGTCTTGGACATGTCTCATTGTCTGAATGTGATGATTCCACACCTCCTGCTTAACTGTACAATGGAGGATGCCAGGCTACATGGCTTGTAGGTTTAGCACAGCCACATCGGAATATCAATACATGAACAGTAAGTTACAGATAATATAATTAGAGTCAGATTCTGAAAAGAGGGAGAGGAAGATGAGATAAAGATACTGCAGAAGAGCTCATGACTGGGAAACAGGACAGGGATCAAAAGCTGGTGGTAGCAGCAGACACACTGCATGATTCTGCTAGAAAATATGAAACACTGCTTGATTTTCTTTGTTAAAGATTGTCATTGATTGTTGATTGAACCTGGTTTGAGAGTAGAGATCTGGGCTTGTCTCATCTTGATAATTCTCTGCTTTGACATCACATCCAATGAGGACCCATTTTGTTTGTTTGTTTTTTGATAAGCCCCAAAACAGTCTCTTCTGCTCAACTCACAAATGTATTTTCCCTCCAAATGTGGCAACATTTATCAGTGAAAAAGCTTTTCAATGGTGTATGGTTTACAGCCAAGCCATATTTTTATAACAAAGAAAAGATCAATAAAACACTAATTTCTTTTCTCTATGCACTCTGTTTATACAACCCTGCAACATAGATTTTACTGCATAGAAGCTAGAAATGCTACTGCCACATATGCTGCATAAATGGACTTTGTGCAGTCTCTGACAACAATGAATATTTTGGATTTTCGCTTTCCAGTCGTCTGTCATTTGCATGGAAACAATGTGCTTTTCAACAAAAGGTCTGACTCCCACTGATTTAAGCATGTGCATGTGGTTGATCCAGGTCGATTCATCCCCAGCTGCAATGAGGACGGCTTTTACAGGAAGCAGCAGTGTGACAGGGGCGAGTGCTGGTGTGTCGACCAGAACGGAGGAGAAGTGGCGGGGTCTCGGATTCGCGGCAAGCCGGATTGTGGTAAGCCTGCAGATTTCAACAGTTGCCAGAGAATTCATAACATTTTTATGTTGGGATCTGAATGATAGAAACACAGCTCTTGATATCTAAAGCATTTATTTCCCCCTTCCTTCTTACAACCTCAGACGAGTATTTACACAAGTACTCCTTTCAATTTTTTAAAAGGACTGAACTCTGCTAAAACACATCTTAATTCAAAGCCCTGCCCCTCCTTTAAAGTGTCCAGAGTCATTGGCATTCTAAAGAGCTGCTTGTCGCTGTGAAAAAAAGTCTCTCAATATAAATGGGAGGGGGTCTGATTGGACGAAACCCACGCCTAATAAGAATGGTTCCCCTGGCAGTTTAGATGTAGCTATTAAAACCCAGACAAAGTCAGACGCTTGTCGTCTCTGCCGTGAAACAGGAAGGACTCTCTCACACACACACACACACACACAGCGCTGTAATTCATTTTCTCTGCATGCTGTCCCTCACAGATTCCGAAATGACATATTCAGGGGATTTTGGCAGCGCAGTTGGATGGGAAGACGAGGAGGAGAAAGAAGCTGAGGAGACTGCAGAGGAGGCTGAGGAGGAGGAGGGAGAGGTGGGAGAGGTGGATGATGGGGGGTATATCTGGTAAAGGGTCAGTGTTCAGTCCGACCTCTCTGTGGGAGTATTTTAACGTTACCAAATACACACACATATATATACACAGCTGACAATGGACATGAGGAAGGCACTCCACTCAGTTTAACACTGCATTAGAAAAACATGAGGGAAAGTCATTGATTTGGAAGGGGAATCAGATAGATCTGGGAGTGTTTATTGTTGCAGGTTGTTCTTATCTTTGAAAAGGATATAGGAGATGTTCTTCAGACATTCTGGGCCAGGAGTTAAAAAATAATAAGTCCTTTTAATTGTGAATCTTTGTTCTCTTTTGTTGTATGTCCTTTAGAACTATCTATGAGCTGTTTTTAGCTGATGCATAATGGAGATTTTAAGAAGCTGCAGGTGCTTGTGTAAAAAAGAAATCCACATTGGGTGCATTTCAGTAGTCTAGAATGAAGTTTATTTCTTTTTCTGAGTTAAGATCAAAACCAATTTGGGTTTTAGTTTGAAAGCTGCCCGTAAAAGATATCAGACCGCTCTAGAATATTGAAAAGCACCCTTTGGTTTTATCCTTTTCACCTCATATGCTTTGGCTTATATGTGACAGTAGTGCTCTGTCTCATTCATGACATATTAAGAAGTTTTTTCACACATCACTCCTTAGCTTGTATATAATGTGTGCATCAGAAGACAGAATGTCACCTGCTGGTCAATGCCTTGAAAGACTGGCAGCTTTACCGCTTAGCTGACAAGTGTACATCGTAATCTAATGTGCATTGGTTATTGTGTTTAATTAAAAAAATGCGTCAAATAAAATAAATCTTATCTATGTGGCTGGTCTGGCCACCATTCTTCTGAGTCTGTGCAGTTTTTGTTGTGGCCTACCCTCCTGTGGTAATACATAAAGGGATCAGATTAAAGTGCAGAGCGACCAGAAATGGAAATATATCATCTATGTGGAAATTTTGGCAAGTAGTCCATCTTGATATTATGTTTTATTTTGTTTGTTTTTATTGGAGCCATTAGTTATATTGTGAATGCATAATTTACCTAGAATAAATAAATTAATATTTATGCATATATATATATATATAAAATTATGGGTTACAACTCTTGTTATTTTTTTGAGTTGAGGGGACTCTTAAGATACCTCAATATTTTCTGCTCAGAGTTGAGTGTTTTTTACAAAATAAGTAAAGATAGAAAATATTTCGGGTGTTGATCAAGTTCTAAAATAATGAAGGAAAATTGGACTTTTACTTACCACAAATATCAAATAATCATCTTAAACAAATGTTTCTTTCTAACTCAAAATATGGTTTTAAGGTCCGTGCATAAAATAAATAGATTTTATGCAGTGGGTTATTAATAAAACCTGACAAATTTTAAGAGATTTTGCGCTCCTGACCAATTACATTTTACTTTAGGAACAGAATGGTGTATATTTAGGTTTTGTTTTATGAGCATGTTTACTTCAGGATTATTATAATTCATTAATAATATCATTATTAAGCTGTTGTTTTTAGTTTTAGAATGTACATAATCAAAATAGGAGTTAATGTTGAAACAGCATTATAAATGTAGCAGTCAAGTGGTTATATTTCATAAGCTGAAAAAACATGAATAATTTAGAAAAAATACACATAAGAGACAAATATAAGGAAGTACCAAGAATTGGTAAGCAATAACTACCTTTTTCCTTGAGACACTTATTTACAACTGTTAGCAGCTTTTCAGAATCAAAAGATGAAAAAAATAAGCTTTTCAGCTATAGGAGCTGTTCATTTTCAGTCAGGAAATGAGCCATTTGTCTACAACACACCTAAGCGTAGAATCAGAACAACAATTAATGCTTTAAAACAGCCAAAATTATTACAAACCAAGGCTATTGGAGGCTATCAGGATGTTGAGGGATGCCAAAAACTGCTCAGTAATAAAGGAATTGCAGCAAAGAGTAGCACCTTAAGGTCACCCCGTTTCCATAACAACCCTTCATTTTAAGGCGATACACCGTCTATTCTAAACATCTTACCTTAAGCTGCCACAAACACGACTGAACTTCACAGATCTTGTCACATCAGTATAGATAATCATCAAACTAAAATATGCTAAGCAAAATATAATTTGGCTTATGGTACAGTTACTTGCAGAATAATGTTTTTCATACAAGAACAGGGAACACAATCTATTGCATTGACAAGTGTATTGACCAGGGTATGTATCTTTTTGATTTAATTTAAAAACAAACATTTAGCTCATTTTAGCCTTCATAGTGCAATTAATATGATTATGGTCATTTGAACTCATTGCTGCACCTATACAGTAATTCTTGTGACAGTCAGCATTTACTCTTCCTAATCTGCCTCATTATTCTTAATACTTAAGAGTATTTACAGGTTTTCCACACAAAAAAAAACATCACCTGTTTACTGGAGCAAGATATTAAAGGTAAACTGAATGTATGTCAAGTTACATTTCACCCTTAAAGGGAAAAGTCATAGGTTTTTATTTTTTATTTTGTTTGTTTCAAACCATTAAATCTGCTGCTTTTAGATGTGGTTTATTTTGGGTACGGTCCAATTTAGCAAAGTGTGAAAGGAAGATGGTTCCGATGAGATTATTCTTTAGACATAAAACTGAGACTATCTGCGACTATATGTCACTTAGGGCGCCTCTTAGGAAAAATCACCGACACAAATCTCAAAATCTCTTCTATGCGTGACCTGTTTGCTGTAAAGCGGATTGTGTCAACACAATGCGGTTGTCAGCTTACTTTCCTTATGTTTCCCTTATTGTGCTGTGAAATGTGCGCTTATAGTGAAACCCGCTGAAATTGGACACAGACCTCAGCCTGCATATAAGCCGTTCTTAAAGCACAATACCTATAGAAACCTGCATGTCCTCAGGACATTGCTTAAGCCTCTCCTTTGTTGATGATTGACTTAGTGAAATAGAAACCCTTCCGTCTGTTAGGCTCCATGTTTTCTAGAGTTTACACCAAGAATGTCCATCATACAGTTGTAGAAAGTGACAGAAACCAATCCCTGGAAATGTCATCTCACAGTTTTATATTTCTGTGATAATGGAAATCAGCATCAGCAACATCCCATTGGGTGAAACCTCCACCGTACACACTGTGAGTGAATGTTCCTGCCAACAGATGTCTGAATACCTGATATATACACACACCAGCCCTCTCAAGCTACCCAGAGGGACCAATCATTTTCAGCAACCTGTCAGCTTGTTATGCTGAAAAACTCATACATCAAGAGCAGATCTAAATTCCCACAAATGCCTCCAGAAATAGTGCTCTTGATGTTTTAACTGTGAAATAAACGGGGTAGAAAAATCAACCTTCTTTTACCATATTTCCCACATTTACTACCCATTGTTTAAAATCAGCTCTTTAATATTATGTCAGGATTCCTTCTCCTCTTTAAGGTTTTTTTCTTCAAGATTTGCTGAGATGAGATTATACTACTAGGACTGGGATTAAATAAAGTATTGACAATCTGAAAAGTACCAATACTCAATCATTGTATTTGGAAACAATGCTAAATTGGCATGGTATTGCTATTAAATATAAGTGTTGTTCGCATAATTGTTAATTTTAAATCTGCACCTTAAATAATACCTCAAACAACTTAAAAATATTGTCAAATTGTGTCATATTTGGGCTATATAGTTTTCATTTATTTGCACACTTATTAAACAAATAGAATATCTTATTCTGCTCAGAAAGGGTGATCCATGTTTGGACTGAAAAGGGGAGTTTTTTTTTTTATCTTAATACATTTTTTATGCTTTAATTATTTGGCATTTTTTTATCCCTATGGTTTCAAGTATCAAATACTTTTCTGGGTATCGATATATATAGGTGGGGATTTTAGTATTGTTTCTATCCTGACTACTACATTTGAGGAAAAGCCTGTTTTAAGCCTTTTTGTACACAATTTTATGAAATATTCCAATAAATGTGGCGTTCCTGATAAAGATGAATAAAAACTTTTATAAACTAGTGTTATAATAGAAATCATTATGATAGAATACAATCACAAACTTGGTAAATGCGATATAGAACATTTTATTTCGTCGAATGAACTAAAAAGAATAAATGGGTTTTACAATTCCTTAATGTCTTTTTGATAATGATTCTAGAAAGGTAAAGTGGGATTAATGCCCTCATTTGTACTTCAGTGTATGTCCAAATGACTGAAGCAGAATCCACCTCATATCAAAGTGCAGGTCAGAGTTTGCTTTGTGCAGCCTGTAGCCTCCACACCCGTTTGACATCATTTTCCACAGAGTTAAGCACATCGAACACGTTGACATTTCTCATCTGGTGAAACTCCTGCAACAATTTCTGGAAAACAGGCACGGGGATGATAAAGTTGAGGTGTGGATATGTTACGCTCGCAGCCAGGTCTCGTGCATTGCTTGAAACGATTCCTGCAACAGAGCAGATAAGTTGCCCTTTGTTAAAACTGCAACCACAGCAGAGCTGACCGATTGATCTGCTGAGAACAGTGCAGCTGAGCCTTTTGTCTACAAGTGTATTATATGCAGGATTTACTGTGGTGGTCAGATGCCCCCCACTGTTCAAGAAGAGTATAAGGTTGGTTTTGTTCTCTTAAGTACAGGGCTTACCAAGCAGCTCTCCTGAATGTTTCTGCACCACAGCACCTCCACTGGATCCTGCTTGTACAGCACATGTGGTCTGAAACATGACAGGCTGGTTATTCAAGGGGATGACTTTAGAGAGGACACCGGATGTCAGAGATGGACCACAGAATCGGCCCAAACCCCCATATCCCACTATAACCACAGCATCACCTGAAATTGGAAAAATAGAAATAAAACTCAGCTGGGTATTAATCTCACGGCAAATTTACCCATTTAAATTAGACTCTCTCCTTTAATTCTGAAATCATACCTTGGCGGAAACTTTCTGACATTTTCGGGATCACAGCATTTGGAACGGGAACTCTCAGCTCAATAAAGGCTAGATCATATGGTGAAGATGCTTTAGTGGAGAACAATACATCACCAATCACATCACAGACTCTGAGGTAAAAAAACAAAACACAACATAAAAAAAAATAAATATCAAGATATCAATGCTTTAGATTATTATTATTATTAAATTATTCTTTATAATAATAGTAACAACTAATAATAAACAGAAAATTAACTCTGGCATAAAGAGACTTGCATTATTAAAGCAAAAATGATTAAGAGACAAAATGCAGCTCCAAATTTATGCTAAGGCCTTTTTGTGTATTTCATTGTTTTATTTGGAATCTTCAGCTAAACATATTAATGTATAAAATGCTCCTGCCTGGCATCTTATCATTTTCTGACTTTTGACTATATGTTCTATTCATGTTTTATCTATATTATTTTCCTTCCTATCCACTGGTTTGTACCACTTATTCTCATGTTTATCTACCACATAAAAGCAATAAAATACATTCTAGTTTATGCTTTGATTTTAGCATTTTTTTTGTCTTGTTTCTTTTGCATTGTACCAATATAAGAGGCTTTTGTAATGCTGTGTTTATATTTTATTACTATCTATAACTGACAGTTATTCATTCAGATATATTTGGATTCTTCCTCTTTTGCATTTTATGGGTGACATGTTATAACGATGATCTGATTAACAGTAAATTAAAAATAACCTGTTCCCTTGATGAAACTTCAGGGTGACCAAAGACTTCCCGCTGACTACATGTCGGCAAGTTACGACCAGATTTGTGGTGATGACCACTCCCGACCCCCAGACCTGTCCACTGTCCACAAAGCATACAGTAGGGTATCTGCACGCTTCTTTCACCTGAGCTGTGCTGGACATGCTGAGGCCTGCCTCTCCTGGTTGGAGGCAAAGCCCATCTTGGACCCCTGTGCAACGCATAATGTTCCTGAAGATCAAGTCAACGGAGCAGACCAAAGTGAGGCCTATCCATTCATTTGACTTCCAACCAAATGGAGAAACAATCAAACCAATAAGCCGGACACCGTCTGTTGCTTCCACAGCAAACAACCCTCCCCCTTCTGTGCCTGGTAGGCAGCGAGCATCTGTGAGGATGACAGCATTGTCTTCTCCAGCGAGGTTGCTGATGATGCCTCTGCTAAGGGTGCTACTGAAGAGGTCTAAACAGAGAGAGCCAAACGGGGAGCCACATGCAACCACTGGGAAGCCTTTCTGTAGGGCTGAGCAGCTCTGCCAGGGGATAGGTCCTGGATCTGAATCCTTCTTCATCACTAAACGAACCTTAAGGACTGCGAACCAGCTCAGGGACTGGGCATCCCTCATCATGTCAGCATCCTCATCATCACCATGGAAACGCCACTGATCTGACTCTTGGAAAACTCCCAGAAAGGCCTGTTTGAATTCCAAGCAGTTCACCAGCATCATTAGCTCCCCTGAAACCTCCCGCTGCTGACCTGGTTTGTTTTTCACAGAATCAGAAAAGCAAACGCGGATTTTCAGAGAGTCGCTGAAACTGCGTGGGAATAGGACCCCGGTGTCCGAGGAGAGGAGCTCTCTGTCGGTTACAAAACGGGAAAAAGGGAGGCCGGTGCAAATTACAGTACCGGAACGAAAGTGGACGATTACTCCACTGCAACTGACGGGTTTTCTTTCGGATGTCCCAGAGATTTTAACCACACAGCAACACTTTTCCACATCATTTAGCTCCATGCTGCTGCAGCTTAGATACACTCTGCTAGAACACACAACGTGACAAGTATCGCGAAGGCAGTTTACTTAAAAATATTACAACCAGCCCATGAAATAACAGAATACGGCTCCATTACGAGATAAAATACGACAGTTAATTGAAATAATAACTAATATCTGTGGGAAATAAGTACGTGTTTAACAACTTCCATAACAAAGCTCACTTCCTGTTTAGCCCTCAACACTCGACTTGATTGGTCAGCACTTGAGGTTAGCTAGCCAATAGAAAACAAGAAACGGGTGAGCAATTTAAAGGAGCCACATCTTTATGACGTCCCAAAATCATATCATGTATCTTTCCTTTATCATTCAGCACAATAATGTTTTCCAAATCCGAGTAATACCAAAAAGTGTTTTAAGCTCTAAAATGCTCACAGCAAAAATATTCAATTCAACTTTTATGACAGTATTTCCCAACTAGCTGTAGAGTTGCGCCTCCACACGGCGTTTTACGGCTGTGATTTGTTTGCCGCGTTGCATTGAGGTTAACTTGTACACTAGAATGTCCAAGTTTAAATGATTTCCTAATTCAAACCATAAATTGTCATCTAATAATTCATAACGAAATTACAGCATTTATATTTTCTAAGTAAAAATTATTTTGATGTAACACACAATATGACAAAATGTTCAGCTTGAAGAAATTCAGTTTAAAATTATATGAAAATTTTTTTATTATATTAAACACAGTCTTAATCAAAATCATACAGTGCTAAAAAAAAAACTTAATCAATTATATTAATGCCATTGCAAACGATAAGCTAGCTTTATGTTTGTACAATACAGTTTCTTGTTTTTAGTAGGTAATCCTGTTATGTTTGTGTGGCTTTTAAATACTCATAACCTTAATAAAAAAGTAATAAAGTATAATAAAGTAATACGTATTAATGCCATGAATTAAGAAAGGCATGCTGAATTTAATACATTTGCTACCATTAAAATAACTATACAAAGATTTTCCCCTCAAAATAAATTTTCCACAACTATTTACGAATATAATAGCTGGACATTGCTATGATTCTTATTCTCTGGAAATTACATTTAAGCACATTTCGACTTGTGGGGGTTCAGGTTTTACTTCATGATATCTTTACCGATTTTAATTCTAATGTCAAACAAGTAAGTACTGTAACTGAAATGTTGCCTTGAAATCTCTCCACAGGCATTTTTAACTCAAATGTGGATTGCCACAAATAGCCTACAGTAGATAATCATGAAGCTACGAAGCACTTTACAACATGGCTAAAGGCACAATCACTCTGGTGTAGATCAACCTATGGGTTTTAGGAAAATTTTCAAAGATTTTTAAAAATCCCTTCATATACAAACCTTATCAGTCCAATTTAAGCATTTCTTTTCTAAAATGAGCAACAACAAAAAAAGATTCTCAAAAAATCAATAAAATTAGTTTAAAAAGAGAGAAGAGTAGCAATAATTGTCAAAAGTATTTATTGTGCTACATTATCACACATCCCATTAAAAAGACATCTTTTTGTAACAGACTTCACTTCATGCATTAGTTTGGTGGTTATAACATGTAGCAGGATTTTTTTCTTTCAAATATAAATAAAATACTTTACACAAAACATATATTTATCTTTTGCATTTCAATGTTATGTAAATGTGCATACTAAAGTATTCAAGTGCAAGTACTCTCATAAAATCACTGCATGTTGTAAGCAGCAACTAATCACAAAGTACTCAGGGTTTTTTTGCAGCAGTTGACCACAATGATAACACATATTTTAGTCTGGCATCTATTGTACATTAAACTAGTTTATTGCATTACTTAGCAATGCTGAGGCGGTTGTACTGCAGCTTTCCTTTAGTCAGGCATACTAAGTAAACCAAATAATGACAAAACGTCAGCTACTGCTTCTATGGTGGCATTCATTCCATATTCTACAGTCATGAGCTTATTTCCACAAAAGAATAAATAGACCAGTCAGCCCCTATGGAGGTAACAGTTATAGCTACTGTGTTCATATTAACAAACTATGAAACTATTTCATGTTTAGTTCTGTATAACAACAGATTTACAATTAAATTTAACCAGGTGGGAGTTTCTTCAACCATGTAATGTCAACTTAAACTTACTTTACAGTAAGCGAACACCAGTGGCCAAATATAAGTCCAGCTCCGACATCATGTTACAGGATCTACATGTTTCTGGCACATATAATTTCCTCCATGCTTTGGAAGAAAGGCAGCAATTGAGTGTTAATGATTGCCTCTTCATTTAATCTGAGGAGAAAAAAAATATAACTGCAATGTGCAGTATGACATTTCTGTTAGTACCGTAAAATCCTTTTTACCAGAATGGGCATACTTAAGATCTATGCTTAATGCAGGTAGTTTTCTGCAACATGTTTTTGTGTGTACAGGCAGCAACCATGTCCAATCAATGCTAAAACAAGGGACCATAATCAGTCAATATACTGAGAAAGCCAACGAAAACCATCTCCATAACCTTGTCTCTTCAGCACGCTACACATGAACACCTCCAGTGGTCTCAAGTTCAGCTCCTTGAGGGACACCTTACCCTGAAAACAATTAGAAAACATTTATTAATCTGAAAAGTTTTGCATTCTCTACTCACACAGTCCAGCTTCAACATCCAGACACCAAAGAGCAATTAATTGATGTTTTAGAAATTTTAGAAAAGTGGTTGCTTGATGCAATATTATGCAGTAAGAGAACTATCAGCGAAAATGTATGTGCGTCTAAATTTTTTAGATTTACAAATTCACTTAAAGACACACATTCATTTTTCTGACAGTCTTTATTTTCATTTATGTTAACGAATAAACTTGAATAAATTCAAGATTTGTACTTGTTTTTGCTGTCAGCTTACATTTGGCTGTATATACGATATACAAAGTTTCATCTGTGAGAATACAAGTTGCAAATCTACATAATAAACAACAAAATACCTAAAAAAAATACAGATACATTTGCAAGTGCAAATTCCATATTACAAACATATGAATGCAAAAATGTATAGGTACAAATCTACAATCCCTGATACAGCTGTTGCACCCTGTGTTACTGTAGGCGATGGTGGTAATGCACCTGATGGGGCTTCTATGGTTCTGTTTTTCATCTTATTTCTCTTCGGCAACCTTCAGATGCATTATTACCGTTAACTGGTAAGAACTGTAACCGCTTTATCAGGGGTTACAGATTCATTCTTGTTGAAGCTATGGTTTGTAGTCGGAAATGTCAAATTTACACTTTTAGTTTTGTAAAGTTATGCTAATCTTCACACAGATTAAACATATGATGTCACAAATACAGGAACAAGGAAGGAATACAAATTCTAAATCCATTTCTGACTATAGCCTGTTAAAGAAAAATGATTATTTTTAGACTTTATTACAGTTAATCTTATGGCATGTGTAAACACTCTCACTTGAACATATTTCTTAATTTTGAACAAGGCTGTGTTAATGATTTAAAACTACTAATGGGTAAGTATTTAGAGCACAGGCCATAAAATGAGTATCTCCTGGGGGCGAACATTATTTAAGCCTGCAGGAGAGATTTCTGCTTGGTTTACAGAAGGTCAAAAGTCTTCCAGAATAAACAACCAGGGATGGTGAGGCCCCCCGCATTCCACAAGCTGTCTGTGGAAGCTTATCTTGTGTTTTATGACCCTGGGAATTCTAGATGCCAGGACAAGCTTTCCGCCTTTTCTTGTTAAAATAAAGAAGCAAATGACCCCAGATGTTTGCAGTAAATTAGGTGAAGCTCAGTGTCAGAGATGGCTCCTGGTTGGAGGACCGAGGGCCAGCCCTTTTTGAATGGATTAGATACAAGAGGATAAAGCTTTCTAAATAGAACTAAAAAATCAGATTTTGCTCTTGCAAACTCTCCAAAGATGTCTTGTACGTCTTTGCTTTATTTTCCTTCTCTCCATTCATGTCAGGTAATGGAATGTATGTCTCTGTTGTTCTGCAGTTTCTGGTGTAGGTTTGTGCATTGTCTTATTTCTAAAGTGTATGCATTGTCTTATATTGGATTAAACTCTGTAATTCTGTGACGTCAACACGCAATGTTGGTTTTATTACCAAGCGCAGCTCGCCGAGTGGACCTGGGGAAGGGAAGAATCAGAAGCCAATCTTTTTCCAAAGTTAACTATGTTAGAATATTTTCTTCCTTTACAATTGGGGGCTCGTGCCGGTTCTGGAGTCTCGGCGGGCGGCTGTTTGGTCCTGATTGATACGTTTCAGCCCGACGCTTCGGTGTGGTAAGACAGTATTTGATTATTTTTTTAGTTGTCTGAAGCGCCGTGTGTCGTCGGACCGGGGCTGATTTGCTGTGTGCGGCCTCACAGAATTCAGAAGCTGCAGAGGTAGATAGGATCCCTCCTAAAGGAGTCGGTTGTTTAAGGATTTGAATAAATACACATTACAGGGAACTGTGGCTAGTTCAAACAGAGCCTTTACGTTAACTCTGACTTAAGCTGGTTTTTTTAAAAGAAGGTTTTATTGATTGATTAATTAATTAATTGATTAATTAATAAAGATTAATTTATTCTTTTTACCCTGAGGAGCAATGCCTGGGCCTCTAGAAAAAGTATTTTGGAAATTTGTGTATTGGTTAGTTTTGGCTTGTATCAGCCGGAGATTTCGACTCATCTCCAGTGGACTTATAATTATTTGGGTTAATTGGATCGAGTTGTATCACTCATGGAAAAGGACTAATAGCAGGTTAATTGGACCGAGTTGTATCACTCGTGGGAAATAAAGGACTAATAGCAGGTTGGATCACCTTTCTTTGGCACCCTTAAGCGGGTTGCTTATAGTATAAAGGACTAAAATAAATTATTTGATTTAATACGGGTTCAATCGCTCTCCCCAGCTGAAAAAGAAAAAACCTTTTGTCACTGGGCGGATTGAGTGATCGAATAAACTAAATTGAGGCTTATTTTCGCCTCGAGCTTGACCCAGCTCTGAAGTGTAGGACTGAGAAGTTGAAATGAGAATAAAAGGGATTTGTAAAATTGAAATTGGACAATTAAAAGATGCGTCATACATTCTTTTAGCCGGCACCTGACGTTTTCTTTTCTTTTCTGTCTTTTCTTGACTGAACTACAACGTTGTCTGTGTTTCTGTGTTTTGTATGTTTCTTTGTGTTTGTGGCTGTGTGTCTGTCTTCCCCCGTTATACTGTAGCCTATGTCCCACCACGCGCTGCTGTCTATTCGTCTGTCTGTGTCTGAATTGTGCTGAGATTGTGCGGAAGTGATTTGTGTTTCAAGATTGTGTTCTGAAATATTGTTAAATATTTTTGCTGGATGTTTTATTACTAACTTTCTGTTAAAATGTGCTTCTGTGGGACAGAGGTGTCTCCGTTTTGGATGCAAGTTTTGTTTCACAGCAGGGGGACTGATTGACCCCCCTTATTTGCATTTTGGGAGTGCTTCAGTTCTGTGCTATTTCCAGCTCACGCTTTCAGGATTCTTGGATTTTGATGTGAATTGCTTTAGGACTGTGTTTTGTGTTGAGAAGAAAAGTACAAAATAACAGATTTACAGATGTTTTTACTTTCTCAGCGGGTGAAATGTGTTGCATCAGTTCCAGGCTAGAGCACTGGAATGATCCAATTGTTTTTTATAATACTGTAACATTGACAATCACTTCAATTTCTAGGTTTCCTGACACAGGAGGGAACACCCTCACTGATTGGAACAGGAGAACATATGGATGTTTTTCTGCTTAACAGTGTTTTCTACACTGTTAATGTGGGACATGTTGAAACACTAATGAATGACTTTGTTTCTTGTAGGACGATCTTCGTGTGCAGCCCATTTCGCATATTACATGACCACATGAACGGTTTTTGGGTTTTCCTACAGGGGGTCTAGGTAGCCATTTAATAACAGTGGGCTATCATGAAATACGGTTGTGTGTATAATATGGAGTTTTTTAAAAAAGGTTCACTCAAAACTGAACAATATTAGAACTATTGGATAATTATCTCTTCTTATTTTTTTCAACCATGGTGTTATAATAATTGTGTTTAAGACTTTTACAGGATGAATTTTGGTTTGAAATCTGGGGTAACATCCTGCATCTTTCTTACAATGGGGTGTTGATGAGTGCTTGAGTGTGAATGAGAGTGAATGTGTAGGCTGATGGCCTTTGATGGGTTTTAGGATGCTCTATGTAAATATGACCTCAGTTTAGTGTGTAGCTGTGTGATATTTTTCTTATTTTAAACTATTTAGGTACACTGAAGGTTTTGTTTCATAAATATGTTTTTATTACTGCTTTAAGGGACAATTTTAAGGTAATGACGATTTCATATTTTGGTGTCACAATCTGGTTGAAGCTGAATCATCTGCTTGTGCAGTGAAATTAATATGAAACGAGAATTCAGCCTTGGCTTAAAGCAGATAGATGTAGTTATTAGGAAATTGTGTTATCCACTTTGACTAACAACACTAACAAACTAACCTAAATTCTAACTAAATAAACTTGGTTTATATTTCATATGGGTGACTGATTGGACATGTTGAAATTTTAGCATAATGGGGGTAAGTTCTTACATTTTTGTTTTTCCACCTCTAAATTGTTTTTCTTTTGGAAATAAGAAAACACAGGGGGATGTTATAAAGATAAGACATTACAGATGGAACTTTGAAATTTACATAATCTCAGTCTAGTTTGAATACTAGATGGAAGATTTGGAGAAATGGTGGAACATCTTATGATATTTTGGTTTTTCAGCAAATTATTATATAAAAGTGACATAGATTCCAAATTGTTTTCAAAATGAGAATTTTATTATATCAACAGGGGGAGAAGCAGAAGTAGACCCTAATTCCTGGTAAATTCTTGGATATGGTTAATGGTAAATTAGTTAATCAATAATTTTGATTTTTTCGATTCAACAATAGTGAATTATGGATTTCTTTAATGTAGAGTCATATGGCCTTCCTGCTTTACTACAATATGGTGTATGTGATATAGAAGCTTCTACTAAATTAGATTTGATCATCTCAAATTGAACGGTTTCAAATAACATCTATGCCATGTCTATTTACATTTAAAATTGTTGATAGATTTCTGCATCACTGCTGACTTTGATTGTATACAGTTGGGTGTAAATTGTTAATTTTTAGGAAAATTTTGGTTAAAACTGCTATGAAATTCAAATAAAATGTAAATAATTTCTGAAATTTTGAAATAGGACTTTGTCTTGAAGCGTGGGAAAATGATAAGGATGTTTGGTATTTAGTAGAACAATATGCAATTCATAATTATTTGACCAAGGGCAATTCCATCACAACTTTTATAAGTATCAGTACTTGGACATTCTAGAGTTTGTTCTAATTCTTTAATGAGTTCGTGAGGTTGTGATTTTAGAATTTGTAGTTGATATTTGGCACAAGCAGAGTGAATGTCATCGAGGTATTGACGTTTATTGATTTTGAACAGTAAGTGTCATTATTTTCTTAATTCTGGCACATCCGATCGTGGACTATTTTAACAAATTTCTATCTATTCTTTTTGCAGTTCAGGATTTGGGGCAGTTGGCCGTTTGTGCTATAAAAACAACAAATCTAGCGCCACACGGGAGGATGCATCACAAGATAAATTTTATTTATGATAGTGAAAGTAACAAAATGTGGCAAATATAAGTTTTGCTTTTTAATTACTTTGTATTATTTTTTCTCTGGCAGTTCTCCTTCCTTCTGACTTGATGGCGATCTTGGGGGAAGGGTCTTTTAAGCGCAGAGATCATGGGAAGATGTATTTGAAGGGATCTTCTTGATTACCGCATCAGGCCGCTGTTGTTGCTGAACAAAGACATGATGATGCTGAACTAGGCCCATCTTCTGCTGGACTGTTGTATGAAAGCCGAACGCTGTTGAGCGATTACGAAGGTCAGTGAAGGCGAACTGTTCTCCTGCTGTACATGATGATGCTGCACGTGATTGCAAAGTGCTGCTCATAGAACCTGGCAACAGATGTCTCCTTTGACTGTTGCTTTTCATGCCTGGCTGAAAACAAAAGGGACTCAAGCGTTATCTGGGGGAGTCTTCTATGGCTGGGAATCAGCAGTGAGTCGGGACCACAAAGATCATAGACAAACCCGGACGGGGGCTTCAGTAGATGACTGGTCTGCTGGTTTCTATGTCCTGCTCTGTCGACCACGAAAGGCTGACCAAAGTTCATCAAAGCGGGACTGTATCCAGATGTTTCTGCACTGCTGGAATGACTGCTTCTCTAGACACGTTCTGATTCAGCAGATAAAGAATTGGGGCATGGCAAGTCGCTCAGCGGTGGTCCTGTTGTGTGTTCTCATGTTTGATCCTGGATTCTCACCTCTGATCATGTGACCTGGGCGCCAAGGCCCACTCCTGGGGTTCCCTTCAGTCTGCAGGTTGGAGACGAAATGGGTGCCAACACAACTTGGTAGTGGTGAATAAGTTATTTTCTTTAAATTTTTGTAGTGTGTGATGCCATTGTTCTCTTCTTATTTTAGATATAGCACTGAGGCGCCCTGTTTTCTTCACGTCCTGCAGCCCTGCAGTGTAATTCTAGGTGTTGAGGACAACCCCATCTCCTGGGGTCAGAGGTTTTACGATGCAGTTAGGGGTTGGTGTGCACCAACTGTTACGACACTGCATTCCTCCATGATTCACTCTGTTTGTCTCACAAAATGCTAGTGTGTTTTTTTCCCTTCCTGCCTGAAAAGAATGGGCAGGGACTAATGATTGCAATTACATTTTTTTAACTATAGCTGAATTGCATTGTGTGTTACGCTTCATCTACTAGGGAAGATGATCTAAATTTTTATTTGCATAGTACAGTGGCTACCATTCAGTAAAACTAAATTTAAATTTAAATGGAATTTGAAATTAAGGTGTTAAAGTGGATTGATGGGTGTCTATAGACTGACTTACTGAGCAAATGACACCAAGTTCTGTGTTGATTTCATAAATTTAATCAAACATTAAATTCTTTGCTTGAGGTGTGCAGATTGTAACAGTAACTGGGACACCATGTTTGAATTGCATCCAACTGTGTTACATGAGGCTAAAGTTAGTGGTGATAGCGGATTTCATCTCAATGAGTTGTATAGGATTTTTATTGTATTCTATGACAGAACATTTGTTCTGTTATAGAAACAGGGGGACATGAATGGAATTGATCTGATAGGCAAATTTTTAGTTTGGATCTCTGCATTTACTTTTCGGAAAAAGAGGTTATTGAAGTTAAATCAAAATACATTAAATGTTTTACGGTGTATTACCAGCATTAAAGATGAGCTAACTATTTGGATATGAAATAAGTAAAATGTATAAATTGAATATACTAAACAAAATATTGACTATCAAATAATTTACATAAAATAGTGTTCTTAAACTAAGGAAGGTGATCATTGGATTGTTGTATCGCTATTCATATGTTTTAAAATAAGTTGTTTAACTAAGACATCCAGGAAGGTCTAAACTAAAGATTTACATCATTTAATAAATTTAGCTGTATTGAATCTCTCTCCAAAACTGAAAAGGCATTGATAATTGATAAACAATATAAAAAGGGTAATACATTATTCAATTAAATATTTTATAAATAGGTTTTCAAATGAATAAATGGATCAAAGGTAAAAATGGTTGAAATTTTTGGGATTTAAAATATGATTGGAATAAAGTAGGTCATTTTTGATATTTAGTGACTCATGTAAAGCAGGCTGATCATTCTTTAAGGTTTTAAAAAATAGAAAATATGATGATTGAAATTAAATTGGTCTAAATTGGAGATTTACAAATTAACAGTTATGGAACTGCTTCTAAAATACAGTTAAGTTTTGGGTTTAACATGATAGGAAACTTTCATTTCTCATGTAGGCCTTATATAAAAAGAGGGTCAAAGGATGGTTAAAATACAGCTCCAAAGTAGCAGATTTATAATACAAAAGGAAGACAGTGAAGCTGTCATAAAGTGTAGGATCAATTATTAACCAATCAACAGGGTTCTCTCCATATGAGCTCCAGACAGGACGGATGTTTCCAGGACCTGCTACCCGCATTCCAGGATGGAAAGGTAAGCTTGCACATTTATCTCATAAAGATTTCTTCAATGAGTTACAGGTCCTGGCAGCAGAATTTACAAAATACCAGACGTCACAGGAACGTCCAGGCTCGGGATCAGTTCGGGGAATCGACTGGGTGCGCCTGATGGTCATCAAAAGAAAGTGGTCTGAACCTCGCTTCGCCAGACCATACCGAGTCGTGGAGAGTACATCTCAGGCTGTCCGTCTACAAGAGAGAAGGAGACACGTGGTTCCATTGGAGTCAGTGCACATCAGCTGAGGAGCCACGGCGCACGCTGCAGGGCATACAGGAGAATCTACAGTCTCAACCTGCGGTCGAGGAGTGTCTGAGGGCCATCACAGCGCGGAGGAGGATCTGCATTTCCGGGCAGAAGTCTGCCAAAACCACTTCATTTTCCTGAATTACAAGGCTTAAAAGGCCCAGACAGGCACAATAATCCTGTTCCGGTGTCCTTCCATTGAGAAAAGGAGATTGCACCCTCTCCTTAAACTCACTGTTAAATTGGCATAATACTCCCAATTTTCAGTGAGCAACGGACACTCAGGTGGAAAACCTGAGGTTTACAACCGAGGAGGAACACGTGAAGGATCCAGCTACAAGATCATCATTAACTTATCTTCTCTTTATTGCGTGTTTTCGTTTTTGCGAACTCTTCAAGAACATTCGTTTCTTTTTGCGCGTATTTTTGGATCGTTTCCTGACGAAGAATTCATATTCATTTTTGAAAGACTATCGAAGGAGCATAGAGACGAACTCTAACTTCTTATTGTTGAATTGTGAAAAAAAAAAAGAAAAAAAGGTCTTTTGTAATTTTTATGTGTTTATGATGTATTTTTTTATGTTGTTATTGTTTTGTATTGACAAATTGTAATTTTTGTGGCGAGTATTGTCTTTTGAGTCTGCTGAGCATTTTTTGGTAATTTCGAGATATCTTGCTTTGGTTTTCTAATTTTATACTTGGGCTAATATTTCTATTGTGTGTTTTCTTCTATTGACATAACTGAGTTTTATGATTTTTCATGTTTGATAAGTGAAATGTATTTTTAGTTTAGTTTTTACTGGTTAAAATTTTGTGGTTCATCAGGGGAGTATTAAATTGTTGGACAGCGCAAGATACATTTGATAAGTTTAGATTATGGAGTTCAGCTTTAGACACATGACCTGGCAGTGGACCTAGGAGGTGCTGTTTAAAAAGGGGACTTTTATAAAATTGGGCTAATGTTTTAGTTTTTTAGTATACTAAATAGTTTTTTGGTTCCTCTATTAGAGGGCTTAATCATTTTATTTGTGAGGTCTGTATGTCTCAGACCTCAAAACGGGGACTGTTAAAGAAAAATGATTATTTTTAGACTTTATTACAGTTAATCTTATGGCATGTGTAAACACTCTCACTTGAACATATTTCTTAATTTTGAACAAGGCTGTGTTAATGATTTAAAACTACTAATGGGTAAGTATTTAGAGCACAGGCCATAAAATGAGTATCTCCTGGGGGCGAACATTATTTAAGCCTGCAGGAGAGATTTCTGCTTGGTTTACAGAAGGTCAAAAGTCTTCCAGAATAAACAACCAGGGATGGTGAGGCCCCCCGCATTCCACAAGCTGTCTGTGGAAGCTTATCTTGTGTTTTATGACCCTGGGAATTCTAGATGCCAGGACAAGCTTTCCGCCTTTTCTTGTTAAAATAAAGAAGCAAATGACCCCAGATGTTTGCAGTAAATTAGGTGAAGCTCAGTGTCAGAGATGGCTCCTGGTTGGAGGACCGAGGGCCAGCCCTTTTTGAATGGATTAGATACAAGAGGATAAAGCTTTCTAAATAGAACTAAAAAATCAGATTTTGCTCTTGCAAACTCTCCAAAGATGTCTTGTACGTCTTTGCTTTATTTTCCTTCTCTCCATTCATGTCAGGTAATGGAATGTATGTCTCTGTTGTTCTGCAGTTTCTGGTGTAGGTTTGTGCATTGTCTTATTTCTAAAGTGTATGCATTGTCTTATATTGGATTAAACTCTGTAATTCTGTGACGTCAACACGCAATGTTGGTTTTATTACCAAGCGCAGCTCGCCGAGTGGACCTGGGGAAGGGAAGAATCAGAAGCCAATCTTTTTCCAAAGTTAACTATGTTAGAATATTTTCTTCCTTTACAAGCCTTAATTTCAAAATTCGGGCAACAACACATACACTTTTTTACAATTACCTTACCTCCATAGATTGGCTCTGTAAGTTTGAGTTTGATTCTTTTTGAAATATAATTCCTCCTTTTGTGGATCAAAGTTTTTGTTTTTTTGGTGTTCTTACTTCATGCAGGACAGCTAGAGGGACTGTTTGTTATACATATTTTACTGTGGGACATTTGTTATTATGCATAAACATAACAACAATTTATTTCTTTTTTCAGGAGTAGCAGCTGATTAACATCTCAAAAGCTAAATTAGTTGAACTACATTTCCAAATCTAAATGCATTTGAAAAGAAGGCCCGAAGGATGCAGAATAGGAGCTAAAAACAATAAATAGAAGGAGGAAATTGGAGCCATTTTTCCAATTGGTAATGCGAGATCCTGGGAAAAAGCTGGATCTGGACCATCCCTTCATCACACCCTCCCTCTCTCTCATACAACCCATAAACATAAAAATGTTTATGCCAAAAGTCTAATTTTATAAATCCAGACAGACCAAAACCCAAACATTCCATGTTCATAAGATTTTGATGTTTCTTTATTTCTACACACCTTGAACACATCACCATAAAAGATAATGAAACTTGGCTACCAGGAAACAAACAATCAGAGCTCACTTTTCTCTCCAGTTTAATCAACACTCATTAGTTCACAGGTAACGGTCAGCAGACGACAGGAACATTTTTTTCTCTAAGGGTGGACTTTCAAATCTTCTTTTTAGAGGGGTTTATGCTTCAATGAGACCAAACCATAAACCGTAATCAGAAGCTCAAACAACAATTCTCATCTAAATCAGCACAACTTCAATAAAGAGTGGCATGAGTGCAATTGACGTCTGTCATCATAGTTCTGGCAGTAAAACCTGGGGAGACTGAGGATTAAATCAGTTCCCTACACCGTCTTTGAGAGGTCACAAGTTTGGATTATAATCCAAAAAACATAATCACATTCCACATTTAGTATAACAAAGCCAATCAGCTACCCTGGAGTGAAATAAAAGCAACTTGTCGATGACTTTCAAGCAGCAGGTTGATTAACTTGTTATATTCTGGATGTTATTTCAATAGAACCTTCATCTCACATAGAACGCACTGACTGTTCTTCCTTTTGATAAAATGACAACAAATGAAACCACTATCCCCTGAATACTGACATGCCAGCTGCAAGTGTAGTTGCCAATAGTTCTGTCATCGGTGAAGAAAAATGTTATTTATAATTGCAGAGTTGTTTAATATATAATGATATAGCCTAAAAAAATGAATAATTGCTTTTAAGTAGTATTTGTGGTCATTTAGTGAAAAACTAGGATAGATAACAGCTGACTGATTGTGAAAGACTCCCACATCATGCCTGGAGCACAGGGAGGACTAGAAAAAAAAGATGAATGCAACATTTTCTCCTTAATCACTAGTATGAACATTTTAAGAACAGATTTGTTCATACAAATGATTCTTGCATGAGACCCATTGTTGTGAAAGACCCCCTGTATTCTGCTGGTACAAATGACAACTCAACCAGCAGATCTCATTGGCTATAGACCTCCTAAGTCTAACCCCAAACCCTGATATCATGAGGGTGAACTTTTAGCAGCTGAACACGAATTCATCACATCTGAATCAAATAATTGGATAAAAAAAAACTACTTTGAAGTACACGATTGCACACTGAGAAGCTATTTCAGCCATCTGATGCAAGTGTGGTGAAGCAAGGACAAATCCAAAGTAGTTTAATGGCTCTCAAGGCTTGTAGTTGCCTATTGTGTCCCACATGATGGAAGTTCAAGACAGACTATTGTTGAGAAAACAAGCGACAGGACCTAATGCAGTTTGCTTATGACTGTGGAGTTGATTCAGCTTGCTTTGCTTTCTCAGAAATTCCAGAAGACTCAGGTGGAGGACTAAACAACTGCCCGGATCAAAACTACTTGACAAACAAACCACAATTTGTGACACCAAAGTGTTACTTGTCTAAGCAAGTGTTTAGCATCACAAGAGCATAATAGGGGACAATACTGTTGTTCCTTTTTTACTCTATACACTTATGACTTTCCGTACAAGTCAGACAATTCTCCTGTCATCTGCAGAAATACTAAGATGACTTGTGGGGTGTATCGTAGAAGGACAAGAGGTTAAGTACGGGGAGCTAGTGAACTGGATTGTTACAGGGTACGGAGAAAATTATCCTGATTATCAATTAAAAAGGAAAATGACTTCAGATTTCAGCAGCAACCGGAAAAAGGTCATATACCATTAGCATGTGAGAAGAAATGGAGATGGTGCAGGAGTATAAATACCCCAACTGGTTCTGTCTGGCAACTCCTCTAGAACAGCGGTTCCTTATCCTGGTCCTCTAGTACCACTGTCTTGAAAGTTATGCGTCTACTTGCTGATACACACCTGACCTATCTGTATGAATAAATGATTAACAGGCATCTCCAGCACTTGATTGCTGATGAGGACCTCATGCAATGATATGAAGCAGTGGTGCTGCAACAGAGAGACTTCTATAGATCTGCGGTACTTGAAGACCAGTGTTGAGAACTACTGCTCTGGAACATCTGTTGAGGACTTTAAAAAGTCCACAATGTGAAAAACATTATGAAAAACTCTTTGCATTATCTTCATTAGACTGTCATACAATAATAATATATTGAGTAAGAGGCTTGTCCAGATCAGTTGTTTCCACCACAGGAGGACCTTCAGGCCCACAGCCATCAGCATCTATAACAATTTGCTAAAAAGGCCACCAGAATATGACTTACAAAGCATGTCATTAACGTGCTCCATTGTTTAAAGCTTCTTTTAACACTGCCTTGCAAAAGTGTTTATTAAACATTTCACATGTTTTTAATTGCTTCATTTTTTTCTGATTTTAAGGCAATCTGGTATCAATATTTGAAGCCCATGCCAGGAAGTTGCCTTCATTATATCTTAGTGCCATTTGTAATTAATAGAGCAATGTAAGATTTTTTTTTGTCATAATACTCCACTGGATTTAAGTCTGGACATTGACTGAGCCATCCAAGAAAGTGAATAATTGTTGATTTTAATTTTACCTTAGAGCAATGGTTTATGGGAAACCATTGCTTTGCTGGGAGATGAACCCCCACCAGTCTCAAATCTTTTGCCATATCTAAGAGGGTTTCTTCCAGGATTTTCCTGCATTTAGTTAAAATGATCCTCCCTTCAACTATGAACAGCTTTCCTGTCCCTGCTGAAGAGCGTTTCTCAAGATCATAAAGCCTCCACTACCATGTTTGACTGTGGGGATAGTGTGTTCAGTTTCCTGTGTTACATGGTGTCCTCCCATTTTTTCTATAAAAGAATTAAAAACCATCCATCCTTTTCCTTCCCTTCACAACTAGGTGTCAATTACACAGAATCCTGAAAACAATACATTGAAAATATTTTTTATTCTAGATAACTGAATGACCCGATAAAATAAAATCCTTGGTAAAGCGTTGTATTTTACAAAACACTTTGTGTCTTTCACCTTTCCAGTTGTATGTCCATGCAGACCAAACATTCCTCTGAGTGCATCCTCACTGATGGCTTCTGGACGGTCTATCTTATTCCCCAGGACCAGAACCGGGATGTTAGCAATGGTTTCATCCGTTAACACCGCCTATCCTCCACAAAAATGCACATGTTTTTACAGTCACAGAATAGGCATCAGTTTAGATTTTTTTTTAAAGGCAGCAGGATTGGAATGAACTCACGTCCAATTCAGCTTTAGCCTCTGCTAGACGTTCATGATCAGCACAATCCACCATGAAGACGATTCCATTTATTGCTGGGAAGTAATTCTTCCAGATCCTTCGGGCTGTGAGGACATTTCAGGTTTTATGTGACACCCTGCAGATGCATCAGTGAGTCTTTCTTAAGCGTAAGCATTTGTACTAGGACCATATTCTATACTATTACCTTGAGTATGACCTCCGAGGTCGAACGTGGTGAACGTCATTCCAGCTATGGTTAGCTCTTCAGATGCTGATAGCAGAAAGAGAATAAAACATTTTGAAGAGGAACATACCCATAAAACACAAGGAGAAGTGTGTAATGTAAATGTAAACTACATTCCACATACTTGGGTACATTGTAGGCATATGCTGTCCCAGCCTGTCGTCTCTGAGCATCTGCAGAAGGGTTGTTTTTCCGGCATTGTCTAGTCCGAGGAAAACCAGCTTCCCAGTCTTCTTGTACAACCCTAACATGAAAAATAACACATTTAAAACAGAGAAAAATAAAATAAGGAGTTAACATAGAACTGAGAGGGGCCTTTTATCCTCTTAGGATCAATAAAGTTTTATTAAAACATGAACTGTAGTTTTTTTCTGTGTGGTTGCATTTAATCCTACATATAACATATTTGAAGTATTTACATAGAGAGGTCATTTATGCTAAAGTAAAACTAACATTAGATTATTTGGAATAAAAAATGCAAAGAATATGTATTTTGTTCATCTTGAGGCTTTATCTTCTTTGAATTGTTTTTATTTTAGAATTGGATGATGGACGGAAATATAACAGTTGAATTTAAAAACAAAAATCTGTTTCAAAGAGTTTGAACTGATTCCGATACTGTAAAACATTCAGGAGGAAACCTCGGCGTACACCCACAACTTGCTGGAGGGACTTTAGCCTACATGTGTATAGTACACCTTGGGATCCCCCAGATAAGGAGGTCTTGGTTTCCCTCCTGGACCTGTTACCACCAGCAAGGCTCAATCTCAGTTAAGTAGAAGGATTACAGCTGGCAGCTAGACATTTCTTACACCCTCAAATTTGGTCATAGCATAATATTGGCTTAATGTTTGAACAGTATTGTTATTCAAATGGTAGAGGTAAACTGTGATTATCTGGTTGACTTGCACGGAGTCCACTTTTAACTCTTATCCACGCACTGATGTATATTTGTGATCACTGAAACAACTTTGTACAAGTTTTATCTACGCTGATTCTAAAACGTAAGCTATTGGGTGAAAGGAGATCAGTGAGTTTTACATGGTCAGATGGATTACCGGAGGTTTTACCCAGTGCTGCCCTCAACACCATCATTACATCAGTTTGATGCAGAAAGAGGAAGGACAACAATGAGAAGATTAGGATGATGCAAAAGAAAAAGTACTGTAAGTAAATAGTAGTGTGCTGCAATAATGAAAACCAAACCGATAAAGTCCAAAATCCCAAATATTATAGAGTTGTTAAAAACCACAGATAGGGTTAAAAAAAAAAAAAAAAAGATAAACCCATAAAGGCAACACCACAGCATAAGATCATGTCTCTCCATTGGGCAAATAAACATGGACAACGCAATACCTCTTAACCACATGCATGAAAGAATTAGGATAAGGCTGCTGTACAGTAAAATATGCAGTATTTCTGTATTATACTATACCTAATAACTGCAGGACACTGCTGAAACTCTTGTAGATCCAGTCAAATATAAAAGACATCTCTGTTGACAATCTACAATACAGATAACTGGTTAAGCATAATGGGAAATAAGATCAAAACACACATTCTTCTTTGAAAAAGTACCAAGAATAAGTGTCCATTTGAATTAACAGTACAAGAGAATAATCTAATATTTTGTTAAGGGGCTACTGTGTTATGGAACCCAGGATTGACCCAGTAGTAATCATTATTCCTGGTCCAGGATTACTCCTCTGGTATGTGTAAGCTGTGAGTAATCACTTTCAAAGTTTTAAAACGTGAAAAGCAGTCAAGTGCTTGTTCTGTGCACCGTCTCACTCTGCTGCACTGGTGTTCCTCTGACTATTTTTATGACTAGTTGGGAGAAGGACATTTGATCTAGACACTGTCCCCTGCCTCTGCCTCATGCACACACCAGCACCTGTCACTCTAGTGACTCAATGTTCTTGCTGAATGGAGACGGTTTTAGTGAGAGGAGGCCTCCAGAAATTACCCAACTGTTGATTGTTGAACCTGGGTCACCAGTAAACAACAAAACCCATATCCTAACATTGTGTTTTTGTGCAACCCTATAAATAACACTGGGATATAATATCTGCTTAATCTCTGAAAGGATAAGCTTGTCTTTTAAAGTTGGTATATGTTTTTTAATACAAAAAAACAAAACAAAATAAAGCAGAAATAGGAGTGAAACTAAAAATATTACTACTGGATGTATGTTCCTGTATATTTTTCAATTACTTGTAACATATCAGCTCTCCAAAAATAAGCATTAATACTGGAAATCATGATTTGGTCCCAAATGGCCAAATTAAGTCGAGTATTTCTTTAATATTTTTTTATTAAGGGGAAATAATAAAAAGAAATACATTTTAGAGGTAAAAGTAAACTCCATCCACCATGATTCAGCCTTACCTTGGTATGGAGTTTGTGAAAGCCTGTTGTCCGTCAAATTTGGTCCAGAAAATGCGCCCTCCCTTCCTGGCTGCGCTTCTACACTGGGTTTTATGACCGCTGATGACCTCATGGTGTGTTCAAATACACCTCGTTCACTTTTACAGTAACATAACATTATTTACCAGGACCACTGCGGTATTTTTTTCTTACATCGTATTCTGGGCCATTTCATATTTTATTTTCCGTTAGAAAAAATGAAGAGAAGTACCGGTAATGCAGAATAACACTTTTTTCATCAATACTTCACTTATTCAGGTTTATTTAAACAGATCATATACATTGCTTTTATTAAACATTGAAAAGGTGCCACTTAAAAAGTTGCATTATGAGAAAATAATATAAAACTTCTGTATTTCAATTCATTGAATGGGTGTGTCGGCCTATAGGAATAGTTGAGATTTTTTCTTTTATTTCTGTTAATCATGATTAACTTTTGCTCTTATCAGTTTGCTCTGATCAGTCTAACATTGATGTAGTGAACCTGTGGTGTGAATAATATTCTCACCTCAGTTTATCTTTATAACCATTTGAAAAACAGTCTAAAACCAATAAATTTGAAAAGAAAAACAAAACTTGAACAGCAAAATGTGAATTAATTAACTTTATATAGTAAACTCTTCTTTATATTTAGGGACCAGGCCAACATAAAATCACAAGAAACAGAATAAAATATTAAACAAAGATGGGACAATGTTAATGAATTGATTTGCCTCTTAATGCATTTGAATCTGGATGCTAAATTATAGTATTTCAGATTTGATTTGATAAAACCAAAGCACATATTGAAAAAGGCTGCAGTCACAAATGTATTGTAAAATGTGTTTTTAGTTTTAAATGCTCCTCTTAGGACTTTAGTATCAATAGCCTTATACATCAATTTTAATAGAATTCCCATTTAAACCCCTGCATCTATCATGGACATCTGAATGTATAGTGAAACATTTTCTGCAGTGAAAGTTTTACTCACAAGGTTATTATAATATTTTATCTTTTAAAATACTGAAAAATATAGAAGAATAAATAAAAACCTAGAATTAACTAAGCTAATTAAATGAGAGCTCACACCCTTTTACAAGCACTCAACAATAACCCTGACAGTTTTATCTACTTACCAAAAGGTCAAAGATCCTTTTATAATACCGTATTTACTATATGAACTTATTTTTGCCTATACCATGTTATAAACACAACACTTTTTTACAAACACTAATTCAACATGAGACAAGCGGATCCCTCATTTATCCATTTCATGGCTGTAAACCATTAAACTGACACTGGGATAATAATTTAAGCAGAGAGCCTTTATTAAACAGGTCAGTGTCATACAGCACACATTTCTGTGAGGCACAGTTTCGGTACTTTATCTGACAGCACAACCTTGCAGGAATCTTTGTTCAAATAAAGGAAAAAGTTGTTAGTCAATACATGAGTACCCTTTGACTTACTTTGTCAGTATCTAACCAGTAGTGCTCCATCTACAGGAAGATAGAGGACCTACATATAACCCCACTGGTGTTTAATTTTAATGTATCTTCAAGTATAACTGTCACATTAGTTTGTATTTTTTTGTTCTTGAAACCTTTCAGCTCCCGGATCACTTCCTCTCATAGTAGAACCATTTATCAACTGTAAACACAAACAAATAATATTCAGCATGAGTTTAAAACACTGCATCCATCAGAGAAGGGGGTATTCATAAAGGTCTACCTGATGATGGGATAGGCTCTTCTTTTCCACAAGGGCATGTCTAAAATTGGAGCCAAATGGAAGATTTTAAGTCTTGATGTTGAAACCTGTTATGCCTCCAAATGAAGGGCAGGACATCTTACCTCACCAACAGCAGCTTTGGCCTCATCCGCTGAGCAGCAGAATGGGCTGTCACCAGCTGAGACACATGTGTTTTTGCTGTTTATGAGACAGAGTTAAAACTTTAAAGAGTGCAAATCTACCAGAAATGGAAGCAGCCACAAAAACATCAGGGGTTTTTACCAGTTGAGTTCCCCAGCGTTAGTTTGTTGGCAAATGAGGGCTTTCCAGAAGCCATGAGTGCTCTTGATCACTTTAATGGCAAAGTCCTAAAACAGAAATTATCCATTACCTACATGGAAGCTCAGTGTTCAGACATACCTCAGGGTCCCTTACAACTTTTATCTCAATATTTCCAGAGTTCCAGGACTTTTCCAAGTATAAGTACATAAACTCACTGTGGATAAGTGGTAAATACCTTTACAGGGGTCAGAATTACAGCACATATGTAACGTTGATTAAAATATTAATAATAACCAGACAGGTGGATTTTAGAAAATGGGATTACAGTCCAAAAATATAAATATCAATACATCTCTTTATTGTCATTCTTATTTAAACAAGAAATATTTCCAGCAGCATAGGAAGATAACTAAAATATAATGATGAGCTTTGATTAAAAAATCCTAATCAACTGGAATATCTCTGAAAATAAGAGAAACCTTGTCTTTGAACTCCTCGTTGAAAGCAAAGCGGTTCTCTGGTTTCCCATCTGGCACCTTGTACCTCTTGAACCAGTCCACCGTGGCCTCCAGATAACCAGGTTTGAGCCGCTTGACATCGCTGATGTCTGAATATTGACAGGAACAATAACACAGTCATGGTTTAGCTGATTTAGGGATGCAGTTGCATAAAAAAAAAAAAAAAAAAACGTACTGTTGAATTCCTTGGCTTCGGGGTCCTCTACGTTGATTGCAATAACTTTCCAATCAGTTTCCCCCTCATCGATCATGGCCAAAACCCCGAGCACCTTTACCTTGATGACCTCTCCACGTGTGCACACCTTCAGCAGGATATTGCAGGAGGTCAATTATTTACCAAGTGTCACAAGACTGTGCATAAACAATGAAAAAGAGACAAAGTGAAACATGTACCCTGCTGCCAATTTCACAGACGTCGATAGGATCGTTGTCACCACAGCAGTCAGTGTCTCCATCTTTATGGGCTGGGTCCTCCCATGTCTAAAAAGGCCATAATGGAAATCATTTATTTTTAATGCTAATAATATTTATAACACACACCTAAAGGTTGACAGAGCATATTGACCTGTGGAATTGCCCCATAGTTCCATATGTAGCCTTTATGAGGAAACACATTAGCCACGTAGCGCAACTTCCCCTTCTTCACATCTTGCTTTATTGGATTTAAAAAGTCTTTTGTAGCAATCTGGGGGAAAAAAGTTAGAATTATTGCTTCAAGAAATATTTTCTTTTGAAATTAACAAAGCATAACACTCCAGCAATTAGAAATATGGGAAATGGAGCTCCTAGTTACAAGGCGTCTCTCCTGCAGAACAGATTTCCAGCTTTTGTGTTTGTTGCAGTAACCTTGTTCACTTTTAAAAGCAAAGTACAATTTAGACATGTATCATGAAGTAAAGCCTTAATATTTTCAATGAAAAAAACCCGCAGAATAGTGGCATTTGTTCCAAGATGCAACACTCATCGATCCTGTTCCTGTCTGTTCTATTTAGGATCCTTGATGGTTCTAATCCATCCTGGATGCATTTCAAAAACTTTGTCGCAGAGCACTGATGTATGATGTAGTGTGGCTTAAAGGCATTGGTCGCTGCCCTTAAAATTCCTCTTTTTGAAAAACAAAATTAGGTTATCTAGAGGCATCGCCATAACTATGCTGCTAAAGGATTAGGCTGCTGGAGAACTTTCCTTTATTTTTTTCCCTGTTAGTTTGATAGTAATGCATTTTGTTTCTTCGATTATTGCTGCTAAAACCTTGTTGGTTTTTTTCTTCCTTTGTGTTTATTAAGGCTGTAAAGTTGTTTCTACATTTCTTAGGAAAGTTCTGCAGTTAAATATTGTCTTAAAGCTACAGTGTGTAATAATTACAGGCATATAAAGTCAGAAATTTAATATATTATACATAACTATGTTATTTATCATCACCTATGAGCTCAGCCTTTTAACCTTAATATTTGCGTTGCCTTAGAATTCGTTATTTATAATTACATAGGAGCGGGTCTCGCAGCCATGGAGGCTGACATCTTTGCGCTACGGCAGCGCAGAGGCAACAAACTAGCGATTGCGAGATCTCCCATGACGCTCGAAAATAACTACGGCAAGTTGAGAGAGATGAACTGAGACGGTACTGAACAGTAGATGGCAGTATTATGCCTGAGAAGCGTTTAGTCTGCCTGAAACCGAAGAAGAAGAAGAAGCAGGTATACTGCGCCTCGGTAACAAGAAAGGTAAACAAGGCGGCAGGCGTGAGTGACTTTGCAAACTGTTCGGCACTGTGTGGCCAAACATCAGACGAATGGAGGATCATGCCTACTCTGTATCACAACGAAAAGCGGCGGACACCGAACCCCCGTCATCTAAGAAGCGGAAACACGACGAGAATAAACGCAAGCGTGACAAGAAACGGCAAAAAACACGGATCAACATTGGCACGGCATTTACACGATGGAAGTCACTGATGGAGGAAAAAGGTTTTCAAAGTGACGCTCAAGTTGCCAGTTTTCTCTTGGACAGGTAATTAATCCTACACACACAATTGTCTAATATCACTGCAGTTTTTGGAGTACAGGATGCTCAGACCTGTCTAAAACAATAACATGCTGCGTGATGATGCTGTTACTCTCCAGTATACTTATTCAGCAACGTCCCTGACGTTTCACAGGTAATGATTCAGTAATTTTCTGTAAAATAATTTTCTGGATATATACCTCGGTTACTTCTCTCCGGCTCCTTTGGAGATCTTCAAGCCTTTCCTCCTCTGCTCTCACCCCGCTGGCTCCCCTCTCTCGCCTGGCCCCAGCTGCACGCTCACCCCGGCCTCTCTGCCCTCTTCCTTTCCCTCTTCCTTGCCTTGTAACCCCCGTGCCACAAACAAGACTTGGACTCTGTAAACGGGGAATATATATTCTTCCAACGAACACAATCTCGCTGTTAAACTAATGACTACAATTACTTCGTCTGTTTATATCACCATGCAAAGCAGCTCACCAAAACGTCACAACGACGTAGAAAAAATAACGGGTATATTTATTATCTTAAGTCTACATGAAATCTATACCCTACACAGACTAATGAAATACTATCTGTAAAATTATCTATGTAAACAAACCTCATCACTTGAGAAGGTAGGTGATGCGGACGTCGTGGAAGACATTTTGTCCCGTAACGCTCGCCGTACTGTTGGGGGGGAGAAGCGGTGGGGGGGGAGACGTTCATGTTGCTGCAGTCTGCAGTCTGACCGCTAGATGTCGCTGAAAATTACACACTGTAGCTTTAACAATGTGCAGCCCTACCGCACTCTTTGTTTTTATCACTTTACAGCAGAAGAACTGAGCCTTCTTCTAGTGGACGTTGCTTTCCATCCCTGAGAAACGTGCTTTGGTGGCGCTTGTAATGACCCACGTAAGGAGGGCCTGGTCCTCAACACAGGCGACCCAGGTTCGAATCCTTTCCTGTATGTCTCTCCCCCTCTGTCATACACACTTCATGTTAGCCTACTGTTCAGAAAAACTTGCCACTAGTCCCGTAAAAACTCAAAAGAAAAAAAAAAAAAAAAAAAAGAATCGCGGTTGCTGCAAAAGCTATCATCCCAACCTAAAACAAAATTCAATTAGTTGGAAATTCATCGGTTGTTTTGTGTAAAGCCTCTTGAGATAATGATTCATGTGACCCAGTGCTACACTAATAACCTGGCTGGAGATGTTAGGAAATAAAAGTACAACAAAGTAGAAGGAAATTGAAAGATATGGTTAGCTAATATCCATTAAATACCTCAGTAAATTTACTAAATTACTTTTTCTGAACTTGGGTTTGAGTGGCCCCGCAACTTTACCGTCTTAATAAAACAATTGATAAGGCATTGATAAGAGTGTTACATCAGTTGCATCTTGTTTCACAAGCTCACTTAACTCCAACAGATTACTATTATTTCCGTGCACTTTACCCCCCATGACATGAACGTCTTTTAAGCAGCAAAACATTTCTTTATGCAAACCTTACAGTCTGCTTTTTGTGCTATCTTACCTCCATCTTTGCATTTGTCCATCTGGGTACTTCAACAACCATGTGGAAGATGTTCTAAGACAAAAAAAAAAAAAAACACACACACTTTTGTTTAAAAAACTAAAAAGTTTAAAAACCAAACGTGATTTAACTGTTTTCTTTTTTTAACTGCAGCCATCAGAGATATTGACATAGCCCAGAGAAAGCAAAGAGTAAAGGGTGTAGCTTTTTAAACAGACTATGACCTTGATATATTGTACATAGTATTATCTGAAGCTATTGGGTGCTGCTGCAGAGTAGTCACAGCACTGCATCTGCTGCAGCAAGACTGCTAAAACTGAACTTTGAGGGGGATTTAAAGCTTATATTAGAGCGTAAATATGAATGCAAATTTAAAACAAAGGTTTAAATGGCTCCCTTACCTGGCTTTCATCAGCATATATTGGAATGTCGTGGAATGGAGAGATGTACTTTCCTTCTGCATTTTCTGTATAAGGTAGATGAAATACTATATGAGCAGATCAGCAAAAATAAATATCTGACATAAAAGGTAGTCACAACATTTTCTGAATTTGGGGGAAAAAACTGTTTACTTATCAACGTATTATACTTTGTTTAATGTATTTTATTAATTTTCTTTTTTCTACTTGCTTTGATTCTGTTTTATTTTCCTATATTTTAATCATGTAAAGCACTTTGCATTGTCTTTGTACTGAATTGTGCTATACAAATACATTTGCCTTGCCCTTACTTTGCCAAGTAAGTTTGTCTTACTTTGTCACTGCAGTACGGTTAACCAGAACTGAATAAATGCTTACTCTGGGTATCAATAAAACACATTGATACCCAGAGTAAGCATTTATTTAGTTCTGGTTAACCCTACTGCAGTGACTGTTTTTTGTTTTTCTTACATCTGTTTCTCCTTGATTTATTTAAGCTCAACCATAGCAGAATTGGTGCATAAGAAGCTCCAAAGAGCTCCTTGTCCCTGAGAATATGATCATCAATGCTTTTATTATGTGCAGAGGACGTGGCTCCGCCCTCTTTAGGTTCCTGTGTGACGTGTTTAAACACCTTGAGGGATTTCCTGAAATAGCTTAGTAACTTCAACCTACTAACGAAGTTATTTTTCAGAAAAAAGCTGAAAAGGATGTATGGAACATAAAGATACATCGTTTAAATCTAGAACCCTTTGTTAAAATTAGATCTAAATTAAACATGGATGACTTAAATGTCGCCCTACACAAGATAAAAATAGAGTTCCCATATTTTCACAGTTTCGTCCAAACTAAAATCTATAAAGCATAAATGAATCACTGACACGTGGGAGATTGCAGCTGGCCTATTGTATCAACTAGGAATCGACAAAGTAGCACAGAAAGATAAAAATTAGATGTTTTAAACACTATTTACTTACTGAAGAAAAAGCGGTAACTCAGGGAGTTCGGGTTTCCCCTCTCTTCGACTGTGAAACTCATGTTTAAGGGCCGGTTGCTGGAGTTAGTGCTTCGGGATGAAGGATGGCGGCGGCGGAAAACGACAGCAGCGCCTGGTTGGTGGCAACGGCTAAAGCGCATGCGCAGCACCTTTGATTAGTGGTACCTTCACGGACTGACGGAAAACTTTGATAAGGTTGATGGCAACGATGGTTACTCTTTATTTTAGGATAATTTGAACAGTACTCTTAAGTGCCATGAGCCACTTTTACTATAAGCTTTTTTCAAAAACTACTACTCTTAAATTTAGACAGGGTGTCTGCCTCATGGACCAGTCAATTAGTCCCAATGAGGAAAGTTATTTTATTTTATTTTTTTTATTGAACAAAAAAAACAAATTTACATTTTCAAGTAGGAATCTGAATTTTTCTTTCTTATATAAAAAAGAGACAATTACAGTTATATTCAGGAGATCAACTTAACTTGTGCAAGGCAACAGAAATAAATAGACAAATAAACAGGTACTAATGTTATAACCAATGGAAACATACAAAACTTAAAAAAGAATTTAATTAAAATAAATGACAGATTAATTCTGCAACAAGACAGTTCCTCACATCATGTTAACTTTATCAATTCTGTGAGTCAAAAAAACAGAAATTTTGACATGTCGTTACATAGTTTTTGTATATGTCCATAATTGTCGGCTAACAGAGATAACTATTGAACACTTCTTCTATTGGTGTCGAGTCAAAGGTTGGTTTTGGCACAACCTGCATATTTGGTTAAGCAACAAAATAGACAATATAACACCTTTTGAGACAAATCAAATATTAACATACAAGAACATTGACATTGCGAAGGATTTATCCGACATGGTCAATATTGTCATAAGTATGGGAAGATATCATATACATGTATGTAAATGGAAAAATCAAAAACCTTCATTAATACATTTCAAAAAGAACTCAAAATCTTTATTCAAAGATTTATTCATATCTCTGTTAGTCGACAAATATGGACATATACACATGTCAAAATTTCAGTGTTTTTTTTTTTACTCAACAAAATCTCTAAAGTTAAAATGACGCAAGGAACTGTCTTGTTGCAGAATGAGTGAGTCTCTTTTATTTTAATTTAATTCTTTTTTAAGTTTTGTAAGTTTCCATTGGTTGTAATATTACTGCTTGTTTATTTATTTATGTCTGTTACCTTGCACATGTTAAGTTGATCTCCTGAATATAGCCTGTTTTTTTGTTTTTTTTTTGTTTTGTTTTTTTTTCTAAGAAAGAAAAGTGAAAATTCCTACTTGAAAATTTAAATTAATGTTTTTGTTCAATAAAAAAAAAGGCTAAATATAAAGAACCATGTTTGTGACGTTGCGCTCTGAACGTCATTTCCGGCCGCAGCTCGTCGTGCTTCCTGCCTTGCTGAGGGAGTGGACGGCGCTGACGGCTGGGAGGACGAAAGGAGAGCCAAGAAAGCTTTCGGGAAGCTGTAAAAAAGCAGGGAACGGCCCGGGTTTCCACCGTCCGTCGGGAAATTAGCACCACAGTTTTCTGTAGCTGCTGAATTTGTCACCGAACAGGCACCAGAAGAAAAAAAAATGTCGACCAGTCGTCAGCTTAGCGAGAGCAGGGCCATCCCGACCAGGACGGTGTTGATCAACGACACAACGCAGCTACCTCATGACTACTGTACCACCCCTGGAGGCACTTTATTTTCCACCACTCCTGGAGGTGAGATAACCCCTTTTAATGTGTACATTCATTAGATTTTACTCCTTCTATCTCCACTAAGTGGTAGTTGTCTCAGAGAGCGTGGCCTAGGCTGCCTTGTCATCCTGATCAAAACAAAAACAAAGATTTAGACCCGCCTCTTTGTTCCCTAGCTGCCTCCTGATTGGCTGATTAAGAGCGCAGAGATTCTAATAGTTTCTTTCACAAGGTTCTCATATATCTAGAATTTGTCATTAATAGGTGATTCTGTTATATTGTAACATATAGCAATGGTTCAATTTAAGCCAAATTATAAAAATGCCGATTGCTAAAGATGAGCTATGAACTTTTAAACAGTGTTACCAAAAGTCTACTCTGTGGCACAACTTCACCTTGTTTTAATGATCAGAGGGAGAGAAATTATTAAAATTATTTATTATTATTTCTAAAGATCAGACCTGCTGATTTATCAACCTCTCATGAATCCCTGACCCTGGGCACCATCTACATCAAGCTACACTGTGCAGTGATTTATTTTTCTCCTGTGACAGTACATGGAAATATGGTGCTTTTCTTTGTAATTTAAAAGAGCCACCTAAACAATTATATAAACATATAATGACATGTGTTAGGGTTAGGGTTATATCTCTGTTAGGTTACTGTAAAAACTATTACTGTAAAATATTTACATTTTTGAGAGTATTTGTGAACTTTGAATATTTACATTTAAGGGTAATAAGCTTTGCATTAGTATTTTTCCTGCTTCACAAAGGTAGGCTGCAGCTTGACAAAGCCATGATGACAATTAGTTTACATTCAAGTAGTATGCAGTTCTTCATATATACGCACAAACATTAATTTAAAAACAGATTGTATCGGTATTGGTATCTGCGATAGTGCACAGCCAGGTATCGGGTATTGGGTCAAAAAATGGCATTGGTGCAACACTAGTATTATCTATGTACTAAAAACACTGAAATCATAATATTTCCAAAATAGCACACTAGTAATCCGTGAGAAAGTTTAGGACTTGTCGAGATGTTTTTATTCTTTCCCAGTTTTAAGCATTATATATTTGACATTATTTTCCCAGCGTTTTTATTGTCATAACATTGCTACAAGTACAGAGCAACGAATTTCACTCTTTGCATTTAACCCATCCCCTTGGGGAACAGTGGGCTTCCTTTTGCAGTGCCCGGGGAGCAGGATGGGTTTTAGGGTCTTTTGCTCAGAGACCAGGAGTGGCAGTCTGTGGGAGTGGGTTTTGAACTCACAATCTCTGGAATCCAAGCTCCCCCCCTTAATGTATCACACTGTTTCATTAGGGGAGCACATTTCTGTGAATTAAAGCGTATTTTCTGAATTCGTTCTTGCAAATCTTAAGTTTCTTAAACAGAAATAACAGTATGAATTCTTTAGTTTTAAGGTTTGTGCTTGTTGAGCAGGGAAACGTGATTAATATACACCTTCTTTACTTAAAAAAAAAGTAAAACAGTAAATGTTGGATTTTTGCTTTTTCAATTTTATTGAATAAGATAAGACTTTCTTGTCTTTAACCACACCCTGGATCGTTTGTGGACAACATAACTATCATGAAATCTCTACACAACAATAAGCATGCAAACATGTACTCTATCCATATTTTTAACTGTTTTATAACTTGCAAGCTTTTACATTCCATCCTGAGAAAACTGAAGAAGTAAGGATTCAGTGTGTTCCTTGAGAGCCGGTTAAATGTGTGTGAACAGGCTCTTGCTGCACCCTCTCAGAGTATTTATCATGCAATTGGGAGGGGAGATCAGCAAAATAAACCTCATGTGTCTCCTGGCAGGAACCCGGATCATTTACGACCGCAAGTTTCTGCTGGACAGGCGTAATTCCCCCATTGCTCAGACCCCTCCTGCACACCTGCCTGTCATCCCTGGAGTGACCAGTCTACATGTTCTGAATGAGAACCAGAAGAACGAAGCCAACAACCACATCAAAAACCATGAGGGCAAGCCCGCTACAGGTGGGAGTTACACCAAAAGACTCTCATCTCTTTTGTTTTCTAATGTGTTACATCTATTTTTTGAAGTGGCAACATTTAGGTGAAAATAACTGAACAAGATGATCATAAATCCAATTGGCTTGCCAACTTGAATGACCTACATGGACAGACCAGGTTTAAAATAGAAACCTGCAGCTTTTGACGTGATGTTAAGGCGTATGCCAGTAGGTCAAACTATTAGCAGGAGAAAAAACATTTCAGGAAACAGCTGAAAATAGCTATATGACAATCTGAAAGGCAGTTGCAACATCACAGCCTGGAGGTGATAAGGAAACAAGCTGAGCAGCATAGCCGTTTTTGTCATGCACGCATAAGGCATTGTTCTAGTTAAAGTTACTGTTATTAATCAAGTCCCAGCTTGTGTGTTTGAAAAAGACAGTTTAACAAACTCGATTCAGTCCCATTCATTTATATAGCAGCAATTAAATAAAAGCACATCATCTCAAGCTGGACTGTGATAAATAAAAATCGATTTTCCAATTTTTGACTGATTCTCACATTGATTCATAAAGATCGATTTAAAAAAAAATGCATTTTCCACTGTTCTTACAGCCACCAATAACTACTATTGCTTCATTAATTTACAGATGATTGTTAATGCAATATTAGTATCAATTTGTTGCATAACTACATGCATGTAGCATGTAATACATCTAATGGCTAAAAAGGCATTTAATAATACCTAAGTTTAATAAAAACTTTGAGATCAGACCCAAATCAACTGAGAAAGAATCAATTCTAAATCTTGAGAATCAGAATTTAGTCAGTTCTTATACTTCAGTCAACACCTGGCTGTGATCTAGAAGACCTTTAGAGAAACATTCGGTTACATTTTAGAGACAAAATGGTTACCGTATTTTCACGACCATAAGGCGCACCGTACTAAAAGGCGCACTCTCAGTTATGTGTCCCATTTCTGTATTTAACACACACATAAGGCGCACCGGACTATAGGGCGCGTTTTTTTATATACCGGTACATGTCCTCTACTACCTTTAAATACCTCTACTGCGTATTTAAAAATACAGCGGGGGCAAAACTGAGTATGATTGTGCTTTATTCATGTATTTATTACAAAGTATTAATCAAACCTGGCAGCTGGCCATGAGACGGACACATCGCAGATGACACAGCGCTGTGATCACTCCTAAATTAACTTAAAATCCTGAAACCTGCCGACGGAATATGTTCGCTTTTATTAACGGTATCCTGGTGCCTGCAGCTAAAATTATTTAGATGAAAAACACCTGCCAGCAGCCGCCGGTGAACTTGGAGGCTGCTGATGAAGAGATTTCTGCTGTCGGTGCACCGCTGGTATGTGGGGGTCTGAGCGCCTCCGACAGAAATAGATAATCTGGATGAACTGACTGCAATTATGAAGTTTTCAGGTGGCCTTTCTCACTTAAAAACATATTAAAACTACTTTATTCCCACTGATCACAGCAAATATAGCTGCAAGATTTAGATTATTTAGATGAAAAAACACCTGCCAGCCACCGCGGTGAAGAGGAGGAGACGCGCCCAGAGGCTGCTGTTGAATTAAGTTTTCAGGTAGAAAAATAGAGCGGGAGCAAAACTGAGTATGATTGTGCTTTATTCATGTATTTATTACAAAGTATTAATCGAACCCATCAAAGTCATCATCCTCTGTTTCTGAATTAAACAGCTGCGCTAAATCAGACATGCCAATTTCCCCTTCTTCGCTGTCAGTCACTTTCCGTGCAGCGCAGCTCCTCAGAAATAATGCCGGCTTTTGCAAAAGCTTGAAGAACAGAGCCAGCAGACACGTTAGTCCATCTGCAATCCATCCGCAAACGGTGGCGTAACTTGCCCGGCGCTGCCTTCCACTTATCCTGAAACTGTGGTCTCCGTCTGTCATCCATCGCTCCCACGCCGCTCGCAGCCTTACTTTGAACGGGCGCTTCACACCGACGTCGAGCGGTTGAAGTTCCTTTGTCAGACCCCCGGGATAACGGCGAGCACAGCGTCCATTTGATTCACCTTTTTTTTCACATCAGCTGTGAGATGGGCACGCATGGAGTCACATAAAGCGATGGTGATGCGTGGAAAAAAACCACCTGGTCTCCTCACATAGCCTACACCTCCCTCAGCCACGCTTTCATCATCTCATCCATCCAGCCCTTTCATTTGCTTTAAAATCATTTGTCATCAGAGCGCTGTGTCTGTCTCGCTGTCAGCTCCCAGATCAGCTTCTCTGATTGGTTGATGCGGCGCTTCCAGCAGCAAAACTTCAATTTTTTCCATCTCGAGCAGCAGCAGCGCGTTGGCGGTGCGCTCCCGACTCGCTGCTTCTGCTGCACCTGCTGCGCTGCGGGACCTTTTGCTGCGTCTATACGCTCGTCAACCGTTGACTTTGCATGTAAACTCGCTGCTTCTGCTGCACCTGCTGGGTCCGGTTCACAGCGAGCACAGCATTAATTTGTTTCATCATGTTTTTCACATCAGCTGTGAGATGGGCACGCATGGAGTCAGATTAACAGCGATGGTGTGGTGATGAGTGGAAAAAAAAACACCTGGTCTCCTTACATTCAGCCACTCTTTTATCATCTCCTCAATGAGGTGGTCTCAAAAGTCGCAGTTGCAACACACAGGGCGCACCGCACCATAGGGCGCACCGCACATTTTGAAGGGAAAAAAAGACGTTTATGTGCGCCTTATAGTCGTGAAAATACGGTAGATGTTTTCTATCTAAGAAACCCCAGCAGGTTGCATCGAGTCATTGGCTGCAGATAGCAGACGTTCACTTGCATTGGGATGTTGACCGTGCAGCAATCCCATAAATTGTTTATAACTGAGCTGTTAGTTGCACAGTATTTATTGACTCAGTAAACGTTTTCTACATATATGGTGTGTTTTTTTGTTTTTTTTTTTAAACATTTTTTTTCTATGTAAATTAGCTGCTTTTTTATTTCTATTTTATCTTGACAGTTTTAATCATTTCTAAGGATGTCATTCCTTAATGACTACACAATGTTTTCTGAGTTTTTACCTTTTATGCTCTTTTTTTTATGTATAACCTCATTTGTACCTGCATGCCTCTATTTTTTATTGCTTGGCTGCTGACTTACTCTCTAAAGTAAACATCTGTACATTGTACACGTTACACAACGCCTTTAAAAGGACTGACGATTTCCTGGTGTGACATGGAGCAGTAAATTTGAAGAGAAAAAATGGCTTCTGTTGGGAGAACTAAAATATTGTGTAGATATTTCATAATTTGTTTCCCTGCAATTTATAACTATCAGGTGAACGTAATTTTGATTGGATAGATGCCGCTTCCATAACAACATGACTGTCAGCATCTTTAACAGTTATACCTCCTTCTACAGGCAGCTGTTCTCAGCATGTGTATCTAATGTGTCTTGCACCTGTGTGCAACTGTTAAGGATTTTTAATCAGATTAAACATATACTTTCATTATTTATTCTTCATTAAAAAAGTAACACTTTTTATTACTTTTTTAGAAATTCTGAAAAGCTATTATTTCTGTTTTGAGTTCTGTTACCTCAGTCCTTCAGTTATGTCAGAATTTGTATTTGAATCACTTTGTCCTAATATGAATAAAATAGAAATTTGTTTTCTCTAAGTGGGGACATTGGTGTAAAGAAAACAGTCACCTCCATAAAATGCACACACAGACAAAAATAAAACTTGCAACACATCTAAAAATAGATTTTAAGAAGAGGAACATAGTTAATTAAGGAGCTGCCGTGACAGGCGGCCATTCAGGCTTTCTAATGAAGGTTGTGCCGATTGATTCCTCATTAACCATCAGGACTTAAAGCTACAGTGTGTAATAATTACAGGGATATACAGTCAGAAATGTAATATATTATACATAACTATGTTATTTATCATCATCTACAAGCTCAGCCTCTTAACCTTAATCTTTGCGTTGCCTTAGAATTCGTTATTTATAATTACATAGGAGCGGGTCTCGCAGCCATGGAGGCAGACATCTTTGCGCTACGGCAGCCCAGAGCCAACAAACTAGCGATTGCGAGATCGCCCATTACGCTCGAAAGTAACTACGGCAAGTTGAGAGAGATGAACTGAGACGGTACTGAAATCTATACCCTACACAGACTAATGAAATACTATCTTTAAAATGATCTATGTAAACAAACCTCATCACTTGAGAAGGTAGGTGATGCGGACGTCGTGGAAGACATTCTCTATTATTCGGTAAAAATGGGGACTAGATGAAGCCTCCTGAGGCCCTGGGGCTTTCAGTGATGCTTTATTTGCTCTATGCTGCCATCAAGTGGACAATAAATATAAAACAGGCATTGGGATTATAATTGCACGATTTTTTTTTTTTTGTAGGCTTCTCTTTATATTGAGTAAATAACTAAATAGTATTAGTTGTAAACATGAATCTTTATGATACAATTGTCTGAACTATGAACAAGGGCTGTGATCCTCAGGTCTTGCAATCCATTTTTCCTCTTTCTTCTGGAAAATGACTGGAAATCTAGAAATTGTCACTTCATGCTGATGCTCCTTGTATGCCCTCTGGTACAAGCTAAAGCTTTTTCGTACACATTTCATCGAAATATCTGAATGATACCTGATATGGGACATGAATTCTGTCTACTGTAGCAGCATTTAAAAAAGGCTCCTATATTTCACTTTTGCTGCTCATTGTTTATCGTTATTTATGAAATAATAAAATTTCTCTCTGCTTTTCTTCTATCTTTAAGCTGAAGACGCCCAGTTTGAAATGGACATCTAACCACCTGGATCCGCACCAGCTTAAGAAAATAACCTGGCACTGAATATGCCAGTGGCTTGGCTTGTAGTAACCAATGTTGTGAGCCCTCATGGCAGCCATCTTTGTTAGCTCTTTGTCTCACTGCTGGGTGTAATGTGTGTAAACCCAGTATGATTTAGTATACCATACATTCACATAATTAGTGGCCGAGTCAGAAAATTTGGCTTTGTCTGACTGAAAAAAATTTTTTTTGAGTAATAATTTTGAATTTAAGAGGGACCTCAATATTTTGCATCCAAATAATTGTTAGTTTACAGCTTTCTGTTAGAAAATCATCATTATTCCATATTAATTTAAGTAAGAATTGGTACTGTTTTGCCCCTAGAATTGCTTAAAAGCATTGATATTCTTCCATCTTTGTTTTTAAAGACTCGATTTAGCACGTCATTTATGTGATAATCCTTACTTGAATAACTCTAGGATCCATAACCGGGTGGATCTTTTAGTTTCCAGTTATTAAAACGAATGCTGTTATTCTTTTTTTTCCATTGTAGAATATTTTAACACCATTCCAAGATTATAGTTTAAAATGTCCTAACACTTGGCTGCTAAATTTACTTCAGAAATTTCCAGGTGAAATTTTTTTTTTAACAAATTTTTTCAAGAATTTATAAAATTTGAGATGATCGGATGATTAAATTTTAATTGATGCATAAAACATTTGATAAATTTAAACTTAAGTTTCTAAAATAAAGCCCAGCCTTCGCTCAGATCAGTTCTAATAGGAGGAGGTACATGGAAGAACATGGCTGGTTTGGAAATCTTCAGACATCAAATGGGTTAATATTCCTCTTTACACTTTTTGGTGGTATAAAAAAACACACAACACTTGAATGAATTGAAATGTTTTATAAACATTTTATATTTAAATATGATTTGTTAGTATTGGGGCTTTACTAAGGTGTTCCATCTGTCCAAGCCTTTTTAGATTTGTTGTCAAGGAAACAGAAAACCCTGTTTGCAGTGGGCTCTTAAAGATGCTGTCCCTATCCAAACATCAATCTCTTTGACATTATTATTTTGATGCATCCTGCCTGCCCATGCCTTATCTAACATGAAATGCAGTGACCAGTTTTCTTGCCATCGATTTGTACTTTCCGACAGATGTTTATTTTTTCAAAGCGGCATTGAAACAGGTTATCTGTTGCTCCACCAGAGGGCAATGTATTTTAGTTTCTTGGTAATTTTCTTACTCAGATTAGTGTGAAGTTTTGGAGCGTGATCACATTAAGTCATTAAGAGTCAATGGTAAAAGTGCCACTCCTCCATTTTAACCCAGTTATTACTCTATTTGTTTTACCCCTAGGTTCTTATTGGCAAAGACATGAAGAAACAGATACTGTTTTTATTCTATTTTATTTCTCTCCATTTGACTGGGAACTTTGTCAAATATTTTATATTCCCTTTAGCTTTGTAATTACCTTTAGCAAGTCTGGTGAAAAATTAACTCACAGGTTGCTTAAAATTATCTTAACATTTCACCTTTTGGCCGATAAGTCTTCATGCTGAGGCATCACAGGTGGCAAATTAATTTCCAATCAATTTAATTCAACGACGAGGGCTTAACAATATTTGTTGAAGAAAATTAAAGACAAACTTACTGTAACCTTCTGTTCTGATTTCAAAATAACTTTATTTCAAAGAAACTCCAATGAAAATGGACACCGTTGCTGCAAGATCAATAAAATTCTGAAACAGATTCTGTCTTCCTGTTTTTTGTTTTTTTCCAAAATTTCTGCACATGCAAGATATTTTGCAGCACTGAGCATGATAAAGAATAAATGTTTGGAGATGTTTATCTCAGGTCCTGATGGAATAATGGTTAAGTAAAAGAAAACGACTGAACCTGACTTGGGGAAAGCTATTCTGCCTGTATTGGTAAAAGGGTAACAATTGTGAATTTGCATGGTGTTACAACAATTTAATCCATGCAGTATAATGTTTGTAAAGTTATGTGAGGTTGTATTAGATTATTTTAGTGTTTTTGCATTCTTTCCTTTGCATTCTTTCATTCCTGTTAAGTGAACATACTGAATTCACTCAAATTGCAGTAACTATTTTTTTAAAAATGACCTGGAGAACACGTCTTGCTGAAATGTAAATCAAGGTAAATAAGGTGGACTTGCTTGAGTTTAGCAAATTTTTGAGGGCTGGGATTTTTTTAGCAGCTGCGGTCCTATGATATCTGTGGAAATTACAATATTTTAAAAGGAAAGGAGTCCCACAGCCGACTGGCAATTCTGTGATTGTGTCTCCAACCGTCCAAGTGAAATGGACCAGGAGCTTTACAGAGGCTCATCAAAATAAAGACAAATTGGATATTAACTCATTTTTGCTTAACTAAACTCAGGAAATCTGTAATATTTGGGTATACATTCTTAGAGTTTTCTGTAAATATTTACAGTCCACTGAAACAGACAATGTCATCCATGGCATGCCTTCTTCTGTTAGATATCAAGTCAGGTTTATTGATGTTCCTGAGACACCAGTCTTGCAATATTGTATATTTTTATATTTCATACACAATTCATATATGAGTGTGATCTTTTAAAATTTTAAAAATTTGTTTTACCTACTTTGTGTCCATTCTAGGGCTGCACCTAAGCATTATTTTGAAAATGACTAATCTGTTGATAATTTTTTCGATTAACTGATTAATAATCAGATAGCCAAAGGTTCCTTAAAGAAGACTTTTTGCAAAATTAACCCAGGTGAGACTAAAACTTTTCCACTTGAGGAGTTCTGGACAGGGCATATTGACAGATCAAAAAGAATTTTATCTTAAAAGCAAAATGTTTTTTATTATATTGGTATAATTGCTGCTCAAGGTAAGTTGCTCTGTCAGCTAAAGGCAATTAGTCGATTACTAAGTTAGCTGACAATTATTTGAATAATTGGTTTATCCGATTAATTGTTTCCACCCTAGTCAGTTCCTCCGAAGATTTTTGTAAACATCAGTTCATTTTGCACATGTTTTTATTTTATGTTATTTTTCGTGTGGTTGGAATAGTTTTTCAGGTTACTGATTAAATCAGTGAAATAAATAAAATGAAAAATAACAGCTTTTTTCAACGTTTCAGATAATGTAGATCTCTAACTTAATACTATAAAACTATAAAAATGCTTAATTCTAAATAAACTATTGTAATTTTTATAAAATAGATTTGTTTAGAATGTTTCCCAACATAATTTTCACAAATTTAATTTTTTTAAAATTAGGACTTATTTACCTGTATAACTTGTTAGTCAAGTAAGCCATAAAAGCTTGTGGGGGGAGTAATCATCTCATATATATATGAGTGTGAAAATGCTAAAAATATACTTTTACTAAATACATACGTAGATTTGCGTATTTTACGTCAGGCAGTACCACTGCACTCCCTCTTTGGTTTTGTGCAGGCATTAATCCGGGCACCCGCTGGTCCTTCCTCCTCTTTTACGTCCCTGAGCGAGGCCGGCGTCAAAATGGTGAGTGTTGGAGAGAAAACTACAACTAAAATCCGTATAATATCAAGGGCATCCGTACACCAACACATCTGTTCAACATATTATATGATAGTTCTCACTTTCTTTATAATAACTTGTCAATATAGGTCAGCAATAAAAAGTTTAAGCAACGTTTATTAACACAGTTTGAAATGTAGCAAATCTGATCACTGCCTGGCTAATATAAACGCCTGTTCTCCCTGCTTTAATCGAGTTTCAATAATTTTTGTCATATTCGCCGTCACAATTAAATCGGATATGTATCCCCTGATTTGCGGAGTTTTTTTAAAGTGTAAGATCTTCGTTATCTCGCTAAGCTAATGTTAGCGTCCACAGTGATGCTAATAGCGCGGCCCATGTGTGAGAACATGTTAAAATAACTAGAGCTGCTGCAGCTGGTTCACTCAAATATAGTAATATAGCAGTCTGGCTATGAAAGAACTTGATATCAGTTAATTTTTATTCCAAACTACCAGAGATTGGTAATTCCTAAGGTAATACTTCAACGTATTTGTACTTGTTAAGTGCCAAGTAGTAAAAATCTGTTAGAAGTATTGTCCTTAGTTGTAGAATTTGTAGACCTGTATGAACCTGATCAGTTTTGCTTGTACACTTTTATAAAGTCGTTGTCTTAAATCAGTGTATTTAAACAATCTGTTTAAGTGTAGGTGTATTTATCAGTTATAGAAGCCATATAAAATCAGAAAAGTCAAACTGCTTGTATGTTTAAAATAATGGCTGTGAGTTAGAAAATCCCAACAGAAAATATGTTGGCCTCTTTTGCAGCAATTGAATGATTAGGTTGTTTGAAGCCAACAACAATGTAATTGAGGTAAATATGTAGAATATAGCAGTGGAGGAGAAATTACATGTCTTTAATTTTTTTGCGACAGTTTATTTGCTCTTTTTGGTTGTCTAAACTCTTGTTTTTTTGTGCCAAAGTTAAGCTGCCTAATTCTTTTAAATGCATCAGATGCACCTACTGACTGAACTCCAGCTCCACGAGAGGCTCTTTACTTACTACATATTTCGGAAAATTTAACATCTTCAGGAATTGATAATTGCTAATGCTTTCCTCTCTGTCGCTTGCATCAAATTAAATGTACTGAATAAAGCTAACGGCTGCGGCTTCTTTTTCGCTTCCACAGAACGACACAGTAACAGTCAGGACCCGCAAGTTTATGACGAACCGACTGCTTCAGAGGAAGCAGATGGTAATTTCTCACATGTTCAGCCAGCATCTTCATAATGTGTCTTACAAGCAAGATGTTCATTCTTCGCTTTTATGTCTTTGTAGGTTGTTGATGTCCTCCATCCTGGCAAGGCCACAGTCCCCAAGACTGAAATCAGGGAGAAGCTTGCTAAGATGTACAAAACCACCCCCGATGTTGTATTCGTCTTTGGCTTCAGGACTCAGTTTGGTGGTGGCAAGACGACAGGCTTTGCCATGGTCTACGATTCTTTAGACTACGCCAAGAAGAACGAGCCCAAACACAGACTTGCCAGGGTGAGTTTGGAACAATTTTCCTGTGAACCTCAACAGACTGAAAAAAAGGAGTATATTTTGGCGTTTCTACACAACTTTCAAGGTGGTGCTTAGCATTAAAGTACAACTTGATTTGAATAATTTTGTAGGTAAGGAATGTGGTTTTATGAAGTTTTTTGGTGATGAAAAAGGTGGTTTCATCTGTGTGCTTAAATTGTTTTTGAAACGACACAATCAGCATTGAGAACTTAAATAGCTTGACCTGTTCTAGTAGAAATCTTGGCGTTGAGGCTGATTTGAATTTAAGATTTCCCTTTAGTTGTGCAGTTTAACTTAAAGAAATTACTGACTCATATGAAGTATGCTGCTGTTGGTGCATGTATGTATTGCAGACATGCAGCTAAAATTCCAGGATTTTTAGGTATTACTGCAAGCCTTTCTGCTGCTTTTCATACCTGTAAGTCTTATGTGCCTGCCTGCTCAGTCATTACTGCACCAAAGCAGTTTGCCGTTTGAACTTGAAACTGTTTTTTAACGTAAGGCTCGGTCCACTTACAGTATGGGGAATGTTGCGTCACTGTCTTGAGGTGTCTTCAGTTCCAGACCTTGAGGCCTGGTGTTAATGTTAATGTTAATGATGCATCTCCACTGGAATGTACCTGAATCAAATATTTAGGCCATTAGTAGGACTCTTGTTAAAAATGAACCCATACTGAGCAGTTAATTTGAATATTTAATTTGGTCTGGAAGCAGAGGTGCATCTAAAAGGTGCAGGATGCCTCGAGGACTGGAATTGAAGACCCCTGTTATAGAACGTATTTGAGACTTGATATTGGTTAGATAATGTTTGATATCAGGACAGTCCCCCTCCTATTGATCTGTTGTCAGCATATTCTTTTCAGCTTAAAATCAGCCTAAAGTTTCCATAGTGTATTAAGGCGTTTGTAAAACTCTGGGATTAGATACAAAGCAAAAATAATCTCAGGAGTATAGAGCAGAGACCAGAAGACCATCTAATCTGGATTCTTTTAGTTACCCTTTTCAGTAGAATCTAAAAAGGATAATGACCTGCTACGTGGCCTCAATTAAGACACTCAACTTTTTCAGATGGGTCACAGCGCTCAGTCAGAAGGAAATTCACACCTTTTCTTTTTTTTTGGCAAGCTGTTGCTAGATTGCACAGGTAAATGCTCCTATTAGCTGTGATTACCAAAACAATTTACAATTTATATCGGTTCCTAAATATTGATTGTTTTGGCCATAGATTGGTAAATAATGCATGTGTCACTTGGCATTCACGGCTCACACATTTAGGTTCACTACTATCACTTTATTAATTTGCTGTTCCATGTTAATATATCACTAGTATCTATATTTTGCATAACTAAGCACTCACAGTCAAACATATTTGACGGTAGTAATCAAATTTGAGATTAAAACAGATTCTAGATCTTGATAATCTAAAACCAATTGGTTCTTGAAATTTTAATGGATAACTGGCCCTAATGTTTGCATGCTTAAAATTTCTCAATCGAATTGAAAAACAAATAAAAAAAAACAGATTGCTCCATTATATGAAAATAATAGGAATAGCATAGCCTATTAGACTAAAAATGCGCCAAATTGAACATGCTGATAACATGTAGCCACCTTCAGAGGGGTTTGTGTTGAAGCACGGACACCTAGGTCAGCTTTACCCGAGCATCATAACTCAATCCTGATGATAGTTTCCATCCATGTTGATCAGATTTTCAATTGACATAAACCAACCTTCGCAGGCAGATTACAATTTCATTATGATCCTGATGAATCTGATCAGATTCTGAATTGCATTTTTGCGCAACACTTTTTTTTTTCTCCCCAGCTGTTTATTCAGATTACTCGTGTCCAGGTAACCATATCTAGATTACCAGGGGCATGAGTAAAAGTTTTGGGGTTATATGACCCTCTAGTGACCTTTGTCAAGATTCCTTCAAACTTGACAGCTGAATTAGAAGCACTTGTCTGGAGTGTAAAGTAAACCCTGTGTATGTTGATAATGAAGAGCTGTGATGGTAATTGTTTTTGTTTTTTTTTTCTTAGCATGGTCTGTATGAGAAAAAGAAGACCTCAAGGAAACAGCGCAAGGAACGCAAGAACAGAATGAAGAAAGTACGAGGCATCAAGAAGGCCAGTGTTGGAGCTGCTGGCAAAAAGGTATTGTGATAATGAAACACATTAGTCCTATTATTCCAGGAGATTGTCCTTACTAGAACTTGTGATCTTCTGAAGTCAGTTCCTTTCATATCTATGCTTTTTCAAACATCTTTAAGATCTTTTTTTTTTTCACTGCTTTTCACTATTTTAATTTCTTCCTCATCTTTCCAACTTTATCTCAATGTCTTCGGGAACTTTAGAAGGTAAATGTATCCCATAAGAGGATTAACTGCACTGTGCTGATAATCCTGGCTTGATAGATGGCAGCTAACTCCTGCCTTTGTCTAACAGAGAAGCCAGAGTGCTTTTCCTGTTGGATGTAAAAGTTGCATCCAATGTTGAAATATCTGAGCCATAGTTTGTCAGCGAGCTAAATCCCCTCCTGCTACTAATCAGTGCTACAGCTAAGCTAATGTGGTAGCTTTTAGTTTTGGACATCCCCTTGTGTAGTTTAGTAGTATCCTGTTCATCCCTCCACCCCAGTAAATTTGTAGATTTACAAAGCTGGCTTTCCTTAACGTATTTTACACGTTCACTTTGTTATTCTGGCTATTAGCTTAATTATTAATAATATTCTTGGCTGTATAATGACTTAGGTCCTGGGTGTGGTGAATGCAGCCTTTATGTAGGTTTATTCAGGGATATTTTCTATTACATGTTTAAACTTTAACATGTCAATTTTATTTTGTTCCACTTTTTGTTCCTCACTTTGCTTCCCATGGATTTCTTTTACAGAAATGAAGTTTTCAGTTTTGCAGGTATCAAAGTAGAAAAGCATGGTGTGCTGTTGTAATGCACATCCTAAACTGACAGCCATGAGCAGTGTCATGCATGTCACACTACTTTCCCAGTAGTTTTCCTCAAGTCTGTGTTCTCCTTTAGTTTAGTCTTTCTCTTCTATAATGTAATTATTTACTGGGCTTAACCCTGTCTTTGCTTAGATTCAAACAAAATATTTTTATTAATTGAAATCTTTAGCTAATTGGACCAAAGATGGAGTGCTGCATGTTGGTAAAAGGTTTTATGGTGTGTGCTTGTAGGGACGGGGCAACTGAATCTAAAGCTTGTGTGTGAATATTTAACTTTGAAACATGTCCTAAAATCTGATGAGCTTTACTGTTTGAAATAATTGTCTGCAAGTAACGAATACAAATTATCCTGCTGCTGTCGTCTGTTAAATTTGCTTTGAAACTAATGCTTCTGTTTTCTCCTTGCAGTGAGCCCGGACAGCCAGCGGGTGTCTTCATGCTCAAGATGTTCTTGTATATTGTCATCAAATAAAAACTTTTGGGGGAAAAAATGACCGACTACTGTTTGCTGGTATTGAATTATTTCTGCACAGATCACATTTTTAACCCTGTCTCTTAAATTTAAGCTTATAGATAATTCATATCCAAAATAGAAAGCTACTGATTGGGCTTAAATTAATACTTCTCTTAAAAGGTTACAACAGTATAGTTTAATCCAAGGTACAGTAATAATGAAACTAGATCCAGGGTCTTGGAGCAGTATTAAAAATAAAGAACTGGATAATATAATTTTCCAGGTGTGGACAAGTATTTAAAAAAAGTATAACAACCATAGGGTACCTTTTTGTTCCAATGATTCACTAAATCTTTTAAATTGCCACACATCTTCAATTTCCAATAACTTTACAGATGAGCCAATACCATCAAATGGGGTTTTAGCAACAAAACAGACCTTTTAAATCTGCAAAGTTACGGGATTTGTTTTGTCAAACAGTAACCAAGTAATTTGAACCATCCAGATATATTTTTTTTTTCCATAGGTTGCATTTTTCCAGTGGATGGTATGAAATTCATAGTTGCACCCTAAATATAGACAATCGTTTTAAACTTCGACATGAAGTAGATTTTTCTTTAAAAGCCTCATTCTTCCTGTTAACATTGATTAGTAACATGCATTAATAGGATAAAGAAATACTTCACATCAAGTTCCTGTAGGATGATTTTACTTTAGAGCAGACTGAGTAACAATTATTTGGTCAGAATTAGAATATTTGCTCAGATAACTGGCCTCCAGTCAGCAGCTAAACACCCCTTTAAAGGCTTTCACAAATCATGGTAAATGCTCCTGTCATTCCCACAATAGAGGATGGAATTGCAGAATCTTATGTGTGGTGTACCGTATGTAAATATTTAAATTGACTCCCTAATATGAGTTTCCCTCCTTATGTACAGGTGCTGGTCATAAAATTAGAATATCATGAAAAAGTAGATTGATTTCAGTAATTCCATTTAAAAAGTGAAACTTGTATATTATATTCATACATTACATACAAACTCATATATTTCAGATGTTTATTTTGTTTAATTTTGATGATTACAAATGACAACAAATGAAAATCTCAAATTCATCATATCAGAAAATTAGAATATTACTGAAGACCAATAAAAACAAAGGATTTATAGAAATGTTGGCCAACTGAAAAGTATGAACATGAAAAGTATGAGCATGTACAGCACTCAGTATTTAGTTGGGCCTCCTTTGGCCTGTATTACTGCAGCAATGCGGCGTGGCATGGAGTCGATCAGTCTGTGGCACTGCTCAGGTGTTATGATAGCCCAGGTTGCTCTAATAGTGGCTTTTAGCTCTTCTGAATTGTTGGGTCTGGTGTATTGCATCTTCTTCTTCACAATACCCCATAGGTTTTCTATGGGGTTAAGGTCAGGAGAGTTTGCTGGCCAATTAAGAACAGGGATACCATGGTCCTTCAACCAGGTACTGGTAGCTTTGGCACTGTGTGCAGGTGCCAAGTCCTGTTGGAAAATGAAATCTGCATCTCCAAAAAGTTGGTCAGCTGCAGGAAGCATGAAGTGCTCTAAAACTTCCTGGTATGTGGCTGCGTTGACCCTGGACCTCAGAAAACACAATGGACCAACACCAGCAGATGACATGGCACCCCAAACCATCACTGACTGTGGAAACTTTACACTGGACTTCAAGCAACGTGGATGAAGTGCCTCTCTTCTTTTCCTCCAGACTCTGGGACCTTGATTTCCAAAGGAAATGCAAAATTTACTTTCATCAGAGAACATGACTTTGGACCACTCACCAGCAGTCCAGTCCTGTTTCTCTTTAGCCCAGGCAAGACGCTTCTGACGCTGTCTGTGGTTCAAGAGTGGCTTGACACAAGGAATGCGACAGCAGAAACCCATGTCTTTCATACGTCTGTGTGTGGTGGTTCTTGAAGCACTCACTCCAGCTGCAGTCCACTCTTTGTGAATCTCCCCCACATTTTTGAATGGGTTTTGTTTCACAATCCTCTCCAGGGTGCGGTTATCTCTCTTGCTTGTACACTTTTTTCGACCACATCTTTTCCTTCCCTTCGCCTCTCTATTAATGTGCTTGGACACTGAGCTCTGTGAACAGCCAGCCTCTTTAGCGATGACCTTTTGTGTCTTGCCCTCCTTGTGCAAGGTGTCGATGGTCGTCTTTTGGACAACTGTCAAGTCAGCAGTCTTCCCCATGATTGTGTAGCCTATAGAACTAGACTGAAAGACCATTTAAAGGCTTTTGCAGGTGGTTTGAGTTAATTAGCTGATTAGAGTGTGGCACCAGGGGCCATCAATTTTGAACCTTTTCACAATATTCTAATTTTCTGATATGATGAATTTGAGATTTTCATTTGTTGTCATTTGTAATCATCAAAATTAAACAAAATAAACATCTGAAATATATGAGTTTGTATGTAATGTATGAATATAATATACAAGTTTCACTTTTTAAATGGAATTACTGAAATCAATCTACTTTTTCATGATATTCTAATTTTATGACCAGCACCTGTAGAAGTTAAAAAATATCCAGACTATTGACTGCAGCAGATTATCACAGACATGATCCCAGGGCGGTAAAGAGTGTAAGAAAGAGAAAATGGGAAAACCTTTTTGATGGTGATTGAAAATCACAATTTACACTAAAATAAGCATTGGGTTATTTTCTGTCATGCATTTATACCAGTGCAGCCACTATGTTGCTTCATGCAGCCTGAGCACAAATCATGTCAGTAATTCAAACAGACCATAAACAGAGTTTACCACTGTTACCTTTTGCAATAAATGACCCAGTTATTTAATCTAAATGATAAAAACAAAAAAAGAAAAAAAAACTTAGTTGAAATTAGTAAAGCAGAAACATTTTGGAGAACACAGAAAAGATGCAAATTTTGATTTAAAGAAACATACTAACCAGTGTGAAGAAAGGTAGCTTCTCGGTTTAAAACACTTTTAGCAGTTTTATCACTACTGGCAAACTATTTAAATTATTTCTATTACTGAGGTCCATATTCTGCATTTTTACAGTGATGTAACTTCCATTTCTGATCATTGATCTAGAGTTGAAACAGATAACTGCCTGAGAGTGGCTGCGACTGTAATAATATAAATGACCACATGGGGGCTCCCTTCTCCACCAACTCAGACTTGGAAAAAGAAAACATGGGTTGGTGGAACAAAGAATCGAGTAATTCACCTTTTTTAGGCTTGTAAATATCAAACAGCCAAGCTAGTGTGTCGACTTTACTTAAAAAAAAAAAGTGTTTATGAATAAACAACTTCAGAAATGCAGAGAAGTGACCTTTTCAGATAATTTCAACTAAAATATCCTAAAACTGCAAATGGTGTGATTAAATGTCAGAATAAAGTTTGTGCTCAGGGTACTCCCTCTCCACAACTGCCTGTGTGACACTGAGTTAGTGCATTGTTTTCAGAGCCAATCTTAAAATGCCACATCTATGTTAAATATTCTAAATGTGTAACCAATGCTCATACCTGTATATATGAAGAACATTTTGTTTCTTAGAGAAAAAAAGTAATACTATCCTTAATCTGTCTGAAAAGCTAAATATAAAACCCAACATTCTCTGTGGATACTCTCCTATCAAAGGTGACACGCAGAAGGTTCATCTGAATAGTTTCTGTGGCTATCTGATATTAAACTACTGCCTTGCATCGTTATACATCCACATGTATTATTATGCAATAGGCTAGCATAAAACATTGCTGGGAATCAGATGAGGTTTTGCTGCAGGATTTTAGAGAGTCTCTATTACGTTTGTGAATATGCTGAATTTTCCCCCTGGTGTTCTTGAAGTTGCAATAGTTGAGCAACTGTATACATCAGATTTTGCCACATTTTCTTCATTGGATTTTAGACTTTGAATGAGCCATCCGCACCCATGAATATAGGGTTTCATTCAATTCCATTCTGTTGGACTACTCCCTGTTTAGAGTTATTACTCTGCTGGAAAGCCTCCCTCTAAAGTCTTCTGCAGACTTCATGTATACGGTATGTTAGTCCTGGACTCACCTTTACAACATCTCCCCATCGGTTTTTCAGGCCGTCTCAATTGAGGAAAAGATCTCCACAGGTGGATGCCATCACTTGACCAGAGCCCCTTCTGCAATTGCTCTTGTGCACTGTTAAAAATATAAATCTAAGTCATTTTTTTGTAACCCTTTATAGGGCACTCAATGAAATCCTTTGAAAATCAAAATGTCATTTCAATAGTGTTATTGGAATCCAGGACAATACCTTATCTTTGTAACATAAAAAATGGATATTTTGATGGCAAAAATTAATGTAAATTTAATAACAAGAAACACCAGGTTGCCTGAATATATTCAGACAAATAACAACAGTGTTTCTATAAGAAACTCATGAAAAACACCCTGAGAGTGAAAGAAACACAGTTTTTTTGTAACAGCATAAACTTGGAGGCATTAATGCTGATACTGGCACTTAGATCTTTTTGTTTATAGACCTAAATATAATTGTTAACTAGGCTTATTAACTTTTAAACTTTACTTTATAACTTTTCAATTAACTTTTTTTCCCCATTAAAATTCAGTAGGTAATATATCATTCAATGGCTCATCTAATTGGTCAAATGCCAGAATAAGGTGTACAGCCATGTAGCTGTATTTTTGCTGAATGTCTGGATATAGATCTTGTGCTTCTAGACCTCACTGAGGGACGAGGGTGGGGGACTCCATTTGTAAGGGGTATGCAAGGGATCAAAATCTGTAACTTGCCCTATAAAGGGTTAAAATAAATGCATGTTTCTTTAATTGAAGGGAAAAGGGAGATACTTTGCCAGTGGAACAAGACAATGTACTTTTAAAATAAGAAAAAAACAATTGCATTGTCTCATTTCAAGTGCATATTATTTAATTCTTTTATTTTAAGAGTAAAAATCTTCCTATTTATCTGCTCAAATTAAGGGTAAATACACTTGATATAAGACATTTTTATTCATTTCTAGATCGTTTTTGCAGTATGTCCTCCTATATGGTTTGTGGGAAGGTTTCTTATGACATCATTTCATCCATGACTTGCTCTTAAAAACAGACCGACGGGACGCACAACTAATAAGTGTGAGTAATAGTGGCAGATTTTACCACCTGGGCTATGCAACTCCTCAGCCCTTTCAAAGTTACCACAGGACTGATGTCACTACATACTAATTAGGTGACTTCTAAGGTGATATTGCCCTATACTTTTGTTGATACGAATGCATGGCAGACTTATTTGATCTGACATGCATTTTGAGATTTTTGTTTGAATAACTAAAACCAAAGGTTGTAGCTGTAACGTTTGAACCTTTGAAACTGTTCAAGAATAATTCAGCCAGCCACTGTATGTGTAATGTATTAACAACATCTCCTTAATGCAATGAAGAGACATGTAAAATCCATACCAGCTTTGAAGGTACCCGTCACTGTGGCAGGTCTCAGTTAAAGAGCACACAGTTCCTTTTGTAGCACATGGCATAAGAACTGCAGGGTTAACTGGTGTGGATAGGAAACCACTACCAGGAACAAACAGCTGAAAAGGTTGCAGCGTCTCATGGAGCTCAGTGGCGCTTATCTGGCTGTGAGGCTGTGGAGGTTTGACATAAGTGGAGCTTTCAACTCGGGGACTGGTAACAGATGGTGTAGGGAAATTAAGCTCGTCCCTCCACAGCCCCGTCGGTCTGTCCCAGGAGTCCCTGCCTCTCTGTCTTTGTCTCTGCTCCTTATTGCAGCCAAGGCATCCCTCTTTTTTTTTTCTTAATTTGATTTCTCGTCTTCTGTCTGTCTTCCTTTGTTTCAGTGCGAATAAAATATTGAAGAAGATGGAGAATAATGTCAGATTCACCTTATTCCAGGACATATGACTTAATGCAGAAGTTTTTTTTTTTTGGTGAATCAAAGAAAAAGTTTGAAAAGAGCAGATGAGAGAGAAATTGTTCAGAATAGAGAGAGAGATAACCAAATATTAGCTCCAAAACAGCTGTTATGTAACATCTTTTTACCGTATATGCAGTATCAGAGATGTAAAAAAAACAAAAACAAAAAAAACAGGGATCCCTAAAAATGAAGCGGCAGCTACCTCAGCTTATCTCCAGGTAAGGACAGGACGTGCAATGAGGACATTTTCCTGTCTTCTTCTTGTGTGTTTTCAGACTGGTTTATGATGAATGTTTATGAAGAGCAAATGTTTATACCCTCACTACAGGTGTCATTTTAATGACCCCTCTCTCTACATGTAGAGTGCTATCTGACCTAAATGAACAGAATTCCAAGCAACAATAAATGTTTTTCTGGTTATTTTCCTTAATTTGTTTTACACACACATATATATATATATATATTTTTTCCCTCTTGCCGCTGCAAAGCGTGGCCAGGCATTGGATGTGCTGCATCTTAATGAGGTATGTCTCCCTTGTTGGCCTCAGCAGGGGAATCATCACAGCTCATTTTGCAGTCCTGCAGTGTCCTATCAGCTTTGGCAGCCTGCTCCAAGTTCACTCCATCTGCCAGTTGCTAGGTGCTGATATATAAAATGATCTGTGCCTCCATAGCCCCTGAGCACCAGGGAAGTGATTTGCTTTTGAGGACAAACTGTGTTTCGTGAATCCTAATTATCCTCTTTGCATCACCAGCCTGACATGGTGTTGTCATTTATCCCGCTCAGGAAGCAGCGGAAGGAAAGGGGGAAAAAATTTTGAAATAAAGATCGTGCAGAATCTGCAGCAAATTACATCTGCCAAAACAAGACCCAGCTCCCATGGTTATACTCTATACAAGCCAAATTGCAGCGTTGGTGTTTTTCCATGACACCATTTTTGTTACAGGCTCAGATATGGGAGAAACCTAATATCTCATAATTGTGGCCTGTTTCTCCATCTTCGTTGTGTGTGGTTCTACGATGTATCTCTGTGGCCGGTTAACATCCTGTCTAAGGTTGAAAGGACATGAAACATGTCACCTCTGCTGCCTCCACAAGCGGCCTCAGCAAACATTCTGCATATTTTCCGTTAAGCTGTATGGTACACAGAGCAGCAGGGGCATAAGGGGAAGAAATGAGAAAAAGGTTTAGACTGAAGGAGAGCTAAAGGAGAGAGGAGAAATCAGAGGAGAGCGGTAATGGGAAAGGGCAGAAGATGAGAGTGACAGTATGATGGAATGCTCTGTGTGATGGCTGTGCTCTTGGGGCCAGGAGGTGTGTGTACACATGTAAGCACGGTTACAAGGGAATCGTGTGCATGTGTTTGACCGTGGGTTTTAGAGCAAGGTCGTTCATATATGTTTAAAAATATCAAGTTACAATTCCACCTCACTGCAAATTATATAACAGATTTCAGTTGTGAACTCACAAGATTCTTGATGAGGTATGTAATCAAAATCTAGGTAAATCATTACAAAAGACATGAAGGAGGACTTAGTGGCAGCAGCCTCTGAGGTTTCAGTTTCAACTATAGCACTAAATACTAAACACTGATGGGCCATTTTTCTGACCTCAAAGATATAAAACATTACTCACCCTCCAGCCCAAGATAAGTTTGTTTGAAGCAAGAGAAATGTAGGATTTGCTGGAAAAGAGATGAATGCTTTCAAGCCTGAGGAAACCCAGGGAGAAATTCTCTCCTCTGAGGAAGCTGAACTTCGGCATCATTAAACATTCAAAGTGGTTTCAGAGGAATCTGTTTGCTTTTTTCAAAATAAACATGTTAGTATTTAATGCAATGTAGCATTTTGCATTCCAGTTGTAGATTCACTCACAATATTGTACTAATATTGTTCCAAGCATTAGAACAGTTCTTACTTGCTCATAAAATCATGAGAATGAATTTACAGTAGCAAAAAAAAAATATATATATATATATTGTTTTACAGTGACTATAGACTAAACCTGTTGCCTTAACTTCCTTGTCATGAAGGTTCTGGAGCAGGCAGCTATCAGGACCCCTGAAGCTTGCTTATTATTGCTTATTATTACTGGAGTTGAAGATGCCACCATACACCTGCTTCAACAAACCCACTGTCATTTAGACAAGCCAGATAGCACTGTGATGATCATGTTCTTTGATTTCTCTAATGCATTTAACACAATTCAGTGGAGGCAACAACAATTGTCTGGATCAAAGACTACCTGATAAACAGAACACAGTTTGCTAAACTGGAAGGTCAAGGGTCTAATCTAGCAGTCAGCAGCACAGGAGCACCACAGGGGACAGTATTCTCTCCATTCCTTTTTACTCCGCACACCTCTGATTTCCAGTACAAGACAAGAGTCCTGACATCTGCAGAAATACTCAGATGACTCTGAAATCATTGGACATAATCAAGGATGGACAAGAAACTAAATACAGGCAGACCCGAATTGATGCAAACGGAAACTAAGCATGTGCCAAGGACCAGGTTACCCAGAGAGAGGAACGAAAAATAACAAATAAAAAATGCAAATATATGTGTGTGTGTGCTATCTACAATTTGTTTCAGTCTGTTATTATATCAATATTTATTAATTCACTAAAAAAAACAATTATATCTAAAAAAATTTTTTAGGTATTGTAACTTATGGTACATAATTTACGTTAACGCCAGGCAGTTCAGTCTGGAGGGAGGTCAGGACGGGGTCAGGAGTCAAAACTGAGAGAGACAGTTAGCTAGTAGACAGAAGCAGGTTTGATGTTGAAAATACTTTGTGGCAAAACGCGAAAAGAAAAAAATAAACCTGAAGAGGAACCAAAGAAGAGGCAACGGGTGGCTTTTACAGAAAATTTGTTTGGCAGCCATCCTACTGCTTTGAGCCGGAGGCCCTAGATTTTCCCTGTTAGCCATTGAGAATGGATTCACAACCTCTCTGGATTTTGAAGACATTATTGAAGACTTTGTCTCATCAAAACCCAGGAGAAAGCATCTGTTAATGAAAGTTTTCTTTTTTCCAAATCTAAATCTGTATAAGTAAATGGGAGATTTAAAACATAAAATGCATATTGATTAAATGTATGATATAGGGCTATAGTTTCTATTAATATGGATTTCAATTTCAGGAACAAACTAAGTAAATTCAAATCTCAAACTGTTGTCTTTTATTTTATACATTGTATTATTTCTCCATAAGATGGTGATGATGCTGTCAAGGCATGTTTGTTTCTGCTGCGATGGAGGTCTGAGATGGTAGAAGGCTGAAGATGATTCCATGCTCCACACATGCTAAATGGTTTCCTCAGTAAGTGCTACTTTTATATAGTATTATTTGCTGTTGGGCAGTTTCTAAACGATTTTGATCAATTTAAAGAATTCATGTTTGTCTTATTGTTCTTATACTTTATCACAAGTGTGAATATTGTCTCAGAGGAAGGGATCAGAATGTTCCCCCAAATCTGTTTTCCATTGCTGTCTGAGAATGTCAGTAAATCAATGTGAAATAAATGTGTATCTGCTTCAAACATAAGTATTAAGTTAATCAATGATTGCTTATTTAAATTTGCTTACACAGTACAGCGTTCAGACAATCATCCAGACCAGTGGAGGAAACTGCTGAACAGTCCAGACTGTCAAAAGCCTTTCCAGCTAATAACATCTACAAAAACTCATTAGAATCAAAAAACCCTGTCAGGTTTAGAACAACATTTAATTTCTCTTTGGGATCAATAAAGTATTTTTGAATTGAGTAAAATAATTTTTTGTAATTTTAAGTACATTACCACATGATTTTGACTAGGCCATTTTAAAAATTATCCAGTTTATTTATATGTAGCCTGTCACGTTTCGGTGGTGTTGGTTAGAGGACCCAAATGCAGAGACGAGTTGGTTGAGATGAATTTAAGTGATTTAATAGGTTTTCAGGTTCTGAGGCAGGAGGTAAACAGGCTCTGAGACAGGAGTCAAAAATCCAACAAAAATATCTTAAGAACCAGAATCTAGGAGACATCAGGGAAAAACCAAAAACTAAGAACCAGGAAGAGACAAGGAAGGACAACAGAGAACTGACCAGAGGTTTGATGAGATGTAAGACGAGGATCCAGCAAACAGGAACTGAAGAGGGAGGGCTTTTAAAGGGGACAGAGACAGGAAGAGGGCTGATGAGGGAATTGAACACAGGTGAGAGCAGAACAGAAAACAGAGCAAGAGAAAGAGGACACAAGACGGCAGCAGAGGATAACAAATGAAAAGCTGGAAGACAGAAACTCATAAGAAAACATCAACAAAATAAAAATCAAATAACTAGAATAAAGAAACATGGTGAAAAGAAAACTAAACACTAGAAATCAAGGAGCAAAAGAAAAACATAACAGAAACAGAAACCTAACATAGCCCTTCCTCTATGTGCAGGGTTGTCGGGAGTTAAAGTTCCGCCTCGGTCTGAAATATTATTTTTTAGGTTCTAGGAGGGTTTTTTTTTATTGGTTTGGTCTGTCCATCCATCTTCCCACCGACTTGCCGACTTGCCTGTTTTTCCTGTTGCCTGCTTCTTTACTTGCTGATTGTTCTTCTTGCCCAGCCTGCATTTAGGCTACTACATCTTAGTAGGTTTAAAAAAAAAATCTTTCTTAGAATAATATATATAATGACGGTTATATTGGACCAAGTCTTTAATATTTGCCCTTTTATTAGGATAATTATCATTGATGATGTGTGAGTTTATTACACCTTAATGTTGGCTGCCTGTTGCATGTCAGAACTGATGTTTTCCTTAATAGTTTATCTAATTAAGACAGTTTCTCTTACCGGATACACAGCTATAATCTTCATTTTGTACGTGGCAAATATTTGGGAATGGAATGAGAGCGGTGCCCTTCAGCTAAGAACAAAGTGTAATATTTTGATAAGTCTGGAGCCATGGATGTCTCCTCATCTGTAAACATGTATGATGTAAAATGTGAGGATTTAGCAGACTGGACTTGTATAAAAGGCTTCTTTAACTGTTGATCGTGGCCACTTCAGGAAAAGTGAGCACGGTTGGTAAGCAGCTGCCTTTTGTAACCCTAAGCAGCTTCCCTGATCTGAGTAAGATTAAAATTAAAATCAAAATCTGTTGTCATGTCTCCTGGTTATTTAATAAATATAAGTTATGAAGCATTATTCAAAGTTTGTCCTGAGTGATCTGTTTTTAGGGAAAAGAACCAGAGAAATAAATTTTACAGTTAGGCCAAATTTAAATGCTACATGCACAAATTAATAAATAATGTTCTATAATAGTGTATAAAGAATAGAATAGAAAAGAACACAATACAATAGAAAATCACTTTATTGTCCCACAATGGGGAAATTCTGGTGTTTACCACAGCAAGAAGATTATAGAAAAATGGTCACACAAATATGGACCTTAGCATAATAACATAATAGTGAAGAGTTATAAGATAAACAATGAAATACTGTTCTGTAAAGTGTTTTAACAATATAAAAACTTTGCTCTTGGAGAATAAATAACCAATATGCAGCTATGGACATTTTTAAAGAAATGGATATTTGAAAATAGCAGCAACATCAGAGATGTGCAAAATGACGGCAGCATGTTATTTAACTGACTAAGGTAGAAACTGTGTAAAATCAGCACGAATGTAACAAATTCTTGAGGTTGTTGAGAACAGTGGTGGTTATAGAGCCTTGCAGTTGCTGGGAGGAAGGATCTGTGATAACGTTCCCTGGTGCATTTAGGGTGCAGCAGTCTGTTACTGAAGGAGCTCTCCAGCTCTGCAGCAGTTTCATGCATGGGGTGGGAGACACTATCCAACAGAGATGTTTATTTAGTTAGGAACCTTTTGTTTTCCAACTTCTGTAGTCCTTCTGAGTCCAAAGGGCCTTTCTGATCAGCTTATCCAGCCGCTTTCTCACATCTGCAGGTAAACCACTGCCACAACAGTCATAGAAGGTCTTCGGGAGCACCCCCTGCACTCCAAAAGACCTCAGTTTTCTCAGTCTTACAATATACAAGTACAATATATTTATTGTACTTGTAATTATTTATATAATAGAGAATGTTAAAACCAAAGCCACTTCCTTCTTTTTTTCCAATCAACAAATGTGTTCTACGGTATAGGCATTCCATTAAGTTGCTTTCAAAGAGCCAGCATTACATGGTTTTCTAATTGCAATAAAATTGTAAATGGTCTTATTTGAAATAGAGTGGTTTAATGTGATCTATGATATTAAAAAAATGCATTAAGTTTTGATCAAAGTTAGGATAAAAAAAACTATTTATAGCATATAGCACTTCTGTCTGCACACTTACACATTCCTTCAGTCATTTGTATTCTTCTTCATAATATTTTCCTCAATCAGCAGCCGAGTAGCTCCGATTAATGGCAAAAGTGAGAGTAATCTCCTCCTGAGTCATTAAACAGCTCTTGAATGAATAAAAAGGAAGATTTAGCCCAGATTGCAGTTCAGATCCCATAATATGTTCTTTTGCTGGACACATATATAATTCATGATGTTGTTAGTGATGCTAAGCATAAGTAGAAGACAGAAAAGTTAAATTCATACCATTCAAGAACATTTCAGTTCATAGCTACAATAATTGATGCTCTCTGTTTGAGCTGGAGACCACATATTTTCTCATGACTTTTAATAACTGGTGTAGACCATTTTAGTAGAGGGTTGTGACCGATCATGTCATGGAAACAGTTTCCTGAAATTAGACTGTAAAAACAACGGAACATATCAGACCTGAAGAAGAGAAAAAAGCTGCTATGTTTTGCCTGCTCCAGAAATTATTTTCACCACTGATAGAGATGTGCAAAAAGCCTTAAAATAAATTAACGTTTTTTTTTTTATTTTAATCAGACACTGAAAAATATTTACAAGATGCAATAACCAGGGTAAAAAAAAACAGTGCTCCACTCCTACTGTTAATACAACTGGAGCATACTAAGACATATTTCACCTGTGTTCTTGTCATCCAGAGACCTAAATATTTAGTACAGACAATTTTCCATTATTACCAATTGTGACCATTGGAGGCATTAGATAATGTCATATTTTGACAAGATCAAACCAAAAATTGGCTCACAGGTTTCATTGTAATACACAGTGATGACAGCAGTATGAGGCATGGATGCTTTCCTTAAGTACGAACAGTGAGGTTGGGCAAAGTTTAGAGGAAAAATAGGCGAAATTTGGGGCAATTCTGCAGGAAAACCTGTTAGAGTCTTCAGGTTCTGACACAGAGGTGTCAAGACTAAGGCCCCGTCCACACGAAGTCAAAACGAACACGAAACGCTAATATTTTCCAGAACGTTTGTCGTAAAGACGGAGACGTAAAATAAATGTGATCGACCACACGAATGCATGATAACGCTGCAAAATGTATGCCAGGCCTGTAAGTGGCGCTGTGGTGCCAAAGCAAAAATAGGCGAAAACAGGCAACGAAATATTGGGCATGCGTAGTAATATTTATACAACAACCAAACCGGAAAATGGCCCTGCGGGTCCATTTTCGTGGTTCAGTCAAATTGAGGTGATGAACTATGTCGTCTATATTGCTCTGTTCTTCCTGGAGATATTCCAGAAGAAGAAGATTCTGTTGTAAGCCCGACAGCAGGGTGAGTAGCATGAGCAGCAACCATTCAACACAGTACGGCGCCATTGTTGTTGTGATACTGTGTCGCGCATGCGTGTTTAGATGCGACGCTATGATGCATGCGTGTAAGAAAAAAAATGCGGTTAGAGCTTAAAGATGGAAACTCGAAAATGGTGTTTCAAAATCTTCCCACTCTGAAGGCTTAATAAGTTTACAGACCCCCGAAACGCCGGCTTCGTATGGATGAGAGGCTGGTTTGGTGAAAGATTTGTGCGTTTAGGCCAGGGTTTGACTTCGTGTGGACGGGGCCTAAGAAGAATAGGAACCAGTATTCGAGTCGGATAGACAGTTTGTCTTCTCAAAAGTTTATTAGAAACGGAACAGCAGCCAACAGGTTATGCATCTAAGGCAGGAACCTCTGCAGGAGGAGACAGCAGGTAAGTGACCACATCTGTATAACAGAGGATGATAATAAATGTGAGAGTCACTAACCTGGTCTTAAAGTTTATTCCAAGCCCAAAGGCTGAGGTTGGTTCCAGTCAGTCGGCTTCCAACAAGACGCAACAGGCGCCGCACAGAGAGTCCCAGAGGCTGATGTCTTGGAGGTTGGAAGACAGACAGTAGATCAGAACCGAGCAGAAGAAGGAAGGCAGGATAATTCAGAGGGCGAAGCCAAAGAAATTGTTGAGGACGTGCTCAGGAGTCTGGGCCAAGAGATCAGAGATCCGAAAACGTAGTGTAGGGGAATCCAGAAATGTGTCAGGAAACAGTTCCAGGTTCAGTTCACAGACAGAAAGACAGGTGGAGGTTTACCTTCCTTAGTAGAAGAATGACGCTAAATAAAAAGCTGATAAAAATGATAAAAATCATTTGCCTGCATGGCTGTGCCCCAATCCTAATCTAGATCTAATTGACAATCAGTAGGAAGTCTTAATAATCGATGTTTAAAGATGCTGCATCCAATCTAAAAGGTAGTTCAACAAAATATTGACTCAGAGATGCTGAATAAAAAATGTCTGATTTTTATTTGTTAAAAATGACTGAAGCCATTTATATCCGTAGGTTCACAACTATGTGCTTCTTTGTTTTGGTCTGTCATAAAAGTCCAAAAAAATAAAAGGTATAATATGACAAATGGAAAACTGAGCCTGAGTGCTTTGCTAAGGTGCTACCTGTGTACCTTCATGTCCTGTATTTTGTTAAAGATGGTTTCACTTTGGAACTTATGATCTAACAGAGAGGATGACAGCCTGTTTAAAACCCATGTCTAGAACATGTGTGCTCCCTTTCTACCACATTACCTCAGACTGGGTTCTAATAACCATCCTCCCTATAAATGTGTTTGAACAGGAGCCATGAGGTGAGTGTCATTACTGCTGCTCATTTGCAAGGTAAGGGGGGTGATCAAATGTGACAGTGGTGGAATTAGCTTTGTGCCGGCTCTCTGTCATTTCATCATAAACGGCTGCTCGGTAGGAGGCTGTGATTAAAAGGATACATAATGCGCTTCTGCACATTAAAGACTCCCTGCCCCACTTTTATGTTTTCCATACCTACTGCAGACACAAAGGCCTCGCTGTGCAGTGCACCGATCTGCCGCAGGGGAAGCATCCACATTTCTCCCTTTTTTTCCTCTAAGCTGATTGCTGATCTGAGTGATAAAATGGATGAAAGCATCCAGGTGGAAAGCCAATCATATAGAGATACCCTGTATTGCTTTTTCATTATAGCACACCTACATGAAATGGATGTTGCAGAAGGTTTAACCAAGCTGAGGCTATGTTTCTTCACTCTGACTCCAGAGTGTTATCTTCTGCTCCGAGCTGCCTGCTCCTTTATTGAGCAGTGTTAAAATCAATAGGCTCTGACCTTACCTCTGTCAGAGGCTTTGTTGGAGACCCCCAACCCACAGAGCAGGACACACTGTATCTCCCACTGTCTCCGCACAGCCTCTCGTTGTACTAAAGAGAGCTACTGGGAAGCATTTGAGTGCTTGTGGAGACTCTGATTCTGCTCAGCGAAAGGGTGATCCAAACAAGCTTTGATGATATGCTGCTTAGTTAACATATTTAAACATTTAAAAGGCTTTTTTTATAAGTGTCATCATCATTTATAAATGGGTGCCACCATCACAATGATGGCAAACCTCTAGGAATTTAAGAAGACCAAAGTTTGTTCTGTGACTGACTGTAAAACAAATATTTACAAAATGTTTAAAGCAAATATGTCAATTTTTATTTATTTTTTGGTTATCACAAGTATGTGTTGTATGAAACTGTTTGGAATTAATGTTGATCTATTATAATATGGCTACTAAAAATAATTTCAAGTCATTGTTCCATTCAATTGTCATAATAACCGCATTTAATATATGTAGAATAATACATTTACCAAGGGATATTAATTCATCTTTTTCCTATTTGAGCTAAATCCACAGAGACTCTGCTACACCATATTTATCAGTGGATTCCTACCAAATACTGGTGGCTCATGGGGATGTTTGTTATGTTTTATTTTGTCTTATTTGACCCAGAAGAGTCTATTATGATTTTGAATTTTTAGTCCATTCTTGACTAAATTAGACTCCACAACTCTGTTAAAAGTAAAGCTTTGATAAATCCTTTAAATAACCACAAACTTTGTATTATGTTAAAACTGCAAGTTTTTTTCTTTATACATGTTTATTTTAAATGTATGTTTGTTAGGACTCCAATCTGTGTGGTCTGTGTTTTTGTGTGTTTGTCTTCCTTCCTCCACCAGGCGGCGCCTGGTTCTGATTCTCCTCCTCACACACCTGCAAGGGGTTACCTCGTTAACAGAGTGCTCTTAAGCTGCTGACTGCCACTACCTCGACGCCAGTGTTTGCCAGTTTAGGGTACCCCTAGCCAAGCGGAGTTTTGCTGAGTCAAACTGAGTTTTTGTCAACCTGAGTCTTAATTTGTTTTTTTGTTTTTGCCTCTCGGTAGGAAGTCATCCTGCCAACTGGATTTTCGGACCTTCTCTCCCTGGAAGGATCTACTGAGCTTCAAACTGAGCTGGGGATACAAACCGGAGGTTTGGATCCACTTTCCCCCAAGGAATCGTTTGAGCTTCACAATGAGCAAGGGATTCATCTGCACCACAGTCCTTTCAAGTACCGCAGGAAAATTGAGTGGCAGTCAGTCTTCTCCGTTCATCTACAAGTAGGGTGACCACCTGCTAATAAGCCCAAGGGGGGACCAGGGGTATGTTTCTGGGGGACAAAGTGGGACACTGCTTGGTGCAATGGTGCCCCCACCTAACGGGCAGACTCACTGATAGAGGTTTACACATTTCTAGCACATATCACCTTACATGGTATATTAATAATGTCCTATTCCCATAAACATGTGTAATTGCTGATGTATGCTCATGAATAGGCCAACCAATGTGTATTTCTTTCTAAATAAAGATTCATAATACTTTGAACATTCAATGAACAGATGCACTTCCAATTTCGATTTAATTTAGCTATTCAATTTTATTTATTTTTTATTACAATTTATTCACTTTAAATAAATTATAATTTGAAATTAAAGGATTAACAGGAATTGTAGTTGCTCTACACCACAGGAACTGTAAAAAAAAAAAAAGGCTTAACTCACGACTCCAGAGGTTCACGGAACGAGAAGGGGGAGGAAGGATGGTGAACTTGGATGTTGTTTAAAGCAGGAACAGGAAAAAAAAAAACTGTTCAGTGTTCTGGGGACACCTTTACCATTGCTGGTGGAGATGCCTCACACTCAGTCTCTTTCTCCATCTTCTAATTGGAAAGCGCGCCTCTAAAAGTTTCTTCCCAGTTAATGCGCAGTTCCAACTGATATTTTACGCGAGCGCGCTTTTTTTTACGTCACCGCGCGTTCTGGCTGCATTCTTGGAAAATGTTTAGACCGGCCACTGATGATTCAAATCACAAAAAAGTGGTAGACAGACGTTTAAAAATTGACTCCGAGCTCTTGACAAAATCATGACAATGTTATTAAAAGGTTCCTTATTTCAGAATTGATATTGCATGTGTTACTTCCTGTATAACTGGTGACTTTACTGACCTTTAAATATAATTGAATGATAAGAAAAATAAAAAATAAATGAAAAAAACTATTTTTTTCATTAAGATCCACAATTTGATTCAAATAAGCATGGTTTTTTACGTCTTTGTTAAATTTTCAGATTATCACTTTCTGAGAAAACAACCATGTAACTGTTGCACTCTTTGCAGCTTTGATAACGCAGTTGTGTAAAAGTCAGGAGAAACCGAATCAGTGTCTGATATGAGAGTAAGGCTGGACCTTTGAGAGAGCATTTTCTCTCTGGCTCAGTACTTGCAGTTGTGTGGATGGATTAGACCGCATGTTGAGAAGCACACTAATAATTAATAGGAATCCAGAATATAAGCTGTTCCCTGTTGTGCATTCAGCTGCAGCGGGATATAAAAAGAGTCTGGATGGACAGAATTATATAAATGGTAAGACTAGTTAATGACATATGGATACCAATGTTGGAAAAACATTTGTTTCCTTTATGTTTTACTAACTCCCTCTGATCATCACCTGGCTTTACTAAATCTGGCTAATATATGGAACATGTTATTGCAGACATGCCGCAAACCACATGCTTGCATTCTCATATTCTACCAAAGATAAAAATAATTCAGTAACTAAAGCTTTATTTTGATAAAGGAATGCAAAAGTAATCATTACCCTTAAATTTCTTTCTATCTACCGTATGTCAGGTTACTAACACAAACACTTTTAGGGCACTAGTGGCCTTTAATTTTGAAAGACAGACAGAAAATTGTGAGTGAAGAGACAAGGAAGACCTGCATCAAAACAGGACGGAAGCATCGAGAACAGAGGCCTGCCGTCTGAACTCTGCACCATCATTGCACGCTGTATTTATCAAGATTGCATAACTGTAAAGTCAAACAAAAAGTAGCATGTAGCACTATAGCATCATGACTGAGGAGTGGCAAGCAAGGGAAATGCTTGCTGAGATTTGGAAAAAACACAGAAATGAAACTGGATTTAAGTGTGGCATCTGCACTGTGGGAGCCTTTTGGATTCAAACTGAATGACAAGTTTATTACTCATCGCAATAATTTCTGAGACAATTTACTATCAAGCAAAATTTGTTATTTTAACCAGGCTAAATGGGACTACATATAAGGAAAGAGCTGCAACCCAATAGTTTAGATCTGTATATATTTACGTGTTAGAATGGTCTACAGTCCAGAACTACTGTATATTCAACTGAAGCTGGGTCAAACTGTTTGTTTGGGTTCTAAATGGAATGAGTTCATTTTCCATATAATTTGACTGAGCAGGTGTTTTTTTTTGAGGACTGGCAAAAAGTTTTGGGCTCTAGATGTGCAAAACTGGTTGAAATACACCAAGAAAGAGCTGTAATTTAAGCAAAAGTGGTACTACAAATTATGAAGCAAATTCGATACAGAGGCAGTTAATTCTTTTTCAATTCATTATTATGGAAAAATAATAAAGCAATTTGGCTTAGCTTCCAATTTGCAATCAGGTGCTACTTGATCTATCACATAAGATCTGAACAAAATACATTGAGGTCTGTTATGATATGAGAAATGGATACTTTGACATGGCTATTTGTAACTGGGAAAAAAGCTATAGTCAACATTTTGTTTTTTAGTCTTGTGTCCATAGGAGAGCTGGTGATGATCTGTGGTCGTCTCCTCTTTTGTAGAATTGTTTAAATTCAGAACAATGTCTTTCCAGCAGAAAGTATTTTAAGGCCATGTGACAGCATTTCAATCAGCCCAGACTTTGACTAGACCAAACATAAACCTTCAGGACTTTTTGTTTGTTTCTTTAGTGGTATAACTGTACGTTTTCTTAGTGTGTTTTGAATCATTGCTTTGAAGAACTGATACCTATTTCTCTCTGTAGAAAAAATAGCTGAAGTAGATTTTTTTCCTGAGTTTTCTCAGTGTGGTGTAGCTTAGGATGTAAACACATTATGCAAGAAATGAAGCCTGATCTAAAAAAGGGGAAAAGAGTCGTTCTGTGATTTTAGCATTGTCACAATGGAGTTTAATTAGCCTATCAGAACAGTTACTGAACAAACAGTATGATGTTTAGCGCTGATTTGGATTGTTTCTACTTTTGCACGTGTTCAGTCCCCTCAGGGGAAAAAAGCTGGAGCATGTGAAATGTGAACTCGTGCCATCATTAATATTTAGTCAGTACTAGAGAGGACTTAAGGCACTCTGATAGTCTTTGACATAGGTTATATTAACTCGAAATGAGTGCATTGTGAGCTGCTTGAGTTGCTTGATACCAAATGTTACATGCTTGGCTGAGCAAATGACTGCAAGATTTTCATCAGCCTCTGCTGAAGACCGGGCTGCAATATTAAGATTTAACATTTCTGCTGACAAGCATTGGAGGAAGAGGCTGCTTTGTATTCCCTCTAGCCTGACTGAAGACCATCCAGCATCATATAAACTAGTAGGGAGAGTAGCACGCCATCAACAGGGCTGGCTGGCTGGCTGGCTGGCCCGACTGGCTCTGCCGTTCAGCTTCAAAGACCCGCCTGCAGGCATAGTTTCTAATATTGTCTCAGAGTCTGTTTTTCACAGAAGTACTGATGCATGACTGGCCTGAAAGAAACAGAGGAGAAACATCAAAAGTACTTTTGAAGTGTGTGAGGCTTGGTCAGACCACCGCTAAATGTTTCCACCTGAGTCCTGATTAATATATAGAACAACCTCTGGTATTGTTGCTTCATCCTGACAAATATTCAAAGATAAACATCCCGATCATGCTTTTTTTATACGTAGACAGACAGGATAAAAATGGCTGCAGAGAAGGTAAAAGGGGCAAGATGAGCAGCTACATTTGTCTGTGTGACACTCATGTCTGGGTTAGTTATATAGAGCTATATCAGTCAGTAGAGGTTTACTCAAATTCAATCACTGGGTTTACAAACATTATACAAAGCAGCCAGGGATGGAAGAAGTTTTTTTTTTTTTTTTTTATAAAGACAACAACAGAAGTTTTCCAGCATTTATTCCTTGAGCAGTCATTGAAATGGTGTGTCCTTACTTTTTGGATGTATACTTAAAATTACATCCTTTATCATTCCTTCCTTATGCCCTTTTTCTGTTTTCTATTGCCCTTTTCTTCTTTCCAACATCCCTTCATTCCCTTTATTGCTTACTAAGTGTTTACTGCCTTTGCTTTCTAGAATCATTATTTCTTCTTCCTTCCTTCCTTCCTTCCTTCCTTCCTTCCTTCCTTCCTTCCTTCCTTCCTTCCTTCCTTCCTTCCTTCCTTCCTTCCTTCCTTCCTTCCTTCCTTCCTTCCTTCCTTCCTCCCTCCCTTCCTTCCTTCCTTCCTTCCTTCCTTCCTTCCTTCCTTCCTTCCTTCCTTCCTTCCTTCCTTCCTTCCTTCCTTCCTTCCTTCCTTCCTTCCTTCCTTCCTTCCTTCCTTCCTTCCTACATTGTGTACAACCTCCTTACACTCCAGCCCCCTTCATCCATCTTTACCTATTGAAAGCCTACTTTCTTCAGGGACATCTGCTACAGTATAACCTCACTGTTTACTTTTGTGGTTATTTAAACAGACTTAAAGCATGGACCTTTTTGCATTAGAACCCTATTACCCTCAGAGAGAATAAGATCTGAGAGCCAGGGCTGCACACTGGGAAATGACTGGTCTGTCACGCTCTGCCTGACTTCCGTCGTTTATCCCCCTTAGTCCTCACCATGTTGTTTTTTTGACTGTCACTTTAGATTGGCCTCACAGTACAGTAAGCCTCTGCTCATATCTAATTGGAGAGACTAGAGACCCATCTTGAGCCCTGTGGTGTCTCTGAATGTGGCCACTCAAGCACTCAGAAACTCATTAAAATTGCAAACGCAGCCCTTTCCTGAGCCTGACATTTTTGTATCAAGTATCCCTGATGACTTTTATAAACATAGCCAACCTGATGAAATGTGCTGATTTTCACTATTTAAAATACACTTGTTCCATTTACAGGAACTCATTTATGTTATCATAAAACATGAGGGAGAAATGGCTTAACACTCCAGTAAGGTCATGATAACAAGTGGAGAATCCAAACTGGGATATTACGGCCATTTTAGCTTTTTGTTTTAACATTATTAATAATAATTGAACTTTGTTTATCTCACACTGGAGAAATTTAACTCTGCATTTAACCCATCCCTTTGGGGAGCAGTGGGCTGCCATTGTATGGCGCCAGGAGTCTTGCTCAGAGAGCCAGAGAGGCAGTCCGTGGGAGTTGGGCTTGAACTCAGAACCTCTGGGACCCAAGCGCCATGCCCTTAGCACTAGGCCACCAGTCCTCCCAATATCAGGCCTAATTTAAAACCTGGAATTAATTATGTGAATTAATTTAGATAAATTTAGCCGTAATATTATTGTTAATAGCAAACTAGTACTAGAGGAGTAGCAGTGGAGACAGTTATTGTTTATGTCAATAAAACATGCCCAGCTTTAATATGCATAGTTTTCTTTTGAGGAGATATCTACCACATTTAATTACATGGTAGAAACCAGGTCTTTTTTTTAAATCATGCTCAGAAAAAAGACAAGTAAAACACATCATACATTATCACACCCAGGCTGGTGTCTTCTGGTCATTATTATAACGAGCAATAAGACATTTACTGCAAAATGTATCAACATTCCTTTTCATTTGTAACATTCTATTCAATTCCGTCCTCTAAATCACCAATGTCTTAGTCAAGTTTTTATTCTCCTTTCAAACTTATATATTATTGCGGTGTATTCCTGGTTCCTGAACCAATCATAAGAGAGTTCCCAGGGTTACAAAAAAGTGCAAAATATGTTTTTTTAAAGTTCAAAAAAGAGCAGCAGCCTTTGATAAACATAGAAACCAGCAAGAAAACTGGATCAGACATACTCTTAACATTACCCAGGAAGTATTTCCACATCAACTTAGTGTGCCTAAATCATCTTCATTCGTCAGTTTTCATTTGAATGCACTCTGTGGTGTATAACAATTTTGTCATGACACAGGACAGAGGACGCAGTTTTCAGGCAAGATAGACAGTGGGATTACTCAAAAAGCGTTTATTTAAAAACAGAAAATCAGAGTAGCAGTGGCTAGGGCATCTAAGACTGGAACCTCTGGTTTACCAGTTCAGTCCATGCCCAGAGAAAGAGGTGGGCTGCCAACAAGATGAGAAGGGCGCTGCCCAGAGTGTCCCGGAGTATGCAGCCCTGGAGAACATGTAGGCGTCCCCAGCCAGGTCAGGCAAACAGATGAGAACAGGCAGGCTCAAAGGTCCAGGAGTCCACAGACAGTTCAGGCAAACCGTTCAGATGGGGACAGGTAAGCCCAGTGGTTGAGAGGCAGAACAGATCAGGATAAGGAAATCAGAAACACTAAGGAACGCTAAATACCTTCTCACCACTGGCACCTCAGAACGGGAATATCTGCCCATGATGACTGGATACAAGCCCCTTAAATAGAGAGAGGAGCAGGTGGATAAAATGAGCAGTGATTGGAAACTGGGCAGAGTTATACAGGTGAATGAAATGAATAATTAAGCCAGTCATCAGCTCCAAGATCATGACAGTTTTTTTTCCTCACAGCAAATGTGTTTATATGTTACATCCTACTAATATTAAAAAAACTGGATATTTGATTTTAAATGTGGGCTTACTGAAAGTATGTTTAACACCTGCCTACATTTTCTTAATCTAAGAAAAGACCTTATCAGAATAAATGTCTTGATTTAGTTAGAGTATTTTACATAGCTTGTGAGGGATGTTTTTTATTTTTCAAATGTAAGCTTACTTAATCGGTGATCTGCTGATGATCAACATGTTCCTTGGCTTGATCTCACAAAGTGATGGGTGGACATTACCCTTCAGGATTTACCACAAGAGCCCAGAGTGCATAATTTAATCCATTGGCTCATGATTATCACAATATTTTCAGAAATACTGTGGTAATTTTATATGAGAAGTAATAAGATACTCATTTCAAAAGGTTCCACTTTTCTCTATTCCAAAAGTCTTGAGGAATATTAAACATGAGGACTTTGTGTTGTGTTTGACAGCATTTGGTTTTGTGGCGGAAAGCTCCCATTCATCAATCCATACCCCAGTTTTCTTCTCATTATAGCAACATAAGCTTTATCCTGCCGGCTTCCGTAGTGTCGTGAACGCGCATGTGCGCGCTTTCAGGAAGTCCTATACACTACTGTTTATGCTCTAAAAACATTCTAAATGACTTTGTTTCGAGTAAATTCTGGATGCTACCCACTCAGGACACTTGGCATACATTGGACGAGCAGTATGGAGGAATATTGACACGTTTTTTGTGAACTTTTATGGACCTTTCTGTCTCGGGCGCCATAGACCTCCATTATTTGAATGTCAGCAGACAGCAAGAAGCCTCCAAGATCTCCAGATGCATTTGAGATATCAAAAAAGTACTCCAGAGTGTTGTTCAGCATGGGGGTGAGTAGAAAATGAAGGCTAATCATGTTTTGGGTGTACTATTCCTTTAACTACATAACGTTTTCTAAATGTTGATCTGCTTGGATTCGTTTTGGTAGGTCATTCACTATTAGGAGGGTTCCATCTTTTACCAGAGCCATAAAGCCCCAGAAATGCATTTGTAACCTTTCCTAGTCACTGACTTTGTTCTTATTAGTTCTGTAATTTCAGTAGATTTTAAAGATCATCTTGTTCAGTTTATTTTATTTATTGTTTCTACAGCTTTGTCACAAACTGAGCCTTAATGAAGTACTGAGATTTAGCCAAAAGATTGATTAAAATAGTTAATTCATGATTTAAGGGGAGCAGTAGTTACACTGTCTTATATGGTGAGCTTGGTTTCGGTAGCCCACAGTTCACATATGGGCTTTGCTTCTGCCTAAAGCATTTTATCTCTATTAGTTTTGTTCATCCAAAAACAGAGAATCATGTTTATGTTTTGTATCTGGAAGTGGACTTAAATCAGCTTCTTGGTTGTTGTTTTTTTTGAAGCTCTTAAGGATGCACCCAGCATATAAAGACAAACACTTATGCGCATCACTCAAACAAAAGGAGAATCTTAGTAGGGGCTCTCAGCACGTTTGTCACTCTGGCAGCGAAGCCTCCCATTCTGAGGATTGATGGCCTGTTTTTTTGCACAGGAGCTGCATGTCTCCCTGCTTTTGCTGCCTAGTAACTGTCAGATCCGGACTGCGATTTATGCAAATTGGCAGGCAAGGCCTTGTGGGTCAGCCGTGATACATGGTAAGACAATCATTGCAATAGTGTTCAAAGACAAGTCAACACTAACAGTCATCCTGCATATCCAACAAGGTCTGACTGCCAGTTGAGATACAATGAGATTGAAATGGTGTTAGTGTTAGAAACCAAGACAAAACTAACTTGTCATAAAGATTGAAATATAATGCCATAAATATAGTGCTATTTTGATTACTATAAGATCTCACAGGTGCAGTAATACAGTACATTGTCTTTTATTGATTATGACAAAAGCTATTAAATTATGAAACAAATAAACAGAAAATATGAATTACTATTTTATAAATATACATTATTTATTATGTACTAGGTCACAATGGTTAACTGAATTCAACATCTAGAATCAGTGTGAACAATTTCCACAGGGAAGAGGGATGTCTGCACATCAATTCAGTTTATAGCGCAAATTCACAGCCCATGTCATTTTAAGGCCTTTTGCATTCAGTTATATCATACAGATATATTCCAAGACAGGTTCATACAACACATTCCAACAGATTCCTGTTTTCAAAAAAGTTGTGGTGAGATTCAGTATATTTTTCCAATAGGGGGTTTTCAGGTGACGTCACGCTCACGTGACTACTCGTCCGCCATATGGGGTGGCAGTCGTTTCGCACCGTTGACCCTGCATTGTATGACGCCTTAGGCAGTATTGACAGTGAAAAATGGTGAAAACGTGTGTAATTGTTGGTTGCACGGCCCGTGGAGGTGGAGATCAACGCTCTTTCTATCGCATACCAGCCGTAATCGTGAATCAATGTGAAAAAACAAAACAGCTATCTGAACAACGCCGTCACCTATGGCTGACACGGATATCCAGGTCCGATTTGGACGGTGTTAAGCTGGAATACGCCAGAGTCTGCAGTGCTCACTTTGTCACAGGTAATTAACTGTCAATCATTTAAAACATGTAAGAATATATTAATAATAGGGCTTGGGCGTCATGACGTATTACTTTCCGTGGCCGCAATGTTGACTGCCTCCGCCGCCGCTACTCAGACTACTGCCTATGACTACCGCGTACTGGACTCCCTCTCTCAGCTGTGTTTTAATTTGATTAATTTCACCTTAACTTGAAAAGGCTCAAATATGTGAGAAACCCGGAGGCTTTAGGGAGGTTTGGCAGTTAACGTTACTAACCAAACCTTTGAAACACATAGCAGCTAGTTAAAAGTACATTACATGCCTGAGTGGTTGTTTGCACTAACGGTTAGCACTGTTTGCTGGCTTTATGAGCTGCAGCTCCTGAACCCATCCATACGTAAACTGCACATGAGACTCCAAGGACTTGTAGCTTTGGAACTGTTCTGAAGTATAGGCGCTCACACCACAATGGACTGTTGGAGCCGTCCTACCCCGACAGAATTTGCAGTCTACACTTCATCTCTGGTAAATACAACTTAATTTTGCACTGGTCATTGTTCTGCTTAAATAATTAAAGCCGCGAGCGACGTCGATCGGCCCTTCAGCCAAGCGCGTTCGCGCAACGCCGGCCGTTAGCCACCTAGCATAGCGAGCCCTGCGTCGGATTGTTTACATTTTTACCATCTTATTAAAACTCACCCGTCCACGTATGATGGCGATTTCCCTCATGTACATCACTTCGACATCTCGTACCCAACCAGATGTGAACTGGTTGTGAGCCTCTAGAGCCTTGTACGCTCTCATTTCCTCAAGAGTGTGCAGAGGGTTTTCACTGAACACCAGGTAATGAACAATGTCGCCGTGCTCTACATTTGGCCAATCATCTGGATTAGTGCTAAACAAGGCACCGTGGAGGGCATAGGGGTCCATATGGTCGATCACGGAACATTTCCACAGATATGTTCCATGATCTGGTGGCTCTAGCGTGCTGGCGTACTTATCCATTCGCGACATGATATATATGATATACGATAATATGCCACCCAAGATGGCGGACCGGAAGCTGGCCAGTGACGTCACTGAAAACCCCCTATTGGTGAAAAAGTTTTCAATCTAACGGAATTTTGCCGATTGCATTAGGTCACTACATGCATTCACTCCTCTTGGATGAGGATGTCAGAAGACAGTACTGCATTGTATATGTATTGCAGAAATCTCTCATACCCAGCATGTGTGTAGTAAGGGGAAAGAAAAACTCCCCTTTGAGAGGAAGAAACCTGCAAAACCAGGATCGATGAGTGGCCTTTTATTCCAGCTGACAACGGTTTGAGAAAACAGAGCACACACAAACAGAAAACAGAAGCGCTGATTAAGCAGTAGTTTCTATGCCAAAGAAAAATGTAAAAGGTTAATTGTTATAGTAGGTCCTTTACTGGCTTTATCTATGAGAGAGAAACGACTAAGCAGGTGAGCTCTGAGCCACTTTTTTGAGGATAAAAGTCAGCACATACAGTAAGTCGTGGTCAAAGCTCAATCAGTAGTTATCAGAAACAGTGTTGCTTCCATTTAAGCTGCTTGCAGCTCAGCTACAGTCTGCACTATGATGCCATTTCTTTAGGTCATAATTTACACTGTGTGCGATCTGATCTGCTCAGCTGCCAAGCCTGGAGGTGCTCAGAGAAGCATGCACAGATCCACAATAAAAGAAAATAATCAATGTGATAGTCAGACCAAAACAACTGGAATGGAGACATAGAACAGCAGTTAAAACTATCTCGTTTTTTGGTTTGGCTGTTCATTTACATTCAGATATTTTCAGGGGTTTTGTCTTACAATGGAGGAATTATCTTAGTTTTTAATTCATTGCATTTCAAGTGTATCTAAGGGTACATACATATACAGTGAATAACCACAAACTAACTATGGCATCATACATATGTGTATATTTATTATTAAATGTATAGATTTATTATTAAGTGAAGATTCCAAGGAAGTCTTAAGTGAATTATTCGGAAAATATGAATGCAGTGAATGGTTTTTCTGCTGGATCAGTGAGTTGGACTTGGCTTCAAGCAAAAATAGAATTGAGTCAAATTTGGGTATATTGACAGACAAGCTACTGCTGTGCATAAGCCTTGTAAAAAGTTTTATACACCAAAATGGGTGCATATTTGCTGCTGCGTTTGGATCACAGTGAAACCAAGTTGCAAGGAGCCTAAATTAGGATTTAGACATTCATTTCCGGGGCAACGTGTATCATTTCTAGAAGTAGAACATGAAGATGTTTCCAACAGTAGCTTAGCCAAAATTTTTCTCCAGGATTATAGCTCAGCCAAACAGAATGTCAGGACAGATGTGGCCACAATGAAAACAATAACAGAGAGAATACAAAGTTAAAAGTCGATATAACAGCAAGTAATACAGAATTGGAGAGCAATAGGGGAAAAAATTACAGAACGATAGAAAGTGAACATCATGTCCTCCAGCAGCTCAAACCTATAGCAGCATGAGAACAGAGATAGCCCAAGCTACTCTAACTATAAACATTATCAAAAAAGGAATGTTTTAAGCCTAGCACTTAAAGTACACAGGGTGTCTTTTTCACTGACTAGCCTGACAGATAGAAGATCTGCCTTCCACTGCACTTTCAGAAACTGTAGTAAACCTGCATTTTGAAAGTAAAGAGCTATTTTTAGAACATAAGGAATAATATATGATGGAGCTTTTTTGAAATGAAGAAGAATATTTAATTCTATTTTATTCTGGCTTTTAAGATTCACATCAATTTTTAATCCAAAATTGATTTTCTGTTGAGATTTTAGGGAGTTTTTTCCCCTTATTTTTACAACTTTGGTTTTTGCTTTTGGTTTAACTCATACGCGGTTGTCCTTTAGACCAATGACATTTTTTTACCTTTACAGTTTTACTTTAACAGTCATTTTAAAAACGAAGGTGTTTCATTTTATCCCATATTGAGATGGCATAACAGCTATCAAATGTGAGATCAGGGGGTCTACAAATTGCAACCCCAGAGCTCTTTGGCCAACTTAATACACCGTATTAATACTTTGTTATTTAGTTTTGTACCACCATGAAAAGGTTTGTCCATATTTAAACGGATATTGTAAGCTCAGGTGTTGCAGGTGGCATTGGGCGTGGGTCCATGACATTGCCATCCTTTGATACAAACAGTTGGTCTTTCTATCCCTGCAACAGCTGTGCTCGTTTGGTGCCTGGCACACTTTAATTAGAGTGAATACATTAGGTCTGTGTGAGATCTTGCTACCTGGCAAGAGGTTGAAGCGGGGCAGGGACAGCGAAGCGACAGGCTGCATTGGTGGTACACTAGAGCCCTGCTGTAATGACCCTGCCAGGCTGGCACAACACTTTCACCTGGGGGGAATGCTGCGTCTTTCCAATGACAGATGGAGGGCTGCAGAGACATAGGAACTCTGCTGGATCACTGCAGTTTCACACTGCAACTATTAGAGCTGACAGTCTGCCAAATATGCCAACAAGTCTGTGTGTTGGTCCCACCTTTTCCTGGTAAGTAAAAGGAAATGGACACACAGCCAAAACACCAAGCACATTTTGAACCACAGTCATTAAGTATAAGTGGTTGTGTTGGGAGGAAGTTAAAGGTACTGTGAGTTCTCAGTTTTATTCACTTCTTTGTTATCATTTACGCTACAGTACAATCCATAACTCAAAATAGTGTGTACTTTATCATGAGAAAAAAAACCTCAATAGGTTTATATAATAAGTTTTCCTTTAACATTTACATGTGACAAAATGTACTGAGATGCATTGAATTTTACAGACTTATTTTGGTAATGGAAACAATTCTAAAATTAATTTCAAACTATTTATTTCCATGACTGTGAAGGTTATTTATTAAAATTTAGCAGGCACTTAAAAACTTTTCAGAAATAAAATATACTTCATCAAGGGAAACTGCTTAAATGCTTTTTCTTAAAAATATCAAAAACTGTAGTGACATCGACTGATCTTTTTTAAGATTTCATCAAAAACCTTTGGAATATTTTGTCCAGCAATACTCAATAGTCCATAAATAGTGGCAATAAAAAAAATTGCCACTATTAAACAAAATTTTTTATTATTTCTGTACAGAAACTCTGAGCACTCATCTGAAAACGTTATCTACAACTGTAAATGCAAGTATTTTTGACATGCAGTATTAGTGGGTGAAAACATGAATGTGTAGTGATTTGGGCTTTCACAGCACCCACTTGAGTAAGGTGGGTGCTAAATAGTTTTGATTCCATTTTTTCCCCTACTGCAGATAAACGTGCATGTGTGTGTTGCATGATGTGAATGCATTAACTAACTGTGGTGATTCATTTTCACTGAGAGACATATGGATTTGCTTTTTTTGTAATTAAAAATTAAGTCTTTTTTATTATTATTTCTGTCTGTTCTTGCAGAGAAGATAAGTGTCCCTAACTTGACTGCTAACTGCTACTCATTAAGATTATTGCTCTGAGTGCTGAGCAGTAAATGAAAGGGACTCAGATGAGCCCATTAGCGATCACTTCCTGTTTGCTCTCATTTCCATTTTGTGTAATGAAAATGAACTGACTTCCTCACTGAGGTAGCTCTAACATACAACACCCAACAGAAATGAGCAAAACATGATCCATTCACCGATCTCCTCCACATTACCTGCTTTATCTTTCTATGCATATCCTTTGTTTGTTCTATCCTGTATTTCCAATTTGTGTACACCCTTAACGTGCCACTAATCCATCAAGAGACAACACTGTAGGACAAACATTTAAACTTCCACTTTAAGATAATTTGGAATTTTATTTTAATCCAACAAATTATTATTATTTTTTTTTTTTTGCATGTTAGAAGGATAAAAAAAATGTTTTTTTTTTTTTAAATCTAGAATTTCTTATTTCATTACATTTATTTTTACACTGTCTGAGAAATTGTTGATCCGTGCTGTGTAACACTGTAACTTTGGACCCATTTAGCTAAATTTTTGATAAATCAACTGATATTTTTAGGTCAATATACAGCACTCCTTATTTATCAATTCTCTTTAACTGTAACTTCAGAGGGTCAGATCTGAAGGAGTTGTGACCTAGAGCTTCACTTTAAAGGTATAGTGGAGGATGTTCTTTTTCCAGGTGGATCATCAAAACAAGTGGTCCACTTAATTGTCAATTATTCTGGTGATATGTTTACGTAAGCCTGTCCTAAGTGCTTGTCCCCATTTTCACATTTCGGTGGTGAGTCTGACATAGTGGAAAAATAGCAAATCTTGTCATAGAAAGTAAGCTTGTATGAGTGATGCAAACTGCAACTTTTAAACAGAGAGTGCACGAGGAGAAATGGGCTCATGCATGTTCTCACATGGGTTTTAATAGGCGTTCCTTCTCTGGAGTGGGTACAGGGTTTTGCATGTGCATATTTTAAAAAGTTGAAAGGGCGGATCTTTTCAAAAATTCATGAAAATCCTCCACCATACCTTTAAGGCTGTCTAAGCTTCCCATCAAAATGATTTATAAGTAAAGATTTTTAAATTGTCTGTTTGTTTTTTTTTTATTCAAAAGGCCCCACACCTGACGATGAAATAATAATTGTGATTAAAACAGATCTTACACTGTGTGATGTGCAGCTAAATGACGACCACAGCACACCACACAGAGTGGTTTCACCCATTGGCAGTTTCTGATATGGGCGACACTAAGTAATATATATGGCAGCATCGGCACAAAATCCCCCAACCACACGCAAGCCCTAACCCATCCCCGACCACAAATGCACCACCACTGGGCACTAGGGGCACGATGAATGAAAAACAAAAAACAAATAAAGAATGTATTTCTTTTATATAACAGCTTTTGTGCATATGAATCTATAGCAGAGGCATATTACAGATGAGCCCCCTCACCACAACCACCACCACACACAGCCCACTCCTCCTTTCTGCATCCTCTCACTGCCTCCAGGTGCTCCAATGTGCATTCCCTCAAGCGAAAGAGACTGTTTGAGCAGGAGTGAGTGTTTATATGGAGGAGCAGTGGTGCTAAATATGGACTCAAATTAAAGGAAGCTCTCAGGAACTTAAAAAAGGAAGTGAAAGAGGGAGAAGGAGATAGATGTCGTGGTGAAAGGAAACTTCTCCAAGTGGCTAAAAGATGGCAGGTAAATGAAGTATAGTAGCTGGAGAATCTGTGTGAAGGCGTGCACATATTTGTTAGTTTAAACTGCTGCAAGTAAAATTTACTGTAGTCTTGACTTAGACTTATACAACTATTATTGTGATTTTGTATACACATAGTGTATACTTAACAAATCAGTTGTTTCGTACAGCTTTCAGACAGTAGATGAGCAGCAGCATTGAACATAATATTTCCATTCCATCAAGTACAGCAGTGATCAAATGGAAACTGTGCACAATATTTACATATCTCCACTTTAGAAATCAAAATGTGCTCACCCTAATTCTTATATAATATCAGTGCTGTTGTGATGTATCAGATAAGTCTAATTAGATTAAAATTGTAATTAAAATCTAATGTCTTTATATGTTGTTTTGCTGCTTTAGTTTTGAAACCATACAAATTACACATCTGGTTTGCGTTTGTATGTGATTTGGCTGTGAAACATGTAACTTAAAACACGTAAGCCTAGAAAATGTCTGAAATGTGTAAACTATTTCCATGTGGGAATAAACTGCATTTCATAACATATGCTTAAGTCTTCTGAGGTGGCTTAATGTCATCATTCTGATGCTGACCAGAATGCATTAAGACTTTCTTATATTTAACAAACTTCATTTCACTCAAGTATGAGGAAGGAGAGAAAGAAGGGAAGAGTGATTAACAAATGGTTAAGGGAACAGGTTGGTCTAATACTGGGTGGAAATGTAGGACAAGCCATCTGATATCAAGTGATTCCTCAATATTTTTTATGTTGAAAACATAAGCAAGATGTGCAATTTTTTTCGAACCTATTTAATAATATTTGTTTGATAATATTACTTAGTGACGAAGAACACAAACAGAAAGACACAAGATCAGTGAAGAATAATGTTTTGGATAAAATGCATTTTTAAGAGTAGTTGTAATGCAAACATTTTTTCTCTTGTACTTTAGTAATATTATCATAAAGTAACAATACTCTTACAGTAAATAGATAATGTACTATAAACTGTGTTATAATCTTGGGATCGGTTTTCTGTGGGATTTCCCTCTTAGCTTTGTCGTTAGCCCACCTATGCTGCCTCTCTTGTGCCGTCTCGCACATCGCTTCCTCCGGCCTTGCCTGGTCAGTGACCCCTCTCTTGTTTTGTTTACATCCATTCGTAGCACTCCGCAGCTTTTTAAATGGTCAAGAGTGGGTGTATATAAAGCATTTTGTGACCGTGGGTGTTGGTGGTTGTAGATGCGGGATCGATGCCGGGTTTTTAGGGTTCTGAATGGCATATTTTGTGGAATTAGGCCGCTTCAGCCAGGCGCCGCCTCGAAGAATTTCTGATAAGTTTCGATTAAATAAACATGACCAACAAAGAAGAAAAAAATTAGATGCTTTATTAGCTGTTTTTGAGAGAGGGGAAATCATTACAATAAGAAAAGGAGTGGAGAAGGTGCGAGCAGTGGCTCTCCTTGCTACAGTGGTGAGTTGTTGTGTTTCTTTCTTTAGGAAACACTTTCTGAATGGCTACACATCACTTTTACCAGGCTGTGTCCTCATACAAGCTTGGGGAACGCCACGCACTGCATCAGACCAACACCATCCAGCATGTTGGGTTTACCCAATTTGCAATCAGAACAGTCCCTACAATCTTCTTAGCAGACCCAGTAACTTTTACCACATTACGCACAGCAGGATTATCTCCCTGATAATTGGTGCCTCCCCCTCCGAGAGGTCCTGGTAATTGGGGAACAGAAAGCTTTACAGTGACATAGGAACCATTTGAAATGTGCATGTGTGTGGGAGTGTGTGTTTAGAAAAGTCTCTTATTTTTAAAAATATCAATTTTCACCTCTGTTTCACATGTCTAAAGTTCAGTCATCTTTAAAATAGCTTCAGCCGAACCACTAATTCTGGTTCCATGGGAGGAATTTAACTACGGTATGTTTAAGCGTCTTTACTGCAATAACTTTAAAAGGCTCCACAGCAAACGCTAAACATATTTGTTTCCAAAGGAATGTAAATGTAATTAATAGAAAAACGCAGTTTAAACTCTCAGCAGTGGAATCAGAAAGCAAACAGAAATCATAAATGCTCTGACCCTATATCTAGTTCACAACTGACTGCTTTACAACTGTTTTTAATCTACCAGTGTCTCAGCTGCACCCAATCAGTTAATAGACAGCTAAAGTATCAATTTTGTCTCTATATACCAATCATCTTCTTATCCAGCAGCAAAAAAAGACCATAATGGAGAACTGCATTTGAACAACATAATGTAAAAGCTTTCATTCTTTGGTAATTTCTTTCACCTAAATATTAAATCCAGCCTGAAAAAAAAATGTTTTTACAGAATGAAAACATTCTTCCAGGGTAATTATTGGCTTTGTCCAGGTGGTATACAGTTTTCTGGTGGTAAAGCAAAGTAAAGTGGATTTCTCCTAAATGTTTGTTTATTTGAGCAGTCTTTTAACATGACCAGAGGGGCGCATTTATGAAAAGGCAATGTAAAAAATGTTTTAAGCAAAAGCCCGACATAGTGCAATGTTAGAGGGGCCAACATTAGCTTGACCATTTTTCAGCTGCCACAAGTTTCATTTTCTTACTCTTGTGTGGAGCTTGAGGTGCACTTATGGCTAGTCTTTTATGAGCCATCTTTACAAACTGTGAGTGTGCAGCACAGTTTGTGCAGAGTTTGGGAGTTTGTAGAGACAATCATGTAAAACAGAGGAAAGCCCATTTTACATGTCTGACAATTATAAGGGTCTGTATGTGGAAAAAATACAAAAATGTATGTTTTAAACTTGAGCATTGACCTTTAATTACATGATCTAAGTAGTCGTTATCAAAACAGATATCAGACAAGTTTTTGGTTCTCTGATCTTAATTTATCATGCTGGATATTATTTTATTATATTTATTATATTTTATCATTATATAAAAATAAAAAAAAACAACAGCAATAAAAAAAAAAGTTTAAACTGTAAATTTACAGTCATAGGTTTATATAACTGTTTTTATATATGTATTTATATTATTTTATAAATTTTTTTTATTTATTTTTACTATTTTTCTGCACTTTAAAAAAAATGAAATTGTCCAGGGAGCTGTTCCACACGAAATTTCTTTTTGTTTTACACTTGTGTAAACAAAATGACAAATAAAATCAGTCTAAGTCTTAGATATGGTGTTGTCTTTAAGCGCTTCTCTATCACTTTTTGATCTACTGGTCAAAAGTTATTTTCTGTCAGATTTCAAAAAATGAAGGGATACCATTTAGATTTGCAACAGTGCAGTGTTGACAGTGTCCTTAATGTGGAGGCTACAGGTCTTTGTCAAGTTTTGCATTGTTACTTTAACATTTAGTTCCCCTTTTTTCAAACAATATTTTTTTGTTTTGTTTTTTTGAAATGATGCTCTTTGTTAGATAAACCTTCTTGTTATTTGAGGATGATTGGAACTGAGTGAAGGAGTTACTTTAGTGCAAATGTAGTTGTAAATATCTATTTTGTGGTAGATTTAGCATAGTGATGAAAGAACATTTCACCCCAGTGACCAAGGTTAGTAAGTGGAGAGAGAATTCATGGCTTTGAATTTTCAGAATATCAGTTTCTATATTTACGCAGCAGATATGCTTTTATTCATTTTAATCTTAGTTCAATAATTAAACAGTTACTCAGGTCTCTCATCTAAACAGGGCCGCTACCGTTCTAGTTAAACCCTCTAATAAAAACATTTTTCATGTTCTTTCCTTTAAAAGTATTGGGTCCTAGTTGCCAGTTGTCTCCAGTGGCAGTGTTTCAGTCCGCAGTGAGGGGAGTTCTTGTGTCTGGTATGTGTTAGTGACATAACTGATAACAAATGAAAGCTGTATCACACACCCTGAGGCAAATACTTGTGGTTGGGCTAGAAACTTACTTGCAGCAAGAAAACAGGGAGGATAACCAACCATTACCATAGGAGAAAATGTGTATTAGTGACTAGGTTAGGAGGAAACAGAGGCTGCTCTTAATTTGCACAGCCCATATGCCATCCAAAAGTACTTACATTTAATTGGGGACAAGCATGCACAACCTCCTGAAGGTTGTATAAGCAGTGATGCTACGTTGAAATCTTTAACAGGCAAGGTCGTATTGGCAAACCGACAAGAGGAGCATTATAATGTAATGCTCTGTATTCTGTGACACTGACCCTTTTCTCTGCAACAGCATCAATCTTCTCAGTGTCACTCACAGTGTCATATCCACACTGAGCAAAAATCCTCCATGATCTGACTTGTAACAAACATAAAGAAAGTCATCTTTACTCCCACCCATTATAATGAACATTTTATTGCTGCCACCCTCCCACCACCGCCACACCAAGTCTCATTTCATGTTTTCCCCCTGAGGAGGAGAAAAAGGAACAACAGATGATGAGACTTTTCACTCAAACCAAAAGCCATGTGGAGAGGTGCTCCTTTGAGGTGATAGCAAACGCAGATGTGAAGGAAAGGCTTTGCCAGAGAGGGCTGATGTAACAGTTTGCTGCGGGTTTCTGGTGCTCATTTTATTCACTCCTTACAAGCTGTGCAGCGTTGTCAGGGGAGCCGTTAGCTCGGGCATGTGTGTTTGTGGGCGTATGAAAAAAACATGTGGAGGAACATCGAGCACCTGAGCTCGAAGGAGCTGCAAAAAAACACGGTTACTATGGATATGGCGCATTATTACATGATACAAATAAAAGTTTTGGAAAGTATTTATGTAACATGATTGTATGAAGTTAGAAATCATTTATATTTAATTAATTTATTTTTTTCCAAAGTTATATTTATTTGTTTTTTTTGCAATTAGAAGGTTGTTTAGCTGGATTTATCTGACTTTTAAGCCATTCTCTTGCATTTTTTCCACAGCTTCACACTAAAATGTCAAAATTAAATGTATTTAGACTTTGATTGGTCCATTTTAAAACTTGAAACCGTTCATCTTTAGTTCCGGCTCTATGTTTATATTCTGTTTCTTCTAACAGATATTTTCTATTCCCGCACTTATTAGGAGCTCTGTGACAAAGGAAAAGAGCTTCCAAACAGCATGATACTGACACATCTGTTTCACTCTAGGTTTAGGGTTAGTGTTTATGAGGATTTTTTGTTATTGTTGCATAGAATATACTCCTACTGTAAATAGTTTGTCTAATGCATCTGACCAAAGCACAGTCTTAATTTCACACAACCTTTGTTTACTCTTATAAAAATAACCCCAAACACCAAGAAAGTTCCTTTTAAAATACTCAAGAGGTATGAATACCTTCCCAAGGCTCTTTATTTTTTTTTATTGCCAAAGGCAGTTAAATTAGGTCTTTTTACTCATTTAACTGATATTGTTTCGTTTTCGACAACTATATGATCATTTCAGCTCAAAATATAATTGGTAGGGCCTCTTTATTCCCATTTCCTGAATATTAATCTTTGTTTGTCTCATCAGTTGAGACATTAAGTCATGTGTTTGTGTGCTTGATGATATATATGAAGACAACACAATCTCTCACGCACTAATGGGACTTTTTTTTTACTGCTCCTCAAAGCTTTGAGTGCTTTATAACTGTGTAATTAATTGCACAAAATTTATATAATTTACCTTCAAATATTAAAAGAAATATTTTACACTTGTGTTGGTTAAACAGCCACACAACCTCCATCAACCTATTCACGGCTGCATCAGAATAATTTTGACTTGCAGGAGCCTTAAAGCTACAGTGTGTAATTATTACAGGGATATACAGTCAGAAATGTAATATATTATACATAACTATGTTATTTATCATCATCTACGAGTTCAGCCTCTTAACCTTAATATTTGCGTTGCCTTAGAATTCGTTATTTATAATTACATAGGAGCGGGTCTCGCAGCCATGGAGGCAGACATCTTTGCGCTACGGCAGCGCAGAGCCAACAAACTAGCGATTGCAAGATCGCCAAAAACGTCACAACGATGTAGAAAAAATAACGGGTATATTTATTATCTTAAGTCTACATGAAATCTATACCCTACACAGACTAATGAAATACTGTCTGTAAAATTATCTATGTAAACAAACCTCATCACTTGAGAAGGTAGGCGATGCGGACGTCGTGGAAGACATTTTGTCCCGTAACGCTCGCCGTACTGTTGGGGCGGAGAAGCAGTGGGGGGGAGATGTTCATGTTGCTGCAGTCTGACCGCTAGATGTCGCTAAAAGTTACACACTGTAGCTTTAATATCTACTAGCAAAATGATATTTACATTTATTTTAAAAAAGGACTTCATCATCAGAAGAATATGCATTTCTAATCTACGTTTAAGTTTGAATCCTTTTTAAAGAGTTGTTAATAAATAAGAATTTAAGCAGATCCACAAACAGAAGAAAGATTATGAATGGGTATTCACAGTCAAATAAGATATGATGTCTTCTTTGCATTTTACGTCGTAGATGTTCTCTGAGGACACTGTTTCAAAGAGAAGAGGACAAGTTATACTTAGACCTAGATGAAAGTGTGTTCTGATTTTCTTCACCAAACGACCGATGTACAAAAGTAATTTAGGTCAAATCGTGTTTAAATTGTCTGCTTATTCATATTCTAAAAGCTTCCTACTAATGGAATTAGTCACAAGTTTGATTGGAGGGTGTTAGCATAGAGTCTTAAGGTGAAGGAGATAATTATTCACCTTTTACGTCATCTTTACGTCATCTTCTGCTCTACTCTCAAACAAAATGTAGAATGTTCTAATAAGAAAAGCAATTTTTTAATTTAATTGAGTGTGTTGACCAGTCTTATTAAGATGGATTATTGTTATTTATATAGATTTGACACATATCAGTCATCATCCACTGGGCTAAACTATCAATAGATCTGGATTGTTTATGTAAATGTAGTATTTTTAGGTGTTTTAGTGTTTACTATTGATCTATGCGTTGCAACATTTTAACCCAGTTAAGCTGAGTACATAGGGGCAAGGCTCAGATCTAACAAAAACCTGCTACAGCTGAAGCTGAAGGACAAAAAGCTGTTTAATATAGTGTATATCCTTTAGGGATTTCTTTAGCCTGCTGGACTCCCTGCCTTCCCGCTCATCCACTCGTCTCCCCGCCCTTGAGACGTCCTTGGATAAAAACCAACCACTCTGGGTGGATGTAATTCTGGAGATACATGGTAAACTCTTGACCCGTCTGTGTCGTGGCCTCTCTGTTAGATGCTATTACGTGGGACTCTAATAGTGGCTGACATTCATTTGCCCACTAAGGCTATCACCTTCTCCATTAGAGCGCTGATTTCAGTCTCTGTTTTTGAACTTGTGCCACCGAAGGATGCGCTCATGTTCAACAAAATCCAGGGTGAGGTAACCGTTCACACTGCAAAAATAATAAATAATCCTGCAGGAAAAGTGCTGGGGCTCTGTCTCCTGTGTACTGTAAAGAAAGTAGACACCAAGAGACACTGAAGTTCAGAGGTGCCACTGCTGGATTAATCTGGGTTATCCAGGAGTTTAGACACTCGGCATTTAGCAGCTCTGAAATCTTTTGGAAGTAGATTAAAGTCTTCTTTTTCTGCAACAATTTTTTATGAGGTCAGGTCAGGTTTGACCTCATCATTTTTAATATAAGGTCAAACCTAATTATAAGAAAAAAACTAAATATAAGAAAGAAAAACATATGAACCCACATGTTTCGGTCTCATGGCTTTAACAAAGTTTATATAAGACTAATTATGATTTTCTTTCATGTTAACATTTTTCTTCCAACTGTTCCATAAAGTATACAGCTAATAGCTTTCCTGTTAAAAGTTTCTCCTACCTGAACATAAGATATACCATTGGCCATAATTTCTCTGTAGGTTGGCAAATATTTTTTTTTTCCAGTTTCTATTAGTCAAAAGAACAACAGGCTACTGATGATTCAGCAAAAATGACTTTCATGTATACATGGTTTTCTCCAGGAACTTGGGCTTCCTTCCATGGTTCAAAAACTGTAAGTGTTAGGTAAATTGGTTAGTTTGTTAACTTAAATGTCCCTCAGTTATGAGTATATGTTTGCAGTGCTTGATAATATGGCCAAAACTTTCAGAATATATGTTTCTTAATCTTTTTGAACGCGTGGCAATTTTGATGTCAACAAAATACAGCTCCCCACAACAGCTGCCATGAAAAACTTGTTTGTGTCCTTTCAGCTGTTCCCTTATTAAGGCTCACCACAGCAAGACATTAAGACTTGATCCTCAGACCAGGAAGGTTCCCCACATGCCAGTCAAAGACTTAAACTACTTCCTCATGGGGTCTCCCTAGATATCTGAACAACTGTATGCCAATAATTTTGTCACGTTTATAAAAGTCCCCCAATATAACAAATTTGAAATACTAGCCTTAAAAAAAACATATAAAACTACATAGAACCTGGGATGCATCCTGAGCCAACATAGCCTCTAATGTTCTTTGTGGCCCTAAAAGAAGGGGGGGGGGGGGGGTGAATATAAATGCAAATCATGCTATTTATAATTTTTCTAGTTAAAATAAATAAAATATAATTTTCTTTCTTCCTCACAGTTTTGAATAAATAAACAGATACTTCATTTACCTTGATGAAATGTGGAGAAGATCAAGGTTTGCATTTCTTTGTTTTTGGTTGCAGTGTTGTATTTGTATCTGTTCCATTATAATGCTTCTGCATTTGTTTCCTTTTGATTTGCAAGGTGTAACACATCTACAGATCATTTGACTTCTGGCCCTCTAAGAAATGGCCATAGTCCATTTATAAAATGGGTAAAAATCAATATTTTTGTATTAACAGTGGATGAAATAATTACCCCCTTTTATCTCCACAAAGACATTTTGCTTCTCTCAGCTGATTCTTTTTTCTCTCTTGGCCCCAGGATGCAGTCTGTTTACTTTGAGCTAAATTTGGCAACACTAATGTTCTCTGATTCAAAATGTAATCTAGATAGGTGAATATGGTCTTGTCTCTATTAGTTACTCCATGACATCTCAGTCTACTGGTCCAAAGTGGATCAGATTCAGAAACATGTAGGGATTCTGCTTCATTTAGTGACAGTGCAGTGTTGCAAGTGGCCTATCTGGACTCTACAGGTCTAGCACAGCTAGTGGCTAAAAGTTACATTTCAAGTTGAAGTTTATGTCCTTTTGCTACCATAGTTTTGCATTTCTATTCTGTTACATGGATATATTTCACTTTTCTATGTTCCATTGCCACTATTCTTAACTACAAAAGGCTTTTGTCATGTTATGTCATATATTTAGTAGATTTTTGCACTGTTTTAAAATTCCACTTTCATAAAACTGTTATTTGTTATTGCATAATGTGTATGTTACTTTGTCAAATAATCAGATTTTTGTTTTTGCAGATTTTGCCAAAGTTGTTGAGTTTTCTTTTATCAAATGTTTTGTTAAGAATGACTGCATCCATGCTCAGATCAGCTTTTTCCAGTAAATTAGGCTTATTTTTGTCTCTAAAAACACAACAATGACAATATAGTTAAGGTTTTTTTGTCAAGGAAGATGAGCGGCATGACCTGTGGCAGAGGAGGCAGTCAGTCAACCAAGCTGACAGGAGGAGGCCTTGCATGGAGGCCTTAGCCTGGCAGGGTAACACTTAGCTGGGAATTACTTAAAGCTACCATAAATGAAATGTAAACTATTGCATTTGCTATGATTTAAATGTTGAAATACATATTTCTAAAGGAAATATGTGTGTTTGTTCCGTTAAACTAATAAGCGTAGAAACCATAGAAGGATGAAGAACAATTAAATATTTTTCTGTTTGTCAGTCACATGATTTTTTAAATTGAATTTAAACTAATTAAATTCCAAGACAGTTCACATGTCTTTTAGATCAAGGTTTATAGTAATCTTTAATTTTACCTACATGCATTTTCTGACTAGAAAGGTGTAGTTTTGGTTTTGTGTGGAAAAGAGTCCCTAAGACCTAAATCTGACAGAAAGAGGAACTAAGGATTAGATTGATGGCAAGAAACCCTTTGAACCAGAAATACTTGGAGCTTAGTGAAGATTCAAAATATCAATGATAAAAAAATATATATACTTTTCTTTTGCTTATTAAGAAAACAATCTACATGATTGTTTTACATGTGTTTTTGTTACAGAAATATTAATAAAATAATCCCAGCATCAGATGTTATATATTCTCGTTTTACATGATTATAATTGTTACTTTGCAGATACATTCATTCATTTTCAATTAAAATCAAACTTCTTTGATGAATAAAAAAAAAAAAAAGTGATTCTATATTAGCCATGACGATGAATTGAGTTGACTTTACCGTCTAAACATTGTAGCCACAAAATCTTGGAAACAAAACCATCCAAAACTGCTAATGTATGTTATGGTATTCCTTTTTTTTTGTATCTGGTTCTGTTTATGTATAAGATCTAGTCTTGTCCTATTTAGTCTCCTATTGGAAGCTCGTCAAACATAACAGATGGACACAATGCTCCAACTGCTGCTGCTAGGTTTGCCGTTTCTTTAATGATTTGCGCCGATCAGAAACAATTTATTTTTTTCAGTTTTACGAGAAACATTTTATCAGTAATGTAAAAACTCTGCACTACATGATTAAATCATAATTTTTTCTAAACTGCAAGACCTGCTCAATTAAACTTTAACTGAACTCTTTCCAAATTAAAATATTAAAGCTACTTAGCAAAGAGAGCACCAATTAAAAAGTAATGACTACATCTTCTAAACGTATCTCAGCATATTCTTCTGAATGCATCCCCATCAAAACAAAATGAAACAAGCAGGAGTGTGACAAAACGTTATCTCATGAGTCATAGTTGGACGCCATGCACAAAGAACATGACCTTATCTATATGTAGTTTCTGAGAGAGCCATTTAAAGAGCAGCAGGTCAATACACATTCACAGAATGAGCATTTCCCTGAATACTTCAGCACTCAGTGAAGCCTTAGTGCCACTCTCCAACATAGGTTCCTTACAGCATAATTTTTTCCTTTAAAAAAAAAAAAAAAAGTCTATCTGCTCTGAAACGACACTCATACACTGACACATACAAAGAAGGCCTGCACAGACACACATTTTCACAGCTTCAATGGCAGAAAATCCATAGCCCTTTCTGGGAGGAGAAATTCCATTAGATAATAGATATAGAGTCCATCTCGATTCCCCCAAATTATCTTCTCCCAGGGTGAGGGATCAATACTGGGGCTTCAGCTCAACTGTCAACAATAACAGAAAATTGATGAGACAGGGTATAAGCAGCATGGAGGACCAGTAAATGGCACTTTCTTGGCCATGTTTATAATGTAAATTAGAGAGAAAGTTAATTAGTCAGAGGTTGTGTGTAGTAACGAGGAGGAGTGAAAGCCTATGCTGGGATTTAGCAAACATTAACATAAGATTGTTGAGGTAAAATCAAGGTGTTTTGTTAAAAACACAAAAACAAAACAAGAAGAGATTGACACAGTTTGACTCTTCTAAAGATATCCAGTTATCTGAGCAAAATGGGTGTGTTTGCAGTAATGGTATCTAATTTTCCACAGAGCTTATGTTGGTTTCCTGCTGGAGCTGCCAGGTGCAGTGTTTACGGAGACCACTGCCTGGCAACGCAGTCCAAACAGCCAGAGGAAGAGGGAGCTGTGGCGAGGTGAGCATGGGGTCAGGTGCTGTGGTGTTGCAGAAAACTGTCGTGCCGATGTGGCTCGCAGATTAACTTGGGCGGCTCCTGCTTCACACAACGATGAGTCATTTTGCTGTTTTGTTTTTTCTTTCCCTATGTATGTGTGTGTTTTTTACTGCGGGTCCAAAATGTGGCAACATGTGGGTGGCTTGGTGGTTTACAGCACACTGGTGATCCAGGTCCAGAGTCCATTCACAGCTGACATGTTTGCACAGTGTTAGGTGCTGCGTCATGCCGCAGAGGGATGTCAACAAAAGATTACGGAGAACAGCAATGACCACAGACTGACAGAAAACATCTTCAGCTTATGTTTGAAAAGGTAAAACAGGCAGAGCCTGGCCTTTTAGATTTAGTAGTCCTGGTCTTGAATATTTCCAGACATAAAATCCTTGAATTCTATTGCGATTTTATGTGACTAACACAAAGTTGTGTATAGTTGTGAACATCAAAAACTATCTGTGGTTGCATAGGCCATAAAGCTTTATTTGAGTATGTTTTCAGCCCCTTATATGATTCGATTAAATAAAGCCTGTACAACCAATTGACTTCAGGAGTGATTTAATTAGTATTTAGGAAGATGTTGGTGCTAATTATTAAGAGATCGAGCAATAAAACACATTTCAGACTAACGATTGGAGACTGAGGTCTTTCTTCCACATGGTGCCCTTGAATATACAGCCACAGCAATGATGGAATTGTTTTGTTATATTTATGTATTGGAATGGCCTAGTCAAAGTAAAGACCTAAATCTAATTAAGAATCTTCTCCTCCAATAAGTTTGCGCTTAAGCTACATTAAATCATAAAAGAAGAATCATAAAAAAAATGTCTGTTTCAAGATATCTAGCTGGCAGAGGAATACACCTAAAGACTCACACAGGTAACTGCAGCAATGGTCTTTAAAGATGCTCAATATAAATGTATGCCTAACTTTGATTTCTTTTTTTAAAACCAATTTTAAAAGGCACATAATATGTTCCTCTGTTTTGCATGACACCCTACTTTTGCAGTTTTAATCCAAGAAGTGTGAATGGGTTCAAGAAGTGTGAGTACTTTTACAATGTCCTGGACCCAACCTTTCCCCAATTACCCAAACTTCATGAAATGGAGGGGCTTAAAATGACGTTTTACAACCTGTCGTTTAGCCTCAAGAGCCCAGCAGCTGGTCTTGATGTGTGCAGCAGCTCAATTAGTCCCTATAGGGCATGTTAAAGAGAAACAGGCAAAGATTACTCATCTCAGTGACATCTATGGGCTTGCATCAACCTTACTACCCCTGTTCATTTCCTGGACTCAACCAGGAGGTGGAGCTGTCTTCTGTGGTTTCCTCCTTTTGTTTTTGTTTTTTTTGTTCATATTTTGACTCTTCCATCCCTCACCATGCACCCATCAGCTACAGACGCCTCACTGCAGTCCAACATTTAAAGCCCTGTAAGCTCCTACGCTGCTGCACAGAAGAAGCATCTGTTGATTCAGATGAAACAAATGAGCCTGCTTTAGATTATTAAGATATACATGATTACAAGTTGTGTTCCACACACTTTCCTCTCTGATCTCTCTGTGGTTTTGAGCTAGCGCATTATGAGCAATAATAAAGTCTGATCTTCACGGACAAATCCCTTTAATGTCATCCACAGTGCCCAGGGGAGACCACCCTCACTGGGAAGAGGGTGGTTGGAGATCATTTCAACCCACACATTAGCATTGTATCTAAGGCTGGCATGTAAGATCCCACTATTTCTTTGTGTGTGTGGGTGAGTGCACATATTGAATGAAGAAGTTCCCTGTCTGAGAGTTGCCACTTTGAATAATTAGTGTAATTTTTCTTAGCCTCTTGAATGCTAATAATTATAGAGTTTAATGTAGCTTTTTCATGGACAAAGCTTTCTGATCAATCGAGAATCAAGGCAAAAAATTTTGACCTATCACATAGTTTTCTTACCAGAGAACATTATGTGCTCCAACCTGTTTTTCTGAAGCAAAAAAAGGGCTGTGTTCTGGTGTTTTGGGCAGGCTTAGAGCCTTTTTTAATGCTGCAGCCATCCCAGGAATGATGTCATGTGTGGGAAGGTATTCCTCTCAGACACAACCTGTCTGCTCCTCTCCAGGGGCCACAGTAACTCAACCCGCCTTAAAAGTCTGGGAGCGAGCACCGGTCACTTTGCAGACAAGGGCGTTATTTATTTTCTCTCGAGGAGATTCAATCCCACCTCCTGCTACTCCCAGGGACCGTCCTAAACTCTCTGGCACAAAGCACTTTTTTCACCCCCTCCAGAGACACACAAGAGGTCTGCAAGCTGAGTCGTATAGTCCCTTTGGAGAGCTGGAGAAGTGGCAGGTTGTATAACATGATTAGTCATTGTTAATGTATATAATCACAGAGATTTGGGTTTCTAAAGCTCTTAAGAAGGCTACAGGCTGTGTGTCTGTTGCTAAGATGCTAAGCAGATATTATGAGTGTTCCCATGCAGCATTAAATGTTATAAAGGCTTTCTTCTACTCCAGTCCACTTCAAAGACATAATATAAATATGAAAGAAGCCTATTAAAATCATACACTGCATGTTCTTAATTGTATGTGCATAAGCTCATGTTTAGGTGATGTTGAGTCCTCAAAAAATAAAAACATTTTTTTGCATTACATCTAAAATAGGCATTAGACATTGTTTAAACCAGTTGACCTTTCTAACTTTCTATATATATATATATATATATATATATATATATATATATATATATATATATATATATATATATATATATATATATAGTAGCTTGCATTTACTTACATTTATTTTCATGTCAATCTATACAAGCTTTCTTATCCCTGCTGAAGAAAATCATTTCCACCGACCAGACCATCAGACCTAGGGGGAGTGGCGGCCTAGTGGTTAGGGCATAGAGCTTGGAATCTAGAGGTTCTGAGGTCGAGCCCCATTCCCACAGACTGCCACTCTTGCTCCCTCAGCAGAGACCCATATCGCTACTCCACTCCCCGGGCACCGCACAATGGCAGGTCACTACTCCCCAAGGGGATGGGTTAAATGCAGAGTTATTTTCCTTGCTCTCTACTTGTGACTTGTACAATGACAATAAAAAAGCTAAAACAATAAAAGATGCTGCAGCCACAATGTTCCACATAGGTAGGTTGTTTTAAGGCATAGTATGTTCAACACACAGCATTTTGAATGTAAAATCAAAGCTACGTTTTAGTGCCATTTAACCAGAGCACCTTATTTCTTCATATTTGCTATGTCCCTACAGTAGACTGGGGTAAACCATGCTTTGTTTGATGCGTTATAACCCTCATTTAACAATAGCTCTCTTCTTCCCACGTTGAAAAAAAAGCCAGCATTGTGAAGTGTATTACCAATAGCTGTCTTGTTGACAGACTTTTCTGTTTCTCTCCTTAATGCTATTCTTGTCTAGCCTGTCAGTTTAGGTATACGGTCACTTCTTTGTAGATTTACTGTTGCATCATATTTCTCTTTCATAATTTGTCTCGGTCTTCACGGTGATCATTAATCACTAGGTGAAGTTATATTTATACTAGGATTACATTGTTCATGACTATTAGTGGGTTAAACTGGTTTTAATTTTGGGGTGTCAGAAGAAAATGTGAAGGATGCAGTTGTTTACCATATGTCAGTTTATTGTTACTTTGTGTTTTTCTGTCAGATAAAATATGTTGATACTCATGTTTAAAACCAAAAAAGGGTTTGCCAGTCTCTGCTTTAAAATGTATGATTTGTGTTGTTGATCAAAGAGTTGACCTGATTTGTATATAAAACATGTAAGAACCAGAAAGAAAAAAAAAGAAAACTGGTTTACTGTTACTAACAATGTATCTAGCTGCTTATTAATCTTTTTTTCTGAGCCAAATATATAATCGTTAGCTGCTGGATATATCCAAAGCCTCTGTGTTTGAGAATGGTCTGTACATTGGTAAGCAGTAATCCTGCTGAGGAGCATGACTCAGCAAGGCAGCTGTAAATGCTCATTACAACAAGACAAGACAAGCTTACCATCGTTGTGGTGTCGATTGGCCTAATTTGAACCAATTTGTACATATTTACAACAAAGGCACATGCAGCTTTACATGAAAGACAGCTTGAATAAAGAAGTAAAGAGAAAATGTCTGATGGACAGCGATGCAACCAATCCTTGCTTGAAAACATTGAAACGCCGCAGCGTTCTGACTTAGAGTGCTGCAATCGACTGGCTTAAAAGGTTATGCGGATCAATACAAAGTTGTTTTGGGCACCAGCCCTATTATATTAATGTCATCCTGAGAAATAGGCACTAGCTTAGGTGGCTTCTCTGGCAGCCTGTTTTCCATTTTAACTCTAGTTACAGGCTCTTTGATTCAATGCAAAGATTAGAGTCGACAGCTGTTCAGGAAAAGGTCTTAGGAACCAACTGTTGTTTCAAACAAAAGAGAAAGCCCTCATTTCCTTTTTCTAGTCTTGCATTGAGATTTAGTGTTGATGTTATACATACAAATGGCAAATTGAGTGCATAATACCCAGAGTCCTCACGAGAGCTGCTCTGTGACTACTGAGGCAGCTAGTTGTGCAGCCAAGGATGACACAGAGGTTGAAGTGGTCACACATTTACTCAGCTCTCCCTTTCTCTCTCTCTCTGTCCCTCTGGCACATGTTCTTCCCAAGGTCAGATACTGCATTGCATAATAATGTAACAAAAATGGGATCACACATACACATGCATACAGAAATTAAACTTTGCGACGATAAAGAAAATAATAAGAAAGCTAAAAATAACACTGCTTATGGCTGCGGCCGCGCCCCCTGGGAGTCAGTTCACCACTCTTGACTTCTCATCTCATAAGATGAGTGCCGAGTTTCAGATACAGCCAAGAGTTTGTTTCTTGAACTGTGTGTGAACCCTTAAGACACACATGCTTTATTGGACATGAACGCTCATGAAAGAACACTACGATTTGGTGCTTCAAATGTTCTTTTTCTTTAATGCCTCGGAAACAACCTATAGCAGTCTTGTGGTTAAGAAAAGGAGAAAAAGATCATCTTCACCGACCTCATTCCACCTCCCTTTGCCTTTTTCTCTGTTTTTATCCCCCTGTTCTTCTATCATCCCCCTTCTTCTCCTCCACCACCTCTCTCGCATGGCCTCGGGGAGCTGTTAGCTGTCTGGATGCTGGCACTCTATTGTGAGCACTCATTGATTTCCCCTCTGCTCCCCACAGCCAGTCAGGCCTGTCAGCATGGGGCCTGCGCTGTCTTGCGACCACCCGGTCAACATGCACATAAACACAGAAGAGAAATGGAGAGAAGGATTGGGCAGAGACACTTAGACAGAAAAAAGCATCTATAAAAGGCTGTCCAAGCTTCTAGAGGCCAGCAGTCATATTATCTGTTTTCTCTCCTCCCTGCTACTGTCGCTCAGCTTCTCGTTCTTCTCACAGCCAGAAAAGATCAATGGTGTATTCAACCAGACTTCACTTGTCTTGTTTTAAAATAGTGCTCCTCTGCTTTTTCTCTGCAGGAGATGATCCATTTACTGACCCCCAGCTCCCGGTCATACTATCAGCAAAATTAACACTCGTTTCACCTTCAGTTTGAGCCCACAGGCGGAACATTCTAAAACGCTGAATTGTCACCTTTTGAAATAAGATTTTTAAGACCAGCCATACAGAACAAAATAGGAAATACCAAGGAGCGAACGAATAACTAACAGTGGAAACCAAGAACATTCTGAAAGTGAACACAAAAAAAACATTCAACAATACCAGAAAAGTTATGGTTTCTAAAATAGTTATTTTTCTAAAATAGTTTAGAAAATACTACAAAAATCTAATTAAAAGTTATAGGACTAAACACACAAAATACAAAACTACAAGCGAAAAGTTACATTTCTCTTTATAAAAGTAACAGTGGAACAATTGATTAGATTTCAGACATCATATTAACATTTAATGAAATTAAAGCAAACAACAAAACAAAGAAACATTCCAAAAGAATTCAAATTATAAGAACAGAAAAGTTTCTCCTAGGTTTGTGTGATGGTATTTTCTAGCATGTATTTCTGGTCCTCTGTTTGTGTATTGATTCCATTAAAAAACAACTGCTTTCTTTTTTGCAGACAGTGGTTATGGATAAAGAAAACTATGTCAAGGTTACATTTACCGGGAGTTAACTTTGCTTTTTATTGTTATGCTTTAAGTGGCTATATATGTATATAGCCATGTCATATATCAAGATATGTCATACTTTTCCCAGGCCTCATCCAAAATAGATTGTTCAAAGCCATCACTGTAGTTTTGCTGCTATTTGGTGAGACTGCTGGAGAACACAGGTGCCTCTTCCCATAACAAAGCTGCATTGTATCACTATTCTCCCATTCTGTTGTATATGTTAGTTCCACCCATAACCTTCTGATATTTCAGCTTTTTTTTTGTCAGAGTAGCTTCATCTAGAGTTCAGTTAACTGTTACTCCATTCTGGATTGAAATATAAGTTGTGCTGTTGCCACCAACACATTTATTTATAGATGTTGGTGTTGGGCCTATTTTTGGCTAGGAGCCAGTATGTCTTTTTTGGACTGGGCCACATTTGGAGCTAGTTAACAGGTACCTATTGCAATGTTGCTTCTTTTTGTATGTCTGCTTCTGTCTCCTTGAACCTTAGTCAGCTTCGGCAGAAAGCAGCTCACACTAAGCTTGGTTCTGCTTTAGATTTGCTCCTGTTGAAAGGGACTTTTTCCTCTCCACTTTCGCTGCATGCATGCTCTGAGTGAGGCATTGCTGAAGAGTCAATGAAAAATACAGCGAAAATCGTCGCATCCAGGAGGAACACGTCTTGCAAGTCACTCAGTGCAATCATCTGGTTTTCCTTAATAGAAACTTATAACCAATCTGACTGTGTTGTCTCTGCATATATGAATTGGAGCTATATAAGTGAACTTAATTGAAATTCAAACTTGTGCTCCATGAGGGATACAACAAGGCTTTATTTTTGGTCCTCATATAATCTTTTTGTTAAAACAATTTTTTTCCCACACATTTATGAAGATGACCAGCAAGTTTGTTTTTCAGTGAAGAAAAGTGTTAACTACTGAACTTTTGACACCTTCTGGACCTTCTGGATTTACCGCTACATCTGGGTCGTTACATGTTAAAGGCATTATCTCAAATTTATCTCAAGCATTAAAATGTATCTTTCATTTAATTTTAATGGTGCAGTAATAGTGCATTTTGATAGCACAGGTTGGTAAATCCAACTTTTTCATTTGTGGCAATTCTCAGAGTTAAAGATGATTCCTTCTTAATATCTGAAAATAAATGCATTTATAATGTGCATTCTTGATCACTGTAGTGCATGTTAGACTAGGTCAATCTTTCCATTTTCAACTACTAAAAAATTGTGCCGTTTTATTTTAACTGGTACTAGTCAAACAAGAGATTATTTCTCTACATTGGCTTTATTCTACTGTCTCACTTTATTTGTTTTAAAGTTTCTTTATAGCTGTGCTCAATACCATAATTTTGGACTAATGGGCCTTTATATCACATTCTCTCTTAGGACTGTAGACCTGAAGCCTTTACATAGTACAAGGCATCAATGCAAACTCAGTGGTTTAAAAACACACCTTATCTATCTGGCTTTCAGTGTAAGGTATTTACAAACTCTTCTTCCTATTGGTTTATTGGTTGTGTTCTCTTTTCCTATTGTGTTACTGCATCTATCTATCTAACTATTGAGACAGAGAGAGAGAGAGAGATTATATATATGTATAAATTATGTTGTTTTGTTATGGAAAATAGATTAATAAACGTCCTTTGCTATGCTGCAAATTTGAAGTATATTAATAATTCCAAACAGTAATTTACCCGTTTATATCTAATAATAAAGGGGATGTGGCCTACTTCCTATGACTTTTCAATCAAATGCAATGCAGCTTCCACCTTTGGGCAATTGTGGTTCAGTGTGGAGATTGTGTGTTTGATTTCAGCTTCCTCCTGCAGATGTCTGTCAGCAACATGTCAGCACCGCAGACTGGAAGAAGGTGAATAGAGTAGTGAGAATAGCAGAGATGATCATCGGGGCTCCTCTTCCCTCCAAAAAATAAATTTCATCCCAGCGCTGCATGTCCCAAGCCCGTAACATTATCAATGACCCCTCATAACCCCACCGTGGATTGTTCTCCATGCTGCCCTGTGGGAAGAGGCTTTGTAGCATTTGATGCAGGTCCAAAAACAGCTTCTTCCCCACTGCCATCAGACAGCTGAACTGTTGAAACTCTTAATCATGTCACAGACTGTGAAACACACTGATAACACCAAACCAAAACACTTCCAAATTGCAACATATATATTTAATGCTTGGAACTTCCACATCATTTTTATAATTTTTTTGCACTTTGTCTTTTTTTCTCTCACATTGTTTACATTTGATCACTGGTGTAATTTAAGAAATGGAAATGTCATGAGAGCTGTACAAAATAAAATAAATGCTGGAGGTTTCTTCCTTTTAAAAGGGAGTTTTTCCTCTCCACTGTCACTACAAGCATGCTTAGTGTGAGGGATTGTATTTGAGTCGATGAGTCAATGCAATCAACTGGTTTTCCTTAGATAGAAAACTTTGTATCAATTTGACTGTATGATCTGGTTGAACTGTAAAGTGCCTTGAGATGACTTGTGTTGTGAATTGGCGCTATTTAAATAAACTGAATTGAATTGAATAGTTAGTCAGACTGATTGGGGCTCAAGTTCTCCCTTCAAGTGATCAAAATGACCAGAAATTGCTATTTGAGTCCTTTACCACCTCTCCATATTACACTAATCTTTAAAATCTTTGCATGCTCAGTTTTAAATATGGATTTTAAACACCCAATGTGAACTTTTCAGATAAATCTAGATTTTTTTAGTGTTTAATGGAATAATCACCAATTCCAAATTTTTAATTTTTCTGTTTATTCACATTTATGCCTGAACAGATTTTGGCTTCATCTTATTTTTTCAGTTAATTCAAGCTCATCCCCTCAGTTTAGAGCTCTTAAAATGCATTTTTCCTTTCCCAAAAAAGCTTTTCTTTTCAATTAACTTAACTGTCTTGTCCTTGAGGAGCTTATATTATTACTTTTCTGTTCTGCAATTTTTATTTGTGTAATTTTTTTAAAGTTCTTAAATAAAGTGTTATGATGAGCCATGGCTCAGTGTTGTGGACTTAAGAAGTTAATACAGTGGCTCATAGTAGACCACACTTACAGTAGTATTTTTGTTCAAGTTTAAATTAGTTTTTCACAAATTAAAATTTAGAAATTATTTGACTACCACCGCAGCTCTGCAGGTTTAAAAAGAGACTTTTTTACTGGTGCAAGTCACTCCTGAAAGTGTGACGCCTCATTTGTAGGGTCTTCAGCTTAGCGGCAGAATAACCACCATCACACCTCCATGTTAACGAGAGAGCTGAAGTCAGCGCATGAACCCCCCTATCCTGTAACTACAATGGCATCCATCACTACCCCTGCTGTTTCAGCACAAAGAAACAAGGTCAGTAGCAGAAAGGTGGCAAACGGAAATAAGAACCATTTCGTGTTTAAACAAAGTCAGGAGAAGAGTTCGGCTTTATGGTCACAGATGTTTGGAAGCATTAGAAGTTTTCATGCAGTAAATGCACTAAAACACAATCAGGATTAACCTTGTCAAAACATACTTCTCTGAGAGAAAGCTGGTTTTCTTTAAGCAATTGCTTAGTATTTAAACTTCTGCACACATGAAATGATGCACAATACAAACCGGAGCCACACTTATTATAATCCATCAGTCTTCATGGCAGACAGCTGACTGAATAATTCAGAGAGGCTGAAGAGCATGTCATGCAATGGCAACAAAAAGCTCGGCAACAAAGGTGTTCCTTTCTGAATTGCAGGATGGCCTGACTGACTGCAGGCGCTTTGACTCCCTCGCCCTGCTGCTATAAATAAGGCCAAAAGAAAAACTTGATGGATGAACCAGAACATGAGATATCATGAACAGACTAAAAACAATAGAACCATAACTGCTAATCCCAAATCAGCAAAATTACTCCCTGAATCTGAGGAGGTTGAAAGTGTCTCAGAGGAAAAATCCCCACAATATGTAAACAAATTTGTTTAATGTGACGAATGTAGTATGGATTCTAGTGGAACATTACTGGAGAGAATGACAACAACCAAGAGCAGCAGCTCTTTACATGGCTACTTGCAGGGGGAGCTCCAAGGGATCCTTGCAAGGGGAGCTCTAGTCCTCAAATAAAAAAGGATGCATATCTAGTTATTGATAGTTGTGCACAAAATAAATATTCATAATTAATAAATCATCACAATGACCAATAGCACCAAAAAAGAAACAACCTCCAAATACATATATTCTTTACAGGGACTAGTCATATAGAATAACTTTCTAAACTTCAGCAGTGCTAAATGGACGTATATAAAGAAACAGGGAAGATCAAGTGTGAAAAAGTGCAAAAAAATGCTGGATGCCAAGAGGGATAGGACACGAGTAATGCTCACAATACACTATAATTGTGTGAGTTAATTGCTGTATTTTACTCCCCTCACCCACAGATGTTCTTTATCTTGCACCCAGAAAAGTTTTAACTACTTGAAGGACTCCATGTGGAAAAACAAGGGGGACCAGTGACACCTCATACTGGTGTGGGTTTGCAAAAATAAAACACCAAAAGGCATATTATGCATTTGGAACATAACTATTAATAGGATCAAAAGAGTCTGGAAAATTTATTTAATAATAATAATAAAAATAATTATAACTGAATGTTATTTATCTCACATTGGAGAAATTTCATTCTGCATTTCACCCATCCGCTTGGGGAGCAGAGGGCTGCCATGGTGGAGCACCCGGGGAGCAGTGTGGGGTTAAGGGTCTTGCTCAGAGAGCCACATTGGCAGTCTGCTCTATGCCCTAACCACTAGGCCGCCACTCCCCCCTTTAACACACACAAAAAAAGAGCTAAAGAAAATGTCGAAAAGCTTTTGCTTTTACACAAAAGGTTTTCCAAGATATTGTCAAAATTTCTGATCAACTCTTTTTTGGGACTCCAGTATTTTGTCTCGACTACAAAAAGGAAGGCTTATCCATCATGTCATTAATCTTAGAACAATCACCCATTGATATGGATTGTCTTCAAAAGCCATTTTAAATGTTGAAAAAATATGAGCTCTAAAAAAAAAAAAAAGGAAAAATATGTGATGTTGACTACTAAACCTAATTTCCACTGTAGTAATATGCGTCCCTGAAATAAAAATGAGGGACTGCCTGAGCAGCTGATGTCACTGCATGCATTTGTTCCCATCAGTGTGGACCGCTGCCTCGACCAGAGGGCCTGGGTGTCCTTGAAATGTATTGATACAGACCCCCCCCCCCCCTGCTGATAGCAGGCTCAGGCCCATACACTGCAGTGTCAGGAACCCCTCAGGCAGGAAGCTAAAAGGATGGCAGCAACTTCCTTCCCTTCAAAGAGAGAGGTGCTTGAGCTAAGAACTGCAAACAGGATTCTGACCTTTGGACTTGTGACACAGTGTGAAGAGAAATCGTAAAATGAGTAGGTGCAATTAAAATAACTTTTATTGGTCTTCTTCAATCAAAATATTTAAGCCCAAAGAAAAAAAGTGTGTGTCTGGTGCACGTGCGACACTAGTTTACCTGTTTTTTTTATTTGTTTTAATTTTTCAGGTGGTATAAATTGACAATCAGGCTATTCATTGCTTTTTCTCCACACACACTGAAGAGGTCCTGCATGCTGGAACCGCACGAGGAGTGAATGATTGTGCCTGATGCGCTGCGAGTTGAGCGGCCCTCCCTCTGGGGGAGTTCAGCCTTGCCTGACTGGGAACACAGGGGAAGTAAAGAGATTGCGTGCAGACGTGCGTGCGCGGGTTCACGCGGGTGCGCGTGTGTCGGGAGGAGATACATTGTTCCTTGACGTCAGCGCTCAGCCCAGCCTGCCGCTGCTCTCAAACACGTCTTTGTTATTCCGAGGCTTCCACAGGAGGACGGCTGCCAGCAAAACACGGAGAGCGGCGCGTGGAGCTGCTAGCTTTTCTGCTTGCATTATGTGGTTAAGAATCCAAACAACATCTAACGGAAGAGTTAACAATGCTCTTATTCTCTTGATATAATAAACAATAAATATTTAGGAGTATTTTCTGCAATTACAAAAAAAAAAAAAAAAAAAAAAGAATAGAATATAAGCAATCATATTTAAATGTAAAAAGTAAAGGTAAACAACTGAAAAACAAACTGAAATAAATAAAAATTGCATTTCTTTAGCGCCACTGCTCTTATTTTGAGACCATCAAGTCATATATTATCAAATTAAATATTTGCAAATAAATGTATGTCTTTTTCTATGTTTATCACATTGATCATGTAATTTAATTGTAAATTTGTTAACCAAATAGGGATTGCACATATATCAAAAAAAAAAAGAAAAAAAGAAAAGAAGTAGAGAAATGGGCTGGCTTATACGGAAGAGGATTATGGTCACTGAATAAATAAAAAAAAAGTTAACTTATTTTTTTTAATATTATTTCAGATTTTTTTCAGTAAAAAAAGTCAGAATTCTGAGATTGACGGAGAATTCTAAGAAAAAAATCAGAATTCTCAGATTAAAGTCAGAATTCTGAGAAAAAAAAGTCAGAATTCTCAGATTAAAGTCAGAATTTTGAGAAAAAAGTCAGAATTCTGAGATTAAAGTCAGAATTCTGAGAAAAAAAGTCCGAATTCAGAGATTAAAGTCAGAATTCTGAGAAAAAAAGTCAGAATTCTGAGATTGAAATGAGAATTCTGAGAAAAAAGTCAGGATTCTGAGATTAAAGTCGGAATTCTGACATTAAAGTCACAGTTCTAACTTTTTTCTTATATTATACTAAAATAAAATTAAAAAAACTTTTAACTTTTTTTGTCTTTTTCCACTTACCCTTATCCTCTTCCGTAGGCTGAAACTTAATTCTGTGAACTTGGCATTCTAAATACATTTTTATTGCGGAGTTCATGAATTAAGTAAAAAAAAAAATCACACAATTAAATTAATTAAAACGACTTGCTAAATCTGGAAAAAAAACAAAACAAAAACAACAACAATACTATTGCTACTAATATTTAATAATAATAGTAGGTAATATATATACAGCTCAAAAAGTTAAGCTTTAATATACAGTGAACATGTTATTATGACGTTATTATGAGCTCCGCGCGCTGATGGGAATCTGGGCCACCTTTTCCCTCGCGCCGCCGCGCACGGCTCCTCTCTGGTAACTGAATAGCCAGTGTAATCTGACACTTCAACTTGCCGTGCTCTACGGTAGTTGATTCAGTCAGTCAGTCAGTCAGTCAGTCACACCGTCTTCGGGGTTTGTCTCACATCGTCTTTGTGAAGTGAAGCGAGCGAAGGAGCGGAGCGCCGTAAAAACACGCGGCGTGGAAGGAACAATACGCGCCTTTGCTTCTGAGCTTCGAGCAGAAAGTAAGTTTCGCACCTGGTTATTTTCTGCTGAATTATTCTTGAATAGCCAAGTTTGAATGCTGGGGATTGTGCCTCCCGCTGGACGGACACTACCTGCTAACAATAGGCTGACCTCCTGGAAACCTTTCAACAGCCGCTGGTGTCAAGGGGCCAAATTGTGGCTGCGCGTCGGAGCGCTCTAATAGCCCAGACTGTTTGCTCCATTGTATGTAAACATCGTGCCAGCGAGTTGCGCTCAACCCCTAACATTTGCTGGGATTATTTAAAGAAGAAGGGGGGGATGCGCTCTGGCCATACAGTGGGAATATGTTTGTTAGAGAGCTGATTTAGTGTTTATGTGTGGTGTGGATCAGCTGGTGGCTCGGATGAATGTCTGTCACTTAGCTTCCAGTCAGCCGTTTGTCTCTGGGCTTGTTGACTCCCATCAAGGCTATTATCGGCTACCTGTTGTAATGCAATTAGGTGGCATGTCCAAGTGTTACTCTGCTCTGCTGTGTTATACAACACCTGTATGTTTGGCACTTCGGTTTGCATGCATGACACTATTTGCTGAATTCATTCCAGAAAGCCAATGTCTCCCAGTTTGAGGTCAATTAGGACATCTGTGATTGAATCTTTCTTGCAACATCTTTCAATCCAATTTTAGGGGGGTTATTATTCAAAGCAGATACCTTTTAATTATGATATGCTTTTTATTGTATTAGGAATATTTCGGTTACAGTGCCCAGATGGCCATAAAGCTGATGCCCTCCCAGAAATCTTGCAGTGCTCACACCCACCCTTGATCTTTCTCTACAGACTGGGCTGTGCATCCTGTTTGCTTTGCACAAAACCCCAAATCAGAATCTGTGTTGGTAACCAGCAGTGCCTCATTTGGTCTCAGCCTGCAGCCCTGTGTCTTAAGTCTGGCAGACCCTCCCCGTTAAATTCCTGCTGTCTGGATGTGAGGCCAGCCAGGGCAGAGCAGCAGCAGAGAGAGAGAGAGAAGGGGGGGTGCTCAGGATGGGAGGAGGGATAGCAAGAGAGAGGGAGGAGGAGGTGGAGACTGCTGCTCTTTCATTAGGCTGGGCTTACACTGAAGGCGGCACAGCTGCGGTGCAGACCTGCTGCAGAAAGTCATTCACACTGAACCTGCGACCAGGCTGTCGCTTCACACTGTTGACTGAGTTTGCCCCTCTGTTTCTTCCTGGTAGTCAAGTTAGTGTTAGTTAATGGGTTGATATTATTTTGAGATTCACATGGACTTTGTTTTAACCCCCTTCCTACTGGAAAAAAATCTGCTTTTAGTGGCAGTGGGAACGGCTCACTGACCCGTGTTTTCGGCAAGTGACCTGTGTTGAAGTTTCCTTCAAACAGCTCAGCTCCATCAGCATACAGTGGGAACATCAGATGCGGGTCGATCCGCTAGTTTATACGATACTAATGAGCGCAATGTAAAGACGTTAACACACCGCCTCAGTGTATGATCGAACAAACCAAAACAACTCTGTTTGCGTTGGATAAACATGGTGGAAAATGGTGAGAGAGATTAAGAGGGACAAAAGAATGAAACGGCAAAGAACACTTATTACATCCTGGCTCCCTTCCATGTTGGTTTCCATTCCACATTCTTCATGACTCCTCCAAACATCACCGTCCACCGACATGCTCTCTGTCCTTCCCCGCCAAAATACATAGCAACTTCTATTTCCTGTTCTGCTCTGGTCCACACCTCTCGCATGTGCATCTTCGGAGGTCAAAGAACTCGGAGCGGAGCTCGACACCGTTACCATAGGATGCAGTTGGCGTTGCTTTTCCTTGATGCAGTCTGCAACAGACCTGAAATGGACAGAAGCAGAGGTCGAGGAATCTGGGCTTAAGCTCAGCGTTACCCTCCACCCTGCTACAGGACAGCTGGAGTTTAGGAGCTCTTATTCTTAGCATGAATCCCTTCCCCAAGAGTTTGTCATATTGACATCTAATTTAATTAGATGCAAAACAGTTATTAGTCCTGTAACAGACAACATATTTATCAAAATTAAGCTTATTTAATGAAAACATCATATGCATTTTATGGATAATTCATTGTTCTTTCAGGTATTTTAAATTTTTAGTGAGACTTTATTAAATCATTTATAGCCAGTGTACCAAGAAAAATATATTGCTTGTTATGCAACTGTTAAAAAAACAGACAAGTATTTTTGTTTATTACCAGTGCCAAACTGTTTCAAGGTAGTTGTTTTTTTTCTTTTTTAAAGTTTTGGCTTAAAAAATGCAAAAGCATATCAATTTCACTGTTTTTGGCATCAGAAAGCTTTAATCAAGTTGCCCCAGGACATGAAGCAGCAAATGAAAATGTTGCTTTTGCCATTAGTATAACAGAAGGCTAGGCAAATGTATCTATATAGCACAATTCTGTACAGACACAATACAAAGTGCTTTACCTGAGTGAAACAACCATCCCCCAACTCCCACATCTTGCTTCCCACTGCCATTCAGCTGGCTGAATTGAGATGTAGGTTTAATAAAAGACAAATTGTGGCATTTGGAAAAAAAAAAAACATGACCAATGTGGGTTAGGACATAAGCGGACTCTTATTAAAGTTACTTTTATTTCTTAATAACCTACTATAGCACATTTGACAAAATTTATTGTTTAGCTACAGTAGTAATAGTCATTGCTCTTCAATTTGAGTTAAAAATAGTTTGTAGATCTGTGGATTTTTGCTTTCATTTTATTGATAAGTGCTAAAGTACTATGGCATTGTGGTTGGATCCAAGATTAGAAAACGTTTTAATCTCATTCCAGACGAGGATTATTTAATGATAAATGCCCTGTACTTTTAGTTTTTTATCAAGTTCAAGGATCCCAAAGCGCTCCGTGCGACAGTCAGTCATTCACCCTTTCATGCACACATTCTCACACTGATGGAGTTATAGGAATATACTGCGTTAATCAGGGCAGTTAAGTGTTGATGTTTTGAGTTTTATTTGTATTTTCTTATTTTATTTAATTTTATTTCAGGATCTATTTAAAAAGAAAGAATACATTTATTTTTCTTTTCTAATTTTGCTTAAAAAGCTTCAACCCTGAAATCCTCTCTTTCTAAACGTTGTTGTTATGGTAAAATATTCCAAAGGGGAAGTTTGTTTTTTGTTGTTGATATTCCTATGCTGGAAAATGGAGATTTACAGTGATACCAAATGTGATATTTTAGAACAGCTTAACTGGACAATACTGTGGTTATTGTCTTTTTAATGTGTGTAAAAAAAAGTGGGGAAAAAATGTGATTGTGTGTGTGGATGTAAAGCGTGATCGCTGCTGCACCTCTTCCTCTGATACACAAAAAACAATAAGGAGGCTTATTGGCAGAGAGTAAAATTAGTTTGTCTTAAAATGTTTACAGGTAGCTGCATAAAAGTTTTGTCAGATTTAGGGCTGAAAGATTTTGCCAAAAATATAAATTGCAATCATTTTCAAACGATATCATGATTGCGGTTTTTGTTGTAATTTTCCTTTGCACTAAGCAAATGCATGTCTCTGTTTTACTCCACAGTTTACGTTTTTCCATGAACTCGTATGTTTTCTTTTTAATGAGTCCATTTTTGCAGGACTTGACTGTAGTTTTTACATGAAAAGGTCACCTGTGTGTTGGCAAAGCAATTTAAGTGTATCTCTGCCACCAGAAATTTGGTGTCTTACTCTTGCTAAAATTGACTGCCTTTGTGATTTCAAAATAGCTCTTTTTCTAAATTGTGATTATAATTGCCCAGCCATAATCAGATTTATGAAATATAACAGAGATGTTATTCTTGTTACAAAAAGACGTGTTTATCTAAGGTGAAAAAAACCTATCAAAAATCTTGAATCTGGCTTTGTGTTCATTGCAAAAGTGTTGCATTGGATTGCTGGTGTTTGTTACACTGCTTCCACTCCCTCTTTGTGTCTGTCTAAGAAAGTGTGTAAACACACTAAGAACAAGCGCAACCTCCAGTGTCTCCTTCCTCTGTAATTTAAATTGGTGATGTAATGAAATTGTTTTAGGAGCAACACTTGTCAGCCGCACCACATTAATTAGTGCTGCTGTTCAGCCTGCTTTTTTTTCTTTCTCTTTTAAAACCTCCTTCTGACAAACCAAAGGAGTTATAACTCATTCTGAAAAAGCATCAATTCAAAGTAGGTTACCCAATAAATTGGCAACAAATGAGGAGAAGGAATTAAAGTCATCTGCAAGTGTTTGAAATGTGTGTGTGTGTGTTTTCTTTCCGTCTGTTGTCCCTATTGGGGCCTCTCTGCAACCAACCAGGCAGGCAAGCAGGCGGGCTGCGAGACAAGACAGAGGGACATCTGATTCAGTAAATAGGCTAAAGGCTCCTGTAGACTCACTCTAAAATCAAATTTGGGTGTTTTCAAAAGCTCAGAGGATGGGAGAAAATACAAACGGGCTCTGTGAGGCTGGATCCTGTGGCTCTCCACAGACTGCCAGACTGTGGATGGGTCACACTGGAAATGCAGCGGGAAAAGGGTTGCCTCTTTGACACTCAGGACTTGAAGAGCCTTCAGAAGTCTTGTATGCGTTTTGTGTGCCATAAAAATAATGCTAATTCAGCTCGAGGAAACCTTTGAGCTTCCAGACTTTCCTTCCTGTTAATTTATCAAAAAGATATAAATCTGAATTTTATAAAAACAAAAATAGACTTTCTTTTTCGCAGAGAGATGAAATCTTTTACTTGAAACATCACCACTTGCTAACCCTTTGATCATTTTTTGTTTTTTAGTTGCTGACAAACCTGCAAATAAAACCCACATTCATTTAAAACTCTAAAAGAGCAGTTTTGTTTTGGCATTTTTTTTTTTACTCTTGAATCTGGATTTTATACTGAACCTGTTTATTAAACTGCACCTCATTTAGACCCAAAACAAACAAAGGTGCACCAATAGCATTAACAGATTTCCATCCAGACAGTGTTTCTGAGCGCTCAGTACAAACTATTTCCCTTTAATAGTCACTCAACTCTTACCTTAACATTAGAAAATACTGCAAACATTTCCTCATCCCAGCATTTACTATTAGGGACAGATTCCAACTTTTTTTGAAGAATAAAAGAGACAATAGCTTTGCTCTTAAAATGTATGTTCAATTTGCTGGTATCTGCTGACATCTCTCAGTTGTCTGCAAAACATACATTCTCCTTTCTAGACAGTTCCTACATCCTTTTTTCCTTACTAAAAAAAGAATTGAAAATACTGAAAAGAGTTAACATTGAGACTGATTTCTGAAGTAACAACTTTCATACTGAAGAGTAATTTTCCAAATTCAACCTTGTATTATTCGCAGGCGTGAAAAACATTGAATTTTTAGTTTCTATCCTGATTATCATTGGCAAATTGGTTTACACGCTAATTTCTTTGTGAATCGCTGCAGAAAGGTGCACCTTGTTTCCCAAAATGCACACCATACTTTATAATATTCGTGTTTTAATGTGGAACAATCCAGGTCCAGATATGAATTTATCCAGTTAAGTCAGGATAAAGGAGGGAAATAATAATTAGTGACACTGCTGAATAAAAAGCTTGCAAAAAAGGATCTTATTTTGTGATTTAGAATATACAGATAGAGCAGAGCCGGCAGACCAAACCAGCGCATTCAGCTCGGCAAAGAACTCATGCTCTTCCTCAACACTGAAGTCCACAGACATTTTTCTTTCGTTGTTTCTTTCTTTGCACAGGTAAACAGCACATTTCTTCTTCTACGCTTGCATTATTGGCAGAGCAGACGCTGAATGCGCACTTTCATCTGGTTTGGTCTGCCGGCTTCTGTAGCGTCGTGAACGCGCATGTGCACGCTTTCAGGAAATCCTATACACTACTGTTTATGCTCTAAAAACATTCTAAATTACTTCGGTTCGAGTAAATTCTGGATGCTACCCACTCAGGACACTTGGAATACATTGGACGAGCAGTATGGAGGAATATTGACATGTTTTTTGTGGACTTTTATGGACCTTTCTGTCTCGGGCACCATAGACCTCCATTATTTGAATGTCAGCAGACAGCAAGAAGCCTCCCAGATCTCCAGATGCATTTGAGATATCAAAAAAGTACTCCAGAGTGTTGTTCAGCATGGGGGTGAGTAGAAAATGAAGGCTAATCATGTTTTGGGTGTACTATTCCTTTAAGAGGTTATAGTAAGAGTCTTCACTTAAAAGTCCAAACTTTATTATTACAAATGGTTAAGATCTTGAAAATAGTTTGTAAAACTAATAGGAACATTACTGACATAAAAACACAACAGAGACAGGAGATCTAGCTACATATAAGAAGGATTAAAGTTTGCTTGCAATAATTTGTTTGGTCCCTCAGCAAACAAGCAGACAAATAGAAAATACTCCCTTCTAAGCACCACATTAGTAAACATGAAAGATGAGAAATATTAAATGTTTGTGTCAAGACATATGTCAGGTTGCTGCAAGTTAGAGCATGTACCGGTATATCATGATCACAGTTTATTGGGTATGTCTGTTCTCTGTGCTTAGAGGTACTGAGGCAGTGAGTGCATCCTGAACCCCCAGCCCTCTGTGAAGCAGTAAGTAGAATACGAAGGCCATCCAGGAGGAAACAACTATTGCACATGTCGCAGTAATTAGCTTTCTGTTACTCAGCAGTTCACAGGACTCACACATGGTCCTCTGTGCTCTCTGTGCGTCTGCAGCCTGCTGAACGGGCTAAAAACCTGGTGATCGCTAATCGATCTTTTGATTGCCTGACATTTCATCCAACTGTTTTGGGCCATTGGACTGCTGACAGAAATGTCTTCCTTTTTTTTTTTTTTTTTAACTTGACACGTTTCTGTTTGTCTGTTTGTCTGGTGTCTGCCTTCAGCCTGAGCCAACCCACTCATGTCCAGAGGGAAAGCCAGACATTGCGTCCGTCTTTGCTTTAGTCTGAAATTTGACTTAAATTTTGGCTTTAGGCTGATCTTTTGGTTTCCATTGTGCCATTTTCTATGTTTTTGTAAAGGGAAACCTGTTTTGAAAATACGGGCATATTCTAAACTTGCTCTCTTGAGTCAGACCTTGAAATATTTCCCAATCTTAAATAGTCTGCAGTTAAGCTCTGCCGTCCAGTTAAAGTCTGGTAATCATCATTGAACTAATACACATGAGCTGGAGCAGCCAGCAGATAAGTCAGAATAAGTCATCCTCCTGACCGACTGTTATGACATCAGCTTGGTAGAAGAAGCCAAAATGGACTTAGATGAGATGGGATAAGAAAACCTGGCTTTTCACTGGCATCCTTCTGCTTGTGGCTCAGGCAGGACTGGTTTGAACTCGTACGGCAATGGGAGGAGGGCGGGAAAGTCATTGTGAATAATGCTGAATCCCTTCCAAAGGCATTTAACCTCATGGAGAGATGGGCGGCATTGTTTGGCCACCTACTGTAACTGAGTCCCAGGAGTGCTGCTGCTGTTAAAGCCCACTGTGAGAAGTGGATACCAGCTGCAAACTCCAACTATAAATCATGATGATATCACTGAAACAAGTTGCAGCCTTGAAATTAATGTCAACCAGTTTTTTGCTGTTTAACACAGACTAAATAAGAAATGTAAATGTTTCTGAAGATCCACTGCTTTAGCCTTGAGCGGTGCCAACATCAGGGAGATTGGTCCTTTTAAGTCATTTAATTTTTCTTTTAAAGCGAGATCATTGTGCTTTGCTAAAGTACTTATACCCTTTGAGATTCTCAACCTTTTGTCACTACTGTGAATTTCAATCTATATGTCTGGAGAAGGTCTTTAAATGGCTTTCTAGACATAGAGACATTTTTGCACCATTCCCATGACAGATCAAGCTCTGTCGGTTTGTTTTCAAGTCTTGCCACATAATCTTGGTTGGATTTAACTCCTGAATTTAAGTCATTCTTTACAATATTCTTGTCACTCTGGACCTATGTTTTTTGTAGTATCTAACAGCTCCTCTGCAAGGATTGACCTATATTTAAAATCAATCAATCTCCCCTTCAACTCAAACCAGCTTCCTTGTCCCAAAGAATGGTGCTGCCACCATCATGCTTCATGATTAGGATTTTGTTCATGCTGCATCACCCTTTTCCTCCGTAATGCTTAGTCATTTTTCTTTCTTTTTGCTTCCACTTCAGGGTTATGAGCTTCTTTGTGTTGGTCTACTATACGATACAGTAGTTCAGGAAGTATGCATAGTTTTGTGAGGTGGGGTAACAGAAGACCTTGCAGGGGAGAGTAACGTTTCTGACCCTTTCTGTGTCTGCCTCCTGTATGTTTTTTTCTTTGATGACAAATTCTGGGAATTTCACAATAGCCACGTCCTGTTCTCCTCCTCTGCGGAGAGAGAGCGGGGTCCTTGAATCATAACTGACACTCTGCCCCAGCAGGAACAATAAGAGAGTCAAAAGAACACACAGGAGGCACAAAATGTTCCCTCTATCTGTCTGTTCGCCCACCAGAACCGCCTGCACTCAGGACTTCTCAGCAACACAAGCAATTACCCTCACTTATTTTTTTTTTTTTTTTGGTTATTGTTGATGAAATCTGCACAGAGCTGGGCTGAGTTAGTGTGTGCCTCTGTAACAGAGAGAGAGGGAAAGGGTCGCGTCACAAAAGCAATATTATGTGTCTGAGTGAGTGGCGTTGGCGTGTGTCTGTTTGGCTTGTAAATCCTGTTTAAGCTAAACAAACTCATTGTCCTCATCCTCCGACTGTGTGCTCTGTGTATGTGTTAGTGTGGGTTTTGTTTGTGCATCCCCTCCTTCTCCTTTCTCTCCTTCCCCCTTTCTTTGAATTGTAAGTACAGTCACTAATTAGTCCCTGCTCAAGCTGGATGGGGGGGTTATTGTTTTGTCTGTATTTGCCTTTTCTCTGTAGTTACAGATGCATTCCTGCAAGCCACTGGAGCCTCTTCCAAGAGGTGCCCACACCTTACACATCTTATATGGCTCTGTTTGTCAGAAAATGACTGACGGAGTTCCTGTCTCTCTCTGTTGTGCCGGTAGCTGACCCCATCTGGCAAAAAAAAGTACCAGCAATATATAATCATGAACTTTTTAAGACAACATCAGCATCCCTCTACACAGTATGTTGCAGATCGTTTTGGCTCATAGATCATGAAAAATAATTTTCCCAAGAGAAAACACCTAATGTTTCTGTCATGATATAATTCAGCTATAAATAGTCTCCTGTCTAGTCAGCAGGAGTGCTTGCTGTTACTGGTGTTTCTGCTGCAGGATGCGTGGGATATGCATGGGTATGGCTGATATTCAGTCAAATTTTCTCCAGCGTCCCCTCCAGGGAGACATACGTCTTGTTTTGTGACAAAGCAAATTAACCGTGTTTTTAAATGGTAATTACTCTTTGTCTACTACTTAGGTTTTGAGAGGAGACACTAAACACGGATGTTCTTCAAAGATTTTCTAGGAAAATAAAGAAGGCCATATGTACCAGGCTGTATTACAATAGTGTTGTGTTTTTTATTTTCATTTTTTACATCCAAAACTTCCTTGAATTGGTTTGGGATTTAAGAGGTTCAGGTAAAAGTGTATTGGTTTGTTGGAATGGCTCAGTCAAAGTCCCAGCTTGAATCTGGCTAAGAATCTGTCTTAAGACTTGGAAAACTGCATGAGCTTGATGTGATTTGCTAAAAACTTACACACAAGATGTTCCAACCTGCTATAAAAATAGCATTAATGTCGTGCTTGGAGATTAAAGGTGCTTTAACTGACTCAAAGGGGCTGAATACAACAAAACAAACAGATGCCACCACATATTTCAGATTTATTGTCAATGATTATTGATATTATTTTGTCTTCCAATATCTATGTGCCATTTTCATGTTGGTCGTCCACTTTAAATCCCCTCAAAATACATTGAAGTCTGTTGTTTTAACATGACAAAATGTGTCAAATCTGAAGGAGGTTTGAGGCCCAGTATTATTGGAAAGCAGGGAGTAGGAGTCAACACCAGCTGTTGATTTTCACCATCCAGTCATAGTTGTTATGGGGAGCCTCTTACATCATATTGGCATATAATCATAAGCCTCACTGCTTTACTAAGACTGTTTTTCTTCCCGATTTCTCTATTTTGGAGGCAGAAAGTGTGTTACTGTGTGCAGTGTGTATGCCCGCTCTCTGCCCTCCCCTCAGTTTCGACACTGGCAGCAGAGCCAGCCGCTTTCCCAGGGTTCTAAGGACCGCCATCCCTTTCATTTTCCTGCCTGGGCGGCTCAGATAAAGGGGCATATTTAAACCTCTGTGTGAATACACCAACCGTTAAAAAAATAAAAAAAAATGGGTTGGTGGGCAATGGAAATGACTACACAGACAGAGAGAGAGAGATGAGGGAGCCAGGGGTTGATTGAACAATAAACAGTTAATTGATAAATGCTGGAATTCATGATATATATTTGAATGCTGCTCATCTGGATAGAAGATGACTAAATATCCCTCACTTCATCTGCAGCACAACACAGATAACCTTGCTCTCTGCTACAGGGGTGGTGTTTCACTCCTTTATGCGTCCTGTGTCCTACCAGGAATCCAAAGACGCGCCGCAATCCGTCGTTTATCATATCGGTAATGAGAGCAGGGTAATCGTGTGTTTTCCGGAGACAGGGATGACACAAAGCTTGGCGCTTGCCAGGGATCAGCCCCCTCTAAACAATGTTTATCATTGTCTCCCAAGGCTGTTTAATTATCTGGCAAATATTATTGACAAACCAGCAACGCTGCCTGTATCTAAAACATTCTTGGTTACTTTTCACAAAATCTAACCGCTTGATTGTACTGGCAAATAATATCCAGCGGTCTCTATTGTGTGCACTCAATAGAAATGATGATTTATGAGGGAATATTGAGGAACGCAGGGCGAGGTTGATCCAGATCTGATCAAATCTTTCATTCAAATAAACTCTCCTCACTGTCACAGTGACAAAAGCATGATAATCTGCCTAGCTCTTTTCTAAATATTCCTGTGGCGCTCTAAACCAAACTGTAAACAAAACAACTCTTACACGGCTTACAAAGCTTTCTGGGATGTTTGATATTTTATGCAGTTAACTGTTTGATTTATGACTTTCCACATTCCTGACCCATGGGGAAGGAAATGTAGCCATGAATATTTCAGTTATAAGCTGGTCAAAGGTTACAAATTGCATTTGTTGAAACGTTTGGTAGGAAATAGAAATACAAATAGTATTAGATTTGGGTTGAGTATTAGGTTTACAGTATTATGCTTACAATTAACACAAAGATGTTGGTTCAGAAGGTAGCCGTCTTTCCTTTAGCTGGTGGGTTGCTTGTTCGAGCCACTGTCCTTTGGTAAGACACTTCCTCTGCCTCTCTAGGTGTTGGTGGTCAGAAGGCACTGACTGTATGGCAGCTATACTTCTGTCCGTCTACCTGCTTCAGATATCAAATATCAGCTTGTGGATGTGTGTGTGACTGAATAAAGTATAAAGAAGGCCATAGTCCCCAAATGCTTTGGGCTTTTGCCTGCTCAAAGCATTTGGGGTTCTTGGGCTTGATGGGGACCATTTCAGGCCTGATCTTTGGTGTAGACAAGCATTCAAAGTAAATATGGACAGCTCAAAGGTATTCTCTCCTGATTGTATAGCTTGTAGAACTGTGTGTCATTATGGACAGTAGTGGCCCAGTGGTTAGAGGATTGTACAACTTCCTAAAATCTCCAATCATTTTGTCTTGTGAATCCTGTATTGACTCGAGGGAGCAGGACGCCTCGCTATGCTCCCCCAGCTCTTGTTTTATTCCGACAAAGGGTTTGTTACTTGGGATCATGTCCAGCAGCTGTTATTACACACCTCTAATGTATCCTTTCCACAGCCATACTGCGACCTTTACATGCCTGCCCCCGCTGAGTAGAAACTGAATGGCGCGTGTTGACATTATTAAAGGCCCGCGCAAGAACATCACACTATTCGTGTCTCAGGTGGATTGCGTTGTGGGACGGATGAGAGGGTTAGTTTTCCATTTTCTGTGCAGCCTCACCTTCATCTTAAAGGGTGCTACTTCATGAAGAAAATACTGTCTGCTTTGAGCAAGTCTATGCTGGTTAACAACAACAACAACAGATATTAGACTCAAGTATGAATTATGACCTGGCAGTATGCTACCTATACACACACCTAGATCTATGTATGACACGCCTCTATAACGATGTCACACTAAAAATATTAAATCCACATGATTGTTTAACAAGACAGAGAGGATGCCTTATTGAAGTTGGCATGAAATCACCTTTGTCGTGCTGTGTGTTTATGTGACGTGTGTGTTTGACTGTGTGTGGGAAAGCGAAAGAGAGAGAGAGAAGAGGAAAGTGGGGGTAGGAGAAGCCGCAGTTGCTTGGGGTGAGGTCCTGCCCTGATTTTCTCAGGAATTCCTTTGTTTTTGGAGCCAGAATGGTGGAAACTGAATCTGCGTAGCCTCAGGGCTCTACAGCTTGAGAAGTCCCTCGCTCACATCCTTCTGACGCCATCTCTGATGGCTTTAAGGGGCAGCTCTGTTTTCAAAGCTCGGTGCAGCAAAGGTGTTTTTAGGTTCCACCAAGAAGGAGGGTGACTGCACCAGGTGGGGCTTCTTGTACCCGGAGGAGCTGAAACAGATCAAATATCAGGATTCTACGTACAAGTGAAATGCTGATTATGTGATTATATTGGGACTTAGGCTTTTCATGGAGAAACCAGTTTCTGATTTTCTGGCCTGCATGTTCCTTTTTTATGCCATAAATTTATTCGTAAAAATAGGAAAATGTTCTTCAAGTACTTGGAAAAATATTTGCTTAAAGTCCAACAGGACCTTATGTTATTATCTATCAGACCAAATGATCCAAACCTAAATCTGTTTTTGTTAAACTCATAAGAAAGCATCTAAGAGTACAAAAAAAATGCCCAGTTTCAAATTTTAGACAATAAATTGCTTTAGTTGGATTCATATCAACTTTTTCATTGCTGTTGTTTTGCTTTCCAGTTCAGGTCACGTTTTCATCTTGTTTCAAGGCTGCTGAAAGGCTGAATGCAGCAGCTGAAAAGTTGTCAGTCTCTCCTTTGAGCTGTAACATCTCACCTCCCGATCACGGCTCGTTAAAGCCGATAAACTGTGGATGATGGTGTTTAAGCTGTACAGCGGTATGTCCATTTATCCTGCGCCACAAGTTTTCCATCTCCAGATGCCTTATCTGGCTGCCTGTCGCTTTAAGTAACTAACCTCCACAGAGCAGAGGGTTTCCCTCTCATTTGATGAGGGCTCGTGCTGAGGGAGTGAGGGGTGGGGAAGTGGGGGTGTTGTTGAATGGGCTGCCGGCCTCTCTTGAACCAGCCTCATTCTTTCCGGCTCCTGGAACTGTGGGTGGGAGAGCTCGAGAGAGGAGAGGGGAGGGGGCAGGAAAAGGGCTAGGAGGTTCGATCACGTGAGCGGTAATGGTGCTCATGCCGCTTCCTTTCAGGCTGTCACCGTAAATCTGTTTGACTTGTCACTTTTGAAATCATTACGAGGGCTAAAAGCCTCTCTATTGGATTGTGGTGGATATGGTGGAGGGGTGGAGGGGGCGACGGCAGCAGGTTTCCTTTGTGTCTTGTTGACGATGATGATAATCAAGTTTGTTTCTGGCCATCCTGCTGTGATTCTATAATTGGCTCTCTTCTTTTCTACTCTCATCAGGATTTTTGCATGTTTATTTTCCTTTGAATAAGTACAGCAGGATGAAATGAATGATCATGAAGTTGTCCCTTACTCTCACAGGGTTACAATACAGTCAGGAAAAGTTGGGAATTTTGCTTCCAAGATGTATTATGGAGAAATACGGCACATTCGTCCGTCTTTCGCCGATCCATCCCAAACCTGATTCTTTACTACAACAATTTTGCTTTTTTGAATTCCTAAAAGTTTGTTTATTGTGAGTTGTTTTTCTTTTTGGGGGTTTGAAGTCTTGTTACAAACAAAAGGATAAAAACAATATATATGATATAGAGCTCTACAGATTCTAAAATCATAGAAATGTATACCTGGATGCCAATAAGCATATCTAGTTGTGATTTATTGTCTTCAATTCCTCCTGCAAGTCAGTCACAGTGACAGAAACTGCTTGAGATATGTCTAAACCTGTCCTGTCACTTTCTGACCTGACTCATTCCTGACTGAGAAGCATGACAGAGCAGATCTCATTGCAGCGATAAAATCTGCAGGATGTGATGTCTGAATTGTGTCTTCCAGCTTCCTATAGCCTCTCTCCTCCCTCGTTCTGCTCTACTTTGCTTGGCGCTGCTTGTACTTCCCTCCTTTTTTCTTGTTTGAATGCAATCCATCTTCCCCTTTGTGCAGACCCTCTTCTCTCTTTCTTTGGTTTGTTTGCCAGCCGTGCTCGTGCCTGGAACAGAGCACCCGGGCGGACATCTGTCAAGCAGCTTCCTTGATCTGATCTGCTTAAGCTTCGGGGTCATGAGGAGTAGCAGCCGGCAGTCCAGACTACTGCTGCAGGGAGACATTGAAGCCTCTTTTGTTTTATTTCTTTGATTTTCATTCTTTAAGTTTCCAATTAAAATTCACACCGCTTGCAGTGGAAAACATTCACTGCGGTGTTAAGACGTTGACTGTCTTTATGTGGAGCGTCTGCCCCTTGGACCGTGTCGCTTAAACTGGGCTGACACTGTCACTTCTTCGTCGTGAAGCTCCTCCTCAGACTCCCGGCTGCAGAGAAGGAATTTTATCAGGCTGTCCATCAACTATAGCGACGATCAGAGAGGAGCAATTTTGACAGTTAAGCTGGATCTCTGTGCCTGGGGCAATGTCGTTAATGACAACACTGGTGACAAGCATGAACAAAAGGCTTTTAATTGTGGCTGTTTGCTTTATGAAATATGAAACAATAGAATGACACCTTCAGTTGCTGTCAAGTTGGACACTTTGCATACTTTCTTGAAAGGTTGCTGGCTGAATATGGAGCTGTACTCTCTATTTTGACATTGGAGTGTTATGATTGTAGATGCTTTCAAAACAGTTGATGTCAAGTGACAAAATCACTTTAGATATTGTTAGAAAATACTTAAATCTCCATTAAACAAAACTCATCCTAACAGTGTAGCTTTGAGGTAGCTTTATAAATAGACCATTTACCTTTCAATATGACTAATAATCCAAGATAATCTTTGTCAGCAGTTGCCCACAAATGGGTGGTGAACATCATCAGATAAAAAAACAGACTGGTCTTCTGTTGCTTGGGTTTTTGTAGGGTCTAGGGAGTTTGTGTTATGTTCTTGGTGTGGAGCTGCAACGCATTTGATCCTTTCCCAGAATTTAGATAATGAATTTAGATATTTAGATAAACAACCTAGTTTTAAACCTATAGTCAGACAATAAATGAGAGTCGGACTTGATTCTATAGCTGCAAAATATATTGCAGAGATATTGCAGGAAAGGTTACATAACTTTCATACTTAGACTTACTTAATAATTACCCAGTTGAATGGAGTCTATTTGCAGCTAATGCTCAGACAACGGTTAGCCAATATGCTATAGATCAGTGATCACACAGAAGGCCGAAAGCTCACATATGAAAATGTAAACTGGTGCTGTCACCATATTTAGACAGAGCCATAGCAATAGGCAGGGGAGGGGGATTGCTACATTACCATTATGCATCTTAAAGCTTGGAAACGCTAATATCTCTGGCACCTACTCTGGAATTTCATTGACAGGACTTAGTACTTTTTAACTTCTGCAAAAGCATTGTTTTTTATGTCTATACCTTTAAAACTTGTCCTCATCTTCCTGCCCTTCAGAGGATGATCTAATACACAGTAGGTAAGCAAAGATGTTGGCAAGCTTTCAGTAAGTAGTTCTGAAGTTGAAAGCAATTAAAACAACACAAAGAAACTTCATATTCCAGGTGCAATTAACAAATGAATGTCCTCAAAGTGAAACTTACTTTCTAGGCAGCAGTGGCAAGACTGTCATGATGTCATCTTTGTTTTGCCAGTGGACTCCACATACCACTGCTGGAAATTTAAAAAGAAAATAGTGATAAATCAGAGTCTTCAGTGTTGCATAAAAGCAGGAAGAATTAATGTTTTCTGGCATTTAGGTTTTATAAAAAACAAAATAACATATAGACTCAAAGACTTTCTAAAAATCTCAAATTTGCTGGAAAGGATGATGCTTATTGTCATTAATAATTGGGGATGCATGGCTCAGGCTTTTAGTTCTAGTTTCATTTAACCTTTAAGGTCAAAAACACTCACTAGTTAAATAAGTTACTATTTTTTTTAGTTCAGCGACTAGATTTTAAAGAATAATCATACAGTGCGAAGTGAAAAATGTCCAGCAGGTTTCTTGATAAAGGTCACAGTTAAACAATCTAAATAAAATAAAAGAATAAATCCTAATTGATGGCTTAAGTAAATCTCCCTAACTATTGACTAATTTGAACTGAAGTCTAAACAAAGTGCAGCAGAATAACATAGTTTGTTGTTTCATCTACTGAGTTAAAAAAGGCGGACGTTTGGGTTTTGATTCAATAATGAGATGAAAATGTTTTGATCTTTAAATTTTTATTATACCTTCAGATTACCATTGAAGAACAGAATTACTTGATTTTTATCAACCACTTGTTGACAGGTAGCCTGGGTGCCAGTCCGAACTTAGTCCCGCCCACAAGGTTTGAGTTCGGGGAAGTTCGGTCTGGCTCTGCTCCATAGTAGCGCGAGTATTAAAGCCCACTGTCAGGCGATCCAATCAAATTGTCAGGGCAGGCTTTATACGATGATGGACAGATGATCAAGAGTAACGTTATCAACCACGTGACCAAAGCGCGCTTGGGTGACAACAATAATGGCTGCCGCTGGAGAGTTTGGGTGAGTAGATTCTGCTATTAGGTCTATTCTAGAAGATATCGACAGCAAATTAATTTTAAAAGAGGAACAGAGAAACGCGATCAAGTCTGATCTTCTTATTCTAGGCGTGAAACTGCACGCTTTGATTTTTGTGGACAACAACTATGCCTCGCTTAAGATACGTCACGCACTCCGTTGCCCTTATTGGTTGTAGGTCTATCCAATTGAGTACAGAGGCATTTTTTTCCTGGTTCGTTCAAAACACGCCCCATAATCACAGCTCTATGGAGCAGTATCAGACTCATATTCTGACTAGAATTGAGTCGGACTACGTCAGGCTAGTTGACAGGTGCAGTGCTGTTTATGATGATAATGTGACCCCTACTTTGTGATTAGAAGAGGAGGGAAAGCTGTCTTTAGTGAGATTTAAATGCCAAGTTCTGCATTACTACTCTGCCTGTTGGACAACCATAAAACAACCATAAAAGCAGCAACACCTTTGAATTGCTGAAAGCAGTATAAGATCTTGGCAGCAGCTTAAAAGATCTTCAAACCACAGCATTTTAGGTTTCTTTCCAATAAATGTTCCAACCCATTTGATAAGTTCAGAGCCTCTGGAAGCACTACGCCTGCCTAATCTCCAGAATCACTGAATCCAAACCTACTTTGATTTAACTCATCCTTCCTGAATCAGCAGAACCCCATAATAAAATCCAAGCATGTGTAACATGTAGATTTGTCTTTATTATTACACTTGTTTTCCTTCAAACTAAATATGTTTCCATCTTGTTCATTTGGTTCGAATCCATGTGAAGGAAATCCTGCCATGATAAGGGTAAGAAACGCTGGCTGTTATCTTTTAAAAGATAATAGACCTGTGATGCTCTGCTGGCAGAGACCCAAGCCCACAAATTGCTCCACGATTTAAATGTAGATGATTTTTTCAGGTCAAACTGAAGATAAAGGTCTTTGTTGACATTATGTAGAAAGAAGGCCAGTGTGTGAACCGGCCACTCTTTTTGTGCGGTGCCTGTATCCTCTCTGTGTGCTGATTAGATTATCTCATCTGACCTGGGAGACAGGGAGCCACTAAATACTTTTAAAGTTTAAAGAACCTGAAAAAAACTACCAGTTCTATAGAATATGGACTGACTGGTTCCATCCGATTAGCGACTTTTCCCCAAGCGAAATCTCACTGTATTTTTGTATTAGTATCCCTTTTAAAAAAATATGTATACAGACAATATCTACACATTTATTTGTGCTTTTTTATTCATATAATCTCTATAATCTCTACAATCTCTGTGGAAAAAGATGCATTAACTTTATCTAAGGCGATACCCTACGACTAAATAGAAAACCTCAAAAGTCAGCACAAGCATATAATGAGTTGTCTGAAATTCTAATAACAGATTCACAAACACTAGTGTTTATTTCAGTCAGGATAAGAGAAGCATGCAGGGAGCAATGAGTAGTGCGTAGATTTACTTACCAACAAACCTGCTAACAGTCGGAAACCTGCAGTAAAACTGTTGTGTAGCGTTTTACCTTGGGTCAAATGATAATCTGCTCACCTGTTCAGTGTCTAATAATGAAGGATGGAGAAACTCTAATTTGCCTTCATATAATCAGAATGATGATAATAAAAATTGAACTTTATTGAGCTCACATTAAGAAATTTACTCTCTGCTTTTACCCATCCCCTTAGGGAAGCACTGGGCTGCCATTGTGGGGCACCGGGGGAGCAATCAGGGATTTGCAGTCTGTGGGAGTGGGGTTTGAACTCAGAACCTCAGGATTCCAAGCTTAAAAAAATGAGCTAAATAAAACAAGTAACATTAAATCATCACATTTACAAAGTTTTAATCAGAAAAGCATCTACAATTTAATTGAATCCAATTACCCCCATGAGTGGCTCTGGCCGGCCGTACAGTTACTCACAGTTAGATGGGAACGAGACACAATCGATTAGAAATATTGGCTGCCTTTTTTTTTTTTTAAACTTAGAGTTAAGGTGACAATTTTTGTTCACTTGGAAATGAAGACATGTAAATACAGTTCATAGTTATATTGGATGCTGAAGACATCCTAAAAGATTAAATCTACAATCATTCAGTGTTTGTTATGAAATAAAAGTTAAATCCACCCTATAGCCAAACCTCTTTCATACATATGGTGTGACATCACCCTTCCAGCTACTCTAAGTACCAGCCATACAGGGAAATGCTCTACTTTACATTTCTTGATTGGATTAGATATTGAATACTAAACTCTTAATATTTGTGTTTGATTAAAATGTTTTCTATTTTCCTGTGCTTTATTCTAGAATGTGTCGTCACTGATGTTGGAGTGCTTATACCTACATGCTTGTGCACATATTTTAGAATATAATTCTTTATTTGTGGGTCCCATTACCTGTTCTCAGACAGTGCTAATTAGGAAACCATAAAAAGCTGACGTGATGAACTGTTACTGCGGGCATGATTAACTATATGACTTCATTATCATCTTAAGGGTGCTGCGGTTGCACAGCTCAAAGGCTGTGCCGGATCCACTAAAATGACTGCAGTTCGGTTGGATGAAAACGACTTCCGTGCAATCAGGTCTCTCTCTCCGCTTCAATAACAGCATTTAAAATCCACTCAAGCTTGTGTCTCAGCAAAATTCTAGTTGCCTCCTCTTTCTTTGGGTTATGCAGCATCTTTGGGAAGGCAGGTAAATGCTGCTGATGAGCACGGTCGGGGCGGTGATGCGGGACAGCCTCAGTGCTGCACTGCTGAGGTTTGTAGTGAGAAGGGATAAAAAAAGAAAGGTGGGATGAAGGATGGAAGAATGAGATGGAGGGACGGGGAATGAAAGTGTGTGGCATTGCAGCTCCGGCGGTGTACCACCCGCTACTCAGCTGCAGCTACAAATCACACAGAACCGAGTCGCTGCTGGCTCTTTGCCACGACGCTGATCGCTGGCACACAGAACCCTGTCAAAACCATCTTGATGGGTAATTAGAGATACTCTATCATTACAGCTGTAGCTATAGCAGCAGTGCTTATGTAGTCTAGTGTGTGGATGATGTGGAAGTGACTGAGGGCGTGGGGGTGCTGAAAATACATTTTATTCAGTTTAACCCATGCTGATCCTTTAAATTCTACTACAAGCTCTACTACAATGTGCTCTGGGCGCAATGTGTCTGCGTATCTTCCCGCCCTACGTGGGGCTGTGTGTAAGTAACAGCAAGGTTGGTTTAAAGGTTAGCAGTGTAATTTATTAGCACATCATGTCCTGTGTGACTTTCACCAGACAGGTCCTGCTGGTTTAAAGAGCGAGCCAGATAAACAGAGGAGGCTTTAAAATGTTCTGCATACACACACCAGAGCAAAACAATAGGTTTGTCCCACAGTGTCGCCCTGCCGTCGTTTAAACATTTAGTATTTTCCCATTAACCCTCATCACTCACTGGAGGACCTCGGCTAAAATGCCCACTTTTACGCTTGCACCACGAACAATTTGGCAATTTGTGCCGTTATTATCCTAATTTGCCCAAGCAAAAAATGGAGGGGGTGTGGACACAGAGCATGTTGCGTGCCCTTCGATTAAGTGGGATGTTTTTGAATGTGGCTCTTCCACCTTCTAGAGAGATTCGATACTTGAGGGGCTGAAGTGTTTTTGATGGAAACTCCATTAATGATTGATAGCAGGAGGAGAGCGGTTATCTTCCCGCTCCAGCACCATCTATTATTTAATCTCCTCTCCTTGCGTTTTGGTGGCACACAAAAAAAAAAAAAAAAAAAAAAGTCACCATCTTGAAATCTTAAGTTGATGATATCTGTCAAAGGAATTTAAGGCACTACATTGATTTCTTCTAGCTCTCTTCCTCCTGAGGCTTGCTTGTTGTGCATTTTAATGTGGATTGATTATGTCTCATTGATAGCATCAGTTAGCTCCTCTTTGTCACATTAAAATAAAATGTCCAGACTTCTAACCCTATGGTCATGAAATTTAGAAGGTACTGGTTTGATCCCAGGTTACAGTCCTGATCAGCTGGTTGGCCAGAAATGGAAAACAAAGTGTGTGGTAAAGCTTGACTAGAGACAATAATAGCCAAAAATTGAATTAACAAAGTTATTGTTAAAGCTGTGGAATTTAAGGGGTCATTGTATGCCTTAAAAGTATAAGTAAAAGTGTATTAAGTACATTATGTTATGGCAGTTTCCCTTAAATGAGGACAGGCAATCCTAATCTGCAATTTCCCAGCTTGGGATAAATAAAGTACATCTATCTATCTATCTAAAATAATTGCATCCAAAATTCTCTATCCAGATATAATGTATTTAAGTTTTCTTTCATCTTTAGTAAATTTAAGCAAACTACTCCACATTGAAACAGCATCAGAGGGACAAAGAGAAGGTTTTATTGAAAACAGCTGCTGGATGTGTTGGATTAGAAATCTATTGAGAAGCATAACATAATATCTCCTGTTGGGGAGAATTTTGTGTTGCTATTTATATGAAACAAATACTGCAGGGTCTCTAAAGCCATTTGTTGCTCCTGTTTTTTTCCACTCTATGCTGAATTGGTTTTAATAAAGTATCTTAGCTCAGACTTGGAAAAGGTATTCAATAATTACATCCCAATAGGTTCTCTCTACCTACAATGTATCTGTGTGCATCAGGATATTTTATATGAATGTCAGACTGACTCAGTCAGTTTATATTGAGTCTTTGACATGAGCTTATGATGTTGAAGCACTAAGTGGTTGAAGTGATGCTGGAGATTCTTCCCAGCCTGCGTTTCAGCATCAGTTCGTTCAGCACTGGAATTTCTCCAGAGCCTACTGCGAATTCAAGCAGCCTGAGAAGGTTCCCCATCAGTCATTGCATGGGGAAATTTCCCTGAAAACAGGGCAGTGGCTCCACGCTGGGAGGCCAGGTAAAGTCCAGGCACTTCTGCTGAAAATGCTTTGAGACAAAGTAAGAGCAGAACCTTTTAAATCTCTTAGCCTCGAGTGGCTGTGGAGACTTTCTTAAGCTAAGGTAATGATTATGGCCTTGCATAGAAACAGAGAATGCATCATCTGAGTGACACCCTCACTTACTGGTGTCAATACCAGAGTTATTTATTGACTACAAATGAAGCCCTGCAGCACCTTGCTTGCTTTTTTCTGTCCTCTTTTACTGAACAGCCTTTAAAGCAGAGCTAAGAAAAATAACCCTTAGAGATACGACATGACTATCAAGATCCAAGGATGCAAAGATAACAACGAGGGGTGATGGCCACTAAAAAGAAACAACAGAAAAGTGATGGCTTTTCTTATCTGCCCTTCTGTGGGTGTGTCTTGTTAGAGAAGCAAAGCGTTGCTTGTTACCCATCTTATGTCAACAGTTGGTGTATTGACATAAGCTGCTTCCTGTAGGCTTCTCTCCTGAAACCTCCAGGCACCGCAGCCGTGAAGCAGAGTGATTAGATTTACAGATGGAGATGAATGTGAACACAGCTTATGAAACAAAAGCATAAATCACCACCAAGGGGCTGTAAGCTCTGCGATTGACCTTTTTGTACATCAATAATGAAGCTGGAGTTGGAACACTCCTTCAGGGGGCGGCGAAGCTAAGACTCCTGGGTTTTGCAGAAGCAGTTGCTGATATCATTTTTTTTTCTTCAAATCTTTGAGCTGTTGATGCAAACTAACAGCAATTTAATTTATCTCTTAAGATCCATAAGTATAAGACAATTAAAGAAATATTTGTTTTAAGCTTCTTGGCTGTAAATGACTAATTTAATTGGGAGAAAAGAGGAAAACATGCGTTTGTGTGTGAGAGTAGTTTCTTTAAAACTGTTTTATTAACATTTTAAAGTGGAAACAAATAATTATACAGTCTCTTTTCCTCTTCTAAAGTCTAGCACATTCTCCAAATTCAGAAACTGTATTTGTGTTAATTAATAAATTGTTGAAATGAACTGCAACGATGGACGATACCAGGCTCCATGAGCTGAAGCTACTGCAGTGTTGTTTTAGAAAGGTGTGACGCAGATATAAGTCCAACAATAAATCAACAGCATGTTGGTGGTTCTGATTCTGATCACCAACATCTCCCTTGTCAATAGGTGGGTCAGTTACTTTGCTAGGACCTTTTGATGGATGTGTCGGATAGTATGAAGCTGTCAGACAGACATGAGAGAATGCACACAGTGACTGCCTGATACCTGCTGCTCAGGCTCATCTTTTACCAGGAAGTGAAATCTGTCTTCCTGTCTGTCCGCCTGTCTCCCAGCCTGTCCCCGCAGCGCAGAGCCTCAGCAGGGTTATTAGAATAGCCCTGTGGCTGTCACTGATAAGGCCTGTATGCACGCAGCCACTGACAGCGCTGCCTGTCTGCGTACCCAGCACAAGTGGCCCGGGCCAGGGGATTACTGCCTGCTGCCATTTCTGCTGATGCCTTTCTTTATGTTATCCTCTCCAGTCAGATGTGCTGCATTTGAATAACTTGGCTGATGTTGTAGAAATGGAACTCCTTGAAATCTCCGCCTGCATACAAATGAAGGCGTGTATGCGCCCCCCCCCGACTTTATTAGTCTCACGTTCTCCATCTTTTCTCTTTTTCTCCTGCTGGTGGCCATAACTGGTTATTTACATGCTCTGTCACTTTCTGGGCGGAGTGATGCTGATGGGCTGGGCGGCTCGCTAATCCACTCTGCTGCTGTCATTAGAGAGAAGCAAACAGACTATTACCACCACCTCCTCCTCCTCCTCTTTATGCTCATCATAAGCTGGACTCAACCTTACAGACACAAACACACACACACACACACACATGAACACAGTTGCACAGCTGTGATGGAGAGAGCCTGTTGTTTCTTCAGTGCTGCTGAGTAGAGCCCTGCTTTGGTAATTGATCCTGTTTGGTACACGAGGAAGGAGGGAGGCAGCCTCTAAGTGTTGTCAGTTTGCTGCATTAATTTTTCAACCGTGGCCAGTGAGGCTGGAGGGACGGGGAGGGGCTGGTTGCAGAGCTAACCCCGAGTAAAAGCACACTGTACCCATTGGTGAACACACTGCTGCTCATTCTAAAATAAGTTCTCCTCTGTGAGAGTCAATTATGATTCAGCAGACTGGTAGAGTCACTCACAGCCTCCTGCAGATGACAAATTTGTTTTGCTCTGTCTCCCATTCTTCTGCGGCTCATAAATAACCTTGCGGTGGTTAATTGACTTGTGCCTCTTTGTCTGCGTGTTTTAGCCCTCTCATTTTGTACAGTACGTTCCCTCTGATAATAGACAGACTCCAGCCTGTGCTTTCTGATCCCTCATCGGGGCTTTGGACTCACTAATGATGTCATCTCGAGCTGAAATGAAGCACAAACACCCAGTTTCTGTCTCTGTAGTAGGAATTGCTATTATTATTGTTTCTGTGTTCCTCACAGCTCCCACTCATGGATTGTGTGAAAAACACTCATTGCCTATAATTAGCAGGAGCTCCGTGGCTGCGCCGGTCAACGGGCCTGCAGTGGAGCGACGTTAATGTCCGTCAGAGCCACGTTAGCCAACACTTCCCTGAGTCATTAAGACCCGATCACAGCCACAGTGGACGTCACGGCTGACATTTCTACAAATATGAGTCACACATTGTTTCTTTCTTTTATTTAATACTTAAGAAGTCTTTTGAACATCGGATGTGATCAAGTACATTTCACGCTTGTGTTTTGGGGAAAAATGCTGGAGCGCTTAACGCAGGGTGTGAGGAAAAGTTTTGTAATGATGTAATAAATAAAACATAATGTACAATATAAAGCTGCCCTGAGGCTACAGAGGAGTGAAGGCATCCTACTGACAGAATGATTAGATTATAAGGGACAAAACTTTGTTCTTAGCCATAACCACACTCATGTTTAAACATAGTCTAACCAGTGAATTAACCAAAGAAGTGTGACTTAGCTGTCAAAATATAAGCTTTTCCATATAAAAACATGGCTTGTAGATCAGTTTAAGGTGAAAAGATTCAGAAAACTATCTGCACCAAAGGCTCTCTAAAGCTGTGCGATTTTTTTCAATCGTTGCATGCATCTGCTGCTCACACTGTACGACCAAACGCAGGGTTTAGCCGTAGAGTGTGAGCAGCAGCTCACGATTTGTGTTCGGCCCGACGCTCTATGCGATCTACCTGCTCACATTGTGCGACTAAAAACCACGTTGGACTCATCTCCTCAGTGAGATAGATCTGCTCTGTAGCTCTCTATCCTGAAGCCAAACAAATAGAAGGGGGATAATAAGCTCACTATAATGAACTGCTCTGTCTCGGCAATTTGTGCAATTTTGTGCTGAAAGTCCTAAAAAGAAAAGGCGACGACGTATTTGGAAAAAGGACATGGCTGAGCAGGCGTGGCTGCTGCAGTCCGTCAATTTTGCAGACTGAGCTGCATTTCACTCATTGCATCCCTGCCATGCTGCTGTGTTTACATCTGAGAGGAAAGATAAAAAGAAGAATGCTTGTTTGCGCATGCGCCCTGACGACAGTGTTTGAATTTCTCCCGACCTCACCATTCCTGATCAGGAGGTGGTCGTGAGAAGCCGATCGCCGCTCGTAACCCCCTGTACACTACACGACTCACGACGCACGATCAGGCTGAAAGTCAGCCCGATTGAAAAATACTTGCACAACTGCAAAATCCCCCCGAAAATCGCACAGTGTACGCCGGGCTAGTGTGTTTGGGCTAGCATCACATTCCCCTGTTCTGAAACCGTGAGTAAAATAAAAGAAACTTAAAAAAAGGCTGAACATGTACAGTTTGCTTTTTATTAAGTAAGAAATGTTAAAAATTCCTCTACATGTTCAGTTCCTGGTCGATGCACATATCTGATTTTCTTCTAGGTCTGATTTGCCGATTCCAGTTTTGCATGGATATATTTAGTAAAACTGCCTTTTGGAAACGTATCAGTATTGGTCTTATTAGTAAAACTTAAATATTAACATACTGTGTTTATTTCAGGTTGGCTATAGGAAGGTTTTGGTTATGTTGCAGTGATTTTGATGCAGCACAGAATTGTGGAAATTAACCTGAAAGGGAGTATTCCTGTCTTGACTATGATCTTTTGTTAACATTGACCAAATGGCAGGGAAATATATTTTCTGTCAATATTGATATCAGATGTTGTTTGTGCAGATTTTTTATAGTCATTGATTCCTACTCTGAAGCATGTTTTTCTCCTCGATCTAAATTTTATTTTGCTTAACAAAAGTACATAGGAGTACAAGTTGATGATACTGTTAACTGGTGGAAAACAATGTGGGAATTATTTGTTACTACAGCACTGATCTTCTCATCAAATTGGGAAAGAGCAGTTGCAATTCAAGTAAGACGTTTGTAGACCTTTGTAAAAACTTTCTTTTCCAAAATCCCTTTACAAATACAGATATGCTGTGAAACAAAGACATTTAGAGACCAATAGTGGAATCAAAATGTTTTTTTTTGTTAGCAACTTCTTTTTTATTTTGAAAATCTTCTAAGAAGCATATCCTATCATTTGGTTATCAGTTGATTTCAGCTTGAAAAATCCTTTCATTTTCCCTTCAAGCTGCAAAACATCCTTCTCTGAGATGTTGTGGCTTGGTTCCTCAGCCTCTCCTGCATCATTGAAGCTTGATGGAAGTTATGAATCTGAATTTACTTGTGCGTTAGATATAATTGAATGCAACAAGGCTCTGCAGAATTGAAGACGAGCCTTTAAGTATCATCACGATCCAAAGGGGCGGTAGAGTCTTTAGCTAAGCTTGTGAGGTTGTGATTATACATATATTCATGTAGATTAAAAAAATAGAGTGCTGTTAAAAAATATGCTGTTATATTACACTTAACCAATTTGAAATCTGTATTGGAACCAAGGAATCCACTGATTTAAACAGTCTTGCTTAAGTGCTTCAAATGAAGGCTTTAACATAGAAATCAGTGAAGGGCTTGGTGATTTACAGCCTGTCAGGTCACACAGTGGAGACGCTTCTCTGCTTTGTCCCATGCAGCAGGTGTTTTTTTTTTTTTTTTTTTTTCTCTGCAGGTTTGATTATTCTCCTCCTCCACCCTTTCCTGTCCTATCACCCTCCTGCGAGTCTGGCTAGCCAGGACAGGCCTTCCTCTACTCCAAAACCATGATTGCATTCTTTAGCTATTCCACCCCCTCCTTTAGAACAAGGGCCCACTGCATCTCACTCCCTTTCAAGTAGAGGCTGGCGGGTGTATTTCCCCTTTGAAGATGTAATCTCGAAAAACACAGAGACATCTCCGGGATTATCTTAAATGTCTTCAGTATGTCAACAGCCCAGTTGTGTTACAGAGCAGCTTTGGTCGTTTAAGGAGGTCGGCTGTGATGACAAGCGGAGGAAAATGCTGCACCGCGGAGGTAATCACAGGGTCAATTCTGCCTGACTCGTTTCAGGGCCAGACTCCTGCTGGTAAACCTGGATTTTAAAAGACACAATGAAATGATGCGTTTCTCCCCCTGTGGCATTGTTGTGTTTACGATCGCAGGCGGTGGAGCTCTCAGTAACAGATGGTGTTTGTAGGTAAGGCTTGTTGATGTCATGGTATTCTCCAAAATAATGTGACAATCCTAACCGTGCAACATCTTAACTGAGCTTGCAAAGTAAGAGCAGAAACATCAGGAAGTAGACACAAGAGGGAAGGTTAGTATACGCCAATTTATAGGCACATAAGTGGGCGCTCCTTGAAAGGGATCTCGACTTTGTAATCATATCAGATGTTATCGAGGGGAGATTTTAGGAAGGGTAAGTGCCTGGAAACTAAATCAGAGAGAGGCTGCCTAGGGAACGCGTTGTTATCATAATTACCTGCGGAGCGATGACTGCAGAAGCAGTGTTGATGTTGACACCGAGCTGCCCTTCTTCCTCTCTCCTGACAAGGCGGTTTTTGTGTGGGCCGCTGCCTGCCTTGACATCACTTTGTTCTTTGTGTTTTCTTTATTTTCTTTTTTTTCCCCCCTCCTCTCATTTCAACCAGAAAAAAAGACACTGCAGGCCAAAAACTCAAATATTGTCCCGGTGAGATCAGGCTCACAGATTGAGGACAGAACTACGTCAGAGCATACGTGCTGGTGCTGGAAGGCTGCAGGGTCAATCCTGAGAGCCAAGGCAAAACGGAGGCCTCACCGTCTATGTTTCAAACAACTTGTTCCTTCTCATACTGACCGAATGTTTATATTTTACATTAAAGTGCCTTTGAAAAGTATTCATACCACTTTTCAAATTTCCTCTTGCATTTTCTATGTACTTTGGAGGTATTTTATAGTTAAATGAGTGAGCATATGTTACCCTTACTGTACATTTAGGGCTGAAACAATCAGATTAATCGATTATTGAAATAATCGCCCACTAATTTAGTTATCGATTAATCATTAACTGGAGCATGGAGACTCTAAACCATGCCTTTAGCTGACAGAGCGTTCCAAATAGAGCAGTAATTATATCAAAATTGTAAAAAATTACATACAAATTTAGCATTTAAGATGACAAAACCATTTTGTCTGTAAATAAGCTCTATCCAGAACTCCTCAAGGGGAAAAGTTGAAGTTTCACCTTGTTTAAATTCATTAAAAAACCTTCTCTAAGTAACCTCTGGCTAGCTAATAATTGACAAAATAGTCGACAGATTAATAGATTTGCAAAACAATTGTTAGTTGCAGCCCTATGTACATTTAACGCTTTGCAGAGCATCCCTCCTCAGCAGTCATAGTATAAGGAAGGTGAATTCCAGTCATATTGGAAGGATAACATCTGTCTTTCCTTTTCTCATAAATGGATTTGAAAGAGCCTTTATAAAATAATGGTAATAATTAAACAGGTCTGGCTGCATCTAGCTCTGTCTATCTTTCTATCATCTCTGTCATATTCTCCGACATGCTGAAGAAAATAATTTCCTAAGTTTTGAAGGGAAGTAAAGTCTAATTTTGGTCTCATCTGACTAGAACACTTTTCCCCTCATATTTTCTGCATCCTCTATATAGCTTGCTTCTCAAAAAAGAAACCTGATTGAAACTCAAGGGTTTGAATATTTTTGCAAAGCAACACTTAATCTGAGAGAACAAGGCATGTTTGGGTATGAGTGAAATACAAGGATGACTGGGAGAAATGCTTGACCTGCTTGTTTTGCAAAATGGCATTCCTTTACTAATTTCCTCCTGATAAGTATCTGACAGCTCATAGCAGAGTGTTTTATCTTGGCTGAAGGAAAATGGCTTCTCTCAGTTTCGATCAATTTTAAAGCCTGTGCTGCCGCTGAAAATTGCATTCTCTGGCTTCCATGTTCTTTTATTTGCATAAAGGTAATCAATCCCAGGCAGTACAGCCGCCCGCTGCTTTTAGCTTAACTTGGACTTTATCCTCTCCTTGCTTCTTTTCCTTTCCTTTCTTGTCTATTGCAAATTCTTGCTCTTTCCTCCTCCACCTAGCATAATTGATGGGCCTTCTCTGTGCTAGGGGCATTGATTTTTACTGCTCGGCCGCTCTCTCTCTCTGGTTTAACAGTTGATGAGTTGTGTTAAGACACCCGGGGACGGTCCTGCTTGTTTTTAAGCAGATGAGGTCGGCCTTTATAGCCCTCCTGTTTCCTCAGGCTCGGATGATAAGGCGTGTTTATGTACACATATGCACACACTAGTGAGCTTGTCAATGAGTAGCCACTAGAGAGGAGGATTCCCCCCAGGAAGCTAAAGTAAACGTTGTGGCGTTAAGGGCTTTTCTCAGGCAAACTTGGGCTTTGTCGTGCACAGCATCAAACATCCCTTTAAAGACTTTGCACAGAAAATTTGTTAATCCTACCTAACCCTATTCACGTTTTAAGAGTCAATCGACATCATGAAATGGAGATCTGGCTTTTGCAAAGAGTTAGCTCAAATCTTAAGAGGTGAGAAAAAACTTATAGCCTCCCCACATTCCCTTACAACCCCCAGCCGACGTTGCTACATGCAGGCTCAGAAGTCACGGCTCCAGACACAAACCTTATTTAACACCATTAGTCTCTTTGAGGATTTCTTACGGCAGACTCTTATATCCAGGATGAAAGAGTTTGCACTTCTGACAGAAGGGGTATCAAAAAAAAAAGCTTGGATACGCAGAAGCTACAGCGCGCAGCCTTTCACTGCGACATTCACCACGTTATTAAGAAGTGTATTGCTTTGTGCTGTGTTGCTCTCAACACCATCTGTAGCGAGCTGCTCAAGTGGTAGTAATTTTCCTCTAGTCTGGTTGTCTCTCGTGCGCCGTCACAAGTGAAATTCGATTGCGGATCTCGGCGTTCTAGCGCATTTAGTTTCTCATAAATGTTTGCATTCCAGGGTGATTGCTCCTTGGCAGCCACCAATATGCAAAAGAAGAAAAAAAAAGGTGGAGGTTCTGACAGAGAATTAGATTTCCTGCTTATTTTTTTTCTCAACTTTTAGAATATGGTAACAAAAGTCTTAATTTGTTCTGCTTTTAACCTTTAAAATAATCAAACCGCTTATATAGTAAAGCAGAATTGATTTCACTGGTAGAAGGATCGCATTATGAAAAAAATATGGAAGTTTACATATGGCTTCCATAACAACTTGATACAATCTGTTTTTAACAGGTTGTCCTTGCACACAGAGAGCACAACTGCTTTTAAAAGGGTCCGCCGATGCCTCTGTTATAGCTGTGTAATATCAACCTAATAGGCTTACCTGTCAGCAGTGCATGAGACTTAGAAGCTGTAAATCACATTTGTCTGCAACACCTGCTCGCCTCCCTGCGTATTTATGGTTTTCTCCTCCCCCTCATGTCCTCTTGGTTTTTTGGCCTCCATCCAGAGTCAACCCCCTCTTCCCGCATTAGGTTCTTCAGTGTGTTACCGTCTTCTTGCGGGTTAAATGAGCGAGCAGGTGTTGTGTTGTCTGTAGGGTCGACATGCACCCTGGCTTTGTAAAACATATTTTTGTTTTTTTTCTGAATATTAATATATGAGGCAGAGATAAAGCAGTTTGTGTCACATTTGAGTAATTTGTACATTTCCCTGAGCTTTTGAGTCTTGGCTTAAAGCTGTTTTGCTTGATCTCATCGTCCATGTTCATATGGAAAAGTGAATGTTTTTATACTTCAGTGTTAAAAACTGATTAGAAAGTGAAAGAAAGTGTATTTTTTTCAGTATGAGATATTACAGAGTGGTGTTAATGTTTAGATCATCAAAGCTCAGGACTAAACCTTCATGTTATCTGCTTTGTAGGGTATGTAGAGCTAAAGTTCGATATATATTTTGGGGGCAACTGTCCCAAAAGAAAATCTTCTTTAATTTATATATTGTATTGCATCATATAAAGGTTTCTTACAACCATACAGATGCACCTAATTCATCTGACAGTTGGCCACATGAACCATAAATATTACATATCCAGTGTAGATAGTAATGTCACCACTTATTTCCTCTGAATGAAGGACTGCTGCAAAGTTAATAACTCGATGCACTTGGCTGTCATTTCCTTTCACAGAAAACTCTTACCTCAATGACATTATAATCTTAATAGACAGCCTTGTATTGCAATTACCATCAGTTTGAACTGTGCCATTAAATATAACCTCTCTGTGTTATTGTACCGTAATGCTATGATTTAGATTTTCTATGTGTATTTTGATGCGATTAAAAATGTTTGGACCCGTTTTTCTCATAAAGCATCTTGACTTGGTTTAGTTTATTTATTTATGGTAACAAAGGCGGCATGATTTAAAAATCCTATGACTACTTTATTGTTTAATATTGTTTGGCCCTGACATATCTGTGCCAGGAGTGGCCTTCCACTTTTTATTAGACCCGAACACGCTGCATTTTACATTGCCATGCAAAGCAGGAATTCATGACACCTGGAATATATTTGCTATGATTTTTGTTTTGCATTCCAAACAGTCCTTTGCAGTCTTGACAGAATAGTTTTAACTTTGAATCTCCGTTCAGTTTAAAAAAAATAAATATTTTTTTAAATGTATTTTACAGGGAGGACTCAATGTTTTTAGATTTTGAGTCAAAATACTTAAATATATTTCAGATTTTTTTTTTTTTTACTGTTAAATTCCATTTCAGCACCTTGATGAAGCTAAAGTGGATCCTTATTTCAGCACCATTTCCAGCCATGGTTTAATGTTCATTAGCCTTTTTGTTCATTACTTAATCATATATTGTTTATTTTACCAAAATACTTTGCCAAAAATAATCTGAAAGTCATGGCGTTATTTTTAAAATCCTCATTTAAGCATTGTGATTAATTACAACGAGCACTTTTATAAGCTTGTCTCTGTCAACACAAGGCAACTCAAAAACGACTTCTTTCTTTGCTTCAAAATAAGAGTATTTTTCAAGCTAAATTAAAGGATTTGCTGCATTTTCAGGACTTGATAACTTAGATATGCTTCCTCCAAAAAAAAAAACACTTTTAAGACGACTGAAATGTGTTGAGGTGTGTTGTTGTTGTGGCCCGTGTACTGAGGTTTTAATCTTTGTGTCTTGGGTTTGAGTCCCAAACTGTTGACCGTAGCTGCACGTCTTTACCCTCTCTCCACTCCCTTTTCAAGTGTTTGAAACATTTTCTATAATGTTGGCTTGTTTTATAATTTAAAAAAGTATTATTTTACATTGACAAGTGCCTTAAATTTTAAATTAATCTGTCAAAAAAAATGTTTTTTCCTTCTGTGAGGAAAAAAACTTCATGACAAGCAGCTCATCTTATTTCAGAATAAAACTGTGGTCTCCTGATGACACAAAAAGACATTTCATCCAATCGCTACCCCATTTTTTTTTTTTTTTTTTAGAAACACTGATTCACAATCTTTTAACAGCCAAACATGCCGATTCTGATTTCCAGATACAGATTTTCTTTTATAACTGACACTGTCAGTTGTTATAAGATTGCAAGACACGTGATATTTCTATCTTATCGTACTGAAAAAACATCAATAATTGACTGCGAAATAATAAAAACTTCCATGCAGAAATTGGGTTATTTTCAAACCTGTACGGAGGTAGATCAGACTGGTGGAAAGGATCGCTCAATTGATCAATTCACCCCTATTTTTTTTGTTTCTTTGTTTCTTTTTAGTAATTATTTCTCATTGTGAGATTAATTTGAAATGTGAAGTGTGTAGTTGCCATGTTAACATATGCCTTATTGGAAGGGACCTATGAGGACATTACATGAGTTCTGCATTTAAGTTCTTCTAAAGTTTAAAATAACCTGACCAGACAGAGTCGGCTTTGTTTTAGGTATTGTCACATGCCATGAAAAAGAAAGAAACAATGACAGTTCTCTCTGTTCTATCGGAGTATATTCAGACCCATTTATTTAATTACAACATTACGTAAAAGTTCATTTATTTAAATAACTTATATCATGGAAAACTCATTTTATATATTAATTAGACACAGACTGATTTGTTTAAGGCTTCATTTCTATTAATTATAACGATTTTCTGCTCAGCTAATGAAAACATGACATTTAGGATTCGAAATTATATCAGACCAAAAAAAACATTTTAGTTCAGTAATGTGGTATAAATTAAATGTATGTTTAACACCTGCTTGTGTCAATTTTTTTTTAAATCAAAAAATACTTTTATTGTTGGAAATGAGTCTCATAGGGCACATGATCTTCTTTACAGAGTTTAACAGTAAAATCGTCAATTCGCCTGTATTCTTCATCTTCTTGCTTATTACTTATTTTTCCCACTTAACCTCTTGGTCAACAAAGGACTGCACACATTCTTTTTGGAGTTTTGTCATTAATATTTGGCAACTGTTGTTTTTTTCTAAAATAAAAATATGAATTCAGGGTGATATTAGTTGTGTAAATTATTATTAAAAGTTATGATCTGTATATAGAATTTAAAAAGGACAGTGTTGGTTTTTACTCCATAATGGATCACTACTGTTTTCTTTACTAGCTATTATGGGACGTAACACTAAAAGGAATTAAATAGTTGCTTCATTATGAAGCCGAAAACTGTAGTTTTTGTAGCCAAACTTTGTTTAAGAATATATTCAAGCAGGCTGCAAATGCTTTAATGGGCTAATCCCAGCCCTGTGTGGATGTGTGTTTTTAGCCTATGTTGGATTTGTGTGAGGATTTAAGGAGGGGTCAGTGAAGCAGTGAGAAGAGACTATGAGGGTGTATTAAGGCAGCAGTGAATCTCACCGCTCTGTGTGTGTAATGGACTCAGGATGAGGGGCTGACCAAGCACCAGACGGCTGATAACCTTTGGGAAGGACATTGTTCCTGTGCATGGGGTGGGGTGGGGGGGGTCTTCACACAGGTTTGCTGCAGTATATAGGCTACACAGGGCCAGTGTGATTGGTGGTGCAGTTGTTCTTTGGTTCATTGACTCTCCAGCAGGGTTAGGAGGTAGAGTAAATGGGGCAGTATAGCAAACTCCCTCATGGCTTCCTGCATACATTTTTCAACACCGCGGTGTGTTTCTCTGTGATACATTTGTCCTCTGTCTGAACCAGGTTCTCCCCGGCATTCCATTAAGGGGAAATTTAACAGCCTTTCTCTTCTGTCTTCCCTTTCCTTCAGATCTCCTCTTAAGGAGAGGTCAGCACCGGATTGTGCAGGAGGAATACATGAAGGGCGGGGCGGGGGAGGGGGTGCCAGCAGGAGCAGCACAAGCACCCCTGAGGTTACACAGGTAAAAGGATATTTCTTTTATTTCACAGATCTTTGATTGTAGACGTTTCTTGTTCCAGTGCTTTACTCTGTGAAAGCGTAGTGAGGGGAGCACTGGGACTGGTTTTGATTGGGCCGTCCGGCGCTGGTGGCTTTGGAGAAACTGGAAACTGAGTAGCAGACTGCAGCTGGTGTTTATAAGGGGCTGGGCAGAATCCTGCTTGGCTCTGTTGGAAAAGAAATCCAGCCAGACTCTACTAAGAATCCTGTGGCCAGTGTCAATACTTGGAAAAACCAACTGAAACATGATGAAATGATTCGGAATTTCTTTCCATTGTGTCCAGACAGGAAAAGAAAAATCTCACAAAACCTTTTTTTTTTTTTTTTGAGCAGCATCATTTTTGTTGTGAATGTCAGATTGTCGTTATAGATTCAAAGGCGCTTAGATTAGAAAAGTTTGACCACACCAGCTGAGACCAAGGAGTACCGAGACCAAGACAAGGCCAAGTTCTTTAGAGGACAAGACCACTAATATATAAGGTCTTGGTCTCGGTACTCCTAGTCTTGACTATGAAATTAGTGAGATGTAGCTGGGAGAACATCTGCCCTCCATAAGCTTAAAGAGTCTGTTGGCTTGATCCTTAAATAATCATAATAAGGGTGAAGTCTCACTGATGGAGTTGGAGATTATAATGAAATTATCATTTTCTTCTGCTCTTCTGTCAGGATTAATGGTGAGTCTATGAGCAAAAGCAGGTTTCTTATTGGAAAGATCGCCAGTCCATAGCTGGGCAACATATTGAGATCCACTCATGCACACACCCAAAGCAATTTACACTCATCATTCAATCTAACATGGAGAACATGGAGAGAACCCACACCCACAAAGGGAGAACATACAAACACCATGTAGAAAGATACTAGGCAGGATTCAGACCCCAAACTATGTCACGCTTCCAATCATAAAAATTTTCTTGAAAAGACTTAAATCATAATTGTTTTTATTTGTATCATTCTACCAAAAAAAAAATAAAAAAACATTGAGAGGAAAGTAAATCCATCTTTCCACACCTTAGAGGTTGGCAATTAAGGCTCCCAGGTTTAATAACTCACTTTGTGTTTGGTATTTAAAGATGCATATCCTCCACCTATTAATTTGGGTTGTTTGGTAATTAGAATATTATCTGCATATTGGTGAAAGCATACAAGCAAATAAAATTTTACACATGAATAGCTTTGCATCTTTTATGGCCATCTACTCTGCATGTGTTTTAGTATGTTCAGACCCTTTGAAGATTAGACCTTATGTGTTTAAGCAAATACCAAAATAAATCAGAAACAGATAAAACCAATCAGCAAGGCTGAAACACACTTCAAAGACAGGTTTCACATTGTACCTAAACAAATACATTCAGGTACATCATGTACTGTCAAGAAAATAAAGGAAACTGCACTCTGTTACAACAAATGGCTTATTAGGGAAGTCTCGCTCTGAGTGTCTTTGTTCTAGATACCAATCCAAGTCATTTAGATCTGTGCAGGATATCGCTGCTACCTCTTGATTTATGACAGGCCAAGAAGTAGCTTATCTTTGGGAGATCTAGAGGCTGCCTGTCATTTAACACTGATTTTTTCTTGACATGGGCATGGTAAAGACTGTCTGTAGTGAAAGATTTATTTTCCTCTTACCTGATCCATTATTACAATAGCCACTCTAGAGGAAATTATTGACACTTTTGAAAGTGAGCATTGCTGCTGTGATCAATAAAGTTTAGGTTATTTCAAAATTAATTGTAAGCTAAATTTTGTGCTGTCAAAGATAATGTGATGAAACAAATTCTGCTTTTAACACCACTCAATTATTTTGCACTCACTGTTTTTCTGACAATAAAACAGAGGCAAACATAAATGAGAACAAGAGTTTTAAAATGTTAGCATGATCAAAAATATGATTTTCTTAGTTGTCTCATCTCCAGTTTCGGAAACAGCGAGGATGTTCAAAAGGCAGGGATGTGTATTTTTATCTCTGCTGGTGCGATTCATTCTAGTTTCATCTTGCGGCCCATTTTTCACTTTTATAAGCTGGCTCTTTTCTTTGGGATTGTCTGCTGCAAACGATTTCTCACAAACAACCAGAGGTAAAAAGCCGTGTAGAGTGGGAGGATGAGAAAGAACGTTGTCTATTCCCTTCCAGCTTAGGGACAGAGCAGAGCAGGTTGAATGGGGATACTTTCTTTCTTTAACAATGTCTCACCCTGCCTAGGGGTTGTCCTTCCTTCTGTGGCTCAGTAGTTAAAACTTGACATTTCCCTGCATCATGTTGTTGCTCTACAACTCTAAAGTCCTTAAATTTTCAGTTCATCTTTTCACCTCTTTGCATAATAACTAAAAAAATCCTCAAATGATTTCTCTAAAAGATTTATAGTTTTTGGATTAATTTTAGGTAGATAATGTATCGCAGAGCAACAATTTCTGCAGTATTTAGGAGACAAATACTGATGATGTACTATATTTTGGATGCGATCTAGTTCTGCCCAAGGCCAGAGTTTGTCTCACTCTATATCTGACATTTTCTTTACAAACCTTAATGCAATTTTCTATGTTATTGTTTTCTTGTTATAAATCTTGCTAACGGCTTATTGTTTCAGGCTGTCTGCCTGACCATGAAAATGGCATTGTTCTTTGATTGGTTTCCTTGTCCTTAAACAGCTGGATATTCTTTCAACAAGACCTTATAAATGATTCCTTATTTGACCAGGTTCTATATGCTTTTTATATTCCTCTATTGTAGAAATATTTCTCTCTTGCTTTGCATCCAAAAGGATTAGGTAGGGAATACAGCCCTGGCAGGATTGCACCTGAAATATTAAAATACACAACAACTGTGGGCATTTCTTTGAATAGAGGAATAGATTCCACCTGCAGAAAAACCTGAACTTTGGATACTCTGGACAGAAACAGAGTCATCAACAGAAGTATTCAAAGTGTCAGCTAAAGTCCTGATGTGAATCCTGCCAAAAATTCAGCGTAGATAGCTGAGATCTAGAATGATGCACTGAACCCTCTCAGAAGTGGATAATTTTGCCACAAAAGAGAAGTTGTCCATAATTACCAGCAAGAAGGTAGTGAAAGGTTTATTAAACTAAAAGTAAAAAAAAAATCCTTCCTACCATTTCTAGGTATTCAAGTACTGTGGTTTGTATAGAAGACGGTGGAGTAACTGACATAAAGTGGCAGTACAACCCGTCCCCTACGTGTTGCTGAGAACTGTTGGTTACGCTGGTGAAGCTTTTTTTTTGCGTGCAGAAACAACTAATTCTTGGGTTTGGAATCCCATCCATCCTACATACATACATACATGCTCATGTAGTCTCCGTTGTAAATTGTATCTGTGCCAGTTCCTCTTCTCAGTAGTAGGATGTGCCCAGGAAAACAGCATTTTGATTTTTTCATTAATTTGAAAAAAATAAACAACTCCATTGTCCTTGTTTTGCCCTTTATGTATTTTTTTAAATGTGTGTTTCTATAGGCATATTTTCGTCTAGCTAGTCATACTGGCACACTCTTAATGCCAGCTCATGAGTACAGGAGACATAATTAAAACAATTTACATCAAAACCTAAATCAGAATGATTTTGGAGTGAATTCTTAAATACAAATTGTGAAAAACCATGAAAGTCATGGATCAATTTTAATGAATCCATATATTTCTTCAAATATTTATTATGACATCATAGCCTGCCGCCATCTTTGTGTACCATTTGGTCCATTATGTTATCCATCACTAGGTCTCCATGTCTGGCATTGTCAATTACCCAGAGGAAAACAACATTAGAGGCCTTAATGGGACACAGTGCTGTGGCAGGCCTGACATGGCTGTGTTATATGATTACACAACCTGTTGGCTGTCCGCCTGTCAAGTGTCTCCTGACTCTGATGAATGGATGTAATATGCTGCGCATCACAACATGCCATGCCACACGCTCATTAATGGCTCCTCATAATACAGAGGACGTTCCTCCAATGCCGAAGCTACACTTCCTGCGAGAGAAAGAGGGAAAGGTTGGGGAGAGGAAGGGGTGGTAGCTGTAGTGGGAAGGTGAGAAATGATGTTCATGAGTGCTCCAATCGGTTCCAGTAAACAAAAGAAACATGGTGCCGTCATCTACATAAATTCACAAATTATAAGATGAAATGCCAGCATCAGTCTCCTGCAACTCCTGGTGAATGAATGCAAGATGAAAGAAGTGAATAAAAAGCACATGTTTGAATTATTATTCTCTGTAAGTGTGATGCATATGTTTCTTAATTAGACCCATTCTTGTCCATCTGCGACATATTTAAATTATGTGAAATGCGTGCAACACATCACCACTGTGTGGGAGCTCCACAATAACAGTGCTGAAGAAAGGAGCCCAAATCTGTTGGATGCCATCTGAAGCTTAGCTGATTGCTCTTTCTCTCGCTGATTTAGGAAGGATACTACCCATGATCCTTCAGACTACTCCATGCTTGTCTTAAACAAATAGATCTGATTCTCTCCGAGTCATTATTGCGGGAGCTTTCAAAATATAACAGTGAAGACGTCTCTGCATGAGATGTTTTCAGAGCAGTCTGTGTGGGGAGGTGGTGTGTCGAGGAAATGTAATTACATGGAGGTATCTTTTAGCTGCAGTCCAGTGTCTTACCACATAGACCTTGGTGTTGGGTTTGAGTGCTTAATAACTTATCTGATTGGGATCTTGGTACACTAACCACAATCTGAGTCATCAAATAAGTATAAACAGCAAATACACCACAGACACCACCACGTCATTATTTATAAAAATTGTAAGTATGTTAAATAAGTTCAGCCCACAACCAGAGATATGCATGCATATAAAAAATGTCCACCTTTATGACAAAATATCCCAAAATTTGTAGTGAATAAATATTATTTTATGCTTCCTTAGGCCCAAGGGTACAGCTATCAGACTTTTATTGCATGTTTCTCTCCCCTGCTGATGTTAACCTGATGATCCTGACTTTAACCCAATTTTTTTTTGGACTCGATTAACCAGACTAATGTTACTGTATCTGCCTTTCCGGCTTATAATCTCATCAAGAAGCAGAGGCTTCTATAAAAAAGTCTTTGCCGTTAAAAAGGGGTTTACTGTTACATTGAAACACACTAAAAACTGACTTTTCTGTTTTAACTGTCTTTGGCTTTTTATGTAGGTTATTAATGTGCTTTTCGTGCAAATAGTGTTAGTAAAACATCAGTCTGTCTGAGGACTCCACACCTTGACTGTAATCAAATTGTCTCTCAACATTTCTAACATGCCTGATGACAGAGGATGAAAGCTTAAAATGTCAAAAGAGTTGCTGGTATTTCTCAAGATTGTCAACAAAGTTTCCAAGTTTTGTTTTTACCTTCTAATTGATCCTAAAGATGAACTCCGAAGCATGTTGGTGCTTCTACCAGTTGGTTGCATTGAAGTCTGGTAGGTTCAAGGTTGAGTTTATGACAGACCGGTCAAAGTTATAGCAGATTTAAGGGAAAAAGATCAGATTTTTATCAAGAGGTTAATTCTAATTTAAATAAAAAATTAGATTTTACAAAATGGCTTGATATGACTGCAGATAATGCAGTGATTGGTCTAAGGGTTAGAGGAAAGGTGTAAGTTTGGATTGAGCCTCAGTATACCTCACATGTAGACATTTTCTATTATATTTTTCTTTTGATGATTTAAGAGCTCAATGCTCCCTCTGGTCATATATCGTGCACAATCTTAAACAAAATTGAGTGTTTTTATAGTGCAACACACAGATTGTCACTATGCCTTGCTCTGATGCTCCATTTTCCCTCGTCTTGATTCCATGGAGAAAAGCTCACACCTGTGGTGTGTTTTTACAAGAGACAAAGAGGCAATCGGTCTGAATATTCCTCTGTCTGCGATGGTGTTTGTGTATACGTTCTTTCTCACAGCTCGAGTTTCTCTGCTTGAAACGCAATACCTGCAGATGTGCCTTGTAAACTGCAGCCGCAAGCCTCTGCAGCTTTCGGCTTACTACTGAAACAAAGCCACTAACACAGCTCTCTCTTCGGGGTAAAGATTTTGGTGCATGGCTCAGCGGGTGTGATTTTCCATTGTTTTTCCATATCTTAAATTTCAAAGAAGGTGACAACAAACAACACTTTCTCATGAATCCCAACACTGTTTGTTATATTCCAATGTAAAATACGGATGTCAAAGTATCCTGACAACCTTCCGACAGGGCGCAGATTTATGCACACAGGCGCATGTGTAAACACATAGCCTCTGAACTAGTTTTGGACCCCGCGCTCTTGCAGCAGGAGTTCCTTTTTCTGTGGGTCTTTCAAAGTCAGATACCAGTGTATTAGTTATTCCGCTCCCTGACCCTCCTAATTGAAAACGGCTGTTGCTTAGAACGAAAAGGCTAAACAGACAAGAAGATTGAGAACAGACTCTCCTGTGAAATAAAGCAAAAGTAGAAATAAACAAATGGTAAGAGCGGAGATGTCAATGAGCTGAGGTATGGCTTGTATGTTCAAATGTGGGGTCGTGACTCCAAAACTCAGTCTATACCCTTTCTAGCCATACGATAAGTCATAAATCTGGAAGTGGTGAATCAAACATCAGGAAGAAAAATCAGTAAAACACTTTTTTACTGTGGAGAGAGAAGAGTTAAAATAAGAAAAAAGAAAATCAAGTGAGGGGGTTTAGAAGGAGGTGCAGTACGGTCTGTGACAGCTGCATGCATGTCTTACTGGGTGACGGTCTGTCCGTCTGTCAGAACAGATATTTCTGTCTGTTTAGTGCTGCCTTACAGGCTGCCAGAGACACTCGTCGTGTCATCGCTGGGTGCCTGCTGTCACTGGCTAAAAAGGAGAGAGGGAGTTCAGAGTGTGTGTGTGTGTGTTTGAGCGAGAGTGACAGAGAAAGAAACTCGAGCAGCTGTCTTGAAAGCTCTTCCCCTCCGTCAGTACATCTAGAGTCTGCTTTCCCCCATGATATCTGCTCATTGCTGTTTTTTACTCAGCTGTTAAATCAAAAGATGGAATTTTTCAACAGAAAAATGTGCACTATGGGGGAATCAGAAGGTGGCACAGATAACTTAAGACGTTATAAAAATATACATAAAAATAGGAAACATTTTTTGGAATCTAAACCAAATAATCTGTTGCTGCTGGCATAATTGGACCAAACAGGGCTGCAGAGCAGAAATCGGATCCTGGCCATCAGCCATAAAATGCATCTTATAGAGTTGTTTTTTCCTCTGCTTTCTTTGGGAACTTTTCCCACAATGATATGTTTTATGAAAAAATACAATTACCCAGCTTTCCCTGCCGGCATTTAAGCAAGCAGTTTTAATTGAGATTTTTTTAGATGCATATTCTTTATTGAATAAGATTATCAGTTTAATGTGAAAAATTACATCCATGCTCCAGGGGATGACTTGGTTATCTTGGCCTTGGTAATACAATATAAACTCACAATATTATTCTATTCACTTTAACTTCATTTAAAGTAACTTATAATGCTCTACAACATTTAAAGATATTCCACAGTTTGGGTAGAGAAACAGCAAACAGCCCATCTTCTCTGAGCCTCTGTTTAGTTTTCAGAACAACCAACAACCAAGCGAGGATAAAGAGAGGTAAACTCTAGAAGCACAGCGTGAGCCAACTGGAAATGGAAAGAAATACTGTATCACAGACTTTTCAAGCAGATACCTGATGGTTTTGGTCATAAGGACTCACATTCCTAAAGGTTAAATGTTTTTCTTTAATCACCTTTGATAAAAGTTCTGTTCCATCTGAGTTAAAGGAATAGTACACCCAAAACATGATTAGCCTTCATTTTCTACTCACCCCCATGCTGAACAAAACTCTGGAGTACTTTTTTGATATCTCAAATGCATCTGGAGATCTGGGAGGCTTCTTGCTGTCTGCTGACATTCAAATAATGGAGGTCTATGGCGCCCGAGACAGAAAGGTCCATAAAAGTCCATAAAAACGTGTCAATATTCCTCCATACTGCTCGTCCAATGTATTCCAAGTGTCCTGAGTGGGTAGCGTCCATAATTTACTCGAAACGAAGTCATTTAGAATGTTTTTAGAGCATAAACAGTAGTGTATAGGATTTCCTAATAGCGCCCCCATGCGCGCTCACGACGCTACGGAAGCCGGCAGACCAAACCAGCGCATTCAGCTCGGCAAAGAACTCATGCTCTTCCTCAACACTGAAGTCCTCAGACATTTTTCTTTCGTTGTTTCTTTCTTTGCACAGTTAAACAGCACATTTCTTCTTCTACGCTTGCATTATCGGCAGAGCAGACGTGGAATGCGCACTTCCTTCCGGTTTGGTCTGCCGGCTTCCGTAGAATCGTGAGCGCGCATGGGGGCGCTATTAGGAAATCCTATACACTACTGTTTATGCTCTAAAACGTTCTAAATGACTTCGTTTCGAGTAAATTCTGGATGCTACCCACTCAGGACACTTGGATTACATTGGACGAGCAGTATGGAGGAATATTGACACGTTTTTGTGGACTTTTGTGGACCTTTCTGTCTCGGGCGCCATAGACCTCCATTATTTGAATGTCAGCAGACAGCAAGAAGCCTCCCAGATCTCCAGATGCATTTGAGATATCAAAAAAGTACTCCAGAGTTTTGTTCAGCATGGGGGTGAGTAGAAAATGAAGGCTAATCATGTTTTGGGTGTACTATTCCTTTAAAGTAACCCCAGATTGTGACACTTACACATTACACTGTGCTTTCAATAATGTTGTATACACCTTTTGTGTTAAACATGCCTTAAGGAACTGTGGAGAAATTCCATTGAGGTTCCATCACACTATAACATGTTTTCCTACATTTTGGAAATTTTTTAGTCGGGGACGGCTGTTTTCTGCAGAAGAAATGGCTTCTGTCTTGCCATACTCTGCTGTCTAGACATGTAGAGATTACAGCAGACTGTTATCACACAGAACACTACTAGAAATAAGCCAAATCATCAACAGCTCCTGTTTGCTACTTGACAGGCTCTCCTCTTTTGTAAATAATTAGAAATCATTTATTTTTTTGCATCCTAGAACCTTACCCATTAACAGGAGTTTGTAGAATTAGTGGTTATTGTGGTTGTCTAACCAGTAACAATTGATGACTATAATAAATCTCCATCAAACTTTAGATCCTGTTATACCAGGACCCTCACACCCACCCACATACCTACACCCAGGGGCTGGTTTAATGACGGTTCTTGTTAGGAAGGGCAGGGACGAAATAACCTGCTGAGTACATTCGGATCAAGGAATATTTGTCTGCAGCTCTGGCCTCTAGCAACGCCCTGATAATGACTAATCTTTATCTTGGTGTCATTTAACAGGCTGTTTGGTCCTGTACAACCATGCAAGAGCCCCAATTATACAGCACTACATCAGTATTTACCACAGATTGATATAAATATCTGTAATATAGACGTTAGAGATAAAGGATGATGGTAATCTCCAGGATCCCTCTCTGGTGGTAGATATCTTAGCAGCCACTGGTGGTCTGTTTGTGCGTCGTTGGAGCTTTGCCTTTTGAGAAGTGCTTTATCTTGTTCAGATTTTAAGCAGCCCACATAATGCAAGATATACACCATAAATAAACGAGACTTCATAAATTGTGCAAAATGAAGGCTAGAAGCCTTTTGGTGTTGAAGCAGTTTCATGCACTCTCAAGCACCTGCCTAGAAACTTTTTCGTCCCATGTTTTTCTCACAGCGTTCCTTTTATTTCTAACAGTACAGTGGCATTTCTGAAGCAGAAGAGTGTATTTTGAATTGAGTTTAGAAACAGGATTATCTCAGCAAACATGTAGTAACTGTACTAAAGAGACGTTGTAGCTGCTCAGACTTATGTAGGAGGCACAATCTACATGACATTTTAGATAAAAATAGCAGGTCGTTTTTAATTTCCTGGGTCAACAGAATATGAGCGTGGGTGGCAAAGTGAGACAGCAAAGCTAAAACTCTGTGAATGTGTTAAGAGTTGGGCTGAAATACTTCCAGAAATGTGTCTTTCAACACTTCCCACTCGGAATGTTTCAGATTTACATAAAGTGTGGCTTTACTTCTACAAATCAAGCAATTCCTCTGTTTCTTGTAGTTATAACTCTACATATCTTACTAATGTGCTGTTTTTTTTTTATGCCTTAAGTGCTGACCGTGGTTCACTTTAATCATCAGTGGAGAATGCTGTCGTCTGATTACAAGCACGTGTTTTTCGCCTGTATAGATGTCCACAGAGTGAGGTAATGGAACATGGAAGGATAGAAGCGTGGTACTGGGCTGCTCTGCAGCAGAGTTGGGTACAGTGAGGGTTCTTTTGGACTCGGCATGTGTTTTTTCTGGCGTCCCAGTTTTGTTTAGGTTGGGTGATTGTGTGCGATCCTAATGTTGGATGAACCTAGAGCTCGTGATTTAATGTTCCTCAGACATCTCAGCTTCTACCGACCTTTTCTTGAACTGTTTATCATGTTCCAGCAAGAAGTCAGTAAATCTAAGATGTAAGGTCATTTAGGTTTTCCCAGGCTGATTTCTTAGCGTTGTTGTGAGCTTTAACAGCGATGTTCCCTGTGATTTTGCAGCAACATCGATAGTATTAGTCCATCTTGGGTTTCTGCTCTGTCAGTGTTAGCTCCTCTGGTACCCCGACAGCCATGTAACTACACCCTAGTGTTTATGTTCTTTAGGTTAACATGGTTATCTCTGTGCGTAACTGGAGCCCAGAGTCTACAGGGGCACTTGGCATGCGTGCTTGCGTGTTGCAAGCAATCGTGCAGCTGCAGGACCGACCCTGTTGCCCGTGTTCCACTCCAGAAAGAGCTGCAGGGACTTGCCAGTATTTTCATTCCCTCTGGAGGTATTTCCGCACACCAACAAAGCCCAGCCTGCGTGATGAAACAAAGAGGAAGCAGCTTTTGTGTGAGAGCAGCCAGTTTCTCATTATTTGTGTATGTGTTTGTGTAAGCATGTGCACTACTGACCCCGACTAACAGTTTGTTACATGCAAATATACTCTTGAGCTTGCAATTCAGGTTGCTCCGGGCTCTTGTTTGCTCACAAGCCAACTGTACCATGAGAACAAGCCTACTCTGTGTCCTATTCACAAAACAAAGTTGCCTCCTGTTTGCCTCTAATTAACAGGTATAATGCCTACCTTGTTGTGTCACTTAGTGCCTTTTACAAGCCTTGCTAACAACTAGCGGTTCCAAGTCCTTTGCTTCCTCATAAACCTTTGCCAAAAAGGAAATGTCTGCTGAAGCCGGGATCTAAATTCTCCAGGGAAACCCTTACTGGGGAAAAGATTGAACTGAACGTCTTAAAGTAAAAAAAAATGCTCTCCTTTCTTAGAGTTCACTACAGCCAACATAAACACAGTCTTTGCTGTGATTCCTGCAGGATATGAAGATTTTATCTTACTCTTTGCACGTGACAACCAAAAAGTACATTTGCTTTATTTTGATTTTTGATCGAAGTTACATGGTTTCTAGTTTAAAGATACCATCCACACTACAAAACTCACTTTATATATTTCTGTATGTTTGGTGTCAACTGTTAGTCTATATCAGCTTATCACCAAACCCAATTCCTTGTATGTGTAAAACAGTTATTGGCAATAAAGCTATTTCTTATAGTTATTTCCTAAAACTATGGTGGTGGTAGCATCATGCTGTGAGGATGCTTTTAATCTGCAGGGAAACGGAAAGCTAATCTTGGCTAATGGGAAGTTATTAGCAAATGCAGGAATTTCTGGAAGGATGCAGACTTGGGCAGACCCATTCTAATCAAGATTAAGTGGGACTACACTCCTGAAAATGTTAACACAGCCCAGTCAAAGTTCAGACCTCAGTCCCGTTTAAAATGTTTGGATAGACTGCAGAAATCAGAATTTATTTAAGATATTTTACAAAGATTGGAAAACTATTCCAGTGTGTAAACGTGCAAAGATAGTGACTGTGTGTAATCTGATCTCAGTAAATATAAAGCATTTTACTTATTTTTTTGGATTTTGTCACTTTGTTTTTAAACTTAAGTGTATCAAAGAGATGACAGATAAGAGATAAATGCAAATGGATGTTGTTTTTGTATTTGTGAAATCATTAAAACGGTTTGGTAATTTTCCTCACCTCTCTATTTGGAACTACCCTGTGTTGGTCAGTTATTATGCCATTAGGCATAGTGTGTAACTTCTCTTTACTTCAGTAATTATTTTCATGAAGTGACAGGGGATTTTCTTCCACTACTCTGTGCCAGTGTTTTTTCTTTCTTTAGTTTGTGGGTTTTTAAGAATAAATCCAAGGTTTGTAGCTCTTAAGGAACAACCGTTTTAATGTCTTTGATTGAGATCATGACAAAGCTACTGTACATTTTTTAAACCTTTTTTTTTTTTTTTAAGCACAATATGCAAAAGACATGAAGCGGATTCTCTGTTTGAGAAACAGAGATTGTCCGCTAGTCAGCGTCCTGTGGGGTTGACAGCCAAGGCTCTGGTGACACACGCTCATGCCCATAAACAGGGATTTGGTTCTCTGGAGAAAATAACCTTGATAATTACTGGGTGCATATGGACCTGTCCACAGTGAAAGGAAGAAGAGAGCTGACTGAGAAGTTAAGGAGAAAGAGAGAGAGAGCCACATCCGCTGGTGCATTCCTGTATGCTGTGTCATAATGGTGCTGAGTTTCCCTTCAGTCTGCGTGGAGATTTCCACAAGGCAGAGAGTGCAAAGAGGAACCAGTGCAGCGCCTGGGGACATTTAAAGTTTAACAAGGCACAGGCCATTCGTATACCCTCCACAGTAACTAAAAGAGCACATGTAAGGAAACTGGCAGACAATAGTGAAAAACTGGTGCCACATGGAGGGTGGGATACATGGAAAAAAGAGGGAAAAAACGACACTCTGATGACCTAACTGTTGGAGACGCTCTTATACTTAGACTGTCCTCTCCCAGTCTCTTTCTGCTTGCATCATTTGGTGGAACTGATTTGGCACCATCGCAGCCTGGGCTGGATCGCTCTGGCTGGCTGGCCGCCCGTCTGCTTGCCTGTCATTCAGCTGGTTAAAGAGGCCTTGTTGAACTGCTGCACTGTGCCTGCCTACTGCAGGGCCAGAAACAGTCAAGTCCTCGTGTCTTGTGCACGCCAGCCCACACCAATTGACTTCTCCACACAACAAGCTCTCTCTGCTTGCTAAAAAAGGTTTTGGCTCAAAGGACTCAATAAATCATTTTTGTAATGTTTCGATTAGATTTCCAAGGATGCTTAGAGACTGAACTCTCGCTTCTACTTTGTGTCCTAGATTGCATATTCACCGGAATAGACGGATTGTTTCCCAAAAGAACACCAACACAAAACAAAACGGATCCATTGTGCAGCATAGAGGGCTACAGCTGCAGTTTGTCACTCAGATAGAGTTCTCCCTCTGCTTGTCTGGTTAATGGCAGCTCATTCTGTCACAGTTGACCTGCGCCTTTCGTGAACCGCTCTCTGTCCTTTTCTCAGTCCCTTTGTGACACTCATCATGAGGACAGGCATGAGAGCTGTGGCTTCATTTTGCACTCTACTTCTACCTCCTCCTTCTCTCGTGTCCTCCAGCCTCCCTTCTGTCCTATTGTCTTTCCCTTTCTGTCCACCTCCCCTACCCCACTCTTGGCTTCTGCATTCCTAACATCGTTCTGCTATGATTAGCAATAGTGTTTTTTTTCCCTTTTTAGCCTGTGTAATTTCTAGATCCTCCTCTGTCCTTGGAAAGCTCTTCTAATAAGCTCAGACACACCAATGTCTCTGTGCACCACGGGCATTACTCTTCGGCGTTACTGAGCGTGTAAACAAAGACCGCCCCAAAAAGAAAAATACAAAACAAAAACACATGCGGCGTCTCTTTTCTCAGCGCACGAATAGACTGGCCTACCAACCCCACCGAGGGCACCACCGACAACACCAGACAGCGAGCGGTGACCTTCTGCATGTCAATCACAACAAATCTGCTTCCTGATTCGAATATGGGGAGGAAAACGGTGTAAATTGAAAGCAGAAATCCCCCCGGTGCGAGACAAGATGAGCCTCAGAATAAATTATTCAGATGGAGCTCTCTCTCTCTCTTTCTCTCTCCCGAATGATTCTCGCCTTCTGCTACATTTAATGGCATCTGCGATGACGCCCATTGGAGATTAATCCAGATGCGAGACGTTTGTGTTTGCGTGCTTACATTTGTGCTTGCGGCCCGCTCGCCCTTCTTCTCATGCATCCCGTCGTGTCGTGTGATGGGGAAACAGAGCCTCAGCAGGGGAATTTATCTCTTCTCCAGAGAGGCTTGTAAATAAACAAGTAGTGAATCAATGGCGCCATTTGTTTTGTTTTTTCTTATAATTCTGCCTTTTCTCTTTAGGTGGTTTGACAGTTTTTTTTTCTTCTGAGGCTCTTTATATCTCAGCAGCCATATTTCCTCTCGGTGAGAGTGAGAAAACATGCCTGGCTCGCGTCATGTTTCATTACAGAGGATCAGTAAATTACCTTGTGTGTGCGCATGTTTTTACTTTTCTTTTATATCACCCACTGCAGCTCATTTAGCACCATGATGGAGCCTTTGTATGAATGTGGAAATAATACCAGCAGTGGAAGTTGTGCTTCAGAACTTCTCAGTCAAACAAAGACACACGAGCTGAGATGAATCCACAAACACAGAGTGTGTCCTGCGGTTAATGCATTTCAGGCTTGGTGAGCATTATTGATTCCCTGCAGAAGGATGACCCTTCCTTAGATAAGTGCTCACAATATTTGACTGTTTGGAGTATTTTTCTCTAGCATGTTTTCATTATTTTTTATAACTGAACCGAAGCCTTATTATAAGCCGTTTTCCTTAGGGGCTCAGTAGACCGATGTGTGTTTACTGTGTGAGTTTTGTTTCTTATTTGTTTCTGGTTTAATCCCCTGAGCTGAAGTTCTGTTGCCTTTAGTGGTGATAATTAGCTGGTTCCAGAAAATATAAAGGGTGTTACCTGTATTAGTTAGGGTTCAGTGACTGATAGCGGCAGTGAATAATGATGTGAGAGCAGTGCTTCTGGTTCTTCACACATAAAGGTAACCTCCCAGTGTGTAAACCCTGATTAGTAGAATCCACAGTAATGCAGCTAATGCTGCTGTTAGTGATATTTATTGAGTGCCAAAGGTGCCACATTGTTACGGTAAAATAAATCCGTATGGGGTTATATTATATGATAGAGTTAAAGAAAAAACTGCTATTAAGGACAGATCTAATAATGGTCTTATTAAATCTGTAATTAAATAATATTCCCTCTCATATGATTGTTATAGAAATGTGATTTATACTTCACAGATGAAATTATTGATTAGTACTTCCCAAACAAATCCTAATAAATGTTTGTCTGCAGGAAAAAGAAGAAATTGTTAAAAAACAAAAACCTTGTAGCTACATCTTATTTCTTTTTCTATTCCATGTTTTATTAGACCTTAAACTTCAGTACTTCATTAAATAAATCATAGAATAGAATAGAATAGAATAGAATAGAATAGAATAGAATAGAATAGAATAGAATAGAAACATTTGGGAACCATTTGGGAACCATGCTATATAAAAAGGATAAAGAGGAGAAAAAAGCAAGGGAAGTAAGGAAACTTAAAAGCATAAAAATGAATTGCTGCAGCATCTGATGACTGAACAATAAATTAGTATATCTGCTTTTTAATTAGTTTTCATAATGTTATATTTAGTTAATTACACATGTTTTTGATGAGTTATCTATGTAGTTTTCCTATTTTAATTAGTGAGTTTATTAATTAAAGACGCATTTTGCCTCACATTTCAAAATCCATAATGCAAACTGCATGGAAAATAGACTGTATAGTTTTGAATATGGTGGTTATATATATTACATTTTATTTTCATAGGACTTACAGGATTTATCGTTTTCATTGTGATAATTACATGGCTTCAAAAGCTTATAATGCAAATAAATAACTAAAATTTAGAAATTCAAGACAACCAGGTGATGTTTAGAAAAATAATTTTTAAAAAGCATTTGGTTTGATAATACAAACTTTCTAGGTTAGGTAATAATTTGTTTGATTATTGTACTACTGCATTTTTCAAATTCCATGAATAAAATCATACACCCTCTTTCTGACTAGAGGGTTATCATCCTTTCTTTTTCTCTGTTTTGAGTACCTTTTTCTGTTCCCAATAACCAAGTGTGAAAATACTGTATAAGATTGTTTTAGCTAATTAAACTCACATGACTAATTTAATTTGATTCAGATATGAGAAAAATGACTATCTTTGGAAGCAGTTTTAGCCTGTAGGCATGGCATTAACGGTAGTTAAATGTGAGGTAATCTTTAGTTAGCAAACTAGGTTTTAAAATCTGTTAATATGCAGAAAATGTTAAATTGTAGTTTCAAACAGAATTAAGTAAGCTAAAGGAATAGTTATGTAAAATAGGTTATGGTGTGTTAATAGGCAGCAGTGATGGGACTAACGGCGTTGAAAGTAACGGCGTTACTAACGCCGTTACCTTGTTTTAGTAACGAGTAATCTAACTAATTACTTTGACTGTAACTATAACGCAGTTACCATTCCATACACCCCGTTACTGCGCGTTACTCAGGTCGCACAATTAACCTTTTTTCATGATAAGACTCGTGCGCAGCTGCGTGAAGCTGACACCTCACCCACGTCAAAAAAAACTCTGCAAATAGACTGAATGGTTAGTGCAACGTTAGTGCAGATTTGTGCAGAAAAAAATATTGTTTGTGCTACTTTTGTTTAAGAGATATTAAAGATTATTTTTAGGTCATCCAGAGGTGCGCGCCTTGTCATGAGAGAGGGGAGGATGAGAATGGCTGATGAGTGAGATTCCATCTGTCAGTTGGGTAGGTGGGTGTTTCCGCTGGCGGGTGTTAACGTACAGCACACACAGAGAGATGGAGAGTGAGGATGACTCCAGCAGCAAAACAGCGTTTTCCTGATAGAAATACCGGTGTTAGGTCGAGCTGCGTTTCCCAATCACATACGGTTTCCCCTGCATCTCCGCACAGCGCACAGCGCACTCCGCGACAGGAAACGCGCATGCTCGCTAAAGGCGCGCAACAGTCGCCCTGTGCTCACGCCACAGGAGAACTATGGAGAGCGTGAACGATCAAATGATAGCCTATATGGAGAAAGGGAGAAATCTGGATGGATGGATGGATGGATGGATGGATGGATGGATGGATGGATGGATGGATACTCTGCCTTCTCAACCTACTGTATTTTTTATTTTAAACATTATTTGATGGCCTTTGTGGCAGGAATGGAGATCCATATTTTATGTCACACACAGAGTATAGATAGATAGATAGATAGATAGATAGATAGATAGATAGATAGATAGATAGATGTTGCAGTACACAGGATTTCCGAATTAGACATCCCCAGTTATTAATTTCATATACTCACCAGTTGCAATAAATGCAAAACTCTCTGCAGGTTCTTGTCTTTGTCGTTCGCTCTATTCAGCTGGCTTTGGAAACACACGGCGAGAAGGTGGGGGCTGGGTGGTGAGGGTTACGGGGGCGAGAAACGCAAAAGTAACGCAATAGTTACTTTTACTAGTAACTAGTTACTTTTATTGTGGAGTAACTCAGTTAGTAACTCAGTTACTTTTTGGTAGAAGTAACTAGTAACTATAACTAATTACTTTTTCAAAGTAACGTGCCCAACACTGATAGGCAGCAAGTGGCTGTCCCATCAGGAGGATGTGCACATCTCTGTTAGAAAAGAGCCAGAAGCAAAAGAAAAGAATTGTTCCTGCATGATTAGAGAGTTTGGAAGACAGCTGCTACTGCAACAACTCATCTCCTGTTTCTCGTTTAAGGTGCTTTATGTTTAATATTTGACAGGATTGTAGATACAGATTCTCTGCAGCTCCCAGGTTCTTCTTATTTGCCTCCAATTTGTCAGATGAACAGCAGGGTGCTCCTATGCCATGCTAAGAACTCCTGCAAACTATCTCTTGTATTCCCGTTTCTCCAAAAAGCACATTCTGCCTTATCCGTAATCATTTTGCTTTGTTTGATTTCAGATTCACTCTGTGATTTATGAAGGCTAAGAAGCAGGTTTTGCTTGAGAGCAAAAACAGGAGCCTCCTCGTCAGAATCGGTAAGATTTCCTGCCTTATCCCCTCCGTCTTTGTCCAAGCCGCTCAGCGTGAGCTGGAGCTGCGATGCTGATAGTGCTGCAGGGTCTCAAACTTAAGATAAGAAGCAGAGGTTAGGATTTAGTTTTTTTGTTGTGTCACACCAGCCTCTTAAGCAATCAAACATTGTTCAGATTGTTCTTGTTGTACAGTAACAGTACAGAAGAGGAGAGTGAGAGAACAGGCATTGTGTGGAAAGAAAGAACAAATGTTTTCTTATCTGAAAATCCAGTCATTTAAAAAGACAAGCTTTCATTGCCGTCTACCGTTGTGTATTTGCTTGGTTATTTTCAAGATATGATGCTGTTTGGATGGCCATACAACTTGCTTGTCATTTAAAAGGTTTCAGTTTTCATGTGAAGAGCCACCAGTTCTTCTGCTAGATGTGGTTTATGTGGCTTCTGTCTTTAAAATTCAGCATCTTGGGAAAATATTCATACCCCTTGAACTTCCTCACTGTTTGACACATTGTAACCGCAAACTTCAGAGTCTTTAATGGGCCTTATATGTTTCTGCACAGATAAAATCTAATACCTTGTTATTGCACATATTCTACTCATGCGTTTATAGAAAGATATATTTTTGTTATGACGTCTGTTGGTGAAAAAACAGCATCATGAAGCCGACAGATCTTGCTTAAAGTTTAAAGCAAGGCCGGGGTATAGAACAATATCAATGCGTTGAACATCTCGTATAGCTCTTTTGAATCTAGAGTGGAAATACCAATGTTTACAAAATCATAACGGACTGTTTCAATATAATATTTGGTTGGCTACTTTGGCTAACTCCCATAGTTCTTTTTCCCACAACCGACTAAGATCGGAAAGCTTATGTAGAGCAGTGGGTTAGCCTTTCAGCTGCAAAACATCTCTACATATAAAGCCAGAGCTCAAAGAAAACAAGTAGGATCAAAGTGTAACTGTGTGTGAATTTCGTAGTCAAATTCAAGACCTAAAACCAAAAGAATCTGTGCATGAGCTGAACATTGTGTTTACAGATGCTATTTGAACGGCGTTCTAAAGAAAAATGCAGCTAAAGGTGTTTTTAAGTAGTGACTAAGGGGAGCTAATACAAAATGTACACGTTTCAGATGTTTTTATTTATAACCAAATTTGAAATACATGCTATTTTTCCAAATTATGCACAGATTTGTGTTAAAGTGTTTGTGGCATTTCAAAATGATAAAAAAAAATTAAAAATTCAGAAGCGTATCAATGGGGCATTCATGGGGAATTTTCTGTTTATGAAGATTTAATTTTTGGAAAAAATCAAGCAAACATTTTGTTTTTTTTATTTAAATTTTTTATTTGTGAGAACATTTTCACAGCTTGAATGTTGTTCCTCTTTAAAGTAAGGTCACCCCCAAAGGGAATGATTGAAATCTTTGAAAATAATGCAAGGCATCTGTCATTTTTATTATAAAACAATAATTCGGATTTGGTAGGAAATTATCAGAGATAAGATTTTTATGCCATATCACCCAGCCCTAAGCATCAATATGTTTGCTTTTCAACCGAAACAGCAGTGCAGAGCCAATATGGAGTTAGCATGTTTTACCTTTTGTCTGACTTCGTCAGCAAGATCACTCACATGGAAAAGAGCAAATTTTCATCTCAATTTCACCAGCAACCAACATTTGCTTTATGCTCCCCAATCTGCGGGAAAAGGCTCAATTTCATGCAAAAACATGCATGAATATTGTGTTCAATTAGCCTTTGAACAGCACGAGTGTTATGCTTTCGCCTATCCCTTGGACTCCATGAATTTTAAGTGTCTGTTTAAACCCATGGCAGTCATCATCGCAGTGTCGAAAACCTTTGACCACCATGATGGATGATGTAATTGGGTTGAATGAGGGTGTGAGGAAACAACAGACAGCAAACCAAAGAATGTCATACTATTTCTCAGTCGCATAAAAGGAAAAAGAGATCTGATCTCACCGCCTTTTCTTTGAGATGTTGTGCAAAATGTCGACGGTGTAGTTTGTGTACATGCGAAACAGCATCAGAGTGCTTGAAGGTGAATCATTTTTGGTGGCATCTGCACATTTTGCAGTATGCTAATGAGCAAAGCTGCACAAGCCAGATTGCCAGGAGAGCGAAGGGGAGATGGAGAGGAAAGAAAAACTTGGAGAGAGCAAAGTGGAAGAGAGAGAAACAGACAGAGGCTGGTGTAAATTATGGATGCAACCTGCGATTTCCAAGAGGGAAAGAAAGGCAGAGAGAAACCTCCAGTCATGCATATCAGATTATGCATTTACCACATTTTCTTATCATGGTCCATGAGCAAAACTCGCAATCTGCAATCTGGCCTCTTTGTGTATGCGTGTGTGCCGGTGTGTGAGACAGGGAGGGAGAGCACTTACATATTCATCCATGTCAAGTCTCGTGGAGTTGTGCTGTGCCGTCAAGCGTTCTCTAAAACTTCCTGCAAAGACAGAAGATGTTTTTACTTTTATTACTCTTTGGTTATCAGTGTTTACATTAGAGCTCAAAATATCAATCAACAGATCACGATAGACCTTTGATTGGTTAAAAAAACGGACATTTAAAACAATTAAAGGACCTGCATGCATGTTTGTGTTCTTCTGTGAGAAAAGCAGAAGTCGGCTATGGCCTATTGGTGCATCTCTGTCTCACATGGTTCTTTAAGAGAGCAGCACATCTATTCTGCTCGAGGCTGTTTCAGTTACTTTGTTTTCCCAAATCTCAGAGGGTACTCATGAGATATTTAATGACACAAAAAGCTGAATAGTGCCTCGTTAAAAGAAAAAGAAATTTGAATCTCATTGTGTGAGTTGCTCAAGCATTTCAAAGTAAAGTTGAGTAAAAGTGAGCAATCGTTCAGTGCTACCACATCCTAGCATGTGCTCCAGTCCCTTAAGTATATATGTGTGTGTGTGATATTGTGTGAATAATGGATCCATTCTTGAGTCGTGTCTGTGACTGGGGCCTGAGCAGTGGTGTGGTTTCCCCACCAGAGGTTGGAGGTACAGGGATGGGAGGGGCTGCTGGTCTGGAAATAGCTCTGCCTGAGCTGAGAGCACCTTAGGTGGGCCTCTGTGTCAGCTTCATCTCCTTTTTACACACTTGCACGACTAAAGTACAATTCGGCTCTCGAGCGTTCCACACATTATGCACACATTTCCCCTAGTGTGGCTTTACATAACTCCAGTCAGCTTTGCTGTCTCTGTGATCGACTCAAACATGACAGGAGCCTTCGAAAAAAAAAACTGCAGCTTCTTTCATATGAACAAGTCATATTGGACTTTAAAGGTAGACAGAAAATAGGAAGCTGCCTTGGATCTCGCTGTCATCTAAATGTGTGTTAATGTGCAAAGTAGGTCATTTAGTATGTGGAGCAGGGATAGCCGAGTTGTAAAATAGTTTGCTTGCAGACACATTGCAGGATTTGGCAAACAAGGCAGGGATTTATGTTTATCCATGTTTTGTTCATATGTCATTTTAAAATATATACATAGAAGTGATGTGGGGGGGCGGGGATCCCGGAAGGTGAAAAGGGCCGTGGTTAGTCCAGGGACAGCATCAGTAACCACAACCAGAGATAGCAGCTGAAAGATCTGACTAAATCAGATTACCAAACAAACAGTAAAGAGGATTAATTCTGATCCCCCCCCCCCTTTAGACAGACATTAAATCTGCAATCTATAAAATCCTCTCAGACGATTTTCTGATTTACTTTGTGTTCCCCTTTCTTTGCCTTCGTCTGAAGGTGAAGCTCTTACAGCTCGCATGTAAAATGTTTCTCTTTTGCTTTAACGTCAGACATCTACAAATTGAGATAAAGGAAATAATCTCCTCAAGAGATGAAATGAGAAATTGACTGATGACCGTAATCCTGCGATTCCTTTCAGCTTGATCCTCCCCGGCATGATAGTGGCTGCTCAGAAACTTTAAAAGATTTTTACATATTAGCCCACCGATCTTAGCACTGCCAGATCGTGCAAACTCAAACACTCTTCAGTGTTGTAGTTGTGAAAGCAGGTACACCTTAGAGTGGGATGTTTTCATTATGACTTAATCTTAAACATTAAATAAGAAGAAACACAGGGATGTAAGAAGCTGTTTAAATTCTAGCAGTATTTACTACATGCCATAACATGCAAGGCAAGATTTTGGTTTCAAATATTAGTAAGGACTACCTTTTTAGTACCTCTAGTTGCACTAACCACACTAACTGCTGATATAAGATTTTAAACATTGTTTAAAATGTCAGCTGTGAATATATGCTAATTTTAATTGTAACATAAATTATTAAAAACATTTATAAAATAGGCTTTTATACATTATTTCAAGTAGGGCTGCACAATACCAGGAAATAATGTCATTGCAAAGCTGCTGCTGAACTTTGCTCATGTTAATTAATATTAACCCACATTGTTGTTGCTCTTTTCCTTAATTTTACCTTTATCATAGTGTCTTGCCTAAATGTAGCATCTCAACCACTAAGTTTTTACATCTAGTGTTGGAAAGAAGACCAAGAAAAGCTATTTACCAGCCAGTATTTACTGTCGACTTTGCATGATTTGCAAAGCATTTAAATACTATTCTTACATTAGTGCAGTGTTAAGAACAGTCAGAAATCGCTGAGAAATGTCTGATTAGATCATCTTTGTATTTAGAATCCTTTTAGCATACAACACTGGATCTGATCTCTGATTTGGTTTTGCATGATGTTGTAATTGCATGTTCTGAAAGGGAAACTCAATGTTGGCAAGAAGGCCGAGTTGAGACAGGCCTCTGCGCCTCTACCGGTGTCAATTAAACGATCACAGCAAGGTTCAGTGGCATACTTCTAATTAATGGAAAGCACAATACACGGAAGGGAATAATTACACCTTGTCCCAGGCTTTCAGAGATCAAATGCTTTGCAGCATTTCTCTGAATTAATCTCCGGAGTGGCTGCTGATTTACAGGGAATCAGTGGCTGCATAGCAGGTTCTCCGAGTAAAATAGACGTTAGATTAGTTTAGTTAATATTTTATAAATCTTACAGAGGCGAAGGGCCTTTGAGAGATTTCACATTATCTGTTCGTAGCTGATGTTACACACCAGTAGCTGTAGCTCCAGTGCAACTCTAAATAAAAGGCTCTGGCTTTCAGAAGCACCCTTCTGTTATTTCCTCATCGCCACCATCTAATTCAAAATTGCTATTTCAGAAGCACACCCACAAACACACACAAATGCATGGCTCTCCTGAGTGCTTATAGCTGCTAAAAGATTTGTATTAATACCCTCTCTGATACCCTTTGATCTAAACTGATTCATTTCGAGCGTCTCGCCTACACATAAACACCTCAGAAGCACGATACAGCATCGCTCCTGACAGCTTGACAAACTGACGTTCCCACTCTCAATCACTCCCGCTCCTGCCCTCTTGCTCTCCCTGACAGAACTCTATATTGTAACCAACAAGACCGTAATCAGTGCAAAACCCTAATCAAATCATTGCTCCAACAAGCAAGTCCTGGCTGCCATGCTACCAAGACACAAATCTCAGATCTACGCTGTACTGTAAGCAGCCGCTGCCACATAAAATGTCAAGAGAATGAGGACTGCTTTCAAAAAAATGTTACTGACTGAATAATAGCAGTAGTAGCAGAATGTCTCCTGTTATGTTTGTATCTTGTATCAGCAGGTGTGAGATGCAACCGTGTGCACCTTCTTACAAAAGAAGCTAAACAGAAAATTCAACATTCCGTGGACTGAAAATGGTGTGCGATAGGCAGTGTGTGCAAGCCATCCAGTTAGCTATTAAAGTGTGTCTTTTGGATCTGCTCAAACAAATGCACATCTCCAAACCTCCTCATTATTGGCAGCAGGATTCGTGCCTGGGCACTGGGACAACTTTTATGTGTGTGCTCTTCTGTCTGCGTTCGCCTTTGGCTTTGTGTGTTGTGTGCGCGCGTGAGCAGCGCACGCCTGGCTTCAGCAGCTCATTCCAAGATTTGGTTAACCGAGTTGGCTCGTCCTATCCCATAGCCGCAGAGTGTGCAGTTGCTTCAGCCTCTGTTTCATTTAGTGGCACCCACGCTCTTATCCTCCTGCCACGAAAACACACAGGACTCTTATGCTCTTTATCCCCTGCAACAGACACTAGCGCATCTGAGTTGTAACGTGCGCACACACAGCTGAACGAGAGAGTGACAGAGTAAAGGGTGAGAAAGACAGGAAAAAAAATAAGAAAGTACCAATTAGGCTCCTGAGACAGATCTGCCAACAGACATCAGAGGGTTGGAGGCGGAGAGTGTTGTGTGCATGTGTCTGTATGTGTGCATGTTAGATAAGGTTGGGGGTTAGGGGGGTTTCGATACAACCACTGTGTCAGACCTAAAGTTTTTTTTTAGGGGGGGTTGTTCGTTCATAACCTGCTGAGGAGGCTGGCAATTATGAAGTGCTTGTAACCTTCATATTTCTTTGTTGACAATTGTGTGTTTAGAAGCTGTAGCCATTTGTTCGTTCCCACTATTTGTTTTAAACTCCTATAACATTACTTCGTACGCACAAACTTATCTATTGTAAAGAACTCGGTAGATTCAGGATGGATGGATGGATGGATGGATGGATGGATGGAGGGATTTTCTCATTCTTTTAAAAGCTAAATCTGAACAGAACTTTAATTTTTCCCCAAGTAGGATGTTTGAATTAGACAGCATCTTTAGCCAGACATAATGTACAGCAGTATTTTCTTTCAGTACTTTTTTTTCTTTCAAAAAATGATGGACACCCCCCATGCAATACAGGAAATACTTAGAGAGAGAGGTACTTTCTGCTCCGTATGATTTTGTCGCTCCTTGAGGGTCTGGCACTGTAGGACATGATTCTCCCTAATCTTCACTGTTTTGCTACCAAATGTGGTCTGACCTCTGAAATTATGGACTCTATCAGACCCCTGAAATAATACCATAGTATCTGTGGTAGCATTTGTGAGGTTGGGGGGGGGGGGGGGGGGGGGGGGGGGTTGAGGATTACATGTGTTTGTCCAACAGATGTATTTCAGTGTGGGGGAATGTCAAGGCAATACTTCCAGCTCAATATTATTCCATTTTAACTGTTTTTAATCCATCTTTACAGTAGTTTGCAGTAGGGACCATTATGCAGCTTAAAGACACCACACTCATTAGAAAATATATTTTTAATTAAAAGGTATACATGATCTCCGACAATGCTTATATAGTAGGGAAATGTTAGTCTGTGATCATAATGTAAATAAAAAAAGATTCATGTTCTTGGTCTGTAAATTGTTGAGTTGTTTTTGAAACTTTGCTGATGTTTTCTTTCAGTTCAAATTAAAAATGTTGTTTAAACTCTTATTATGGACAAACAATCCTTCTACCTTAAAACAGAAGTAATGCAGCCAGGAACCGAGATGAGAAAATAAATCTGCCTTTTCCATGCAGACTTGATTCCCAGTGTGTCCCTCTCTTGTCTCCTAAGCATGCTTTATAATTTCAAGTGTCTGCCTTTTACTCACATTGCTCGAACCTATCATTAACCTAGTTTTAGAGGTACTGCTAACTTCCAGATTGCCATTTTGAATTCTTATAGGAAAGGTCTGTTTTGTCCTGTAACTTTTCCCATTTGCAGCCAGTAGTTCAGTTCTAATCCAAACAGTCTTAGTGATAGAAGTGCTCCTACTTGGCTGCCAATGGAAGCTTCTTCTGCTCTGCGTTTTGCTACGAAACAAAAGGCTAGTTTGGCCAAATCAGGACTGACATCATTGGCAACAGCTGCAGGCTGCATCCACAGTGTGTCTGTGCATGTGTGTTGCTGTCGCCGTGTGTTTATGCCTGCGTGCGTTTGTATTTTTGTGCCTGTCAAGATGAGGTGACCTGATTGCTCAGCTGAGCAGTGAGGAAGGACCCAGCCTCATGTCAGAGCCACACCATTGGAAAACACAAGAAACGGGTCACGGCACTCCTCCCTTAGCGGCCCCTCCTTCCTTCTCTGACTGTCTGTGGCGTTTTTGTTTATGTCTGTTAGCCTCCCCCTATGCGCAAACCATGTGCATGCTGGCATGAGCGACATTAGCAATGCAGAATTTAAGAAATTCAGAGCGATCCACCACTGTCTGTGTCCTGTAGTATCAGCTTCTACTTTACTTCCTGAAAGTCTTTTGTCTTTACTTCTATCTGTGAATATAAAATTAGGAAATCTAGATAAGTGGGTGTTGCACAGTTAGTCAGGTAACCTCTGTGCGAACTGTACATTATGTTTGACAAATCTAGCGGCTGATCTAAATGCAGAAGTTATTTATAGTTAACCAGCTTTAGACTCTGCCTGTAATATGTTGTAATAAAGCAGGTCTCACTCAATTTTTTTTTCTTTTAGGTTGTAGTTGCATGATATTCTCAGTGCATATATGAAATCTAGAAAAATATAATATATGGAATAAGGGAAACAGGTGCCAATAAGATTCAAGTAGAAGTAGCACGGTGTTGGATAGATAAAATGTACTTTTGTTTTAAAAAGAAAAACAGTTTTATACAGACAGTCATTTAACTGTGTATTCATTTACAAAGCAAAACCTGAAATTAATCATACTTCATAAAAATTTGGTATTCTTTAGTTTATAGTAATATGTGTTATGTTTATTATTTCATTGCTTTTGACTTGAGCTAAAATTTGAAAAAAAAAATTCATAGTTTGTGAAGTTATTGTGCAAAATAGTTGTGCTAGTTACTGCTCTGTTCTTTTACAGAGCAATAAAACAATAGTGAGTTAACAGTTCCTGGTTGAATGAATGAATGAACAAATGAATGAATGGATAGAATAGAATAGAATAGAATGAATATTGAGAAAGAAAAGGTGCATAAAGTATACAGTCCATCCAGATATTTGCAGTGGATGGTAAAAAAAAACAAGCAGACTGTGCATTCTGATAGGTATGAAATTATTTTTGTGTTTTAATTAAATTCAAAAAGTCAAAGTAAAGTAAAATATATTGGACAAACAAATTCTTACAGTGATAGCAAAAACGAAAGTTATACACCCATTTAATCCAGGGATTTGCTCTTTCTCCGGCTGACCTTCAGAGTGTGTCGGTGGCAAGAAAATATTTAAATGTAGTACTTTTATTGCAACTGACCAGATTGAATTTGTTCTATTGAGTACCTGTTAACATAAAATACATATAACCGTGTTTCGATACCTATGTGACACATTGTGTGGAAGAGTAGGCAACTTTCCAAGCCGGACATGAACACTGCATTGCACGCAAAAAAAAGCGTGATCATGTCAGAACCTGCTAGCAGCCTGGTACAGTAAAGAAAGAAAGCAAGCCTAATAGCAGGAGCTACAAAATACAATGTAGGAAAGTTACGCTTGTTCCAGTACTCGTAGCGCAAAGTACAAGAAATTAGATACCTAGTACACATCAAATTCCAGGTAGAATATCGGTTCAAATGCTACCAATGCCCGTATCTTGGTATTGGTACCCAACCCTTCAGTGTTGTCATTTTATGGCGGACCCCTAAAGGGCATCGCTGCGCATTCCTCAGTGAAACCTCTCTGGTATTTGCAAGAGATGTAATAATAGACTTGAGGTATGCAAGAACATTAACATGAATTGATCCAGAATCCAGGATTATTTACACTGTTTAATAGAGATATGGGTGCAGAACCCACTTTATGCAGTTCTGTTTAAAATGTTAACTCGTTTCTTTATACATATAAATAAAAACTTAATAAACTCCTTAAGTTATCCTAAATAGCACCAATTTATTAATGCAGCATGGCGGAGCAGCATAACAACTCTGCTGGTAAAGAAAGGATGTGGAGATAGAAAAGGGGAGGCCATTACGCAAAAGTTGATAGGAAAAGACATGCTTATAGTGAGCACAGTAGAAAATGGAAAGGCTTTAGTGAGTTAATGCACTTTATAGAGCCAGATTTTAATATTCCTCTGAGAGAAACCAGAACCCCCAGTTTAAAAGTGCTGCTAACAGCACAAAATCTCCCCAAGCACTGAATGCTGTATTATGCTAACATCAAAAAGCTATATCACTGTTAGCGTCTATTACATCAAAACAGTAACAAATGTTGTGACAGTATGTCAGAGCGATATATTCTGTATTTTAGTGATAGGTTCATATCTCTCTACATTAGAAATAATAGGAATTTCACACATTTTATTCATCTTCATTTACCTGTTTTGTTATATCTTTAAAATAAGTTTAATAAATGGCATGTTTTTTATTCAGTCAGTATTCAATACAATAAAAACAATAAATAGTCAATTCAGTAAATTGCAAAAAAAATCTTTTGCCCGTCATATTGTAGAAAAATATTCTTGATTCAAGACAAGACTCAACCATACGGGAGTATCGTTATGCTATCATTTTTAGGAAAATGACAGCTTAGCTGTGTTTGATTGATTTGTTAAATCAAATTGAAATTAAATTTTTAATCCATTTGAAAGAAAAAGAGGCTTCTGGTTCATCTGATGGTTCACATTTCCACTGCAGCAGCTAAGAACACAGAGCAGCTCTAGTTGTTAGTCTCAGTAAAAGGTGTTTGGTCTCATCATCTTACCCCCTCAGAGCATGAACACATAAAATGCTTTCCCAGCACATACACACTCATAGCAGCAGAAAGGGCCTCCGAACCCATGGGGCTTCACCTCAGTCTCTATGCGAGTTTGTGTGTGAGCCCTAATAACCTTAGTAGAGCTAAACCACCCCTGCTGCTCTGTCTTATTACTCCCTACAACCTGTCTGTTTTGTCCAGAGGAAAGTAAAAATAAAAGGATGGATTTCAAGGAGACTAGGAGAGGGAATAAGGCTGAAGCTAGAGACACAGGGGTTATAGAAAGGGAAGGACACAGAGAGAACAAGGAGAGAATGAAGCCTAGTGTGGTGGGGGGCCGAGCAGTATTGACGTAGCGCAGATAAGTGAAGGATTAGTGGATCTACAATGAGCCTGGAGCTGCTGCTCCCCCATTCAGCTTGTGGTGAAGTGGCTGCTCTTAATTAACTGGCAAAATTAAAAAGACATGCTTGCATACAAGCACACAAAAGGACAGGCCATTTATACTGTAGAGCAACTGCATTTACGCAAATAAGATACAGCCACAAGTTTTAACACCTTAATAAGCAATGAGTCATATTGTAACGTGATTATGATCTGCACACATTTTCTTGTTGCTGTCAATAGATACCAGATAGAGAAAAAAAAAGAGAAGCAGAAATAATTCATTTAATATTAATACAATACACTGATTACAGTTATGGTAATATAGACTTTCACCCTGTGGGTCCATGTTATTTTAACATCAGGGTATTTTTGGGCGAGGATGCTGAAATTTTTGTCAGGAAGTGACCTGGATGCAATGATCAGAGGAGATGTTCTGATTGGGCGGTTAGGAGGCCAAAGTATAGTGGGTTTTGGCATATTCTGAGAAGAGTCAGGGAATACCTGGGAAAGATGATGTTGGAGATGGAGCCTGGAAGGAGGAATAAAGAAGACACCAGAGAAGATTCATGGGTACAATGGAAAAGGAGCTAGAGACAATGAAACTAACAATTGAAGAGTCAACAGATGGAGTGAGATGGTGGTATAAGAACAAATTAAACTTTAAATTGAGATGTTCTAAGAAATCATAAATTTTTGCACGATCTGACATCCAGTGCTTTAATGCGTAATAAGACAGGGTTCCTTCACAGTTTGATAGCATTTGGATATAGTTTCAGTAAAGAAATTAGAAAAAGCCTATAGAAAATTTCAATTCTTCCTTCCTTCCTACCCTTTTTAATTATTTCTTTCCAAATTGATCAAATCTATAGTGAACTTCCCTACTGATGTGGAACGGTTTTATTTCGTTTTTAGCTTTGCTTGTAAATTAACAGACTTCACTTCTGGGAAAATGTTTAATGTTTTTTATTTTTCACTCTTCTCAGAAACACCAGATACAATAGATGCACCTTTTTCAGGTGAGATCTACTTCTGTGCACAAGGACAATGATGCACGAGATTAGTCATCCGAGTGTAGATTGGTGAATTATTATAAAAAGCTCTTTACTTGGTTGACATGTTGAACTGTTCTTAGTCATAGTCTCTGCATTAGCAGCTAGACGACTGCTTAGGCTTTGTTTTATGTGTTAAACTGAGCTTCCATGCCCTAGCAGGGGTCAGGTGTCTACTAGGAAACCTAGAAGATTAGCTTTCAGTGTAGGTCTCCCACCCTGCCCCTTTGGCCTCAGAGGTTAAAGTTTATTCTGTTCAGGCATGCAGGAATGGGCCGACACGTCAGTACATCTAAATATTTTTTACTTCCTGTGAGACTTTTCAATAAACATTTGGTCTGTGCGTGGGAAAATGTAGAAAGTCATTTGATATGATGCATGCATCATTTTTCAAGGCTGGCTTTGAAAAATAATTAACCAGTGATTGAACTTCTAACACACATAAGACAATATCTTTGTATTCTCCTGTTTCTTTTTTTTTTTTCCTTGTTATTTGCACTTTGCACCTTTTTCTCCATCCTACCTGTCCGACACAGGAACTGGCAAATTTCCTGAACCTGTTTATTTTGCTTCCCCTTGCGTGTTTCCTTTACATGCATATGTTTCGGGGCTCCTCTGTGTGTGCACGCTCGTTGCCCTCTGTTTCAGACTCGCTCTTGGCTAATAGCTTAAAATGTCACAACAGTTTAATTTCACAAGAGCAAGCTGGTTTGAAGAGATGCCTCAGTGAGCTCAGTGTTGTTTGACTTAATTTCTGACATTTTTAGTCCAACATCCTCAATAAAATGTTGTGTTTGGATTTTGTGTAAACACTTTATTTACAGGGAACAATGGCTTTTATCTGTGGGGTTAATTATGGATTTAGAAATAGAATTACTCCACTCAACAACTACGCTAAATGACACAGAAACACATGCTATCATTTATTTTCTTTATATCATACATATTATTTTTCTATTCAAAGTGTTATAAATGATGTTACCCTTTTGTAATATTCATAGAATCGGAAGGAAATTAGTGTAAAAACAGAGATTCACCAATCAACCTTTTCTTTGATGATCTCCATCTTCCAGTTTTGTTTGGCAATTCAGATTTTGACCAATTCCAGTTTTTTTATTTGAAATAGTCGTAGTACAAGAGGAGAAGTTTCAAAAATTGTTTAGGTACTGCGAAATTAATTTTAGCTTTCACTATTTTAAATGAGGGACAGAGTCTCGAGGTTCAAGGATTATTTATTGTTCCCTTAGTGCATTTTGTTGTCTAGCTAACGGTAATAAACAGTTAAACAACAATCATTCAATCAGTAATAAATAATGATACAAAAACAAACCAAGTCAATCACCTTTTCACAGTAATAGCTGCAGGGAGGAAGGAATGTTTTAACCTGTTAATCCTGCAATTTGGCAGGATGCACCTACGCCCTGACGGAAACACATAGATAGATGATTTACTGCTCTTCATCCTTGGTGAATCATCTTCCTGCTTAGAAGAAGTAGGTAGGATCACATAACAGGCCCTGATCAGTCTAGAGCTACTGTTGGCACCAAACAGTTCTGTAACCCTATTTCTGCAGTTTTCTTCATGCAAACCTTGTAATTTGATGTTAAACACTGCTAAGAGTACATCAGAAAGGTGCACATTTCCAATATGTTTACAGCGAGCAATCACAAATAAGATTGCTTATATGGCTGCAGAAAGTGACAAACAGAAAAAAAGAAACTTGAGCCTAAATCCAAGAGAGTGAGACTTGGCATATGATATGTTGATATTAACAATCCTTGTTTGTCCTGGTTTAAAATCCGAGTGCTTCTATTTTAAAGGAAAACTAGCTGTGAGAGTGAAACACAAAGCTTAACAAACATCAGTTCAATGAGCAGTAGTTTGTTGTAGAAATATATTTCTAAGTTCTGTCATGAAAGAGTGAGTACCCCAAATTTGGCTCAATGGCAGCAAATGAATGATTACTTAAGGAGCTTTCATTATGGTGGCCATCAGGAACCAAAATTAATATAGCCTCCTCACTGATACCTAATAATCTCTATGGTTATTATCTGGCTAATGGTTACAGAATAATTAATACATGTAAAATAAATATGAGTCATTGTCTTATCTTTGCCACAGTTTCGAATGGGAGTTTTTAGTTGCTCGCCTACCAAGCTCACAAGCAAACATCAAGCAGTAAGATACTAATAACATCCAGATATTTTGTTAGGATTTTCTCTTAAACAATGAATTCTAAGTTTCCATCATGCCTCTTTATTTTCAAGATTCTTTTGAATACAGATGACATATAATTGAGGCGGTTAGTGGGTCAATAGACCTCTCTGTGTCATATGATTAGCAACAAGAGCATCTTCTTGTTTTAAGCCTAATTTATGAGTTGAGATGAATAAATGTCGGTTCAGATGACAGGTCTGTTATGAAATGTGGGAACATTGGCACAGGACATGAGTTTAGCAGGATAAAAAGATAATGCTCCTTAAAAGTGAAGGATCAGCAACTAGAGCTGCAAGTAACTCTTATTTAGCAAATCGATGAATCTGTTGATTATTTTTTTCTATTAATCAATTAATTTTCGGATAAGCAAAGGTTCCTCTTTACAAAATGAAACCAGGTGAAACTAAAACGTTTCCACTTGTGGCGTTCTGGATAGATCATTTTGACAGACCAAAAAAATGTTCTATCATAAATGTTAAATGTTAGCATATCATTTTAAAATTTTGATATAATTATTTGCTCTAAAACAAATACATGTTTTAGAGTCTCTATACTCCAGTTAATGATTTAAGTGATTACTAAATTAATTGGTGATTATTTCCATAAACGATCAATCACAATTAATCCGATTGTTTCAGCCCTACCTGCAAATTTTTTTGTTCTTTAAAGGATATGGATATAATGGAGGACTAAATAGGAACCAGCATCACTTAGGTTTAGGATACATGACTCATGATTATTGCCTTTATGAAAATGGGAATAATATAAGTAGGTAAACAGGAGTTTGTTTATGCTATCAGGCCTCTAAAGATACCGTATGTTTCACTTGACATATTGTTTGAAGCTGAATGGACTGCTCTGTTTTTCTTGTACTTAACTTCTTGTGGAAACTTTCTTTCTGTCAAAAATTCTTTCCGCGCTGACAGGTTGAGAGTGTTGTTTTCTTCTTTTATTTCTTCACAGAAGAAGGACCCGATGAAATGTTTGATCAGGAAGGAGTTCGAACTCTTTAGATCACTAAAGACTTAATTTTAGACTGTCATATTCTGATGTGCTGATATTCAAATGGAACAATGTGGAATTTGAAATTAAAGCTTGAATTTAAAAACCTGGTTGGGTTTTTTTTTTCATGTCATTAAACATTAATGTGAATTGAACTGCTGTATTTGTCACTGTGCCCCTCTAAAAACCACTGAGCTATCAGAGGGTCACAGTGAGATTGATCATTTCTGATCAAAGTTGCCTTCCTCTGGCTTTAAAACAAAACCAGCCACACACAGAATAGCCTCCCAAATGTTTTTGTTTTCTGTTCCTGATTCAGATTTGCTACTATTACTTTTCAACATTAAATTCATTAAGCGGCTGCTGTCGCTCTGCCCTTACTGTTGTGTGAATATGTTCCACGTTGCGTTGGTTAATGAGGGAGGTCCGTATTGCCCTCCAGCGCAGTGGCTCATGGAAATCAGCGTTTGATTTGCTGGCTACTTGATAAAGGATTTAATGCTGCAACATGCCCCCCCTTCCAACCCTCTCACAGCAAAAAAAAAATAAATCCTCATTCTGTCCCTTTGTTCATTTCGCCACCGTTCAGCCTCTTTATGTTTACAAAGTGGTGGTATTTGCCTCTGTTTGTGTATGTCCTGCATCTGTTTGAGAAGGTGTTGGCAGGTAATAACGTCAGCGAGATTACCCAGTGGCCCTTATGTCCACTTGTCGCTGGCTGTTGATGTTTGCCAGTGCATGCATGCATTGTCCGGAGCGGTGTATTACCACTCCAGCTCTCCCTGCCCTCGGTGCATGTATCGACCAGACTCTGGAATGGAGAAAAGCCTGGCCGGCAAACAAAATCAATGGTTGCTGTCCCCCCCCCCCTCCTTCCAACAGACTCCTGTTATCTGCAATGAATACAAAGTGCATACCGTGGCGCAAAAGGACACTGTTATGTCTCCTTACTTGCTCACTGCAGTGATGAGGGTCCCATAAGTAGCCAAAGGAAATCAGGGGCTAACTCACCAGTCTCGGCATTGTGTCGTCTGTTGCCTAACTAGCTTTAAGTGTGTCCCAAACCTCTGTACCATGCAAGGGATGGTACCGTTGACTTTTTCCGGCTAAATAATCTGTGTTCTGGAAGCAGATCAAACATGGCAGCCAAACTGAGATTGAAACGTCATTCCCCCTTCATTGTTCTGAGAAGCGTTAGCAAAGGTGCCTGCAACTGCTTACCCAACGAATTGGGGTCATACATTTAATTCCTAGCATAAGTTTATTTTCATCAGCGTGGATATTTCCCGCCGTCTCTCTGCTTTATATCCCTCCTTAAAGTGTCCTAAACTCTGTCTTTCTGGCTGTCTGCGTCCCCTGTAGGGATTATAGGTGGCAATAGGAGGAGGAGGGGAGGTGGCAGATTAGCGCCGGCCATCCAGTGAGTCCGTCTGTCTGCTGTCAGAAAATAGAATTCATTTGTGTGATCCAGATGCTTATGCTGGGCTCTGTGCGTGTGTTTTTGTGTAGAGTTGTTGCTCAGTCAGAGAAGATGATTGGCTGTTGGGCTGGGGGGGGGGTTGGGGGGGTGGATTGTGTGTGCGGTGGTGGGCGTGTGGGGAAAGCTTACATCCGCTCTGGAGCTTTTGTACTCGCATCAAAGAGAGCAGCCGCAACCTGATGACAGCATGCTCTGTTTAACCACCCTGACACAGTACAGTCTAAACAGAAACCTGAACGGTCTGTATGTGCGGAGCGGCCGGGTCGTTGATACGACTTATATGGTCAAAGGAAGCCATTTATTCTCTTCTTATGCAGCATAAAAGAGGACTGTTTTGTTTTCAACTGCTAAAGGTAGCTTGGATAAAAGCTATTCTCAGGCTGTATTTGAAGTATGATCACTGCTCTTTCTTAAGGTGGTGAAGACAATTGCGGGAAGGAATGGGGGGGTCTTGTTTTTGGCAGAATTAGGGTTTTAACACAAGAGAGTCAGGAGGGCTAATGGTGCTGGCTCTATCATTGATGGATGGAGCCTTACTGGAGATCTTCAGAGCGGGACGCTGAGGGAGGTCTGTGGGATCCCTGAAGGAAGTACCGTAGGGTTTGGAGAGGGAACCTCTCATTAATCAAACTCTTTCCACCTGCCGTCTTTTCTGTCCTGTGCCCTTGTTTTCTTTATTCTTCCTGCTACCTCCATTTAAATTCCACACCTTTTGTTTTTCTCCAGGTCAGATCTCATTCCCCTAAGAGCACTGGTTCTCAGTCCTGGTCCTCATGAGCTTCTGCTCTGCATGTTATAGATATATCTCTGTCTCAGCACACCTGCATCAAAAGATTGAATAAGCTCCATAATTAGCCATCAAGTGCTGCTGAAGCCTGTTAATCATCCCTTTATATAAGTCAGGTGTGTGGCAGCAAGGAAACACCTAAATGCTTTATTACTCTAGTTTATTGTGGATGAATTGTTACTCGATTAGGGCTTTGGAATGACTCTCTTCAATGAAATCAAATCATATGTTGCTGTTATCTTCTGTAACTAACAGCATGAAACTGGCCAGATGAAAATTCAGAAATGAAATCCTTCTCAAGTGTATGTTAGGATGTTGGAAAATGAGGAAAAACATGCTTATGAAAGGTAAACGTGGCTCGATTGAGCTTAGACCAGCAATCCAAGCTAGTAAAATCAAAATACTTCCCTCCTCTTTGTCTTCACCTTGGATCATCAGTAAACAGCCTTTCACAGGGTTTTATGTTGGGCCTTGTTTTGATCTGTGGGGATTTGTGTGAGTCTGGGCGGGGTGCAGACATCCTCAGTCCAGGTGGCAGCTGAGGGTGGTATTACAGTCAATAGATACTGACTACATGTGTAGATATTTCCCTACAAGATGAGACAGAGGATGTTCTCTCACCTTATACCATATGGACAGAAGAAAACTGCGTGGCTAAAGGGTTTTAGGGCTTTTCAATAAAACCAGCTTGCTCATCGCAGTGATGCCATGTTGAATACATATGGAACTGCATTATGCACAACCCCCCACCTTGTTTTTGATCTTGCGTCTTATTTAGCGGCAGCGGCGATGTACCCATTGGAGATCAAGCATGAGAAGTTGTATACCACAGCAGGCGACTGAACAGTTTAAGGAAAAGAAGGTGTTATGAAGACGTCTCTGCAGCAGATGCTCTGATATGTTTCAGCTTATCTGATAACACAGGCAGGGATTTTTCACCCGCTGCAGTTCAAGCTGCAGAGGTGACAATGTTTCAGCATCTCAGAGAGAGAAACAACAAAGGAAGTCAGATGTTTGTGCAAATGGCCTGAAATCAATTCCTCGTTTGACTAACCTTTGAAGTAAACATGCTGAGCAACAGATCGTAGGATCATAGGAAGTTTGCAAAATTGGTTTTAGCGTAAAGTTACATGAAACAAATTTACTAAGAAAATGTAAACATGAAACAAAATTCACTTAAACGTTCTGATCTCAGTATTTTTTGTCGAAAGGCTGTATGTATTTTGAACAAGATGATCCAAGTCAGTCGATACGTTTATTAAATCATCTGAAACTTTACTTAACTTAAAATATTCCAAGTTTCAAACTACTCTTCACCCTCAGGTTTTAATATGTCAGCTAAAAAGCTTGGTTTGATATGCTTAATGACTGATGAAATGTCTCATTCACGTTTTAGTTTGGACCAAATTGCTTTTGATAATATTCTGTTCTGGGTTTAATTAAGAGTGAATAGTGGATCGTGGGGATGGAGATGAAAAACAAGCAACGTTGACAAGTATCTTTGTTTTTTATTTGTTTTTTTGAGATTTTATTTTATTTTTGATCTCTGCTGTGTTGATGAAGTAGAGATGGGAAAAGCTTGTGGTGTAAGTGGGTGGAGGTCAGGGGAGTGGGATTTTAATGAAGCTTCATCTGAGTTGTTTTATGTTCCTGCTGCAACTTTGTCGAAGTGGAAATATTACCAAAGCAGGTAAACAATGCGTGAGAAGTTTTGGCTCCTATGTCCGTGATAAGTCTGCTTGTCTGCCTTTATGTTTTGTGTGTGGATTATCTGAAAACGCCTCCGCAGCCAGTTTCTCTGTCCACGTGTTTACACCACAACTGGGTGGAAAGCACAAATTGGAGACAGAGCGTTCCCCGTCTGAGCAGCCTGGAATGGGGTTTGGACTCGGAAAGCTGGCTTTCCTCTCAGGAAGTGTTGTTCCTCACCACTCTCCATAAACACTGGAAAAGAGACCCATGGAAGAAGAGAAAAAAAATACACCCCAGACTCACTATTTCCACTGTAAACACACTTACATACAAATATAATACTGCTCTCACCTCCCTGCTTTTCTCATATGTTTCAGGGAGAAAGTTGTCTATTTCTGCACAGTGTGGCAGATGGTGAGCTCAGGAAACAAGTTCCAGATTTGGCAGATTATCTACATCTATTGCTTTGTTATTGTAGTTATTTAGAAGAGGGTTATTAGAAAATAAGCAAAAGCAATTGAATTGTTATTAAATAGAGATGCAACTTGTGTGCAAAACTGCATTTTACCTTTAAATGCTAAGGTTATTTATGACACAGCTCTCGTCGTAAATCATTCCTTATTCACCAAAACTGGTAGGATTTGCTTGTGTACATTAAACTCCAGCGTGGAAAATACTCGTTTCAAATGAATTATATCTAAGAGCAGCGTAAATGTTGCTCTTAAGCTCTAACAAGTGGTTGGATTGCAGTTCCCTCTTCACACGCTACCAAAGTTAATAAATTCAGCATACGAGACAAGGAGAGGAAAGCTCCCTCCATCAATTTGGGTTGTCATGGCATTTATTCTAGCGGTGGTGCTTTATCCTGTGAAAATATCATCAGCGTGTTCCAAAAAAAGAGAAAAAAAAAACTTGTCAAGAAAAAAATAAATAATGATATGAAATGTTCACAGTTTATCATCATCACAACTACGATGTGACAGCTTGGAGCAGGGGACTGTAATATATCTCAAAATAAGTTAGTTTGTAAGTTCGCTTTTAAAAGTACCCCGAACCTTTATTCAATTACAAATAACCAGTGGGCGAATTTGTTGCTCGTCTCTGCGTTTCAGTAAGAAAGGAATAAGCTTACTTTTAGCTCCCAGCAGGCTTCAGGCACTGTCACCTGTGAACGCACTGGTCTGTAGAAACGACTTGAAGCAAAAGCGAAGGATTGTCTGGGGACACAGAGGTTAGAAACCCCCCCATTTTTTTTATTACATTTCCTCCGCAGAGAAAGAAGAGGCAAGATGGACACTCCATATCTCCCCGCTGCACCAGAAAGCTCATCTAAATGGAAAACACATTGTCTTCATTATTTTGTGAGAGCTGAAAGAACGGGGTTGTCATGGTAACAGCCATCTGAGCGAGCTCAAGCGGGCGGCCAAGGGGTTGGTTTTAGGGCCAGAGGAATGAAGAGGGGGGAAAAAAAGAGAAAGAGGAGGAAGAGGTGGGAGGAAGAGGGAGAGTGACTGAGGCAAGGAGGAAACAAGGAGTCAGAATAGGAGGGGTAAGTTAGTGTGAAGAGATGGAGGAAAGACAATGGAGATGGAGGGGAGTATGGGAAATGTAGAGGAGGGGGGGGTGACACAGAGAGGAAAGGGCGTGATGGAGAGGGGAACTCCAGGCTTCCCTTTCTATAGGAGGCAGCAGTGCAAATGAGCAGTTAGTGCATCAGAGAGAATAGTTCAGATGTTCTTATTAATATCAACGGGGCTCATAGAAATTTAACATCTGAGGGATTCTTCTCCAACTTAACCTCTTTGCACCAAAATTCTGCACGTTTATCGGTTTGTGTCTGTTAAGCATCGTATAATAGTGAGGTTCATCCAAAGGAAGAAAATAACTGGTGTTAAAGCAGGTACATCAGCTAAGTAAAGCAGGTATAAATATTGGCATGAAGATATATTATAAAGATTATCATGGACATTTAAAATGATCCGTATTATCATACCTTCGATGAAATATGTAACATTTATAAAGAAGCAATACTTGGATTGAAAAGGGAAGGCAAAGGTGAAGCCAGTAATGTTTCTCAACTTCTTGCAGCTGATATTATTGTTATAGTCTTTGTCCTTCCTTTTTATTAGCGTCGCTTTTCATTTAGTCACAGGTTGACCCTAACACACAGTATGATTTAAAGGTACAATATTATGCATTAAGTATTACACCAAATGTCTCTGTTTTTAAACAGCAAAAGCTTTTATAGAATTAAAATGTCTTTAGATTGATAGAAATTACATTTTATTAATAATCACAAATGAGCTAAAAGTGCCCTTTGTATGGCATTATATTTATAAGGTTTCTAGCAATGCCTTTCTATTGAACTTTATATGTGAACTGAGTTAAACTAACTCCGTTCTCTCTGATGATGAGCATTAAACATTCTCCCCTGAATTTATATTGGCTCCTAGTGATGATAGTTAAAAAATGTATTGAAAAAACAAAACAGCCTATTAATTGGTGTCCTTGAAAGGTTATATTCTGCAGCCACTTGAGGCTTTAATTGTGAAGACCCACATTAAACAACTGTAGCAAATTGTAGACTCTTTGAACTCTTTTAAAGGGATGAAGCCTCTTATTATAATTTTGACTTCCCTGTGGAGGGTAAAATGTTAAAATTTTAAACAACCCATGAACTATGTCCAAGGCATGAAAGTGGCACACGCCAAATGCAGGTATTTTGTGATTTGCGGGTGACAACAGTTAAACCCTTTATTAGTGTGAAGTAACTTCTTTTTCCAAGCTGTCTTTGAACACACCATGACCATACATTCAACAGAGATGTGATGCTGCAACAAAACTTTGCAGTTTTTTTTTTCTAAATAATCTGTAAGTTGTGAAATGTTGTTTCTAAATTAGTCTTGTTATTTACACATTGACAAATGAAAACATGCTAATATATCAATATGTTAAGCTAATTTATTCATAGTATAAAAACAAACCAATTGAATTTTTAAGCAGACTTTTTCCCCCCATTGATCTGCATATATTTGTAATAAGTCGTAGAGAGAGGAGATTTAGGGGAAGGTAAAAATAAGTCTATGCTATCAAAGAGACTTTAAAATTAAATGTCAAAGCACTTTTTACAGCTTATTTTCCTAATTCTATGTCAAAATTTTTCTTTCCACAAAAATGTTTATTGCCATAATAGAAATAGCAGCAGGGAGACTGATGTAGGGTCTTTACAGGTAAGCAGAGATGATAACTTCCTGAGAATATCTATTGCTGGGAGACACCAGGCATGCATTATGAAAACTTTTCATTTTACAGGAGAGGTGAAATTGAGTGAGAGACTGATAAATCACTAAAAAGGTGTCCTCCTTCTGTGATAATGGTTATGCCCCTGGAAATATGGTTTGGATTCTGCCAATTATGGTATTGATATTATGATTGTTGTTATTAAATTTTAGACTTTTCTTAAAATGAAAATAAACTTATAATATATGCAAAGTTAAAATACATTATTATATTCATGTAATGTAAAAAAAAAAAGCTTGGATGCAAACATTGGCATTACATCAGTTATAACTGAGCTGGATGTTAACTAAGGAAATGAGACCATCAGTGAGATGATTGGCTGTTTGTATTTCTGTCATTTTCTATTCTAGATTTTGAACAGATGTCATTATTAAGGTCTAGTCATAAATGAAATCATGTTATTTGATACCCGACAGCACTTTAATGTGTATTTGGTAGAAGTTCAAGACCGATTTTAAAGAATTTTATGAGTCGCTGACAATTATTTTAGGCATAACAACATTTTAACTGGTAGAAAAAAAAACTATGTGGCTGGCGACCAAACAAGTTAAATTCAGTCCCCTTCCCATGTCCATTTTATTATAAGCATCAACTCGTTCGGAGTCACCCTGAAAATCACTTCAGAGGATTGAGGGGTCACAGATTAGGAATGGGGAAGATTCACACGTCACAAAATATAAGTAATATAACGCTTCCGCTGATAAAATGTTTAATGTCCGTTTTTGTGTGTAAATGAGTACAACTACTGTAGCAAGCTAGAATGAGGTAGCACGCCTTGCAGTTGGTAACGCTCTATGCCTTCTCTCTCTCTCTCTCTCTGATCTCCTATACTCATCCAGACGGCCTCTTGTTGCTGCCAGCAGTCTTCTTTGTATCTCTTATTTCACTCAGAGTCCAACAGCAGACATAGATTGGGCAGCGGTCAATGTTGTTGTTGTGTTTGTGTCACTACATATCACATCATGTTACTTTTGGGACTGTGAGGCTGCTTTGCTATTAATGATCATACTCATATTGAGACGGTACGTAATTGTAATGGACATCAAAGCCAATACCCTTGAGTCTTCCCAACCCATCCTAATCTGAATACAATAAAATGGGTACTAATGGATGCATGAAGCATTTAAACTTATGAATACCCAGAATTCAGAACCTTTCTAGCTATTTATTAAGAGCGGGGATCTATTGTAGCAATTTGGTTAAAAATATGTGATGGAAATCCTTTTTTCCAGTTTGATCAGCCTATCTTATTATCCTGCTTGTGTTGTTTACTACTGAAAGTGTTGTTCTGTCCCCAACATTTTAAACCATTGATCTGCATAATCCCCCCCAAAAAACAACAACAGAAAAGCTTGTAAAGAGATCAACAACTAAAGCAGATGATTCTGAAAACCAAAAAACGCCTGCAAAAAGTTACTTTAGCATAAGCACTATTCTTAGGTAAAGGTACTAAACAACTTGTTTCCCTCTGCATGTAGTAAGGATGGAAACGTGTCAAAAAGTCATATAAAGTTGATTATCTGCATGTGGTTGTAATATATCTGCTGTTTATTGACTGCTTTTTTACCTGAGTGTCTGATGATGCGAAAGTCTTTTGAACCATGTTAAAAAGATAAATTTTCAATGGAGACTTTTTATTCATTTATTTAAATTTATAACATCAGGATTGTTACCATGGTCACCTTTTAAAGTCTGTGCTTCCCATCCCTAGCTGGGAGTGAGACAGACTCCTATTCGCTCTCCAGGTCTTTATCAGGTGCTTCTCCTCAGTACGCAGCCCAATACCAACACTCTTCATCAAATATTAACCTCTTCTCAATCTACAAGGCACACCACAAATACACCAAAGTGTTAAGGCGCACTCTAATCCACTCAAATTCTTCTTTCCTCTTCAGCTTCATTCTCCATTTTCTTCACTCTGGTTGAATATTTGCGGTGCTGCTGTCAGTTTTACATCAGCCACAGGATTATGGTTGTTGCCACAGTGAACAAGAAATAGATTATTGTTTATTTAAGTCTCTATCTTGCGTTTTGTTACATCCCCGGTGGCGATGGTATGACTGAGGCCTGACACAACATCATTATGGCAGCCGTCAGGCGATTAAGGAAATTAAACTAATTGCTAAAGTCTTTGTCTTGTAAATACTTAGCCTGAAGTGTTTGGCATGGCTTTAAAATCCATTAGGATTTGACATCCAACCTAGTGTGTCTTTGGATGAGTCGTGTCATTATCACTGGTATTATCCTGGGTTTACTGATCAGATGGAAGTGAGAAATCAGGAAGCTGTCAGATTAGATTTATTTCTCAGGATCTGAAGTTAAAGGTTGATTCTGTATCGGTGTGAAGAAGCAATGGCTTCCTCAGAACATAAAGAGAAAACAATGGAGGATTGCTAATTTCTTCCAGATGTTCAGTCATGGTCACTCGAGGGACCAACGCTGTGTCTCGTGATTGACCAGTGGTTAGGGTAAGAGGCAGCCTGCTCATGTGTTCTGCCTGACTGGCCAGCTGTGTGGCTGCCTGTAGGTCTTAGTGATTCATGTCACACTGTAATTGGTTTACCTGCTCCCTGTGTGTCTGCGCTCTGAGAGGACCAAAACAAATTACCCAAGGATGACCTCTCACCATCTCCCTCCTGCTCTGCAGCCATTCCTCCCCTATCTCTCTCTGCTTGACTCGTCCCCACCTCCTCCTGCATGTAATATGTTGCATGGTTGTCAAATCTTCTGTTCTTTTCTTCCATCCGTACACCTTGACGCTCCCAAGCTGAGACAGAAGAGGAATATTTAATAGTAAATGTGCTTTGGAGCTCAGTGACACACATTAAAGCCTTGTGTCAGTACCTGATTCTACCTGCCTACCATTTAAAGCATCACATTACACATGCATGCATAAAGATAAGCTGATAGAACAGATTTAAGATCACAAATAAACACTTTCACAGCAGTAGAGTGTTTTGTAAAAGCTGCCGTTGGAGCACATTACCCTTTCAGTGCTGTTTCATGCACTTGCTGTGCTGGATAATACCAACATGAATTGTTCCTTAGGTGAATGAATCTGGAGGCTCTGTGTACGCCATTAGGCCCATTTCCTTTTTTCGCAGCGAGCAGATGTTTTGTCGTCTTTGCCGCCGAGGCTCTTACACTCGCGCAGCGCCGAACAAAAACTCAACAGAACAAGATGAATGAGTGCAGCATTCTCCCATGTACCTGCGTAGGAAGGTCTCTCAAAGGTTATTTGGCTGTTTGTGTAAAGCTACCCTGTCGGTGGATTTCATGATTGTGGTTGTGTTTGTTGCGTCGCCGGGCTTTGCAGGCTGTTTCTTTAACACAGAACAAGGAGCATGAACTATTAAATATCAGTTTTGTTAAGGTGTCCTTGAGTAAGTCTTTTTTTTTTCTGTTTAAACACTGCTTGAAAGGTCAGCAAGTTTTAGCTGCTACTTTCCAATAAAACTTCCTTGTATGTTTAGCTGTTTTTTCATTACATTTCTGTAGAATAGGGCTGGCCAATAAATCAGTATCCATATACATCATGACAGACACCTGGCCAATATCAATGTCTAATCAAGTTTCCAGTAATTCCACCACCTTTTATCAAAAATGGTAAACAAAACACTAATAGTGGTTGATATCAACTGATGAAGGTCTATGAAGGTGGTGCAACACTTTTCAGCCTTCACGCACAACTCTAGTGTAAAGATTTTCTACAGTATATCACACCAGTTAACTACATATATGGTCTCACTGCAGTATATAAGACATCCAATTCATAGCTAAATAAAAGGAAATGATTTTGGTCTGTGATCTAGTCCAATAGAATTCATTACAGTACATTTCAGATGCTTGGTCAGATCTAGATATCATATTTTCTTTAGTTTGATACACATTATATTGTAGTAAATTGAGTCTGACTGTTCATTTTATGTAAGAAGGAAGCTTAGCTGGTTGCATTGAGCTCTTAGCTTTGCAGCAGAACGTCTTGTGCAAGCATATGGACAAGGTGGAAAGGAATCTCTACCTTATAACAGAACCTTCAGTTGGACAACAGCCAAGACAGGAGCGTACAGCCTCTCCTTAGGAGAATTAAGTCAAGTTTCAGGATGGTAGGAGTTAGCTGACACCTTACCAAAGATGATACATACATACGGAGTAACAGTCATTATAGCACCCAGCAGAATAACTATAGGGAAAAAATGGAGTTTCTACCTGAAATATGCACCCAAACCTCATATTCAGTACTTTCCCTAAGATAAATTTAATCCAATCAGCAAGAAACCTGCCATACAAGGGTTTCCATGCTTGTGTTCAGGGATAATCATTAAACAACCTTTTTTCTTCTGCTCAGGATTCGGACAAAAGACCAAATCTATCAGTTATCAGATCTTAACTGTCAAATTAAGTTTTTTGTAATTTTTTTAATTATCTTTTTTTTCTAATTACTTCACTCCAGAGTTGTTAAGTCATTGAGCACCTGGCGTCTATAACAGGGTGATTAGTTGATCAGTTTTTGTTACAAATGAAAACATAGGGTCATCTTGTTCAAGACTAAAAAATCTGTAATTTAGCAAACATTGCTTGAGTGGCTGTCTAATATGCTGCCAGATTTTAAAAAAAGGACATTATTGGGTGGGTGGGTGGATGGGAGCATTGCTCTTAGCTGGAAGTGAGTAAAGGCTGATAAGATTTGAGCAGTAAGCTGCAGGGTAGGATGTTCAGTCCTACCTAGTGCATAAGGGTCGAGCTGATTGCTGATTTTTCTATTTAAGGTTTGTGCTTTTAGTGTCACAGGCAAGGAGAGTTGAGGGCAGGCTGGCACAGATATATTTTTGCTCTCCCTAATGACACCAATACCATTTCATGGCTTGGTGAGCAGATTGAATCACACTCGGTCTTTGTAAGTCTCACTCTTTGCCCCTGCCTCTCTGTTTCTTTTTGCTGCACACACTTCATCACTCTGTCTTCTTGCAGAAGACCGCTCATTTGCTGCTGCACGTTCGTCGTGCTGCACTCGCCCCTCAGTGGATGTTGTTTAATTGCATGTGGGTCAGCAGTTTGTCAGCACTGAAACCGAAGGACATGGAATTTGTCAGTTTACCCATTCAGCAGCCACAGGGGGCGGTGTGTGAGCTAACAGCTCTGCTGGAGCTGGGCCCATAAGGTTAGCTTTACACAAGCCTGTCAGACTGCCCTGTCAGTCATGCTCCTCTCCACTGATATGCTGTCATCTCCTCTTACATTTTCCCCAAAAATGCAGACGACTGATGTGATTCCAGTAAATAAACCTTGTGAGACCCCCTGAGGCGGTTCGGCATTCTGGACCCTCCTCTGGAGACCTGGTTCAGTGACTTAAAGCAAGCCATTTTGGCCATGAGCTCTCCTTACACACATACACCATTTCTTGAGCATCACGAGTGTTATAATCTTGTCTTTCGTGACACTGGAAAATTGTATGTGGCAGTCAGGACATACAGTCTTCCACAGCTGGTATTTATAGTCTTCGGCAACTGGAACGTGTGGAATAAGGAGTTCATTCATTCATCATGTGATGCACCAGCTTTTCACTGCTCACAGATGACCTGATTTTCATTTTTTTGTCTCATGTGTAAAAAGATCCCTCTCCATGAGCTCATAGATGAATGTAAAAACAAAAACGCATTAACATGAAGGAGACTGAAAACCAAAACAGAAACAAAAAAAAAGAAAAGATGTAATTCTGATTTTATCTTGTGCTGCTCTGTGACAACAGCTGTGAAGGATTTCCTCAAGGTAGAGAAAAAATCTGCTGCTCCAGCTGAATGGTCCACATTTATATAGCACCTTTTCACTATCAAGATTCTGCAAAGAGTATTTCATTTACACACACCCTCATAGAGAACCTATAATACATGTTTCCACTTTATATATAGAGAGCATTTTACTCATGCATCCCAACCAATTGGGGGCCAGTACTTTCCCTAAGCCTATATCAGCACTTTACGGTGTTTTGGATTAAACAGCAATGGAAGAAGGTTTCTCACTCTACAACTGGTCTACAACTACACTTCATAAATTATATACTGATTATTTTTTTTCCACTCAAACCATTTGTATCTGGGATAACCAGAACCCTTCTAAGTATACAGGCTCCTTAATATATTCTTAACATATTAAGAATGTTAATAGATTCTTTAATAGAACATTGTTTTCAAGATTAGAACCCTGTAAAAATAAATTTCTTTAATTAAATTAAAGTTAAGGTCAGGAGATCTATGTTGTTGTCTAATAATGTAGGGTTTCAGGTGCAAATCATTTTCAATTTATATATACTTTTATTAATGACTTATTAATGACCTAATTAATGGCACCTAAAAGATCAAACTTAAAAAAAAAGTTGTGTTTTTTTGTGTTTCGTCTTATTCCCGGTCTGTTTATCTGTTTTTTGTGTTAAAACTTACTCTTTGTGTGATGTTGGCCATCTTGTGACAATGCACAACGTAGTAGCTTCATCTGGTCTGTTCCTGTGTGGTTGTGACTCCATCCTGGATTAAAATATCAGCTGTGCTGCTGCCCCTGATATCTCTGTTTATATATATTGGAGCTTGGTCTGCTTCCAGTGTAGTCCTGTTTCTTTACTGTTTGTAGCAGAATTGGCTTGGAGCTCATCTGCCTGGCTGTGTCTTTCCTGGAAGCAACCTGTGGAGCTAGTTAACAGTTACCTTTAGTATCTCTGCTTCTTATTGTGTTTGCTTCCATCTTCTTAATATAAACAGGCTCATAATAAGCTCATACTGATCCTGGTTCTGCTGGAGGTTTCTTCCTGTTAAAAGGGTGTTTTTCTTCTCCTCTGTCGCTACACGCATGCTCAGTGTGAGGGATTGCTAAAGAGTCAACGACAAAATGCAAGTGAAGGTCGTCGCCGCAGCCTCATCCAGGAGGAGCATGTCTTGCAAGTCAATAACTTGATGCAACCAATCTGACTTTATCTGGTTGGTTTGTCTCTGTAAAGTGCCTTGAGATGACTGAGATGAAAGTTGCTGATTGCTAGCAAAACATAGCTTCAGATTGTGGTAAAGCAAGGTGCAGACACCAGTAATAGATGTGTAACTTTTAGAGATGAACAAAATCATGATTTGTTGCAACACAAATAGGAACAAGGATTTTATCTTCAAATCAGGGATTTGCCATATTAAGCCCTAGCAGCTCACTCTATTAATACTCTTTGGTTTGCCTGTTGTTACCAATTAAGAAGAGGTTAGAGAGCTATTTATATCAGCATGGTCTTTACCGTGAAGTCAGAGGGAGTATGGAGGAATTTAAGATGCTGTTGAAACAAATTTTTTTATTTTCATCATACTCGTGTTTATTCACAGAGAAAGCAAGGCTTTTGGCAGATAAAAGGAAGAACAAATTTAGTACAGAAAAGTTGCTCTGATTTTCTCATTTCTTTATGATTTCTTACCTGTTTTTGTTTTGGAAAAACTGGTTTTGGAAATGCTTGGTACCTTGCATCAGAAATGTTTTACACTTTCTAAAACCTCATGCAGAATCAGCTGAAAATCTCTGCTTTCACTTTTCTGATTTCTCACATTCAGCAGTGAGGTAATCAATACTTGTTTTGGTGCATACCTGCAATAGTCCACAACTAAAGCTCCGTATTTATAGGCAGAAACAGAAGGGCTCATGTATCTCCACCTCACAGCTGTTTGCATTGCAGTGTTGGGTGTCACATAGCTGCCCGCTGCTCCCGTAGTTGTCACATTAAAAGAGAAGATAAACAAACGGTACTATTTGGGTTTTGTTTTTTTTTCCCACCCGCGGGATCAGCCATTTCACATTTTTATAGAGCCGAGTGGTTGTGAGGGGTGTACAGAAAGCTGAGTTTTATAAAGCCCAGTGGGGGCAATATGACTAATAGTTGACTTTGCTGAGAGGGAAAAGAAGAGCAAGAGAGATTAAGTGGTAGAGAGGATTAACAGAGCCAAGAACATAAGCAGGAACAAGGCAAACAGGCAGAGATATGATGGTTGGAGAAGGTTTGGATACAATGAAGAACCAGCCTCTGTGGACGGAGCAGACATGGCGGGGAAATAAAGGCAGCAAAGGGGACTGCCTGGCTAGGAGAGTTTGCCATTAGAGATAATAGTGTGTGTGTGAGAGAGATGGCTGGTGGCTTTTTGCAGACATACTTATAGCGGCGTATGTGGGAGGGAATGAGAGATAGAGGCCAGTGCAGCTGAGTGGTGTTGATTGGCCTGTTTGAAAACACATGAACTGCAGACGGTGAGGGAGAGAAGCCCTGTGCGCTGGGATAAAGTGTCGCTCTGCGCCGTGCCACGCTGCAGCCCAAACCACATTAGAGCAAATGAATCCATTCCACCTCCTGTTATGGCAGCTCCCACTTGGGGCCCTGGGAAGAAGAAGAAGGAGGAGGAGAAGGAGGAGGGGGTTGTGAGAGTGGCAGGAGTGTTGAGATATGAGGGATGAGGAGAGGAAAATGATCGAACAGAAAATGGAAGGTTGTGTTAGGGAAGTCGCATGCTGGGTGGGTCTAATGATGTCTGAGAGCTGCAGAGGGGAAGAGCATAAAGCACACAGAGAGGTAGAAATGGTCGGGGGGGAGGTTTGCTTGGGGGGGTCTCTGCTCTGGAGGAGAGAGGATTTTTTTTTTTGACCTGAGAGCAGGAGAGATAGTTTTCTTCTTTCCTTAATAAAATTGATATCAAGCCAAACCTGGCAACACAAATTGCAGCAATCTCCTTAACACTTTAGTTACCATAACCAAAGTTTCAGCAGAGGGCATGAGCAAAAACAATATTCATTTCAACTCGGTGTCCTGAGTCTCTTCATGCATTGAATCTTTTTCCCTATCAATGTTTTTTTAAACTCAACCATAAACCTCTAAAACGGCATCAAAAGGTTGAAAAATATAATCACGTTATGTTACCCTTCAAACACAGATTCAGTCTGGTTATTTAACACAGGGATCGTTCTCTATCAGTCAGGGTATTTTAACCTTAAACTAATCCCATGACATGAAGTTATTAATTGCTTATATAATATTGAACAACTCATTTTTATTGATAAAGACTTTGAATGATCCATAAATCAGACAAAGGATATGGTTATTTGAAGGAAACAATTTGGAAGAACATTTTAGAAAACCTTCAACTTGTTTGCTTCAAACAGGCCCAGGATGGGCCCAACTGTAGGTGGGGGGACATTTATTAGTTTGCTATTCATTATAAATCCAGCAATCAGAGTATTCAAAGGTCCGTGTAAACCACAGAGTGTTTCTATGTCCTGCCAATATTGTTTTAGATGATCCAGGTTTATCTTTAAAAACAAGAAAAACAGCAATATCCGTTCTTTTAATGTCTGCATAAGTTAAAAAATGCAATTTAGTAAGCAAAAAAATAAAAAATCACAGTTCAACAGATGTGTCCTTCTCTGCATCACTATCTGGGAATAGAATAGAATGCAGGAAGGAGATTTGATTTAATAAAACTAAGAATAAAAGCATTTCTGGTTTAAAAGATTAATATCAGTACAAGTTTTTGGGTTTACCTGTAAATGTAATATTTTATAATATTATTCATCTTTTCAAGGTTATTTTAAAACAAATTACTGACTGAGCGTCTGATGGAGGGAGAGTAGTCTGTGTCACACATCTCTGTTGCACTTTAACAGAATTTCATGAAGTAACCTTTCCGTCGTTCTCATTTTTATTGCTTTGACAACATGTATGCTACAGTAACCACCTGACTCTGCCCTCACTGATGTCTGTCAGGACCTCAAGCATCAACATGTCCATATAACCCTCAGTGAATGATCACTTTCATGCAGCACATTGCGCCTGACAAATGTGCCAGTCATTTGTCTGAAATGAGAACTCGCTCACGCTGTGTGTGATCATGTATTAAGTGTGTGTGTGTGCATGTGCAACGAGGAGCTAATTCCAACTCTCTTTGTGTTTTCCTTCGTCTCCTTTCCGCGTGGAGCCCGTTCCTGCTCGCTCCCCCCTTGCCTCCATACTCAAGCGCCTTCGATATCACTGTGCTTTTGTTTCAGCCTGCCAAGTCCCCACACTGCTTCCCCAGCTTGTTTTGCTTAGAAAAAGAGATGTAGGGAGGGAGGAAAAGAAAGACAGCAAGAGGAGGAGACAGACGCCTCCTCGGATGTTGGTGTTACATGTGGCTTGTTACTCCCCTCTGATTCACAGCTGCTTCCTCCCTCTGTTGTTTGAAGGGAAGGTTGTAAAGTGCGCTTCATGACTAAATGTGTCATCTTTTGCTTTGCATCTATGTACCTTGCTGTAATAAATGTTTCATTTTGTAATATTGATTTTAACATTTGACCCCTAACAGATTTCTTCCGTTTTTTGATGTGAAAATGTTTAAATTCCAAAGATAAAAACAATTATTACCTTAAGAGGACATAAACCAACAGACCAACTTTATCCTACATGCAAACATACACACAATAATAGTTCAATAGTTTTATTGAACCTTTCTAGTACATTGGTTAGGCTGAGCTGACAAGTTTCAAATAGGAACACATCCTGTCCTAATCTGAAGGAATTAAAACCATATAGGAAACAGAGTCAATGACTTCCATTAGTTTTTAAAGGGTTTATAAGATTTACAAAGAGATTCAGTATTTAAAGTATGTGGACAGAGAAAACAGGGAACAGTGAGGAGCATTCCCAATGATGCTTGGCCTACTAAAATTACTCCAAGAGTGCATCAGCAACTCATCCAGAAAATCAGTAAAACCCAAAACATCTTAAATCTGCAGAACTCTCTCGGCTCGGTTAAATGCAATGCTTTAAATGGATTTTACTGAGATGCTTTTAAATTACCTTAAAGTCCATTGTATCATGAAAACTCTCCAGTTAGGCTGTATTAAAAACAATCTTGTAAACATTGTCGAACAAAAACCCTACAGTTTGATTTTAACACTCATGCAGCTTTTTGGGGAATTTACTTCTCCACATATAGTCATGTAAGCCTGGACACATTTGATCTTTGATAAACATATTAATATCAAAACTGTATTTTTTTTTAAATCTGCTCTGGAACATTAAAGTGTCACAAAAAAAGGCAAAAATAAAAGACGGAAAGCTTAAAAAAAGGTTTTTTTTCCTATCTTTTTGATGTGTAAGGAATAGCTTTGTTGTGATGTTCAAACAACAGTGTGAGAAAAAATCAATTATTACATCTTAGCAAATGCTGCTCATAGGCTGTAGTGAACCTGCTGAAAATTAAATTTAACAAAAGTTGTTTGCAATCAGGAGCAATTGGTTGCGCAAGGCATTTTTGAACAGGGGTGTGGAGCTGCAGCGTCTTATCACTAAGGACACTTCTGGTTGATTTACTTCTCACCTAATTTACAACGCCTGGCCGGCCATTTCAACCTCAATACTCTTCCTTTCAAAACCAAAGATTGTGTTTTCATTGACTAACAAAGGTGCTACATGTTTACATCAGAGGTGAGATAAATGTGCAAGAAAAAAACAAAAAAAAAACAGAAGAACTTGTTCTTAACAGGAACATGCCATCTGAGTTTTTTTTAGTTTTGGGACAGGAGGGTGTGGAGCTGTAGGAGAACCAGTTAATCAATTGCTACATGGTCAGATGGCCAGCGCTGGGCTGGGGCGTGCTTTGCAGAACCGCCTGGGTTCTAGAAAGGATTTGTAGCACTTGTCAAAGGCTTTAGGGGAGCCCTTTCTGGACATCTTGCTGCAGGTGGAGTGTGTTAAAAGCTGGTTAATAGCAGGAGAGGGAGACATCTGCTGGACACTGGCTGGTATGGCAGCTCAATCAAAATAGGCCATCCAATGTTATGGTTGTGTTATGTGCTGTTAGACCCAGGAGAAGGCAATTTTAGCTGTTTTCATAAACACCATTCCGTGTAAGCTGATAAGTATATGTCTTCTGACAACATTTTTACTCAAGAACTCCTCTTTATTCATGCAAGCAGCGTGCTTAAGTGCACTCTAGGTAATTCCACTCAGGTATTACTCAAATCTGAGAGGATTAGTAAGACAGTCTCATTCTCAAAGTGTTTCTTTGAAGTTTTCCACCTTTCTGCTGTTATTAAAGTAAAGAATTCAAGCTTTTGAGTTCACAAGCTCTTAAATGTGTGTGAGAGAGTTAAACGCTGTGCATTTATGCAGCAGTCAATCAAAGATAAGCACTCCAGACTGAAATGAAAACTCCCTGACTGAGCGCCATGCCTCTGTTGTGTTGGTTTCACTCGGTGGGGAATCTTGGGGGACCCTTTATCAGTGCCTAGCAGCTTTCTGGAGCCCCGCCCCCCCACCTGTGGTTCCTCAGTTGGTCTTTTGTGTGAAGGAATGTGGGAAGGACCAACACCGATGGAGATAAACAGAAAGGGATGGCTAGTGGCCGTTGATGAACCAGCACGATAGCTATTAATCCCAACTCAATCCACCGCTGTGAGACGGTCGAGGTCGCAGAATATGGGATCGTTGTTTATCACTGAAGGATCTGAATGGAATATTAGGGTAACCTGTGGTTCCTATGCTTTCAGATAAAAAACAAAACAAAACATGGAAACCTATGCAATTTTATTTAAATGGTGTCTAATATTGGAATATGGGGAAAAAAAAGAGATGATTGAAAATGTATTATACCTTGTCTGATTGGTCTAAAAGGCGGCATTTGTTCATCGTTCAAGTTGTAAACGGGAACTCTTTTTTTTCAGTTCAAGTACCTGAAATATTGTTTTCACCTGCAGGCTTAAGCCCTCTTAGTCAAAGGTCCTGTTAGTTCTAACAGATGTACATTTTCTATTCTTTTTTGCAGAATAAGAAAAAAACAAACAAACCAGCTTTTAATGGAGTCCTGGTAGAGACATCAAGATGAACACATTACCATCAATGGACCGGCATATCCAGCAGACCAATGACAGGCTGCAGTGCATCAAACAGGTGGGTATTAAATAAAACCCTTTCTTTAGTTTCCTTTACTTCTCTTCAGACATGGATTCCCAGTGGTCTGAGAAAAGAAGAAAAAAAAAATCCAGCCTTACTTTCTCCTCTCAGCACCTTATTTAGGCATCAGTGTGTCTGGGGCCCTAGCTTCAGTCGCACAGATCATGTTGCAAAGGGTCACAGAGGGAGGCAAATCTGCCTATGAACATAAGAGCAGACTTCAAAGCTGCATAACAGACTCAACGTTTCTCTCTCTCCTTGTGCTGTGTTCTCTGACATCATGCTGCTAACTCCTGACGTATTCCAACCCTTGCTGCAGTTTTCCCTGACTGTCAGCTTTCATAGGACTCCTCACAGACAGACTAACATATCCCAGGGCTACCGCCTCTGCGTGTGATTAATGGTCTGTAGAGCTCATAGACTGCTTGACTTGCTGGCTGGCTGTTGGCATATTTGTTTATGATACGTGGGTGTGAGTCTTTATATCTACCAGCATCCAAATGACGCCATGTCTTAGAATAAATTGGCAAACGATAAAGCTTATGAGGTGACAACTTTCTCCTGTGTTTTTACAGATTCCTTTTAATGCTGCAGTACAGATTTTTATAGCCTCTGCTGGTCCAAAAGTGTTTACACTGCTTAAACTCTTCACATTTTGTCACATTAGAGCGAAAGCATAAAACCGAGAGGGGAGCAATAACTCAGTCTCAGTCGAATTGACTGGCAGGCATCTGTTTACACAATTTTGAATAAATTATACACTTTTTTCATTGAAAAAGCTGCACATTGAAGTTTATTTGTCACCCCCAGTGAAAGGCTAACAAACAAAGTTACTACTATACATTTTTCTTTTAAAAAAGTGTTTGTTAAAGTGCTCAAGGATCATGGGTAAATCAATTAGAATAAAGTCTGACTGGGGTTTCTAACAACTTAATATTCTTTATCTAAACCCTTTCACTATGACTATGACTGAATTCATTTTTAGGGTTGTTATCCTGTTAGAAGGAGAAATTCTGCCCCACTCTTAAGTCTTTTGCAGCCTCTTGTAGTGGTTCTGCTGCAACAAATCCTGTTTTTGACTTGGAGGACATTTTCAAATGGCTTGTAGACCTCTTTTTTTTAACTCTTAGTTATTTTCAGATAGATTTTACCACAGTGGGTCTCCTATCATTCTTGGTGCCACTTGTTAAGTTATTTAACACCAGCTCCTGCTGTAAAAGAACTGTAAAGCCAAACTGAAATGGTTAGTCTCTGAGCTCTTAGCTGCCAGAATGGTGCTGGCAGATAGCTAAGCGGTGTGCTGTTTTCTACCTACACAGATAGGAAGTGAAGAGCCAGTTGTAGCGCTGGCCTTAAGACAGGGTTTGGCTGTTTGTTTGCTGTCTCAATACTTGTTTTTATCCACATCCAACCTTTTGCACAACAATAACTATGACTGTAAAACTCTAGTGCCCCGTCACCAGATCAGCAGAGCTATTTCCTCTGATCATCCTTCCTTTCCTCACACCAGAGCAGAGGTTTTCAGGCAAAGTCGTCGGTGACCGCTGCAGCGGGAGCTGAGCTCAGATGGAGACAGACAGCCCCTGCTGTGCGAGGTCTGATTTTCATCATGCTGGGGGATGATATGCCTTCTATCAAGCAGCACTAATGCCAGATCATATCACTCATCTAAAAGAGGCTGTCTTCCTATACTTTCATCCAACAACATCACCTCGTTTTCTCTCACTCCCCCTTCTTGTCTTGCTCTCAGTCAAATACCATTGAATTGAACTTTATTGATCTCACATTGGAGAATTTTTCCCCTCCATATAACCCATCCCTTTGGGCTGCCATTGGCGCCTGGGGAGCAGTGTGGGGTTAAGGGTCTTGCTCAGGGACCCAGAGTGCTGGCTGTGGGGATCAAACCAGGCACTTGCAGCCTTCTCAGAGCACAAACCCACTGCTCTAGCCACCAGGCCAACACTCCCCTAGAAGAGAGGACCAAATCAGACTGTTTCGTAGTTTCTCTTCTAATCAAGGTCTCTCTCTCGGAGTCCATGATGTCACCAAAGAGACTATTACTATAGGCATCTGCTTGGCCCCACATCAGGTTAGTAATGAAGCTCATTTTTAGCTGCCCTTTCAGAAAACACTTACCTCTGCTGCCTTCTAAAAAAAATGTACCTTCTCTGCAGTAAAAACACAACACTAGATGCTCTAGCTCCAGATAGGAATAATAAAAGCTTTTAAGTGGGCTGCTGTCTCGCCAACTGAGCAAGCCGCAGCTCTGCGCTGTTTCAGAGCTATTAACCTTCTGAGGAGTGAAGAAAGGAAGCTCAGTTTTAAAAACCGCTTATTGTGTCCTGCCAGCTTTAGAAGCCCTCAAACACTGGAAAGAAAAGGCTCAACTGTTTCAGGCCTCAGTGAACATGCGAGAGAGGCAGACAGAGAGTGAAAGAGATTAGACAACACACCAACATCTCACATTGAGCCTGCACACATAGCTGCCAGGACCAAGGTTGTTTTCTTTGTGCACAGCCAAGTCAGCCAGTGGACCTCTGGTGTGTTCCACTCTAAAAACCGGCAATGAATAAGGCAAAGAGAGAGGGAGAGAGAAGATTGGAGGGAATGGTTCAGTTGCTGTGTCGGTCATGGAGGCGAGGGATGGGTGTTGCCAAGAAAGATTAACAAGAAACACTGGCATCATTGTTGATATGGGTGTGATCTTCTTCCCACAATGCAACAGAGCTCCAAGTGGGCGTAGATTGGAGAGAGTCAAGGTCCTTACAGGGCTGTGCAGAAACACAAGACATTAAATCAAGACAGGTTGGAGGCAGTGGAACCATTAGGTTTTTTTTGTGTGTCATTTTGTACTAAACGTGAGAAAAGAAATAACACTTGTTCTGTCTGCTTTTAATGGGCAATATGTGTTTGCGCAGCACTTACAGAACCCGGCCAACTTCCACTCGGCTGCCACAGAGCTGCTTGACTGGTGTGGAGATCCACGGGCCTTCCAGCGACCTTTCGAGCAAAGTCTCATGGGATGTCTGACGGTATGAAAACTACAATTATGGTTTTGGTCGATTTTTTTGTTTTGTTTTTTTTTGCTGTTACTTTTTAGAAGATGAAGCAAAACAATAATTAGATGTGCATGATTGGGTGAAAAAAAAGTTCTGACAGTAGGTCCACATCTTTTGTTTTGGCTCTGTAGTGTTATTTTCTGCAAATTGTTTTAAAAATGCTTAATTTAAAAAACTAACTGGACAAGATATAAGCCTATATGGGATGCAAACATCAGTATTGAGGTTTTTGGAACAGTAGCTTTAATAAATAAAAGCATATGTTAAAATGCTTAGACTGTTATCGTACAAAATTAGGGCATGCAAGAACAGGCTATTGAAAGCAGAAAATGTATTAAACAAATAGTAAACAATCGTTCATCGCTAAAATTAGTTATAGTCTGAAAAAAAAATTATAAAATACCACAAAGGCAGTATGGGAAAAAATAGCATGAACTTTCTGCTAATATCCTAATGCATGACCTTAAATCGGTAAAGCTGTAATTAATGAATGTGATGGAAATCTGTCTTTCTTAATAAAAATACTATTACAAAAAAACAAATAGTGAACAGGACAGAAAAAAACTCAAATACAACCTCAGAAAAATGTTTTATTTTTATTTTTTATTTGGAAAGCAATTGTGAAACAGTGGCTAAGAGTGGTCACTTGACTGGAAGCTATTCAGCTAATGCTGCTTTGGTAAGTAACTGTTAGGAGAAGTAAAGGACAATCTATGAAGAAATGGCAGTGGGCAGAAGACCATAGAGATATGAAAGGGCAGCATTATGGGCAGACTTGCTTGAAGGAAGAATAACTTTTAAATGAAGGCATTGTTTTACAGAAAGCTAATGAGTTTTTTGGAGAGCAGAATTTATTTAGCAAAAAAAGTCTCGTAATAAATCTGGCTTCAAGTGCAGAAGGTTAGTAGTAGTAAACCAGTAATAAAAAAAAACTAGCCTACTCAAAAATTTAATCAGAACACATGCATCCATATAGATAAAACATGCAAAATGTTCCAACATTTAAAGTAGCAAAGTTAAAGCGACAATGAAATCTAGAGGTTTAATTATGTTTAATTATACTTGATGAGCATACTGTTTGTTTTTATGCTCAATGATGCTTTCCCCTTATATCTAATATTCAAAGAGAGGTGTTTTCATCTGGTGTCTTTATCAGCATAGCAGTGGTGGCTCTCTGTCTGTTGGCGGGTTGGTAGCACATGTGGTCACCTGCCTGCAAGTGCTCAGGTTTAATCGGTGATCAGTTTTTACAGCACTTTTCTCACATATATGTGCAAATAAAAGGGTAAACAGCTTTTATGCTCATTAAAAGTGAGATTATCAGCATAATTTTAGTGTAATATTGATAACTTTCAGCGTAAGAAGCATTGGTGCTGAACTGCTCTGCAAAGAGTTCTGGGGGCCAGAGCCAAAGCAGCCCGCTACGCTGAAATACCCTGGTGAAAATCCACCCTGGTTTACAGCACAGAGCAGAAGCTTGAGACACAAGATGTAAAAGTACAAAAAAAAGCTGTTTCAAACATTTTTAAACCTCCTTTGTGTCCCCCAAGAGTGACAGTATTTTCTTTCGAAGAGGACTTTTTTTTCCCACAATCTGTTGATCATAGTTATATTAATGAGCCAATCCATAAAAGATTTGTGAATATTTGCGAACCCTCAATATTAGGAGCTGTCACTCCTACTCGATCATCTTTTATCCCCATGGACACGTCCATGTAATAACAAATTTTTCCATGGGTGCTCTGATGATGTAAGTTCACTGTGCGGATCTCGTGGATCAGTCAAGCGTAAATAGGACTTCAGCTATTGGAAGAATAAATTATTGTTGAATGATCAGCAGAAGATGAGAGCATACTTAACTTACCTCTTACTATACATTTTATAATTTAACCCTGTAATGCCAAATGTATCATATTTGATACATACGGTTTCTGAAATGTTTTGCGTCTGACACCTTTTGCATAATCTAATGGTAAAAACTTTGCTCAAAATCCTATTGTACACAATCAGATATACCTGATAATAACAGAGGGCAGAAGACTACACAAAAAATAATCTTGACTTATCACATAGTAATAAATTATTAATATAAAAAATATATTTCTGTTTTTACTTTTTACATATTTTGTTAAAAGGCCAAATAAGGACTTAAAACAAAAAAAAAGTAATTTTCTGTTTTGTTTTATTCTTGGATCGGGCTTTAAAGGGTTAAGCATGTAGGATTACATTTTGTGGATTTATAGAGTTTATTTTCGTAAGAATAATATGAAATTAAATCAAAGAGCTATGACACAGAAAGATAAAGGTGCCAAATACACATCCATGGGGAACACCGGTGAAAACTGGCATACAATGAAATACTGTGACTGTATGTATTATGTATTATTTTACAGAGCTGCAAAACTTTCTAAATACCTTAACTCCTTTTTTGATGGAAAAGTCTAGCATGCAGCAACGAATTTGCACAGAACTCCAGTCTCATTTCTTCTGACATCCTGTTCAATGAACTTTGAACTTTAAAACTATAAAAAATTTATCAGAAAGGTGCACACATTTATTGCACACACTTATTTTACTTTATAAAGATTGAACTCTCAAGGTGTTGTTTCCTGCGGATGTGTTCTCTAGAGCTAACAGATAAATGCTCATTAACGTCTAAATCAAAATAAAAGCCTCTTATAGGGTGATAAAGAGCTGCACAATGGGGCCCGCTGCCGGGATCCCTCTCAGCATGGGGTTCCTCCATCAGCTAAATTGTTTCATTAGACTCTTAGAACAAACTGCTGCTTATCAGAAGAATTACTGCTTACAACAAGTCGGAGCATTCTTATGCGCGACCCTGCAAATCAAATGGTTGCCACATGTGAGGGTGCTTGTTCTGTTTGTGATCTTTTTCATGTGCAGCTCATCCACAGTGGCACCAGAGGTAATAAAAGTAACACAGCTGCTGTCATTGCTCTCAGCTTTTTTCTGATCTGACTGTAGCTTTTTGTCTGCCTTTGTGCATTCTGTCTAGTACGTATGTAAAGTCACTGGGTGCAGATGTGCTGCATAATTTATTACTGTGTTAAGACAAAAGTATAAAACAAATCTTTTTTTTTTTTGTCATGTTGCACAGCATAACCTGTTGTTTTTTTCCTGACAGGAGGTATGATATGAAAAAATTTACTGTCATCCACACTTCAAAACTAGCATTTCATTCAAATGGGGTACATTTGCAAAGACATCTCATAGTAAAGAAATCTTGTCTAGCAGCAGGAAGTTCTCTGCATTTAATCTTTTTGTCTTTCTTTATAGAGTTGCTGTTTGATTGTTTGATTTTTAGATATTTAAATAAGTGTAATGTGATACAAGGTCTTCATGGATTATTCCTCATTTTGACTCTGATTCCTTCTTTCAAAAATAGATATGGATCAATATTTAGACAATGAATGGTAAGTATGGTGGAGAATCTGTGATGCTGTGGGCCAGTGTTTCTTTCAAGGGGCCTGAGGACCCTGTCAGAGTGTAAGGTATCAGGAGTTATTTGAGTTAGGAGGTTTTTGATTTAAAAAAAAAGGGGCTTTTAGCCAAAAAAAGAAGAAAAAAAAATATATTATTTCAATCAGCAAGGTTAAGTCAGAAAACATGTGGTCAGCTCAAGATTAGGTTTATTAGACACAAAATCAACCCTCTTCTACTATTACAAACTAAACCCCCAGACCTAAATCCTTTAGAAAGTTTTTGTGATGAGCTGCTGAAAAGAAAACACAGGCTTCTGGATGATATTAATAAATGATGCAATAGGAAATGTTCCTTCTAGAGGCAAGCTTATGAAAGGATGTGCACTGCTAGTTTACTACACCATCATCATTGGACCCATTACAGGTTATTGTCAATCAAAAGATGACCAGAGGCAAAATAGATAGGATGTCCAGTTTCAGAAATGAGCCGGAATAAACCACAAATATGTCATTTGATATATTTTTTGACTCCAGGATGGAGAAATGAACACGACTCTGCGTGACCCACTAACCCTGCAGCGCTTACCCCAACACAGTTTTCACATTGACAGAAATATAGCCCTGCATGTGACGTCCTCAGAGGGAGATTAGACTGAAAAAAAGGCTTATGAGGTGAACAACTGTTAAATCCATGTCAAATCTATGCTAGCCTTTGTAGCTGGCCGTCTGCCTCATATAAACCATGGGGCTGACCCACTCATGAGGGAAATGAAGCGATTGACAGCAACTAGCTTTGCCTGTTTTTAAGCAGAGGTTGCATTGCTTTGGTTAAATAGACTGTGTTGATTTTCAAATGACTCCTAAAAATGTCCAAATCAATGTGGTACAACTCACTGGAAGCATCTAGTTATTGAGGATGATTCATTCCAACTATATTAGACAAAACGTCTTTGTTAGGGCTGTAAAAGGCTAATTTGTTGATCAAAATTTGATTTTAAAATCTACTAATCATTTAAGATTTGAAAAAGTTGATATTTTTGTAAAGTGATTTAGGATTCCTACATTTCCTGTAAGGTTTTCAAAGCTTAAAAATGGAAAGCCAGCTTAGTAAATAAATTAGACATGAACACATCATTCAGGTTAAGGTTCAAACTCAAAGAGACACTTCCTGATTTATGACTCTTCCCGCAGGTGGTGAGTCGTGTTGCCGCTCAGCAGGGTTTCGACTTGGACCTAGGCTACAGGTTGCTCGCTGTGTGTGCTGCCAACCGGGACAAATTCACTCCTAAGTCTGCAGGTAAGACCCCTCCAGCTGAACAAAAATGAAAGCGGATGCATGCTAATATATGTAACGCTGCTGAATTCCACAATAGGAACAAAATCTCTAAAAAAAAAATGTAGCCTTAACCCTATGCTTACTTTGTAGATTATGCAAACCAAGAGGTTTAGTTTGGACTTATATACGTTAAACGCTTAAGAGCAAATAAATGCATCTGTTTAAGTCTCCATAAATTTCAGATTTGAAAGTGTTTGATTTCTTTCCCCTCAACAGCAACCACAGACAACACGCAAAAAGCCCTGAGAGTATGATAATGTCAAGATATTTATAGCTCGCATTAAACATTAATGTGCTATTGAGATGAGCTGTCTGAGTGGTACCCTCAGAAAAACAGTCGTCTCAACACTTGCAGCCTGTGCAGCCCTACCTATATGTATGTATGTGTGTGTGAGTGTGTGTGAGCTGCCTGCATGCACACATGTGTAGCAGGGAAGAGAAAGCAGTAATGCTATCCTCAGACATTTATCTATCAAATCCAATTTCCTCCAATCCATACCTCCCCTCCTGTGCTCCTTCAGCAGCAGCCTTTTTCTTGTGCATTTGTCAAAGTGAAGCATGCAGAGGCAGAGTGGAGTAGCGAACGGGGAAATAAAGCGATGAATAGCTGGAGAGGTGTTGGTGGTACAAGCTGGACCCTCACTCCACCTGAAAGGGGCCTGACTCAGGTTGTCAGCTGCCGTATTAGAACAGATAGAAACCTTGCTTGCCTGCTTAGATAAGCAGAAGGTTTAAATATTTTGATTTAACTGTCTGATTTCTTTGTGGTGTTTGACAAGCCAATTATCCTACATGCACAAATCAGGAACTGTGTACCGCTCTGTAATCTTATCCTATTATTCTTTATGCAAGCTCCATTGTCGAACCAACCGCCGTTCAAAAGGCAGAAACGTATTGGCTTCAGCATTTTTCACTCACATTGTTCATGATAAGTACATTTACTAAAGCTGAAGATCTTCTTTCAGTGATGGCAGACAGCATCTTGTTGGGAGGAACTCTAAGTGCTCTGACAGACGTCAGTGCACAATATTGATTACTGAATTTCTCTGTCTGTCTGTGTTCTTGTGTCGGGATAATGTGATTGCTGTCCAGGCACGGCCCGGACTGGCTGGCTGGGCCCGTCTGACAGTCGGAATCATCGTCAGGGCTGCTGATGATTCTGGGATCTATTAGGAGGAGTTTCAGGAAAAGCTATTTGTGCATGCTGGACAAATGGGAGATTTAGTGTAATTATGCAGGGTCAGGGCAGAAGATATGATACAGGCATTTATTACATGAGGCAGACAGGCAGGCTGTGACTAAGGATCTCCCATACTAGGACTTTTCTCTTTGAAAACAGATAAGGCTGTATGAGGAGATGGAATAAATGTCGGGTGTGGGGGATGTTGTAGTGGACCCAAATGCAGAGTTAATGAAGAGGTAAAAATACAAAATCCATAGTCCAGAACCAATCGACAAGAAAATGCAAGAACCAAGAAACTAGGAGACACTATTAATAGACCTAAAGAATTACGAGGATCCAGCAATGTGTAACTGAACAGAAAGTCTATGTATACGGGAGACAGAAACAATGGGAGGACTAATTAGCTGATAGGGAGCAGGTGTAGACAGAAGTAACTAGAAGGAGTTCAGGGGAAAGGAAAGGACACTAGGAGGTAACAGAGAAAAACCAAGGAGAAACCACAGCATCTAAAAATAACTAGAAAAGAACTTAAATAAGGTTAAAGGTGAATAAAACCAATGACTACAAAATAAAGAATGGCCAAGGGGATAACTAGAGGATAAGAGAAGGGAATGGAGATAACTTAAGCCATGGAAAACATAACCTAGAGATAAGAGAAATAATAACTATACCTAAAACTGTACCAAGGAGTACATAATAACAAAGATGTTGAAGAAAAGAGATAACCAGGAATAGCAAAACTAAGAACAAAAATGATCTAAATCTAGATAGCATAGAACAAAACAAAGCGAACTTGAGAACCCAAAAAATACATAGTTAAACAGAAACAAAAGGTCCAAAATGTAAGATAATAACAATAAAGGGGAAAGTAATGAAAACATCTTTGGTTTACCTGCATCACTTTGATCATAAGGTTTAAAAGAGTCTCACGGGATGAGGTGAAAGAAAAGACTAAATGCTTTATGTTTGCAACTAAAAATCTGTAATGGGTGGGGTGTATTTTTATTTAACCCTATTTTCTCTAATAGAGTTCAAACAAATCTCTTCAGAATTCACCTCATTTTTAAATATGCTTCACATGTGATACACTTCAGACATAAGAAAAACACAAAAAACTGAACAGCAATCTAATTACACTATCCCCACCATAAAACATGGGGGTGGCAGCGTCATGCTGAGGGGATGCTATTCTTTAACAGAGACAGGGAAACTGGATTAACTAGAAATCCTGCACAAAAACCTGGTACAGGCTGCAAACAACTTGATACTGGGATTAAGCTTCATTACAAAGCTAGTCCTGCAATGGTGCTCAGCTACAATGAAAAACTTTACAGTTGGTTTTTGGGGGATTCTCTCTATCCAGCCTAATTACTGAACAGCTGTTTGATTAATAAAACTGTTTTTCTTAGCAGAAAAATAAATAAATAGAAACATATTACCAGACTATTACAGCTGATATGCGGCTCCATTTGGGCGCAAGTCACACCATATTTTGAAAATCAAGCATTTACTTCTTTTCACTTTGCAATTATGCACTGTTTTGTTTTTATGTGTCACATTAAATTTCTTCAAATTTTTTCTCTAACAAAAGGTCTTAATCCTTTTGCATGTTTGTGCATTCATGGGATGTGCGCCTGGTGCTGCTGCCTCAGCGTAATCTTCTTCCAGTCCACATGGCGACAGAGGCCTGCAGATCTGACACCTGAGAGCCCTGGGTAGGGCCAAGGTGTCTGGGATGCTGTCTTCCGGCTCTTCGGGAAAAGGATTAGTCAAACTAAGATCTATTTCCAAAACATTGAAAAATAAATGTTTTAAGCTACTTTTTCCACACAAAACAATTTAATAATTTCTTTATAAATCCAATGAGAAATTTAGTTACAGAACCAAATAAAATTGTAACAAGATAATACAAATTTTAACTGGAGCCTTATTTTTAAGATTACAGAAATTTACATTAGATATTAGAAAAGCCTTTAAAACCCTGCAGACCTTGCTACAGCTCTGAGCTTTGGACTAGTTTTGCTAACTTTTGGCTAAACTTTAAGCATATACACAACTCCCTTATACACTTAACATGTTATCACAGTTACAAATATGCAGTGAATGAAACGCATGTAAGACAGGCCATCGCTTCAGGAAGCTGATAAATGAAACCGATTACTGCTTTTCTCTTTAGTAGAAAAATGCTGCTTCATCTGCTTTACCTTGATAGAAAAAAAATTATCTGAAAAATCAACTTTCTAGTACAAATGACAGATTACACTTCTTTGCATGTCAGTTTTTCCTAGTTAGTTAAATTCAGGAGACTACACATGCCTGGTTCTGTGAAAGACAGAAAAGGCATCACCTCTGTGAGACCTGTCTTACCACATAGAGAGCAACAGCAGGCCGCTGCTGGTGAGCTGTCTGGAGATTGTGACCCTGCCAGTGAAGCTCTAATCTGAAATCAGCCAGTGAAGAGACTTATCTGCTTTTAGGCAATGTAATATTGGCGCTGTTAATTCTTGGAGTAAAGATACTCAGCTTTAATGCTGTTTATATTCTTGTACCTGTGGCTGGGAGCTCTCAGTCTCTCTAATCAGTGGTTGCTGAGGTTTGGTTTTACGTCGTCACACTGTGCTCTGCAAAGATGCCCCTTTGAAGATCTAACCGTCCTTTCATACATTCCTCTTTACATTTCATTCCTGATAGTCTGTGATCTGCTACCCAACAGATTTGCAGCTCATTAGAGGTTAGGCACGAACTAGGTGTGCAGCTGCCCTATAAATGCAACCTAACCCAACAGACTGAGCTGTTGGGATACTGTGAAGTTCAGCAGACAGCAAATCAGATTATCGACGTAATCTCTCCATGGTTTGACTGTTTCCTTCCTCTGTGAATATGCCAGCCTGTCATCAAGCTCGCAACAGTTGTCTTTATGAAGATAAACCTGGATTAAATAGCAAATCTGTAGCTTTTTTTTTGTTTGTTTTATGAGTTGTATGTATCTTGAGCTTGAATAGACATGCTCTAGATTGCAGGTGGCCCATCCGTAGATGAATACTGCTCTTTGTCATTGATAGTTCAGTTAGCTGGTATAGCTGCTTGCTGTGCTTCTGTGTTGTCTTACAAAAAAAGTAATATTTTTGACCCGGTTGTTATCCTAAATATTCATGGCTGAGAAATGTGCACAGTACTGAACTATTTTTCTCAGCATTAGTCACGACTTAACTTTATGTGATGAAGATTGAAAGTTTGGTGGGAACTGACACCAAGAACAAATCCCTCCCACACACCTGCAGCGCTACAGTTAGCTCTGCAGACAGAAGCTGTCAGACATCGGTCAGTGGACACGGTGAAATCTGCTTTAGTCACATCAGGAGAACAGCCATTCTGTCAGCAGTTATAGAAAACGTCCGGGGTGTGGCTGCAGCCCATCTCATGTCCATCCTTCGTGAAGGCTACATGAGAAAAGAAAATCAGCGCAGGTACAGTACTTCCATTAAATTCTTTGAGAAGAGGGTTCTCACACTTTTTCTGCTTCTAGGTGACAATCTAATCATCTATTACATCATAATACAACAAGGGATCAGCAATATTAACGTTATTACAATATTTAAAAATTTTTTTCCAATGATGAAACGGATAATAAGTACCGGTATTTAAAATTCATTGCAGTTATTATCAAGATCTTTGTAAGACAGAACCTCTGACCGTATGAATCCAAGCACTGTTCTGTAAATAAAGCAATTCCTCAGACCAATTACGTGATGCAAACATATGGATGAACAGTTTATGCGATTTTTAAACTTATAGATACTTAATGAAGCTCTTATGAAACCAATAGGGGAAAAGAAATATGTTTTTATGATCATGATTGGTTTTAAAGAAATAAAGTTACATGTGCATTGTTTTATTAGGGATTTAAGTAATAACACAAATTAGGTAATAATTGTGAAGTTGATGGAGAGTAAATAATGCTTGTTTTTTAATTTAAAAAAGGGGGCCTACGATTGTGGGGCTAGCTTTTGGACGCAGCTCTTTCAGCTTTGCAGATGTAGACGTGCCAAATTAATTTCACCAGTTCCATGTCAACACATTTGTCCAATACTCTAAAAGTTGTGCTGTTGAAAGATACTCACCCCTGACCTGGGGATCTATGCAGCTCCTCCAGTGCTACCTCTTCGACTAATGCTCCCTTTATCTAGTCTGTTAGTTTAGCTGGGCAGCCATGTGTTGGCAGGCTTTAATTTGTCCAATACTTTTTCTTTGTTAAAATGTCTTAACAATGCTCTGTCTGATGAAGTTTATTTTTTTCATATTTACATTCTGCTTCTTCAAATTGTTCTACCAGAGCAGTCAGTGTTCCTTCAAGGTTTAAGGTTGCTTTATTATTACACATAGGTAGATTTATTTGGAGTGGTTCACACACTTTTTTAACTTACAAACACCTGCTATAAAATACAAAATGTTCATGGCCCCATAATTGAAATCATAGCAGGCCATAGAAAGAGGAAAATAAGAATTTAAATAGCTCTTGTTCTGCTGTTTCTTTACTAATGTTTTTCAAGGAACCTCTGAGGCATTTACAAAAATATTTTCTTTAAACTGAAATGAAATCATGCACAAATGGAGCCTTTGAACTAATTAGGGTTATCAGAGTAGAAGGTGATTATTACAAATATAAACCACATTTTTTTTATTTTTGTAAAAAAAAAAAAATAATAATAATAATTACTAAGCCACAGTAGAATATATTAGAATTTGTGGTTATAATATAAAAACACAAAGTAAAGTTAAAAGAATGGGAAAATTTTTTTGAGACATTACACTTGTTCTGATTATCTTTAAACTAAGATATATAGATCCCTTATCATTGACCCAATCAACCCTACACATTTTCCATATTTAATTATTGCTGAGTAAGAGCAGTGCACTGAATTATTAAGGAGAAACTTATTTTTAGCATGCACTCCTCTCCTCTGACACTCTCTAGTGGTTGCGCCTCAGATGATGAAACCCCTTTGCAACACCAAATCTACCTTTAGAACTTTTCCTCTTGAGTTTACTGAAGTAAAGCCCACATGGTGGGAGGCGGACGCTCTATAGATAATCAGGTCCTCTCCTCACTCTCCGCCTAATTGGATCGGTTTGGACACTTCAGAGTAAATTTGTTTCTCTGGTCAGATCTCGACAGCTCCTGCACTTCCAAACACAGAGGACTTTGTTCTCATACAGAAACCGGATGAGCAAATCATTCAAATCCTTTTTTTGCTTTTGCTTAACTGATCCGACACCCACACTGCAGGACTTACCCCCACCCCTGGGACTTTTGCCACACCCGGTTAAAGTTATATGTGTTATTTGTGAAGACCGTTGATGACAGAGTGTTCTGCTTAAAAGGGCACACAAAGTAAAGCTTCCCTCAGCTGTCACGAGGCCACTCTGCCCCCCCTTCCCTTTCTCTTTCTCAGCCTGCCTCTCTACATCGAAGTGACAGATTCTGTCGGGTTGAACTCCGATTCATTGACCTGCTTCTTCTCTTTTCTGCTCACCTCTCATGAGCTTGTTAGATCCACTGATGAAGGCAAACGGGGACAGGATCAGATTATATTTTCCTCTAGGTAGCCCCCACCTCACTCATAAAACAAATAAATTACGCCTTGTCTGCTTATGACTGGATGGATTTTTTTCTTCTTCTACTACTTCCTTTCTTGTGCCCTGGCTCTCAGTCAGCCTGCATCACATTTTAAGCTCCGCCCTTTTGAGCAACTTTGCAAACTGAGTCTGCAAGGTTGTTTGGTTGTTTTTTTTGTGTGTCTTTTCTGGTTTTCTTGCCCTTCTTAGACAAACAGCAGTTGCAGGGGTTGGATCATGCATATGTGCCTCCCTGCACACTCTTTATAAAAACAACAACAAGGAAACGGAGCTATACTGAACACATCCATTCCGACCACGGTGAGAAACAGCTGAATACATTGCCTCCTCAATCTCTTCTCCTGTATGTCTGCGTCGGCATGCTTTCCTTATCACTTCCTCTCATTCCCTGCTCATCCACAGCTGCCTCCACTGCTCCCTCTGTCTTCTTTTTTTTAATCTTCCCTCCCTCCGTCCTTCCCACTCTTCCTCCCCCTTAATGTCTCGAGAGTGTGTTTGAGCTATAGCAGGTACAGCACGAGCCCATTAGTGCTAAGCCTTCCTCTGATTGGATATGTTGGAGAAACTGGGAGACTGCTTCTGAATAATTGATGGGCATTGTGCAGACGCCGGACAAGGAAAAGAGACGGATCAGAGAGCAAGGGAGGAGGAATAAAGCGAGATAGAAGGAGGAGGAGGAGGAGAGGGGAAGTAAGAAAGAAAGAGGGTGAACAGAGTAAAGATTATGTGCAGGAGGAGAGAGTAAGAAGGTGCTGGCAGGCTTGGAAGCAGTGAAAGCTTCGAGAGTTGCCGCTGGCCTCTGCGGGATCCCCAGCATCTGTGACAATTGAGTCTTTTTGTCAGCGCTATGAAGGGAATTAGATGAGATGTGCAGCATTGCTCTGCTTTGGGTAAGTATAAGAGAGTGTCTCTTTTTGTGGTGGGGACTGTTTTCTTTGCCTTCATTCTCACAGAAAGGGCAGCATCAAAAGACAGCATGGAGACAGCTGATTTAGGGCTGCGGCTGTTGTGTTTAAAATGAGCAGTAAATGATTCAGAATTAGTTTGGTTTACTCTTGAACAGTGAAAAAGCAGAAGCACTTTTTATTCTCAGAAATCCTTCTCGTTTTTTTTTTTATTGTGTGTTGGTGTTACTGTGGTTTAAGGCACCGGTTGCTCACACAGACAGGATAAGTCCAGATCAGCTGACCACAGGTTGACCTACATGCTGTTCTGTCCTGGGTTATTCTTCGTGGGTTTTTGTTTTTGTGCAAGGAGGCTCCCATAGTTTACTATGCTGGTTAATTTCTGGCGAGGGTGAAAGAAAGGTCTGACAGTTTCACAAATCAGTCTTTAAACTACTGACATGAGAATTTTTTTTCACTTAGTTTGAAGCTGAAATGTACTCCCTTTTTAAGCAGAGATCAGACTGCATTATGTATCAAAAAACATTGTGACTGTCACATCAAATATACATGCTAAAAATAAACAAACTTTGTTTTATTATCGTAAAAACTAGCGCTATGATCAAAGTATCGTAATAAAAGAATTTTGTTGAAGAGACATCTACTTTTTCTTTCAATTATAGATTTCTCTCTAATTTGGATTATAATTCACAGGAAACCTAAACTAAAAAGATGTATTTATTGCAAGATTATTGTCATTTTAACCTTCAATACCTGATTATGGCTGATTTTCCTGATACCAAGCAGCCTTAGCAATTTATCCGTTTATTTTGCATTGCTAACTAAGAAGTTCAGAAGGCTTTAAATTCTAGTTTAATTTTATATAAGAACTTATCCATCAGATAATACTTCTCTAGTAAATATGAATATCAAAACAACTTCAATCTTAGTGGGCCCTTATCAAGTCTGCGGTCCTCAAAGCTCTCCACTACATTCCTCCATGATCTGCTGGGGTAACAGCATCAGGGCGATTCTGTTCTACAAACTCATCTTGAACCTCTGGAGATAATTTATCGGAGAAGAGATCTTCATCCAGTTAAGAAGATCATGGACAACACTGAGAATCCTCTTCAGAAGATTTTTAATAGTGTTTTCAATCAGAGGCCTCTCAAGATGTGGTGCAAGTCAGACCGCTACAGAAGGGCCTCCCTTCCTACAGCTATCAAGAAAAATATAAACTAAGGGGTACTGCAACATTTAATTTCACTTCGGGAGTAATAAAATTCTTTTTTTTTTTAAATCAAATTGAGTTGTTCACACATTCATATGCTGGTAAGCTATTTTGCAGCCACTCTTGGGGTGAACTGACAGAGCGAGGCTATGTCTTGCCCAAGGCACAGTTGAAACGATTATCTCAGGTTCTTTTCTATCCCAGATTGAAGAGCACCTTTGAACAACTGCTTCCCCAAGTGCTTAGGCTGCTGAGCAAGGTGGACATCTGACTCTGCATCAGTCAACAAAAGAATAACAACCGATATAGTGTTTTTTGCATCACTGTGAAACCCCATCCATTTATAGTGACTCATTTAATTCTATAATGAATCCAAAGCTGTATACTATGCCAAAATCCAGTTCAATAAAACAGGAAATCTATTACCATCTACAGTCTCAGACTGACCTGTGAGGGGCTACAATGGCAGAAAGGGCTATTCTGCCTATTCTGATTTCCACTCATAGCTTTCTTTTGCTGTTCTATCATGGTCAAAGTGGTGTTTTCTCTGATGAATCAAAATTGGTAACTTCCTTCCATCTTTTCCATTTAGATTAAAATTAAAGGTTAGATCTTGAAATTAGCCTCAAGCTCCTTTCTTTAAACTCCTGGGAGACCAATAATCTTTTGACAAAAGTCAGATTTTAAAATATTCCTTAAACATTTAAGCATGTTGTCAAATCATTCCCTCTTTAACAAATAGATTGTGGAGTTTTTGATGTTATCAAGTTTTTTTTCATTAATTTTCTTCTACATCTCCCTTAATTAAATCACTCAAAACCTTGATTGAGTTCATTTTATTTTCCTCAAACAAAGTTTAATTGTTTTTGCTTGCTATACAAAGCTCCTCCTGCCTCCATGTATGCCATGATATTTGTCCAATTAGAACTTCTAGCAATTAGAATACTTTCTTCAGACAGATTATATACTGAGTAAGACCTACAGTTTTTTCCTCTATAGAAGTTTGACCCAGTTTCCCACTGTGGCTTTTTTTAAAGGCGACTCTTTGCCAGAAGCCAAAGCTTGTCCACTCATTAAGTGAGTTAAAATGAGCTATGTCTGAGTTTTGAGTCTTGATGGAACCCTTATTGTCAAATATATGTTTAATGAAGGAAAACAATTAAAATGTATAAAAGGGCAATCAGGCTATAAAAACCAAATTGGGTCTCTGTGAGCCTCTCAATCAGTGTTTAACCTTAAAACCGACAAGTTAATTACTCAGATGTCCGACACCTCACTCTTTAGCTGACCAATGAAGCAAAAAGCAATAGATAGCACATTTGCTGCTTCCAGCTAACTTCCTGTTAGCCTGCGCAGGGTTAAAACCACTGAAACCGTTTGAAAACTCAAGTTAACAGCCGCACACTGCACTCTTTAACCTTCCTCTTTCCTTTCCCTCCAACGCTTTGTTCATATCACTAACTCCACACAGTGTAGTGACCTCCTCTGAAAGCTCACCAAGCACTTCCCATCAGACTGTTTAGTGACTCATTGGTGACATTTGGCGTTGGAGTGTGTGAGTGCGCCCACGTTTGTTTTTGCAGCTTGTTTCTTCTTCTTTTTTTTTTTTTTTGTTGTTTTTGTGAATCATTGTCTTGCCCGGCAGCCCCCTCCTTCTTCCCACTAACAGCAAGTGGCCACATTAAGTTGCACTACATGAGCTGCCTGACAGTTGGGGAAGGATTGTGTAGTAGTGCAAGCTGATGGCTCACATTGATAATGGTGAGCTCTCTGGGAGCTTCTGGTCGAGTAGAAGGAAGGATTCATTTATCCTGTAGATTTTTTTAAAGGTGTTTTCGACATCCTCTCACACTCATAAACTTTTATTCTTCTCATTTGATATAAAAAAAAATAAAAAATCAGAGTAAATCTCTGAATATTTCACTCATGTTTTCATTCAAGCAACGGCGGAGTGAGATGAAAGTATCATTGTGAAAACTGAGACAAGTAGCAGTCTGGTTATAATTAAGCATGTGATATTTACTAGTTCCCCTCCAGTGGTTGGGAAACTGCACATGGCCGATAAGAGAAGTTCATTCACAGCCCACTTTTCTCTGATATTCCTCACAGCCAGCATGAGGCGCTTTGCTACATAGCTCATCTTCACAAGCCTAGACGCTGAATGTGTTTGTTTACTCATTAATGTACAATTAAGTTTCCACATTTGCTTATCCCTTTCTTTCAATTGTAGCATGCATGATTTCATCCTCCCAGCTGCTCATTCACTGGATTTGAGTTATTTTTGAGTAACATGTTGCCTATTTTCTATTAATGCGAGCATGGGGGATGACTGTGATTGTTGTGACAGATGTCAGATACAGATGCAGCAGGCTGAGCACAATGAGTCACCGAGCTTTTGAAACTGCATCTCCACTCACCTGAATTTCACATCCGTTATCTCCGTCATCCCTGTAGGTCAGACTCATAACGCACCTGCCTATAAAATGCAGTATCTTGCAGAAAAATTGGGACCCTTCACTTTAGTAAAATCCAGTGCAACAAGCTGCCTTTAGAAATCGTATCATTGGTGTAAATCCAGCTGTTCTTTGTAAGCCTGCAGGGTTTTAGTAAACAAACAGCATCATAACAACAGGACATTGATACATTTGTGGGGAACTCATGAGATGGTTTAGGTTATCAAGTGATTTTCTAAGCGTTGGATGTCTTATGAAGTAGTCCTTAATCCATCATCTAAAAAAAAATAAAAATGCTAAACTATGAACATAAGGCCCTCTGTCTAAACTGACAGACCAGGCGAGGACATTAATCAGAGGAGCAGCCAGGAGGCCAAAAAGTCAACCATAACCATAGGCAGCCAAGTGGTAGCTGGAGATCCACAGCTTAGGTAGGAGAATCTGTTGACAGGATGATTATTAGATTGGTGCCTCACATACCTGGCCTGTTAATAGTTTTTTGCAACCCTGATTGGGGGGACAAAACAACCATGTAGAAAATGTTGACCAAAAACTACCTTTATACGCTATATAGAAAAGCTATGTGTGAAGGAAAATGAACAACCTTGCATAATCATAAATCGTCTCTACACTGAAAGATAGCGGTAACAATATCATCCTTTGAGGATTATTTTTCAGCGGGGAAAGGACAGTTGGTCAGACCATAGACCTATTCGACTTCCAGCAGCACAACAAATCAAACTGTAGCCTCAGCTACAGTGTTAGACATAAATTCAACTGAGAAGACCTTATATGCATGTTCATAGACACTTTTCCTGCATTTAGACAAAACGTTTACTTTTTTGTAAAGACAAATGTGCAAATATGTGTGTATGTAGGCTACATAGGAGATATAGACAAAGCCTAAAGGACTTGCAGCTGTAATTAAAATGTGTTTCCACAAAATATTGACTGATGGCGGCTGAACAAAGATGGATTCGCATATTGCATAAAATCCTAATGAGTTTGTGGTTAAAGTATAGCAAAAAACTCATTGGTTAGGACTAGTGTAGACGGACGCAATGCAGTCTAAAGTTTAACGTTGGATTCCATAAGGAAAATCTAGATAAAGTTAAATTCTTGTTTCTCTTTAATTGCCATCGATCTGCGACGACCTGCCATAACTCAAAAGAATTATTCTATATTTTTTAGGATTTTGTCAGCTTTTATTGCAGCCCGTTTCTGATATCTGTTCAGGAAGTTTTTTTTTTCTTACCGTTTATCTTGATTAAATAATAAAAATTATCTTAGATTGTTTGGAAGGAGCTTTTTAACAGTTACAAAACCACCTGTTTATTGCAAGTTTTGTCACCTAAAAGGTGGTAGACTACAACTAATAGTATGCTCTTTATTTTTCTTGTGGACTAGATGTTTTATTTACCTTGTTTTACCTTTAATAATAATAATCATAATAATAATAGAAAAATAAGAGAATACAAGCAATAAAAAATATTTAGCTTTGACTCGTGTTTTTGTACAACATAGAATTTGAGATTCAGAATTTTAAATCAACTTTATGTGTACAGGATGTTTATCTTCACGTCAAATCTCCATAAAGGTCTTAGTTAATGTGCAATAGAAAGGAAATATTAGTATTTATTTTCCAGCAGAAAAAAGTGACTAAAATAGCCCTGCTTCTGCCTTCCAGTCAGATCACACTGCATTATTGTTTGGTGTTAATGCTTCTTCTTCTCCTCCCCCTGACCCCCATTTAAAAATGTTTAATTTGAACCCCACAGAAACCAGCACCTGCAGGAGATGTCAGAGTGACTCAGGTAGAGCTACCCCTCCCTTTTGGGCTGCAGCATCTTGTTTTTATTTATTTTTTAATATATATTTTTGGCTTTTGTGACACATAAATCACCGGGGAGGCGGGAATCTCCCCACTCCCGTCATCTCCACCTGTTCTGAGTCTTTTCATTCATCTTCTCCTGCTCCTCCTCCCCGCTCACTATCTGGCGTCAGATCTGGTGCACCACCAGAGGTTGTGGAGGGGTTACTGTCAAATTATTTAGAAAACAAAACAATGCTGTTTTGTTTCCTTTTTTTTGTATTTTTAGCACAAATTCTTAAAAAAACAAAAAACAGAACACTATTAACAAGAACTCAGAACAGCCTGTCTGCTGAAGAACTTTGGATTAGAAACATTCTGACTATGAACTGGGTTAGGTTAAGTATGATTTCTGACAGAGCTGACTCTCTGCAGGGCATGTTTAGGTTGTTCCGCCTCCGAGCTGGTGAGACTAAAGCCCATTTGATATGCCTCTCTTAAAAGAAGTTGGCTACTACAGAAAGGGGGCAGGAGGGGGGATATCATCGACTGCTTAAACGGCTTCCATTAAACTCCTGCAAAGAGCATGATTTTATTTATTTATTTTTTTTTCAATTCAAAAGATTTATTTTATCCCTCCATACTCTTCCTCTGCATAATATTTTGTGCCCACACAATGTAGGCCTACCTGCCGGGGTGTGCACAGAGTGCTGCTTTATAATATCTATGCTTTATCATCCCACACATTGTCTCAGAAGGCTTCTTTGTCTGGTGCTGCGGTGTCTCTTGCTCAGAACTTGTAACTTTTCACATAGTAGGTCCTTCATTTATGTTGTTGTAAGAGAAAATAAACGAATGGGACTGATAAAGACTTGAATTCAAGTTGTGCAGATTTTCATTAAAGGCACAGGGTCTCATTCAGTTAAGTTGTTCAGCATCACTCATTCCTGTGTTCTGTTTCAACATCTGGTTTCCTAGACCCTATAGTGGTTCACAAGGAGAACTGAAGATAAAGCTTCAGTATGATAGCATTGATGCTTTATGGGCCTCATTGCATGAAAGTGCAGAATCATGACTTTGTCTTCTTATGCTGGAGTCATTGATCTAAATTGCACCATTTAGCTCCCATTTTTAGTTTTAATGTTTACAGTTGGCTATCAAATGATGTAAACTTTATTATATATGATAATATTTTATTATGATACGTTTTTATTATTTTCCTATTTGTGAGGTATAGGCTCTTGAGTAAAAATGCCACTTCTCCCAGTATCAGTTTTATTCCCAAAAATGTTATCAAATTATTTCTTAACCCCAAAAACCACTTCTTCAAAACTTATACATTGATTATTACAGTTATGTTGAGGGTGTCTTTACCATTTGCTTAGTATTTTCATTTATATAGGCTTAGTTTATATTTCTGTCTGGATGGAAATATATGAGATTTTCTTTCACATTCAAATTTGTGTAAACATTACTTTAAATGATTACAGGGTTATTTTCAACCAGTATATAAATATCAAACCTATGAACTCTAATATAAATATTTTGATTTTTAAATTCAGTTACATTTTGAAATGGATCTTTCTTTTCTAAAATCAAAAAAAAAAAAAAAAAACACATTTACATATATCGAGTGTCTGATACGACAGTATAAGACTATTTTATTATTTTATTTACCTGATTCTGGCTGTGGTGTGGTGTTAGGCTGAATACTGCAGCTGGAGGAAAAGCAGCGCAGCAGGAAGGCATACTGACAGTTTAAATCCTCAACATCATTTACTGCACCTCAATTCCACTCTACTATTCATATGAAACAGATTCCAAATCAAACGAAATAAACAATAATAAAATTATTAATAATTTCCGCAGATCTATGTTTCAGTGCTTTTCATTCCATCCAGCAGGTGTGGAAAATCAGGTGGGTATATGTTAAGACGTAAAGTAAGGATAAAAATGGCTCTGCTCTCCCTCCAGAAGGTGCGCTACGAATTAGCAATAGAAACAATCCTTAGAATACGGGTGCAGCAGGTCAAAGATGAGGCTCATTTTCTGAGTTCAGCTGTGTTTAATCATGTTAGCCATGAACCGTCATTAGCATAATATAACCCCATCACCAGTGTTGCAGTAAGCGGACTGGTTGCTTCTTTAAATAACTTTAAGCCAGACTTTGAAATACTGCTGGACAAATAGATGTTTGCTCTCACACTCCTGCAGATTCTTCTTCACTGATATCAGGCAGGTTCTGTTTTCAGTCAACGGGCTTGTCATCGAAACAAGGACTTGGAAATAAAACCTTTTTAAAGATTTAAGGAGAATTGAAACGTTAGAACCAGTTCTGGTCGATTCTTGATGCCCAACCCTTGCTGATTGTTTCCCATTCTGTATTCCAATAAATTGCACTGTTTATAATGGTAACATTAAGATACTTAAAAGATTTTGCAGAGCTTGGTTTCTACAGAATCCCTTTCATTTCCTCTTGTTTTAAATATTCTAGTGTACATGGCAAAAAGGGAAACAGTATGACAGCAGTTGAACTAGGCTGTATCTAATGCTACCAGACCACGCAGACCACAGATAATACAAATTGCATCAAATTGCTTCATTTTGAGATTGTTAGAATTCTTGAAAGTTTTCTATTATTCTTGTTAAAGTTGTGACAACCATAAGATTTAGTTAGGATGCCAGCAGTAAAGATAGCAAAAATGTTAAGAATCACTTAAGATGCCAAATGCAACTAAGGCTATGTTCACACCAGCAGCAATCACAGATTGCTTTCGTAGTGGCATCTATCAATACTTCAAAACACATCTCAGGGCATTGTCAGGTCTACGTTCTCCTTCTGTGCGTGTCACTTTGGTGTCCTGAATTGTTTAGACTGAAGTCTGATAGCAGTAGCATTTAATTAGCAGTATGAAAGACCACACAAAATGACCGTATTTAAGCAAAACTTGAAAGTCAAGAGCTGCTGTGTGATCGTACCCATAGATTCATACAGTTGCATTTTGATTTGTTACTATTTTTTACAATTTGTGTTGTTTTCCATGTGGACATAATAAAAAGCCAATGCATTGAACATCAAAAACTGATGTTCAATGCATTGTTGCTGTAGTACCTTAAAACTAAAGTATATGAATGCTAGTTGTTGTGGCGAGAAGAAGATAGAGGATGGAGAGTTTTGCAGTGTTCTCTGCTCTAAAGCCAAAAAAATCTCTTTCACTTTTTCGCTTCTTGTACAATCTCATTAAATTGCTTTAAAGGTTAACCTTTTGAAGCTTTGGTGTTCGTTAATTCTTTATCCTTAGATCATTGATTTAAAGCGCTTATACTGATAGACCCACTGCCATAAAATTGTGTTATTGCAGCAACATGTTTTATTGCTGTTATTTATCTGAATATTGAACCACATTTTGTAATTAAGCTCTGCTGGTAAAAAGAAAATATGTAACAACCATCCCAATCTGAGTTATAAATGTGAATATATCACGGTCATTGGAGTTTAAATAATAATATTTGAGATAAATTGATACAAATTGTCACTTTGTAAAACTAGTTTTCCTGAATTTTATCAGGTTTTGTACAGCTGTTTACATTTGGGAAATATCCTCTGCTAATTTAGCATCACAACTCTTGTGTGTGTGTATGTGTTGATTGTGTAGCAGATCAACATCTTCATATTTGAAGTACATTAGACCTTCATTAAGAAAGCGAGATTGCTCAAACATCTCGCAGTTTTTATGATGGAGGAGGCATGTTTTAAATGCTTGATGAGGGTTTTAATATCTTTGGGAAAAAATATCTACACAGAAAAAGGAGAAAGCTTTTTCCTTACACACATATGCTTGTGCGAGCTCAGCACCATCAGAGTTCATTGTAATTAGCATTTGGGTTCCCTTGTAAAAGGGACTTGTACTACCACTCTGTCATTAGTTAATGGGCCTGGCGTGCTTTCTGCGTCTCTCTTGGCTGCTCCCAGGAGGAGCGGTCGAGGTGAGGTGAGAACGTGCCAGAGCTCCCGCTATCTATCAGTCAGCTGCATGGCATTAAATACAGCTTGAGTGTGAAGGACCCATATGTCCCATGTGTCATTACTGGACATTACTCAATTAAAAGGCCTCAGCCTCTAAAAAGAGCACAAGCTTATGCCCTGGTGACACTGCAGAGCTCGGCAGAGCAAAGCACTTGTAAAAGAGCCGCTCAGTTAAAGAAAGCTATAGAGAACGCCTTTATATAAAGTGCATCAGAGCTATAGTTGTGTTGCAAAGACTTCCCTGGTAATGCTATCTGCTGTTCCGAATAGCAGCTGGGTTTTAAAGAAAGACTCAAAATGGTATCTGTCACCTGGTCATTGATAGATTTTGATCCCCTTTTAAGTATCTGAAGGAAGAAACTCTATTGAGGGTCATGATTTTCAAGTTTAAGGTTGAGATTAGAATCACATAATAGAGAACAAGGTCAAAATATTAAGAAAGATAAAACATTAGAAAAAAAATCTACATTTTGTGGAAATTAAATCTTGTATTGGTACATAGAAGGGTTGAAAAAATTGGGCATTTGTTGGCTGCATTGTTTTGGAGGAAAAGACTAACTCAATTTATCTTAACTATTTCATAGTTACATGTAGTTTTTAATTTGCCTCCAAGATACCTTTAGGTTTTCTTATGGAATGGCAAGATGGAAATACACTGTAAAATGCACAGTAGAACCTTGATTTAAATACTTCTAAAGCACCATAGTTGTGTTAATGCTGCCTAACTTCCCTATACAGGCTGCTAAAGGTAGAAACACTTGTTTGCGTTGTTATAAAGTGTTTAAATGTGCAGCAGCAACAAACATCTCTTCAGTCCTTGAGGATAAGACCTCAGGGATGTTTGAAGCATTTTTGTAATGAGCTTTATATTTCACAGCTAGCAGCATTCTCTCTGTTTTCATCCACAACACTATACTGAACATTTGCATGTTGCAGCCCTGCTCTGCAGAGCAGTAGAAGAACTAGAGCTGATTGAACTGGGTATAAAGACAAAAGATGACAAATGTGACCCACAATACTGGCAATTATCACTTTATATTTACTTTAACAAGTGTACAAAAAGAAAACCTTTCCCTTAAAAGATATTGATTGGTCCCCATTCCTTTTTAATTGCAGCCAGGACCAAGAACCCACAAAATATGTGGCCTCTGTAATGTACCATTATTGGTATTACATACTTACAAAGTTGCTTTTTAAAAACATCCATCCATTATCTGACACGCTTGTCCCGAGTGTGGTCGCGAGGGGTGCTGGTGCCTATCTCCAGCAGTCAATGGGTGAGAGGCGGGGTACACCCTGGACGGGTCACCAGTCCATCACAGGGCAACACAGAGGCACACAGGACAAACAACCATTCATGCACACACTCACACCTAAGGACAATTTAGAGAAGCCAATTAACTTAACAGTCATGTTTCTGGACTGTGGGAGGAAACCGGAGTACCCGGAGAGAACCCACACTTGCTCAGGGAGAACATACAAACTGAATGCAGAAAGACCCTGGGCTGGGAATCGAACCGAGAACCTTCTTGCTGCAAGGCAACAGTGCTACCCACTGCTTTTTTAAAACATGTTGAAAATAAATTCTAACCCCAGCCCACCCGTTAACCTCTGTGTATCTTTTGTACAGTTGTGAAAATTATGAAAATTGAATTTTGACTCTCATGAATGAACTAAACTAGTTTTAGAGCACACACAAGCTCCGTCTTTGCTGCTTCACTGAGTGAAACAGAAAACAGGCACAAGGGAAGGACCACAACAGAGGACTTATTGATATAAAAAAAAATATCACAGAGCTCTATCTCTGTATCTAATATGCCCCACTCTAAAGGCTTGTCCACCATGTTTTCCCTAGCATAAATCAACCTTAAGGGATGCAATAGGACATATTTCATTTCAATTGTTACTCTAACAAGTGTCTTACATTTGAATTTAGTCCATTATTTTAATTAAAGTGAAGTTAGATTAGGTCATTGTTGATCATAAAATGTCTCTTCTCGAATACAGTCACAGTTTTTGACCTCATGATTGGTCGCGATTGCTCATCTTCTGTATCAGCAACATGGACAGTATTTGGGTCAAATGCATATTGACAAATCTCTTAACAGTCCTTGATTGTGTCCATTGCTCATGGGAATCCCTATATGACTATGTATCATGGCTTTAACAAAATGCCTATAAGTAGTTAACCTTGGCCTGTCTTCATCTGGCTGCTGTTAGCATCTTCATTATACAGTGTGCAATTAAACTCTAAAGGCTTCAGTGAAATGAAATGCGAATAAGTGAACAGATGAGAGAGAGGTGGAATTGGACAGAGACCTTGAGTTTTTTATTCCCCTGCTTTTGTTGGCTGATTGTCTGCACTCTTGGCAACAGATGCTTTGTCCTTTCCGCTGATGACATTAACAAACCATTTAATGAGGTTGATTTCAGAGACAACTCTTCCTGTTGTTTGAAGTTGTTTAGTAAATAAAAGGAATTTAAGGTTGGATTAAGGTCAAATAAATTAGCTTGTTAGGATATCCCACAACTGTGGCACTATGGGTAATCATAGCGCAAGGTTGTGGGTACAATTCCGGCTTCTCCTTGTCAAATATAGATGTACCCCTGGGCAAAACACTTAACCCCAAGCTACCCACTAATGTACGTGCAAGTGTATGAAAGTGTGTGCGTTGGGGTCTGTGGCTAGAGTAAACTGCTTGAGTGGTAAGTATGACTAGATAAATGTGTTCATTTCTTATTTAAAAGATCCACAGCCCAGATTAATCTGATTGACTTCTGGCACATTCTGCAGTTTCTTTCTATTCTGATATTGTTGAAAAAGAACACACACATCCTTCAGTTCTCTGTCTTTATTTCAGAGCAACTCTGTCATTCATTCTCAGAGTTTGGGTTATAAATGGTAGGTTGCCAGTTGAAGAGACTGTCACTTTGTGTGGAGGTAGTGATTTAGTGTGGAGATAAGCTCTGTGTAATGGCAGGGTGGAATAATTTCACTTTAACAATGAGGCTTGGCTCTCTTTGCCCTGTAGAAGGAAATACTGCTGCTTCTCTGTCGCTCTTCATTTTTTCTCCTTTCATATTTGGAGAAAGCATTCCCTCGTCTAATAAGCTGTTTATCTTTCAGGAAATGAATATATAGTACATATGCGTACTATATCTTCAAAGATTTTCAAATGGATGTCCTCATATTTATTCATTTCTGTATTCAAATTGGTAAAAAGAAACCAATTGTGACTGTTATTTTTTAAAGCAGTTGGTATATTTTACCTTACCTAATGACATTGTAATGGTATTTGAATTAACCAAAATATAGGTTTAAATGGTATTTGGAAAAAGAATAAAAATTAGCACAAGTGCCTATAGAAAATACAGCCTGCCGTCTTACTGAAGCAGATTGCACCTGGGAGATCTGAGGGGACGGTTCTTCGCATGGAGAGGAAGTGCTGAAGAGAGGAAGTGAAGGACAGTGGAGATATCACTTTTTCTTACTTCCTACATTGATCTTATCTGTAACCTCAGTAGCTCTGTCTCTCTTTCCAACTCACTACACTCTGCATCTCGATCGTGAATGAAAAAAAGAACAGGGGGTTCCTTTTGTTTTGCAGATTGATTTCACATTGCAGTTAGATGTAATGTGCTAGAACTGCTGTAAAAATACACAGGCATTGTAAATAATCCAAATGAGTTCTGCTGCATCGTGCTGCCCTCTGGAGGCATTGCAGGCAAGCACACAATTTAGAGAGACAACGCAAAACAACTTTCAAGATTGCTGTGGGCTTATTTTAAAAGCTTCTGTTGAGGGGTTTCCATTCCCAAGATACGATGAGATAAAAATAGACTTTATTGATCTTACAGTGGAGACATTTACTGTCCACTTATAAACTGTAGATCGAGAAGAAGAATGGAAAAAAAGAAATAAGGCAAAAAATTTGATTCCTATTTGGAGGTGGTTGCATAACCATAAACTAAAGCAGTTTAAAATGAGATAATTATCACAACAGTTCAAAAGAAGGAAAACAAAAACCCAATAATTATTGTTCTTAATACAAAATTAAATACAGGGAATGTTAAATATTGATAGCGATGCCACCTAAATACGTTGTTTCATAAAGAGTGGATTTACAGGGACATTTGAAAAAAACGAAAATTTAGACTTAAGATTGACCTTCTGAAGCCTTCAAAAGTCCAAAAATGTGGAGCACAAAATAGACTTATATAAAATAAAGCAACTTAATGAAGTGTGAGCTATGAAAATGGCTAATTAAAATGGGATGTACAATAAATTCTGAAATATTATGCCATGCAGATTTATTGTTACTTAGATAAAGCATTAACACAGTGTTAGCTATGTTTAAACTAATTTCTAAAAATAGAGAACAAACGGTGTAGCATACAGACTAGGGGAACACACAACATAAGGGAAGTTTATGTATTATTCCATAAGTATGCTGGTTTTGCAACATTATCACTTTTCAAACTTATTTGGAAAGTAGAGCTCAAAATTTGAAGGTAAATGTGGATCATTGTACCAACATTTATAGTACCTAATAGTAATGGGGAACTAAAATTGGAATCCATGCTGATTCTCGTCATCAGCCTTAGATATTATGATTGGATCTGATGGAGGTTTACTTCATCACACTTGCATGATCACTCTCTCTAGAATAGGTTGACAACCTTTGCTTTTTATGTGTGTTTTCCTCGCAGCTTTGCTGTCATCGTGGTGCGAGGAGCTGGGCCGTCTCCTCCTACTGCGTCACCAGAAGAACAGGCAGAACGAACCACAGGGAAAAGTCCCCATGCAGCCCGGCATGAAGCCTGGCCTCACACACAGGTCAGTTACATGTGTTGGAATGTGTTTTTGTTAGAAAGAAATAAAAATGGTTATAAAACGGAGAAAGGATCCGCCGTCAAGTGCAGAAAAGTTCTAAAAGAAAATCAAAAAACAGATTCATAGTGGTTTCCACATCCTGGAATTAGCCAAGAAGTTGTTTACCTCCACTGAGGGTCTTTGGGGGAATGTTGTACCTTTTTTGTTCGGAAATATTGAACACGTCGTCCATTCCAAGAACTGACCTCAGAGAGAAAACAAACCGCTGTCCAGAAACAGCACTTCCTCCCGTCTGCACAGACCACTCGTCTCTACCCAAGAGAATTTAGTTTATTTATTAAATGTCCCAGACTCAGTCTTATTTGTTTATGTCAGAATTACTTAAATTCCAGCTCCCAGAGTTATTTTTATCCAAGGATTTTTTCCACAGCTCTATGAACTGATCAGGTGTAGTTTATCCTGGGGTCTAATAAGCTGCTCATTATCGGATCTCCTAAAGCTTTTCTCTCTGTCTCATCTTCTATCCCTTCTTGCTTTATAAACAACATTATAGCACTAGAGAAAGACTGTGTTTTTATCTGTTTTCCAGTGATGGGTCCTTTCCTTATGACTCTGTCCCCTGGCAACAAAACACCAACCAGCCCCCAGGGTCACTATCCGTGGTTACAACAGTGTGGGGTGTGACTAATACATCACAGAGTCAGGTATCCTTTCTTAGTTAATCACCCTCTTTATGATGCTCACCTCAGTATTAGTTTGCAGATCTGATCCATGAATGTACTGTTCTAAACATGTTTTTTAACGAAATGGTTCATTCCTAACTGTAGGTGCTGTGTAACCCTATGGCAAACAGCAACAACCACATGAACCCCGGGGCGAACCACATGGGATCCGGTATGTCTGCCAGCGCAGCAGGACTCACTTCACCTCAGTTTAGCGCTCAGCAGCAGCAGTTCCCGAACAAAGGAGGGTCCGGCCAGTCGTACATGCAGCAGGGGATGTACGGCCGGCCCGGCTACCCTGGCGGTCCTGGGGGATACAGCGGAAGGTGAGAGAATAAATCAGCCATTATTTGTATGGAAGCAGATCAGAAGCCGAGGCTACTATCAGCCTGCAACTGGATTTAATGTCATCATTATAATGTTAATTGGGGAATAAAAATGTCTGTTTAATATTAAAAACCTTTTATATCTGTTTTGCTGCTAAGAAACACATACAGTGTGACTAAGAACCCTCTTCAGTTTAAACTCTAAAAAAAATACGTCCTTTATTCCCAAAGGGAAATGAAAATAAAATCAGAGTTTATTCCAAATGTCAATAAGGTTACTTAACATGGTTCCTGTTGCTATATTTGCTTATTACTGTAATGATAAAATAATTTCTTGTTTGCCTAATCACAATATTATTTTTGACTTAATAATTGATTAGTTTTAAAGTTACTAACAGATTAAGAAAGGAATTTAAAAAAAACTTAAGGCTTCACTTTGATTTTGAACTTGGCTCAGTTGTTCTGCCTAATAAATCACTGATGTTCCTATTTTAATTATTTGTAAATAAAATGAATAACTAATAAATTATTAGTTAAAAATATGGAGGAGTCTTTTACCAAAACATCCTGATGTTCTGTATTATGTGATGTTTTGTGGGAAAAGACCAGTAAATGATCCCACTCTGTGCTTAAATCACCATAATGTTAAAGAATGTAAATAAAAACCATAAACAGAGCTGTGGAGCTGAGATTTAAATCTAAATACATTTTAACATAATGATTGTTTTGTAGTTACTCTGGAGGCCCAAACGCCCCTCCTGGAGGTATGGGAATGAACGCCCACTCACGCGCCCCTGGGGACTTCACCCCACCAGCTGCTGCAGCTGCGGCTGCAGCCGTCGCTGCTGCTGCTGCCACAGCCACGGCCACTGCGACCGCCACAGTGGCAGCTCTGCAGGAGACACAGAATAAAGAAATGAACCAGTACGGACAGGTATAGAAGCCGACACTGACAACGAGCCAACTGCTTTTGAACCAAATAAGGCCTGTTTAACACTTTAATTCTTTGTTTCCCCGTAGATGTGCCCGTCGTTCCAAATGGGCCCTGCACCTTCCTACAACAGCCAGTTCATGAACCAGCCAGGCCCACGAGGACCCCCTGGAGGTATGAATCCGGCAGCCATGAACAACCCTAACATGAGTGGTCCTCCAATTGGTATGAGTCAGGCTCGAACCCCAAGCATGGGACCTTTTGGGGGTCCCGGCCAGAGGATGCCTCAGCAAGGTTATCCTGGGGGGCCGCGGCAGGGCCTTCCCATGCAGGGGATGAAGAGGCCGTATCCTGGGGAGGTCAGTAAAAACTTTAAACAACTACAGGACTCTTAAGAATAACGTCAGATGTTGGCTTTAACTGGATGCTTTGACTTTAAATATCCAGGGCAACTATGGTGGTCAGCAGTTTGGGCCAAACAGCCAGTTCCAGCATCAACAGGCAGGGTACCCCTCATCGAATGCCTCCAGGCCTCTGCCTTCCCCTAACTACCCTAGCCAGAGGATGCCAGTGCAGCAGGGCCAGGGACAGTACCCCCCTGGAATGCCCATGGGCCAGTACTATAAGGTTGGTTTTGCTGCTTCATCTTTAAACTCCAAATTTCCTGAACTCTTAGAGATAAGCCATTGATAGCTGCCTTCAAAGATAACAATCTTTGTTTTTATTTACTTTACAGCAAGAGTCCTTTAATGGTCAGAATACTGGCTTCACTGGAGGCGGATACTCCTATAACCAAGGCAATGGGGTGTGTTTTAACTTTCTTCTCCTATAATTTCAGCTTTTACCTAAATAAGTTGTCTGTACATTTAGTTCAGCAGGTGTTTAAGTTAACTATTGTTCATTTCCTGTCTTTTATAGCCCCCCAGGCCTGGTAACTACCCCCACTCTCCAGTCCCTGGAAACCCAACTCCTCCTATGACCCCAGGAAGCAGTATTCCCCCTTATCTGTCTCCAAACCAAGATGTGAAGCCCCCATTTCCACCTGACATGAAACCAAATATGACAGCACTTCCGCCCCCACCGGGTGAGCTAGGCAGCAGTTTTAAACACAAAAGGGTTCATATGTTTGTCTTGAACTGTAAGGGTGTTATGTGCCAGGATTAGAGGGTGTTTTCTGCTCTTCAGGCAACCCAAATGAGGAGCTGCGGCTGACGTTCCCAGTCAGAGACGGGGTGGTGCTGGAACCGTTCCGCCTGGAGCACAACCTGGCTGTCAGTAACCACGTCTTCCATCTGCGACCCTCCGTCCATCAGACACTCATGTGGAGGTACCCGTTAAGCCAATGCCTAGTTTGTGGCAGAATCTTACTGTGGGATTGCTTTTAATCCGCATAGACGGTGAAGATATGAATTTAAGTCATACGCAGCCTATTCTGACATATTATTGCTCCTTTTGTAGGTCAGACCTTGAACTCCAGTTCAAGTGCTACCACCATGAAGACAGGCAGATGAACACCAACTGGCCGGCCTCGGTTCAGGTCAGCGTCAACGCCACACCGCTCACCATCGAGAGGGGTGACAACAAAACCTCCCACAAGCCGCTGCACCTAAAGCACGTCTGCCAGCCGGGGAGGAACACCATCCAGATCACGGTCACCGCCTGCTGCTGTGTGAGTTTTATTTATCAAATGCGCTGAAATTAAACTATTTCATTTAGCAGAATGACATGTTCCGCTCAGAGGAAGCAGGTAGGTAACTCTGTCTCTTGTTGCTTTTCAGTCCCACCTGTTTGTGCTCCAGCTGGTCCACAGGCCATCTGTGCGCTCCGTCCTCCAGGGGCTTCTAAAGAAGAGGCTCCTTCCTGCAGAACACTGCATCACCAAGAGTATGGCTCATTTTCTGCTTTTACTGTAGTTCTCTTTATGGGAATTCTCTAACACAGATGTCAGCAAACACCTGTCACTGTCCACCAATCAAATTTCCCTCTGAAACACTTTCTCCTCGGCAGTCAAGAGGAATTTCAGCAGCGTAGCGGCATCAGCAGGCAACACCACTCTCAACGGAGAGGACGGCGTGGAACAGACGGCCATCAAAGTATCCCTGAAATGTCCCATTACCTTTCGACGCATCCAGCTACCCGCACGGGGACACGACTGCAAACATGTGCAGGTTTGTTTTGACTTTAGAAAGCAGAAAAATAAAACGACAAAAAGGTTTTTCTAACTGTCTAACACTGTCGTCCTCTACAGTGCTTTGACTTGGAGTCCTACTTGCAGCTCAACTGTGAGAGGGGGACATGGAGGTGTCCTGTGTGCAAGTAAGGGATATTTAGTGTTGTTCGCTTGTAAAGATTAAAATGTTCTCCAGAATAACTATAACAGGGATTATTATTTTTTTGTCCTTTTAGTAAAACAGCGTTATTAGAAGGCCTAGAGGTCGACCAGTACATGTGGGGTATCCTTAATGCCATCCAGAAGTAAGTTTGTTATTCACTTATAAGGCAACATATTTTTCTATAAGTCTGTTTCAAATCAACACAATCTGCTGTCTCCTTCATCAGTTCAGATTTTGAGGAGGTCACTATCGACCCCACCTGTAGCTGGAGACCTGTTCCAATCAAATCAGAGCTGCACATAAAAGAGGATCCAGATGGACCGCTGGCGAAGCGCTTTAAGACCATGAGCCCCAGTCAGATGACCATGCCCAACGTGATGGACATGATAGCTCAGCTAGGGCCTGGTCCAGGACACGGACCAGGTCCAAGTTCCTACCCCCCTCACCCTGGTCAGCATCCCAGCGGCAATGGAGGAGATTACCCTGGAGGAGGTAAGAAACAGCAAAGAGAAATTCGTCAGATAGAAAACTCTGAACCAGTCCAACTGAAGGTTTGGATTAGATTGTCTCTGTATAGATGTGTGCTGTGAATTGGCACTATAAAAATGAAATTAAAAGAATAAAATAATAAAAGTTTAAGCAGGTGGGAAAGGAAAACAAAATGTTTTCACATGTCAAACTACTCTATATGCCCTTCACCCCCCTCCTGCCCTCCGTCCCTCCATTCATCCGTGGTTTTTGCAGGTTACAGAATGTAACTCTAGTAAATTCCTAGTGAACATTTTTTTATTTCTGTTTAAATCATAGTAGGTAATTCTCCTTTCAGTCTGGATCTAAACCACACCTTAAGTTTAGCTTTAAAGCGAAAGTTCCTGTTGCTGTTTTCTGTTGTAATGGTTGATGTTACAACTTTTCTTTACTCGAACAAACAGCTGGGAGGAAGAGCTTGATGCCCAAACTGTTTTAGTCTTTCTTCTCAGAAAGTTGTTTCTCTCCAGTAAAGAAGTTAAAATGTTTTTCTATATTTTGCATTAAAAGCCCACAGGCTGCTGTTCTTTGTTATGAACAAGTGTTTGTTTTTCTCTTTTCCGTCTGAAGGAAACAGCTACCACAATCAAGGTAGCTTTGACTTCCCTAACGGTAACCCATCTGGTGGAGGAGGAGGAGGTCCTCCTATGAATGATTTCATCCATGGCCCACAGCTGTCTCATCCCCCTGATGGACCTGGTGGTCTTCTCCCCCAGGACAAGCCCCTCAGTCACAGCATGAACGATTCAGTAAGTACATTACCAGAAATCGTAAATAAAACGTACAATGCCTTGAAAGGGTGGTAATACCCCCTTAATGTGAAGTTTGTATTGCAACATAAATCTTGAGTATTATTAGACTTTATGTGGTAGAAACCACAAAGTAGTGCATAGTTGTGGATATGCTTTGAAAAAGTTAACCTGGCAGTTGCCAGATGTGTAGAACTGAGTTGAACTCTACATTATCAATCTAGGATGGCTGCCGTTAAGTCTGTCTATGAAAATCAGAGACAATTAATACAATACTTCGAGCTGATTGGGTGACATGCTAGCTGGTACCCACCTTCTATAAAATGCTTTCAGCCAATCATAGCAGCCTAAAAGCTTAGGCAACTTGGTCGTCCATGAGAGCCCACAACGGAGACACAATGATCCCAATAGGATTTGTCTGCAGCTTATTGAGTGCTTTCACAACTAGCAGACTAAGCTGATAAATCAAACTTTTTCCAAATCCTGTCAGTAGCGAATAGAATAGAATAGAATAGAATAGAATAGAATAGAATAGAATAGAATAGAATAGAATAGAAAATCCATTTATTGCCCCACAATTTGGAAATTCTGGTGTTACAGCATTAAAAAGATAATAGAAAAAATTGTCCCACAAATGTGGACCATAGAAAAATGTATAAGAATAACATAATTGTCAAGAGAAAATTCAAAACGATAAAATACTGTACTGTAAAGTGTTTTAACTATATAAAAGCACAGACAAGTGCTTCTCTTTGCTCCTTTTTTAAACGACAAATTGTCGCTATCTTAGCTAAAGCCAGAGTCAACTGCGTTATGGACAGGTGAGTTTTATAGCATAGCCGTGGTTGCAATGCCCCAGCAAGGCCTTTCTGACTGTCATTCCTAAATGTCTCGCACCAAAGAGAAGTGCAGGCACATCATTGGTCCTCTCGCTGGTGGTTACGAGACGGACATTTTAGCGAATGGATTTGTTGTGAGACTGAAAACTCAGATCTCGCTGCAATCCAGCTTGCAGCACAAGGTTATGAAAAAGTAGCGTTACCTGCAAATAGTGCTGTAGTTTATCCCAGCCCCTGCAGAAGAAAGTGTGATTCTGCAAAAAAATATATATATATTTTTTTTTTCGGTTGGAATGGTTTATAGATTATAGTGAAATCCAGTCAGAGTTTAGTTTTAGTTTTGTTGTTCTGGTATGATCTGACTAGAATCTTCTGTGTCTCTTACATTGTCTTGTGGCAAACTGACCTTTTGGCTTTCTTTCACTAATAGCTTTTTTCTTCCATAAGTGTCAAGTTTGCACAGGGCACCAATTGATTCCACCTGGACTGTTTGTCCTACTAATCTCCTTCTCAGTTTAGATTATTATGTCTTGACAGTTTTTCTTTATCTTTTCATTTCTGAAGGATAAGGATAAGGATTTAATTTCTATTACTACCGTATGCACTACTTTGCGTTCATCTGCCTAATATAATTCAAATAAAGCTTTTGGTTTTAAAGTGACAGACCCTATACTATACTATACGCTACTACTATAGTGTCTCATTCTCCAAGTGAGGGAGAACATAACTCTGCAGGCAAAGAGACAAAATAAAGACTGTTAACCAACCTGTTACCTGAAAGAGGTTCAGCCTATACCTCAAAACCAGCATGTGTGCTTAGTCATGCTCACATGCTCATGCATCCATTTTAAAGGCCTGTTCTTCATTATTCATTCTCATTTAGTCCACCCTCTCCTGCCTTAACACGTTATCTTCCCCCTCTGTGTCTTTCAAATTCGATCCTTATCCTTTCTTTTCACTCTCTGGCTTTCTGTTTGCGTCTCGCACCTGCAGATGTCCCATTCAGATCAGTCCCATAACCCCATGCAGCAGAGCATGCATGTGCCTCCCCACACTGGCAGCCAATCAGGGCCGCCCTTACATCACAGCGGCCAGTCAGGGCCGCCCCTACATCACAGCAGCCAATCATCGCAGCCTCCTCGCCAGCAGCAGCAACAGCCCCAGCCGCAGCCTCAGCACCCTGGGCAGAACAGTCACCCCCACAGCGATCTGAGCTTTAACCCCTCCTCAGAAGCGCAGATGGCTCAGGGAGCCCAGGACATGCCCGAACCCTCCCTGGATGTAAGTGTGTCTTGCTTTGGCATCGTCTGCTACAGCTGCTCTCATCTCTTTCCTGTCTGCTTTGATTGCCACATGCGTCTTCTAAAGAAAACTGAGCAGATTGATATTTTAAAGGCGCCTCACCTCTTTATTTTGATGCTTTTCCCACACAGCTGCTTCCAGAGTTAGCCAACCCGGAAGAGTTACTCTCCTACCTGGACCCTCCCGACCTCCCCGCCAACAGCAACGATGACCTGCTCTCCCTTTTTGAGAACAACTAGCCCCTCCCACGCTCTCTTCCTTTGGACACTCGGAGCAGCTAGCCGCCATCACGCATGCCAACTCACTCGAACTGTTTCTGTGTTCATGAGGGACGTATGGCTCAGGAGCATGGCTGAGAAGGAAGCAGGACATCAATGCTCCACCCCTGCACTCCCCCCTTTTTATTTGTTTCATGTAAAGATTCCACACACCAGTTCCACCTCCTCTGGCTCCACCATTTGTAGCCATGTTTGTGGGCACTAAATTAATATGAAATATTTATATATTATATACACATACTATATATGTGTATATGAGCATATATATATATATATATATATATATATATGTATGTATATGTGAATTTACAACTGAAAACTGTGCAGCTATAATCATATATGACAACACAGAGGAGGAAGGAGCCTTGTGTTGTAGCTTTCTTTTCTTTCTTTTTTTTTAAGATAATTTTCCTTTTGACAAAAGAGGAGTCAGAGGGATAGCCATTGGGTTGCAGAAGTGTTAAATAAATCCCAAATGAAATTTGTTCTTCCAAATTGTCTACAATGCACAACCCCCTGCCTTCCATGTGTGTGTGTGTGTGTGTGTCTTCAGAGTAGGTGAGCGCATGTGCAGCGGTGCGTGTTTATCCGTATATGGGTGCATGTCAGTAAACTGGGATTTTATTTAAAAGTTAATTTATTTTAGCAATTTAATGGAGAATGGGAACTTCAACTCAATTTGAAAAATTGAATTGGATTTTAATTTATAATAAATCATAAATTCAAGTGTGAGATGTACCCTGAGTATGCCACCAAGTTTCCTCTTGGTTTTTCTACCTGTTCTTGTGATCATCAAAGCCAATTGTATAGTTTTAATCTTTGTGACCAAAGCTTATAGCTAATGAAAACCCTAATTTTAGAAGCTCAGAAAATTTGAATGTTACATAAAGCCCATATTTGTTGTTTTTTTTATATTGAAATCTTATGCTATGTCAATCACGGGGGTGACTCCTGATATAATAAGGCTAAGCCAAAATAGATCACTGCTATTAATAGAAAGTTAAATGGAAGGAAAATGTGTGAAAGGATATTTAAAATCAATTTATGCTTCCCTTTGGAGATCCTGATTCAATTTTCTAATAGCACCTCACCACATTCCCAAAACGACCTGTAGCAGGTGTGATCACCATAGTACAGCCAATCATCTGATGTTCTGCAGAGGGAGATGGAAGAGACCAGGCCCAATGATAAGTTTTTAGGCTTCAATGAGGTAGTTTTTTGTAGTTTATTTTTATATTCCTCACAGCTGTAATGAAAAAAAACATTTTTACATTACATGAGTAACATGATCTGCAACTGGACCTTACTGCCTTGTAGAAAGACGAAGAAGAAGGATTAGTTGGAGCATGATGTCACAGAGTATTTGGATTCATGAGACAAATTAGTATTAGTATTAACAATTATTTCGCAATGATGAGCCCGATGAGCACTAGAGCTGTGGCTGAAACATGGTTGTATCTCAGGTTTACATCCGCCGCTGCCATATTAACAAAAGTATTTATGTGGATTTAATTGTATTTAATATGCTAATGAAAATACCCCAATTTCAAAAATGTACATTTTAAATAAGCAGAATATCGGCATTGTTTTGCACACATTTAAAACACATAAATTAACACTAAAATTATATTGGTATGTGTGTAATTGTTAATTCTAATTTATTGAGATGCACCCAGAAATGTCCTGCTTTTTCTTTGGTTGTGAACTTTTCAGAAAACACAGAAGGGGGAGGGAGAGAAAAGAAAAAACAGACATCCGTTTAAAGTGTTCTCATACCCCATGATGATTTTTTCCCCCTTCCTTTTGAGGTTTTCTGTCATATTTCATCCCAAGTGCGCATGTGCCAACTGCCCCCCTTGTCTTCGTCCTGCCTGAATGTGCACAATCTTTTTTCCCTCATATGTTTGGCTTTGGTTTGATTTTTCCATGTTGTCCCTGTTCATGTTTGATCATCACCCCCAGCTGTAATTAATCAGATCTCATCTTTTGAAATCACTGTGTTCTAAATGGGAAAAAACCCACATCTGTTTGAGTGTACATTATTTCCTTCTGTCCTGTTTTCCCATTTAAACTGCATCCTTTAGGTAAGAAAACCAATGTGCATGATGTTCCAGCAGTGCTCCCAGACTTGTTGTGTGTATTATATCCCCCTTGTGACTGTACAGTGCTGTACTTAAAACTATTAGTGGCTACGTCATGGTACTGTGTGTCTGTCCAGGCCTGCACATGCTCACACACACATATACACAAAACTCCTGATCACAGCCTGATATTCTAAGGAATCTATCCATATGCACTGTCACAGGGCTTGTACTAAGTGTATTGTATATCTTAACCCCAACCCTGTGACAATGCATTAGCAAAAAGATTTAAAACTATCCTGCAGGCTATTCTGAGGTATTTTTTTATTTTTATATTCTAGATGTACGTAAAGTCCAATCAGCTTTAAATGAGCTCTGTGTTTCTTTCCGTCTAAAAGATTGTAAATGCAGCTTCGAGGTCCAAATTTTTCCCAAAAATCTATTTTGTTTATCAATCATGTAAACGAGTGACCTCGTCCTCTCTATTTAAAGTGAGAATGTGCAAAAAAAAAAAAAAAAAAACGAGGCCTGAAGATGAGTGATCAGTCTCCACACTTATCAGAATTTGTGTATTTTTCTCATATTTTATATTGTTTTAAGTTATTCTTGTCCAATGTTTTTTTTTTTTATTTACGACCAGTTTGATTTGGTTTATGCAGTTGCAATGCAGTACAATGAGCTTAACAAAAAAAGAAAAAAAAAAAAAAAAGGCTTCCCAGTTTAAGTTCCACTTACCTTCCGGAACCAAAATTCATTTAAGACGATGCACTGCCGCGTCGGAGGGATGCCAGCCCTGCACAGTGTGTTATGATACATATAAGCTCTCACAGATTCACATCTCGTAATTTCGCGACCCGGTTTGTATTTTTTCTGATGGCAGATGTTGGGATGAAGCAGATTGATCTCAAAGAGACGGCGGTTGATATTGTAAAATGAACTCTGAAGAGGATTCTCCTTATGGGAGGGGTCTTTGGGCGGGGTTTGGGGATTTAAGGGATATTTGTATATAATGTAAATGACAAAATAGAGACACATTAACAGAAATGTATTCATTTTTTTCTCCAGTGGGAGTGTGCATAGTGTATTTAGAATTTGTAAAGCTTGCATCCTCCTGTCAGACGTTGCATTGAGAAAACTAGTCTGTGTTTGATTGCCTCTGTGCAGACCTCTCTAACCACGCCTGTTCATTTAATGTAAGATACTTAATGCCACCTTCCTCACGGGGTTCAGGAACAAACAAACAAAAAAAAGAGGGTTTTGCTTTGCTTAATGTTAAACCTCTGTGTTTTTCACTCTTACCTGTGTACTTTTTAAAGGTGCTACAAAATAATTAAAAAGCTTTTTAAGGTATAACTGAGCTTCGGGTGGCTCCCGAGTGTGGCATCCAAAAATTTACAGTTTGTAGAAACAAAATTTTGACAAATTTGTAACTTTTCTGAAATATGGCAAATGTGCTGTAAAGGTACAATCTGAAGCGATTGGCACAAGTGGCAATTGTCTTATTTGGTTTTTTTGTACATTCTGTGTACAATCATTTCATATTCTAAACTGGTCAGAAGAACATTGTGATTTTTAGTCTTGCAAATCTGTATGTAGTTAGATTATGTGACATCCTAATATTTATCTAATAAATATGTATTCAGATGAAACACATCAAACCGCTTCTGTCTTTTTCTATTATTGCTATCTGTGAAACAAATGTACTAAAAGCCCTGAAATATATATATTTTTTGTATTAACTTTAGAAGTAGCCTTAAATTTTAGGACATTTACTTTGTGTGTGGGGAAAAAATCACAAATGATAGAAGCAGATCAGAAAAACTATGATAATAGCAATTCAAGTTGTTTTAAATTTATTTTTACATAAAGCATGCCTCACAGGCCCATTCCATGTAGCTACTGGCCACCACGCTGGATAAGAAACCATGTTTAATTTGCCCAAATACACAGTAACCAGAATGGTATTGAGGTAAAATAAAAATCAAGCTTAAAAGCTGTGAGTGAGATGAATTAAGCAAAGAATTGCCTGTTTGGGTCAGATGCTATTGAAATGCTAACCCATTGTTTGGGAAGCCTCCCAGTAAGTCTTTTTCATCCTACAGTCACAAACCTACCAATACTGTATGTGGAATTAGTTTTTTGGCTTAACTAGAACCTTGTGCTTGACTTAGAAGAAGACTGAGCTCCTCAGCAAAAACACTTATTTATGGGGTTGGTGCAAGACTAAAGACAAACCTGTTCTGCATGGAAACTGTCCAATATGGTGAATGGTTTGTGAGGCTGGCCTCTTTTTTATTCCTCCAAAGGCTCCCATAGCAAAAGGGAGCTCACAATAAAACCACTGTGTTAGATACTGTGACACAAATGGTGTAGTAAGTAAAAAGGAGGGAGGATTCTTTTTTCAAATTTTATAACTTAAGATCACTCTCCATGAATAGCAGATTCATGCAAAGCGTTTTACAAATACTAACAGTACCAGGCTGCCAATAAATATAGAGGGTACTGTTTCTCTCTGAACAAATAACACTGTCTGTGCATTGCTTTAAGCAGTCATTCTAAAAAGTGTTTTCAGGTGGTTGTATGATTTTTTTTATTATATATACATGAAGCACATGCAGGGATGGAATGTTGAATACGGTTTTAGATTTTAGATTTTTTTAGATGACGTGTTGCTAGATTTGAGTGTGAATAAATAAATATACTGCCAAAAACAATCATTAGCTTTGCCTCAAGTGTGTAAACCCTATAGAGAAAATATACATTTTATTCAGCTAGTTAACAAGAGACTATTATCCAAACCTCAAAACAAAAACAATTTTTTTAAAGAAATTTGTATTTTTCAGTCTACACTCATTGGCAGTGCTTATACACAGACATTTATTGGGGCAAGTGCTCAGGGCACCTTATATGTCGCATGGAGCTATAAACGGCCAAACACCGCCTGATGCTGACGTTTTAACGATCTTCCACAGTTCATAGGTAGAAATGCCACATTGGTGTCACTTAAATAAATAACAATTTCAAAACCTTACCCAGAACTCCATAATGTATTTAATTTTATTGGGTATATATATGACAATTTGCAGATGAACTAAGATTTACATTTAGAATATGAAAAAAACACAACTCTGTTATCTTATTTGAAGTGCATAATATTTAATAATATTATTTTAAGGTTAAAAACTCTTATTCCACTGACAGATCATCTTCCTTCCCTGTTCAGATAAGAGACAAATAATAATTATAATTATTTTCAGAAAATGTTACATATTTTCAGGTCGTTTTTTGCAGTCCAACATAGGCACAGAATTTGAAAATGCAGCTTAATCCACATGCCCGACTTAAAATGAATAGAACTTTATTAAAGTTATTTTTACAAATTGGGATAATTTGACCTTGTTTGGCATCATGTTTGCTTTGCATGTTTGTAATTTTGTCCATACAGCTTTTCGACAGTGAATAAGCAGCTTAGCAGTGAGAATTACAATTTCTGTTTAGAAAGTGCAGCAGTGATCAAAATGGGAACAGTGTAGGAGAGACATGGTGCATTGATGTGGAAGGTTCAGAGCAGTGCAAAAAAAAAAAAAAAAAAATGTGGTTCAAAATGCACTTGGAAAAACAGTTGAGTTCTATCTTGAAGATTCACTATGTAGTGCAGATATGTTTACAAGTGTGCGATTAGAGTTTTCAACAGTCTTATGGCAACGGGGGAAAAGCTGTTACAGAACCTGTTGAACCACTGAATACTGCGAAGCCTCTTCCTAGAGGGTAGCAGGGAGAACAATCTATGGTGGGGGTTTGAGGGTTCATAGATGATGTTACAGGCTCAGGACACGCAGCGCTCGGATGAAATGTTTTTTATAGAGGGGAAAAGAGCCCCAAATGCTACTCTCTGCTGTTCTCACTACTCTTCCCACATTCTTCCAGTCTGAGGCGCTGCAGCCTCCACACCACACAGTGAGACAGCTGGTCAGAACGCTCTCTATGGTGCTTCTGTAGAAGGTCGTGAGTATGGGTGGGGGCAGGTGGGTTCTCCTTATCCTCCGCAGGAAGTACAAGCAGATATTATGGGTCAGATGCTGCCTCCTCTTTCAGTGATTAACCACTTAGAGGGGTGCTAATAAACTTATTTATAAAGAATCCTGTAAAATAATTAGTGCTAAAAGCAGGGTGGGTGGATGGTTCAACAGAGCTATGGATCTGGGTGAGTTTGGCAACTGTATTAAAAATAAATCTGTGATTATTCTTTATTTACTCTATCAATGAGGAGAAATATGCTGCACTTGCTTTATGAAGGGTCCTCTTATACAGCAGAATTTTTTTTCAGACTAGGTAGGATTCCTGTAGGCATTTAGAGCACCATTTTCTCTCCAGTTTCCTAGCATTTTGCCTTAGAGTGTACAGCTCTGCATTAAAGCTACAGTGTGTAATTTTCAGCGACATCTAACGTCCAGACTGCAGACCGCTTCTCCCCCCCAACAGTACGCGAGCGTTACGGGACAAAATGTCTTCCACGACGTCCGCATCACCTACCTTCTCAAGTGATGAGGTTTGTTTACATAGATAATTTTACAGATAGTATTTCATTAGTCTGTGTGTTCAGTACCGTCTCAGTTCATCTCTCTCAACTTGCCGTAGTTACTTTCGAGCGTAATGGGCGATCTCGCAATCGCTAGTTTGTTGGCTCTGCGCTGCCGTAGCGCAAAGATGTCTGCCTCCATGGCTGCGAGACTCGCTCCTATGTAATTATAAATAACGAATTCTAAGGCAACGCAAATATTAAGGTTAAGAGGCTGAGCTTGTAGATGATGATAAATAACATAGTTATGTATAATATATTACATTTCTGACTGTATATCCCTGTAATTATTACACACTGTAGCTTTAAACCAGGGAGCCAGCTTTCTATTTTTAATTTTTTTTTTCTTTTTCAAAGGGGCTGAGTCATCTAAGGCAGTACACAAAGAACTAGCAACCCCTTCAATAAAATCATCGACCTGTGATGGAGAATAAACTAAACTTTTTCCCTTTGCAACAATGCTAAGTAACACAGAGGAGAGAGAAAGTGAAGTAGAGTCTTTAAAAGTAATTACTGAATTATGTGATAATGATCTGCTAAATTGAAACCTTCTTTTGGGGGAGTAGAACTATGTTAATATCAGTGCCATATGTCAGCACAAGGTCCAAAGTGGGAAGATGAGAATATGTGGAACTACTCACAGTTTAAATAAAGCCAATCGAGTCTAAGATAGCAGAGAAAAACATGATTCATAAACATAATACGTTTTTTTTTTTCTTTTTACATCAAAAAATATATTTTTCCAAATAAGAAGCAAGGGGACACATTTTCAGAATGTATATATTATGAACAAAGTAACTTAAATATTTTATATTAGATATATTTCTACCACATTCAGGTGAGTATAACTTATTTGTTTGGATAAATATGGTTGGATTTCTTTTATGGAGGACCAATCCTACCACAATTGAAAATACAGGAATAAATAAATCTAGTGTTTTTGAGTTTTATGTTTTCATTTAATTTTATCCTTATGCTATATAGTGTATAATCTAAAGAAAGGAACAGCTAAAATGCAGATAAACATGGTTTAATCATATTTCGCCAGACTGCTCTTAGCATGTCTGATGATGACATCAGAAAAGCAGTTTGACGAAGCAAATGAAAAAAGCGTAAAAATTGTCTCACAAAAGCCATAAAACATTTTTTACAGATGTATATTACTATTCTTTAGTGAGTTAAGGATAGAAATAAGTAGTTTTAGTACCATAATTACATTATTTATGGATACCGGATGCATATTTGTTCTCGCATGTGCACAATTGATCATGCTTGTGGGACGGATCGGGTAGTGACAGGCAGAAGTTGAGCCTACTCATTTGCATCATGAGGCAGAAATGGATACAGAAATGTAAATACAACAGGCAGAAATAAATAGCATGGAAGAAATAAATAGGGTAAAAAAAAATACAAAGGAAGACTAAACCAAACAAAAATATTATAACATGCACAAAAATAATTACTTAAAGAAATAAGTAATAAATAACTAAAGTTGAAGATTATAACAGACAATAAATAAATAAGGTAATTATTACAAAGGTGAAAAAACAAAGAAGCTGATTAAAAGAGAGATATACATTTATGTCTCACTGTATAATTTAATTTCTATCTACATTCAATTGTTTATTGTATTTTAATTGTATGCTTATTTATTTTGGAGCATTTATTTATTTCTATATTTATTTTTAATTATGGCAGGATTGGTCCTCCATATTCTTTGACCAGAAAGATTAAATATTATTCGGATGTTTTATTTCCTACCACGTGGTGTCGCTGTTTCCTTCCTTTCAAATCTGCCTCCTTCAGTGACGTCACATGTAAACAGCGTCTAACCCCCAATGGCCGCCTAACCTCAGCTGAGCAGCAATGTTACAAATTAAAAAGCGCATGAGGTACAGCCCGTTGGGTCTGGCTGCAGCTCGGCTGCTCTCCTCAGGCTCCACCAAGAAGCCCACCGTGTTTCTGGACATCGAGGCCGACGCTGAACCTCTTGGGAGAGTCATCATTGAGGTAGCAGCTGCAGCTAAACACACTAAGCTCCCATAGACTTTGGTTTGACTCACAGAGATCCTTACTGTTTCCTCTGACAGCTCAATGCGGATGTAGTGCCAAAGACTGCAGGTATGCATCTAAATTATCTTGAACAATCATGTTTGTTTATTTGAACTGTTATGCAAATATATTTGTGAACAGAAAACTTCAGAGCCTTGTGCACAGGAGAACATGGCTTTGGATACAGAGGCTGCAGGTTTCACAGGATCATCCCTGAATTCATGTGCCAGGTAGGAGGAGAAGTGATGAATAATAAAAATAAAATAAGCTGCAGGGATTGCCATGAGTTTCCATGTTTTGTTTTCTTTCACAGGGAGGAGACTTCACAAATAACGACGGCACAGGGGGAAAATCTATTTATGGAAAAACATTCAAAGATGAGAACTTCACTTTAAAACACACTGGTCCAGGTAAAAGCCAACATATTTTGGGAGAGTTCTCTCACTTTATCAAACACATCAAACCTCCTCATGATTAGAAACACCACTGACAGAAAATGCATTGTTGGAAATCTTTTCTAATCCAGGTGTTCGCTGATTCCAGGTTTCTTATGTCAGTGTTTTGATCAGAATCACTAAACACAACCATGAGCAATACATTATTTTTTTTCCTAAAATAACCTAAAACCCCAAAGTGCATTCAATGTAAATCATCTCAACAAGCCTACAAGTTGGGAGAACAGGTGAAGAACAGGTTCCTGAGAAGGCAAGCTGTTCTTCATTGCAGGAATAGCTACCAAGGTGTGATCACATCCACTTTTATAACATTTTAAAGCATCTAGTTGTATGACCTCTGTGTTCTAAAGTTTGTGCTGTAAAAAAAATTCTGCATGCTGTTAGGTATGGAACCAAATCGTTACCATATTTCAAATGAAAAAGCATTGCTTTTTCATTTTAAGAAAGTAATCATTCTTAAAATGAAAACTCTTCCGGTCTCCTTATTTTCATGGACTTGGAAGGATCCAGTCTAGGTAGACGAGCCATGGACAGTACTTTGCTTGCAGGCCACAACCTGGCAGACCCCCAGATATATATCAGGGCTGTGTAAAACTTATTTTGAGTCAAGAAGCAGTTTGTGGGAAAAAAATTACTTTGAAGACTGCAACAAAGGAGAAAGAAACTGTTTGCTTTGGGGAGTGGTGGACTTGTGGTTAGAGCATTGAGCTTGGTTTCTGAGTTCAAGTCCCACTCATTTCCACAGACTTCCACCCTGAGCCCCTGAGCAAAGATCCTTTACATCCCCGACTGCTCCCCGGGTAACACACAATGGCAGCCCACTGCTCACCAAGTGATGGGTTAAATGCAGAGAGTGAATTTCCCCAATAAAAGGATTAACTTTTTTTTCCAGTTATTATATTTGCATCTCCACTAGATGGCAGTGTCTAACCTCAGGCAGGCATAAAACCTTCTGGTCACATAGATTTCCCAACCCTGTTGTGAATGACCTACTTTTTAGTGACCAAAAATTCACAAGTCAAAATAATTTATTTTCTTAAATCAACATCAGAGATTGCATAAGCCACGGAGGAAGAAAAACAGGCCTTCGTTTCCTTAAAGTTTCTTGACTTTGTATCATATGTTTTAATGACACTTTTAGAGATGTTCTGCAGTCTAACAACAATCTTTTCTGAATGACTTTCTGATCTCTGCAGGAATCCTTTCAATGGCAAACTCAGGGCCTCACACAAACGGATCCCAGTTCTTCATCTGTACGGCTAAAACTGAATGGTAAATCCTCACCTCGTTATAGAATATCCTCACATCCATACCCGTCTCCTAACGGCGTCTCATTTGGCAGGCTGGATGGTAAACATGTGGTCTTCGGGCAGGTGAAGGACGGAATAGATGTGGTCATGAAGATGCAGACCTTTGGTCTGCATGATGGAGGTGTGCTAAAGACAATAGTCATCACTGATTGTGGAGAGATCAAATAGCAACCAAAGTCTTTCCTTGGATGCTTTATTATGCAACACTTATATTTTTTCTATTTATGATCCTTTAATTCAGGTTTTTTTTTTTTATATATATATCTAGCTTAATATTTTCTGCAAAATGATCAAGATATTGGTCAAAACAACTGATTGATCAATAATAAAAGGGCATTTATAAGTGTTTACAGATTTTTCATGATGCAATTAATGAGAATAAGTTAAGACATTTCTCCCAATAAAATACACCCAAATGCACTTTGTACAATCTGATGTACAAGAGTTAGAATAATATGCAAAAACCCAGTAATTGATCTGTTGCTTAAGTCCTTTATTTCAATAATAGTAGAAAAAATGAGAGGGTTTGATTTTTTTTGTTGTTGTTGCATTTGTTTAAAGGAAACGTCTGGACATATTCAGAATTCAAACTTCTGAAAGTACTTTAAAAATAAAATAATTATATACTGTTCAATAAATGATAAGCGCTTTTAATTAAGAGCAATTTTCATTTGAATGTGCTTTACTGGAGACATCCATGTTTGTCAAAGAACACTACTGCCACCTACTGGTTTGTGACGTCACAGTGCGGTATCGGCTGTTGAGCAAGTCCCAGTGCTGTATCTGATGTTTGTCACTACGTGCTATTATCCAAGTCATCTTGAAAACATTCTTCTTCGAAAAGTTGGCTACATATTAGGTGTTTTTTTTCTCTGGTCAGAAGTTCGATCGCAAATCCTGCCCCTTCAGTTTGGCAATCCAACGACAACTCGTGGATCATGAATCGGAAAGGTGAAATAGCTATATATTTTTTTCATTTTTACCCGATGTATTACAACATCCAACTGCCTTGCACGTGGGCATTGTCAGTTTAACTATAACTCTTGCGAAATTCAATAGTGAAGTCCTCTCGAAATCTTAAATAATTGTTGATTGCAGATGTGTAGTAGTTCCCATTATTTTGCTTACCGCAACGTGATGTCACTGCCGGAAGATGTTAGGAGTGAGCTGTTAGTATATTTGTTCAAAAATGGCCACTCCCAGACTCTGTTTGCAACAAAAATTATTGTTTTTATTTTTTACTTATTAATGTATTTCTTTTAGGTATACATTAATGATCCATTGATTATTCCTTGCAGACTGGACTTTTCCTTTAAATAAGATTAGAGAGGTTTCTCTTTTTTTTTTTACTAGAGTAAACATTTTTCCAAAGTTTGTGCAATTTCTTGGTGTCATTGGGCTTTCTGTTGCCTAAGAGGCCAAACTATCTGCTTTTGTTTTGTTTTGTTTGTGGTGAAGCAGATGTCTCGGTGTGTTTTTACTAATAGATACTTTCTATGCAAGTCCTTCTGAAAATGGCCTTTTCGGCTGAAATGTAACCTTTCCAAGTATGTAATCTGCGTGGGAGCAAGAAGTGTGTTTATCCAAATATGTGTATATGGTATATTGTTCAGCATTAATATGCTAGAGGGGAACGGACTTCACAGATGCGGAACTAACCCATGAACACACCCACACACTGCTGGACTCCAGCCTATAGCTGAGCCTTTTACACCTAGTGCCAAGATTTGTCATAATGAAATACAATTTTCTGATCCCTAAGACTTTTTTTTTTTGTTTAGAGTGGTTCCTTCCTATACTTTGTTGTTCTTTAATCCTACAGGTATACACTTAATTTGTGGTTGCAGTACATGACAGGTTCAGTGACCTGAACACACTGAGTGATTTCCTGTGCTTTTTAACACATAAATACATGAGAACAGAAAGCAAATTCCTTTTTTTTATTAACCATAACTAATGTGTTTTCACAGGACCTGAACTGTATTCATGTTTTATTACATATAGCGATGAATTACACAAAATCTTTACTTCCAAAAGGGTTAAAGGTGGCTCAAATGTTTAACATTTGGGCCACTTTAACAGCTTTGTTGCCTTTTTCTATTTAAATTCCGTTTTATAAGATCTTATTATTAGATATGAGATTTTAAAAATACAATATGACTTGGTCTGTAACTTCATGGACAATTAATAAGCAGTTTTACAGCTCTTTACAAGCTGTGGTCTGATTACAGGACATTTCTCTTGTGCCACCACCATGGTTTTAAAGCTTCCTGGAAACAAACAACAAAAAACAGTTCTTGCTTTTTTTAGACCAGCGTTTCTGCACAACCGACTTCCTGTCCTTTGGAGCAGGATGTGACATCCAGATCTGAACACAGTAACCAGAGGATGAACATGTAAACGACGGTATATGTACTCTGGGTTCAGTCGGGGAAGATTGTTTGGTTTGGTTTGCAGGAACCACAGAGGAACCTGAAGATGTGTTTAGATTTGCAAGTAGGCTCTTTATTTGAAAGGAGGAGGCCGGGCTCGGTCTGGAAGCCTGACAGTGGGTGGTGCTGCTTATCAAACGAATACTTTATGAAAGTAAATAATGAAGCAACGTGAAAAGGCAAGCGATCCACTGCTAAATAAAAGCACATGTGTCCTGACCTTCCATCGTTTGTTTGAATTCTCAGATTACATTGTTGCCATAGTGACTTTTTTTCCTGCTCCGGCTCAGTTTGGGCTAAAAGATGTTGTAACAAACTTGGTATAATTTGGGTCTCCACCCTCCCTTAGTTTTAGCCATTTGGAATGCAGGCCCAAATATCGGGGATAAGAAAGCCTTTTGGTGCTGTGCAAACATGATCAAAACAATAACATCTTTTACAACCAAGACCAGCCGGTTTCTCTGTGAAATGTCTCTCATTTAGCACCCTCTGTCAGCTGCTGTCCTTTTTAAGTGTGTTTTGGGGGGTTTCCTGTTCACAGCCAGACTCCGGGTGTTGGAATGTAAGGCCTGGCAGTTTTAGGTGTCTGTTATCTTTCAGCACTTTCACGGAATGTAAAATTCCAAAAAAAAAGAAGTTTTACACATCTCTTATACAGCAGCCATGGATAATCCATTAGATCCACTCATCGTAATGTAAAATACTCAATCTTTACTTAAAGCTTGCACTCAAACACTTAGATTTTATACGATTGTAAGAACAAAAAATGTCAAGATAAAAAAAAAGATAATTTTTATTACATTTTGTTCCACTTAAACTACATAATGTCAGTATATTTGATTAAGAGTTTATGTGACAGACCAACATCTGTCTGCCCAATTTGAGATACACTCAATCCTTCTTAGAAATGTAGCTTTATTGACTTACAGGATGAAATAAAAAGGCACGCCTTGCTTTTTTAGTCAATTAAAGTTTTAGACAATTTTTATTTTTTTGTTCAAATCACATAAATTCACAATAAAAACCTTAAATTGTGCTGCTGCAAAATGACATGAAACAAACTGTAGATCTCTGGTAACAATAAGGAGGATTAGGCTAAAACCAGACATGATAAAATAAAAACACAACACTGTTTTAGCTGTTATAAATTTTCCTTTAATTTACCAAGCTCTCAACAGCTCCAAAGCACTAATATGTTTTCCCATCTATCAAATAAGGCACATTTTGGAATGCCGTTTCATGGACACGGAAAAACAGACCTGTGGCCGACACTGCGAACCTCTCAGTCCTCGTTTCCCCACCAAAAAAAAAAAAAAAAAAAATAAATCAATTACCTTGTGCCTGCATTCCTTCCAATTCAAACATTACATTATTGCAATATTGCATTGCAAACATCTCGAGATACAAACACATATACACTCACAGCACAGAGAGAAACAAAACGCTCCAACTCAACCACACTGTTAACACATTACATTCAGTAAATATGTGTTAATCAAAGAGGCTACATTGTGGTAAATGAGATACTTCGGGACTAACGTTGCAGATAATGTTCAGCTACTGTAAAGGGTTTTAAATAAGTGTAAATTGCACAAAGTAATATTTCATCCAAACACATGCACATGCAAACTCGGACAGTTCTTTGTCAAACACACTTTTCCTGACCAGAGCGTAACACGTCCTAAACTACGAATAACACTTTTATAACAGTTTCCTGTCGTTGCTGCTTTAAGCAAACTACATCTCACAGTTTAATGTGCTTATACAGTGGTGAATATCCATCACTAGAATAAAAACAAAAATACATTTCTGCATGTTAACACAATGAATCTGCATATTAGTGTTTACAAAAAGAATACATATTTTAGGGATGGTTAGTCGCATAGCAACAGGGGTTATTTAACACTGCTAACACACGAAAAATACAATGGCTTGTATGTGAGACATGGTATTAATTATGTACCAGCTTTTTGTCTAATAATACTCTATGTAGAGATCAATATTTCCTTCTTAGTGTAACTTTGTTGCATATTCTATACAAAAAGTCTTGTAAAAAGTATTTCCATAAATATTTCTGGAGGATATCCCTCCAGATAAATGTAAAATATAACAAGAACAAATTCCCCAGCTTTGATTATTTCCCAGCAACAGGCCCTTCTTTAGATCTTTAGAGAAACAAAAAGAAGCTAGATATTGCTAAACATTGGAACTCAAAGCCATCAAATATATACAGAAAACGTCTCCGTCAGGGAAATAAGCTGCAGATTGCTTTAGAAATTTCAACATCTAGTTATGTTTCCAAAATACACATCTCATAGAAAAAACATATTTCTGATCTGCAGATGTACTAGAAAATTCAATACATTTATGTTTAAAAGTTCATTATCTCTTTTTTTTATGTATTCCACCATTTGCTTCAAGATAAGCCATTTATAATGGCGTTCTTATGTCACATTTCTGGATGGAAACAAACTGACAAGATTTTTTTATTGATCTTCTCCCATAATAACACTGTTTCTTATGAGGTTAATTTGTAAGGCATCATTGGCATTTAGTCTGGCAAACCACTTAGTGTCAGTGAGCAAAGCAAAAGCAAAACACTAGCAGTAAGACAATTGGATTGTTCCCGATATTGAAGCTCTGTTATGAGTCTAAGAAAAGAGAGACTGCCAAATTTTCAGTTTAAAGAAGCACTACAGAACTTTTCATGAAAAAAGCTTCCTCATCATTTTTTAATGTAAAGCTAACAGATGAGCTTTCTCAAACCTTAGAAAATTACCTTAGTGGTGTCTGAATAATCTGCCATAAGGGATCTCAGTTTTAATCAATAGCCAAGCAGGCTTTTTAGTGTGGAAGTTGTTAAAAAGAAGGAAGACTGCATATTTCTCTATTGTAAAGGTGACAAAAAAATAATTTCAGAGTGACCAAAAAGAAATCTCCCTGAATGGGAATTTCTACGTTAGCTGCTCCTTCGGGCTGCAGCTCGTAGCTAGAAAATGGGACATCTGCAGGTAACAGAAAGCCCAACATTTTAAAGCACAGTTTCTAGTTTCTTTGTTTGAGGACTAGGGGAATCCAGTTTACCTGCAGAGCTGTGTAACTTCGTCTAACGCTTGTACACGAGGGACTTCTTATGGCTCCTCAGTAGCTACAATATTATTTGAATAAATGATAAAACCATTAACTACCAAAGTAAACTATGTTCCTCCCATATGTTGAGTTGGAGACATCCCTCATTTTGAATAATTTTCTAAAATAAAATCACATTTACATTTCAAGTTGTGCAAAAGAAAGATCTATAGTCCTTCCTAGTTAGGTTTTATTGGTACGGATGCATTTGTCTCCATACCAGCTGAGACTCTGCTGTATTATATAAAGTCACCAATGGAGAGAGATTTAATTTTATGTTAGAAGTACAAAAATACTTATTTTTATTTTATACAGCTCATAAAGTAAATATTTCAATAATCAGAAATGAGTATGGAGAGGTCAGAAAGCTTTGACTGGCCCATTACCAACACCTGACGTTCACAGGAGATCCAATCATTAGGGATATTTCCACCTGCTGCATGAATGCAATTAGATCCTATTGTTTACTGCATATTTCTAGGTGGTCTTTCTGTAAACATATATGGCCCAATGTCTTTGGCACTCAATAGGCTACAGGTTCTGCACCACCGTGTGTTGCCAGAGACTTGCATAAGCATTTCATTACAAGCAGATGAGGAATAAAAAGTAAACTAGAGCCTATAGCTGGTAAAGGAATTCCACCGGGTCTTTATTAACAGGTATCCTAAGCACTTTTAGGATGTTAAATCACATCACATTTTAATTCCAGGCCTGAGTTGTTATTTAAAGCTCACTATAAGCGATTTAATCATCCCGAAAAAGCAAGTTAATGCCAGGTATGATGTAATCTTTTAACAGGCAGGGTAGTTTGCAAATGATTATGTTATGGGACTATATGGAAAACAGATTAGTGGAATTTTGATTTTATTCCAAGTGACTTAAAAGTGAGTAAGACGTTTGGTTCTGTTAGTGTTAAGCCCTTCAGCTTAGTGGACCAGCAGATCTAAATCCCTGGAGTGCCCTTTTAACTGAAAAGTTGGCATTTAGTTACATTTCCACACACAGTGATGTAACAATGACTCCAAATGCTGCAAGTTACTGTTTATGCTTTTTATGTTGTTTTTTTGTCCTGTTTTGTTTTTGACAAAAACCAACATTCTCTTGGATAAACACAACCGCAATATATAATAAGGGAAAAACAAAACAAAGCGTGAGGTCCAAAGTTTCATAAGCATTTCACTCTGCTGAGAGGATCGAAAGAAGAAATAAAATCTATGTTGATATTCCATGACAACAGACCACAGTGGGATTGTTATTGCCAGCTGGAAACGCTGGTCCAGCAAATTGCTCTGAAGTGAACACCCGCCATGCCAGTTCAACCGCTAATAGAGGGGCTTTAATCTTTTTCTCATCCTTTGTCACATCTTGAACCTCCATCAGACTTTCTGAGCATCCCAGTTAGCACATACACTGCTCCACCTTTGAGCCCACCACACTTACCCTTCAACCTTCAAACCCATTGAAGGCACATGCATTTTACAGTATAAAAATATATTCAACCGGTCTTGAAATACAGTACATATAACATGTAACAATCTTATGGAAAAATAAACCCTTAAAAGGCAGATTTCAGTCATTTAAAACACTAATTATTCAAATCTACAGTTTGAAAATACCTCCTTTTTATTACAAAGTTTAAGATCAAAGGCACTGAGAAAAATACTGCATCATATAACATTCTATATTCTTTGACGAATAGTCCAGGATTTTAAAAATTTAGTTCAATTAGAAGGTTAAAAGCAGTTAATATCTAAGCAGCAGCGACTTTTTGCTGTCTGAATTCAATATAAATGTAGATTTGTTGGTTCTGGAATCTGAAGCTAACAGCTAGTAATGGAAAGACCATGGTGGTCGTCTGCCTCGTTAGACAAGGTATCAGATCCTCACAGAGTGATAAAGTTGCGTAGAAATACGGTACCATGGAAAATAAAGAAAAATGTTTTCATTTCTACCATAAATAGACAATTATTCTAACTGCTCCTATTATAATGTACAATTTTGCCAACTACTGTTATAATAATTTTAAGGTTAACATTTCTGTACTTTTATTGTAATGCAAATATAAACCAAAATAATAGAACATGTAGCAGTTTTCCACTTCTTATTAGTCCGTTTGATACTATCCTGTTTGCTGTCCTGTTCCTCTTAGATTGAAGTTGAGAGTTATAAGCTTTTGGACATGGGAGATTGTTTTGTTCAACTTAGTCGTTCTTCTAAGCGAGGAAAAAGTGCATTAACCTTTTTTCCTTGGAGTCCACAGCGCAATGTGGGGGAGGGGAGTATAACAATACTCTCTGCTCCACACTGCCTGAGAAAACACTGGTGAACCCACAACGTCTCTTTGAAATTTTAAGAAAAAGAACTTTTCACTTTAAGAACAGCAACCAAAACATCTCTGCTTCAAAATTCAACAAAAACCAATGTGTTTTTTTTTTATAGAGATGTTACTGAACAGCTAGTTATCATTAAAAAGGAAATGACAGTCAGAGCCAGAGCTCTACAGATAAGCTTTCTGTGCAAACTGCATCCTGAGGAGCGAACATATTAGGTGTTTTATAAAGTTATGACCTGATAGAAGAAAAAGGCAATCTAAAAAATGCATTCATTGGAATATTCACTTTTTACACTTTTGCTCTCATAATAAATAGATACGTAGCGGTTATAAGTACATTTTTTACACAGGAAGATCATGGATGGTACACCACACTGTCTGGACCCTCTCAGAGTAGCTGTTAGCCTCTGAATCCAGCTAATCTGGATTTATAATCAATGATAAAGAAAACGGGCAAAATATTGACTGCTTAGAACATTTTAACAGAACTTCTCCTGCAAAACCTTTCAATTCAGCCGTTAGCTCCTGGACATGAAGGTGATACATATGTACTAAAGTATTCCAAGGACTTCATTGATAAAAAAAAAATACTTTTCTTTTTGACGAGACCATGCTCGGTCTGTAACTCTTGTCCTACCCATTGACCCTTCTTTTTTCCCGTGTTACAGTAATCTGTCCAACATCTGCTTCTGATGAACGTAGGTAAATCAAATCTAAGAAAATACTCCAGAGGGGGGTTCGGTGAAACCGCTTGTCTACATTTTTGCGAAAACGCATCTGAGGCGTGACTCTATACAACTGAACCTACAGTAGTTCCTAAATACAAACGGACGCAGTAACACAATGTGGTACAACAGACAGAAGAACAAAATCCTATATGTCCCAGTTAAAATTCAAATTGCACACTACAAGAAAAGGAAATAAATATGTGAAATGTAAGCTCGGGATGTATGGCACTTTATCCCTCAGTAAATTCACAGTTAGTAAGATGTGCTGCTGACCCCTAAAAATGGACGCCGGGCATCGCTAGAAGCTCCCCGACTAAAATGTTCATCGCATCGCATACTTCACTTGGCAAGAAAAAGGAAAGCAGATCTCTGTAAACACAAAGCCAATAAACCCCGAGGTGAGGTATTGACACTAAACACATCGTCAGTGACACCAATACGATACATGCTTGGTGCTAGTTCATCAATACATTAATTGGCTGCAGTTAAATATACAGTTGGAGTAATAGTTTCTAATATATGCTTTTATAATTTTTGAAAAGCGTGCAAGATGAATGATCCTGATCTTATAGGAGAAAGGTAAAAAGGGAGGTCTAGAGCTACCATCCTGAAGCACAGAGTGGAAAAGAAGGGAGGACCTGCATGTCAACAGGTAACATGACTTCTGACGCCAAAGTTCCTTCGCTCTGGGTAGAGATGATTATTGCACGCGGCGGCAGTAGTAGCCCAGGACTTTACATTTCTCACACAGGTGCTGCGGATGCTCCTTACTCTGGTCTGACACATCCAGGCCATCTGGCTTCTCTAAAGGTCGCTGGGAAAAAAATTAAAAAAATGGACAAATACTGGGTCAGATGGATAACGTTAACACAGAAACTTCAGATTCAGCCTTTTACCAGCTGGACTACTTTCTCCAGGTCGTTTGATGGACTAACCCTATACGTCTAGTCACAATAACCTTTTAATACCAACAGATGGCGCCTCAAAATCTGACCAATGTGAGCAGTTCTATGTTCTCAAAGTGCTGCACTTAGAAGTTATGATGATGATATCTAAATGTGACATTCATGATGGTTCATGTATTAAATGCGAAATGTGATTGGAAATAATGAACCTACAATAGAGGTTTGTTGATATTTTCAGTCTTTCTCTATGAAATGAAACATGGTATGCTACGTTTTCAGCATTTATTTTTCTACTTGTAATGAATTTACAACAATCTAAAAAAGTGTTTTTCACATTGTCATAATGGGGGAGTTTTTGTTGAATTTTGAGGAGAGATTAATTTGATACCATTTGGAATAAGTCTGTAGTATAACTTAATGTGGTAAAAGTGTAATGCTGTGAATACTTTCCAGACATTTTTTTAAGGAAAAAATTATCAAATCTATCTCTTTTTGGCTTTGGAACAGGAGATAGCCAGAAATTTACCGAAATGTTTTCTTTTGTCATTGAATTATAAGAAACAGTGTTCAAAAGCTTGGGTCCTGGTTATGTAGGTCTGACCCTTTTCAGTCTGGCTTTCTAAAGCAGACTGCTTCATTTAAGGTTTTTCAATTTTTTTTTATTTTTTTTTTTATTCCTGCTGTTTAAAAAAGGCTGAAGGTTTCTTATCTATCTGATAGACTATTCAGTGTCATGACAGACACATTATTCTCTGCTATTATGTAGGGAAAAGAGGAGCTGGTACTATTTGTTTAGTTTCAAATTTTTGGTTGCAATTAACACAGATGAATCTGTTGATTAATCAATTAATAATAGCCAAAGGTTCCTTAAAGAATATTTTTTTATGGAACTAAACCAGGTGAGACTAAAACTTTTTCATTTGAGGTGTTTTGGACAGAGCATATTGACAAACGAAAACATTTTTTTTTTTTTTTTACTTAAATGGAAATTTTTTTTATGATATTTTACAAATTTTGCTCCGTCAGCTAAAGGCATGTTTTAGTCTCTATACTCCAGTTAACAATTAATCAATTACTAAGTTAGTGGACGATTTTTTAATAATCGATTAATCCGATTAATTGTTTCAGTCCTATTCTATTTGATATCATTTATCACATCTATGCAGATTGACATCCAACTGTGTGTCTTGTAAATGAATCCTGCTAGATAAGCTGGTCACCACAGTCAAATGTCTTTCTCACATCAGTCTCCAGCATTCATAGATTCAAACACACATAAGTCATTGCATCACGTTGTTTAGTTGCTTAATTCTGCAGATAAAGCAAATGCAATGTGAATAATATAGAACAGGGGTCTTAAACGTTTCCCAGGCCTAGGACCCCCAAACTGATGGCGAGATGGGAGCCGGGACCCCCTAATTATACTGTACATATTGTATGAAATTGTATTATATCAAGTTGGTGCTATGGTCACTCTATTAAAAATGGTGTCATGTAACGAAAGTAGTTTCTCCCTGGGATTATTAAACTATTTCTGATTCTAATTCTTCATTGATGGGACAGGTGTTGTGAATGAAACGGTGCCCAGCTTGAAAGAGCTCCTGTGTGTCGCTGAATGTGTGCATTGATGACTGAAAGACATCTTCTGCCTCAATTTATCTGTTTACTGCAGTGTGTTGAATTCATGTTAATGTGTATTTAAAGACATTTCAATTAGTAGAAAAATTGCAGGGGGAATATATATATAAAAAAAAAAAAGTCTAATCAACCAAACCTTTCGCGACCCCCATGAAGTACCCCTATGGACCCCCTAGGGGTTGCGGACCCCCTGTTGAAGACCTCTGATGTAGAAGATACATTTGACTCTCATTAGACTTTTTACTATTGTTCCTGTAGCTTTAATTTTCATAGAAATGTTAAAAGTACCAGAAATTAGGCTTTTTTCCATTGTCCCTTCAGTTTGTGACTCACAGATTTACCTGCAGATATTGCTTTTTAGGTTAGCTAAGAAATAACATTCAAGATTTTATGTCCTGATGTTCTGTTTGTTTGTTTTTTATGTTTTTTTTTGGGTACTATTTACAACTCCAATGTGATTTAAACAACTATAACTTTTATTAAGCATTTTAGTAAAAATACAAAAATCTCTAATAATATTTTTCCAAATCTTCTTCATTCTTCAAATTTGTTAAAAAAAATAAAATAATTGAATTAGAAGGGAACATTTTCCCTTTTTCCTTTTCTGATTTATTTTGGAGACTGAACTAGTTATGCACACTGAAATCATTTAAAGAAAAGCTGATAGTTGTTACACTAAAGACTAAAGAAAACAAGCACCAGTGAGTTTTGCAAACAACTATTTGGCAGCAAGTTTGGCCTCACTAACACCGTATGGAAGTTCTTCACAGACCAGATTAGTTCTAAACACAATATATTCAGAGATATGGAAAGCTGCAAGGCGCTTTAACGGTTTCAGAAAGAGAGAGATTATCATCTGATTATGATGGACTGCTTGGAAATATTAGAATCTGGTTTCTTGGAATCATTATCAGCTACAAAGGAAACCTTTCTGAGCCAGCACGTTTGGAGGTGATTTTTAAAGCCCATCTGGAAATTTTTACCTCTCATTTATTCCTTTCTTCTTTAGAACCCCCCTGAAAACACGTATTTATTCCGACTGGTTTGACTAAAGGAAACCCAGTTAGCATGGGTCATTACAAGGAGATACTTCAGGTTTCCACTAATGACTCTTCCAGCAATTTCAGGGACTTTACATCTGCTGTGTCAAAGACATTAGGTCCTAAAGGAAAAGTGGAAAATCGGAAGGAAATTTTATGGAGTTCAATTTGTGGTTACAGGGAACCTGGAGGACATTCTTCCTCTGCTGAACTGTAATCAAGCAAGGATGTTCATTAGACATAGGGAATCTTTTGGCTTATAAAAGTACAGCCTGAGCTTTTGATAGATAAGCATTTGATACATAAGCTGGAACATATTTGATATTAAATGTGTTTGGGGGGATTTATTTGAGCATACCTAAAAACTAAGTAGTCTAAAATGTATGATGTGCATTTAAAATAATCCTGTTAAAAGGGGTTTAGACATGTTTCTCATCTTTATACTTTACTTATGGGTTTTACTAGAAGACATAACTTGAAACATTACATCGAAACATATTTATGTCTTTTTAAATATCTACAAATAACATTCTTTTAAATTGTTGGTTAATTCAATATATGGGGTATCTAAAACCAATTACAATAATTACTCGATTTAATAGTCATATGTTTAAGTGTTTATAGATATATAACAGGCGGATACTTTCGACAAAGTGTGAAAATGTTAGAGTTGGGAGTAATGTGACTCAATGTTGTCGTAGGACCTTCTTGGAGACCACTTTGTTGGCAGATTATTGCACACTTTTATGAAATAATTTTAGAAAAATAGAAAGTGATATTCCACAAAATATTAAAAATAAAGCCTTTAAAGGCAATAATATGGTGTATGGGATATCGGGCAGTCTTTTTTTTCCTTTTTATTCTTTAACGCCGTCATACTCTGCCACAGAGAAAATAAAAGTGGAAACTGCAGAAACCTGTTAGCAGACTGACACAAATTTGAGATATTTACAATCCCTAAACTCCAGACATTGTTACAGCTAGCAATGCTTACCATGCGTATAAAAATATAGTCATAATGGCAAACAAAAACAACATCATATGCTGTTTACTTTGTTTCAAATAATTTTTTTCCTTATTTTTTTTACAGTGAATTATTTAGATTCTCATGTACACATTGTGTAATATGTCATGATCTCTAGCTCTTAGGTTATGATTGTTTATTTTTCAGCACTTCCCTTATTGATTTTTTTTGTGTTTTATAGTTCTTGCCATACTCTGTTGTAATTGCTGCCTTTTGGGATTTGCCGTATTATTTTATTTTCTCATGCTCAGCGTCGTCAGATGTTTTTAATTTTTTTTCTGAAAATTTTGTTATATTTTTTTTCTGTGGTCATAGCTATTCCTGAGCAAGCCCAGAAAAAAAACAGTCCTGGTACTGAAAGCAGTGAAGGAAACATTAAATAAATTGTTAGTGTGGAGTGGAGCTAGGCCAAGTGGAGCTGGTGGAAAATATGTTCATCAGTGGGCGCTTTTGTGTTGGCCTTAAATTCAAAATTTATACCATAACACTTTATTAAAGATCTTAAAGAGTACCTTCATCTGTCCGGATTTGCATTGGCAGATCAGTGCCTCTTTTTCAAATAAAAGAGTAAATTCAGATTTCAGGTTTATTCTGGACAGTAAAAAAACAAAAAAAAAAAAAACAAAAAAAAACGTGAACATTCCTTTTTTTTCTGAGAATAAAAAAAGCATTTACTAGATGAGATGTTTTGCTTTCAACCACTCTGACATTCTTGTAACCGACTAATAATAAATAATTTTTATGACCTTACAGAGGTCTTTAAAATGTTTTCTTTGGATGCTTTTTTTAACTAACTTTTAGTCCAGTAGAAATTTTTAAAGAATATTTTAATGTTTGCTAACTTAACTCTGATCTAAGGATAATTATTCTCTTAATTTGTGTGATAACCCAGCTTATTAATAACCAGCATACTAGATTCAGTGACTGAAAAAATTTACATTTTACTTTAACATATCCCAGCTGCAATATATTGGAAATATCTGTTATTTTTAAACTTTATTTAATGCAAGTATAAACAGAGAGCAGTTCCTCTAGGAGTAGTCCTTTCTTTATTTCTGCAAGAGGAATTGCAAGAATGTGGGGAAACATAAATATTAAAAGATGAAGTGTTGGGGATAAATATACCTCCAGCTGTAAAACACTAGATTCTTTCTTTCCCTCTACACCAAAACAAGCCATGAGGAACATTTTTCAGACAGTAAACTGAACAAAGGGGTTATCCAGCATGTTAATTGAAGCATATGTGATTTAGAAAAACACTTTATGGTTAATATGATTTCATGTTTTCTTCCTGAACACAAGGAGAGTTTCCGCAGCTTAATTCGCTGCAGAAATGTCTAAGGGAGCCATGTTTCTCGTAGTTTTGAGCCGATTTACTGCATAATTGTAAACATTTATGAATCAGGAAATGTAATTTGTTTATTCAATACTTTAACATCAGTGTAGATAAAGTGGTTTTTATTTCACTTAATTGAGGCCATCTGGGAAATCATTAAACCAGAGCCTGAAGTCAGTTAACTCTGGTTGGTACGAGCCAGGTTTTGTGTGTTCATAACATTTTCCAGTTCAGATAATGCTATGATAGGTTGGCTGGTGTACCTGTTTGTGTGGATAGACATTGATGTGGCATTTGATGCATTCTTGCCCCATGTTGGCCCAGGAATTGCCACTCATCCACTTCCTCTTACACTTAGGGCACTTGTACTCGCCGAAGCATCTCTTCTTCCCCTGGTAGGGTGTCAGTCCTTCCCCTTTGGGTCTGGCCTATAACAGGAGAAAATACATCAACTGATAAATAGGGAGGTTTATTTAGCTGTGAGATCCTTGGTATAATAGAACACTTAAAACAGACAAACAAAGTAATTTTCAAGCAGAGGGACATTGAAACCCCTGCAGCAGATGGATAACAACTGGGTGTTTCCATCTTTGTTGTGCTCATATATCAGACCTCATCACACGCAGAACACTCATGCACACTCGATATGAGGTTGTATAAATGACGTTTGCTTCCATTACAGCTGTGTTAAATTACCCCTCTGATTCTCTACAGGGAGATGATTGCAAACAGTCAGTCAGCCATGAGAAAAAGAACTCGCCCAAGGACGATATTGTCAAGAGGCGCCGCCCCATGACTTCATGTTGGCAGCTGCTTTTTGGCCACTATAATAACATTTAGGAAAGGGACTATTTTTTTTCCCTCCAATAAAGAAGACTCACAAACAAATACGCCACAGATGACATTTACAGCATAAATCAGAGCCTGCCAAAATAAACCCAAATTCAAATGTATCTGTTGGTTTGTTAGATTATGTCATAATCAATCTCAGATCTCCGTCAGATTTATCTCTGTCTGTCAGAAAATGAGAACAAGGGGGGATTTCAAACCTGACTTTTTTTTTTTTGCACAGAGTGTTATCAGATGTGGCAGGAAAGAAAAAATCTTGATGCATGAAGATGGTAGTTCTCCAAAATGTCAGGGAGCTCTGCCTTTAAAGTGAAATCTGAACTATCTTGACACCTCAGCCTCATCCTAGAGGATTGTTTTCGTTATCAGCCCAAAATTTTGGATGCAGTGGATGAGTTACAACCACACAGTTTAATGTATTTTAATAGGATTTAAAAGCCTGTTTTCTTTGCTTGCTTTGCACATCCAGTGACTTAAAATTCTTTTTTGCAAAGTAACTCATGTTGAGTGTGACTTGATAAAGAGTGTCTGTGAAAGTCGATTTTAAAGTCCAGCCATAGATTTTAAAACGGACTTAGGTCCTGACAATGATGTGAACATCCATCCATATTTTAAAGCTTTGATAAACCATCAGAGCGTTGGTTTAATGCATAGAACAGATAAGTATGTGGATGCATGGATCATTTTCTCTAACTGAATAAAAAAAAAAACTGAGGTAATAGTCTAGAGATCACGAGTTAGCTCACAGCTTCAGCTGATTATGGCCGAAAACTTGGTTTCATGATGGACTCAGACCTGAACCTTCAGAGGCCTACTCTATACACCAAGAACTAGAACCAAACATGGAAAAGCAGCATTCAGTTGCTATGCTCCACTTATCTGAAACAAACGTTTTTGTGTTTGTATTTTCAAAAACAAATTGCAATATGACAAAGTTTAACTAAGGCCTAGGCCACATGAAAGAAAGTCAAAAAGAGTTGACATAGCAACCCTGAAGAAACTGTCGTTTGTATGCCAGGCCCTTTGGTGGAGCTGTGATACTGTCCCAGAAATATGCTAAAACCATCATTTTGAGAAAACTCCTTGAAGATTAACAGATTAAGATGGAGGATATTCGATTATTATCATTAGGATACAAAGTGAAGGAGGTAAATTTATAAGCTAGAATACTGGCGGCAAAGAGACACGTGGGTTAGAGATAATTGGCCCATTATCATTTAGGAAAAGTATGGCTCGCATGTACCACAGAAACAGAAAACCAAAGTATTTATTTTTCCACTCTCGGACCTGATTTAACTATTTTACATTTCCCTAAAACACCAGATCTGTGTGGACAAGGCCTTGATCTTTATTTCAATCCAGCCAGTGGATGATCAGCTGTTTATGTTTGCAGTTTGCCTTTTTCTAATCATGGGCTGCACAATTTGTAATGTTTAAATAATAAAATAGTGTTAGTGAGAACCAATTTTGCTTCTAATGTTTTCTAACAAATCTATGAGGTATTCATACAAAAATTGCTCTATGAAAGATGGGCCAGTAAAAACAAGAAATCTTGTACCCTCTGAGGGCATCTTCGGTTATGGTTGGAGCAAGGCAAGTCTATTTATATAGTACGTTTCAATAGCGAAACAATTGAAAGTGTTTTACGTGGTAAAAAAGAAGGAAAAAATTGTTAATGAACTCAAATAATTAAAATATGATTCATACTATAATAATTAAATTGAGTTGAAATGAATAATATAATTTGATTATAGCAAAAGTGATTATATAAATAGATTGATAAGAAAAATTGGGAAAGCTGGACTGCAAACTTAGCTAATTATGTTAAGACTACATAAAGGTCATTCTAAACAAATATGTTTGCATCTTGATTTTAAGCAACTTTCATATAAAGTAACAGGAGGCTTTTAAAGTGTTATGGGATTTTTTCAACCTTAGTGGAGGTTAAGAACTAAAAGCTACTAAATGGTTCTGGTTCTGAGTATATAGAGTAGACTTGACCCGATACATTATTTAAAAAAAAAGTTCTAATATATTTTGGTGCTAAGCCATTCAGTGATTTATAGACTAACAGGAGTATCTTGAAGTCTGATCTCTAAGATATGGGGAGTAAATGGAATGACTTTAGAGCTAGGCTGATATGTTCTACTTCCTTAGTTTTAGTGAGGACACAGGCAGCAACATTCTGGATCAGTTGCAGCTCTAAACCATTTTTTAGGCAGAGCTTTGTAGAGACTGTTACATAATCAATTCTCTAAAGATGAACGGATGAATGATTTTTTTAAGAACCTGCTTAGACATCTGTCCTCTGATCCTGGAGATGTTCTGCAGGTGACAGGAGATAATTGGAATGGAGATGAATATAAAATAATGTAAAAGTTTCCCTTTTTGCATTACTCATAAAATGTACTCTAAGCGATATATTAGAGATACATAAGATGTGAATGTGGAAAAAAAGTATAAGGGCTACGGAAGCTTATGCAAGGAACTGTGTTCCTGGCCTTTTTTATTGCTTAGTTCTAGCCTAAGTATGAGTAATAGAAGCTTAAATCATCAGCATCTGGTCCTTTCCAAACAGACCTCAGTACTCTGCATCATCAGCACCAGCAGGTTTGAAATAAGTAAAAAGGGCAGAGCTTCAATCTGGCTCCTCAGGAGCATGACCTCAAGCCCCAACTGTCAGTCTTTGCATCCTCCAGTATGACAAAATGCAGCCTGGAAAATCTGACTCCTGCTGGCCTATTCCTATTTTTCTTGATGCAATCGATGGGAAATGTTTCAGACAACAGTGTTTAGCTGTGATGTGTTTAGAAAACGGAATGTTATGCTGGAAACTACTACAAATAATGCAGTTACTAAATAGTCAAAGTATAAAAAAAGGCTGACGTTCGCAGTCATATGAAAAGAAAATCCAGCAGAGCGTGCAGTGGGTTGTGAAATAAATGTGACAATTCTCAGTTTTAAGATTGATACGCTAGGTGTATAATCCTAAACCACAGTATTCCTTTAGAAATAGAAATACAAGCCTAAAGGCAATTTTCTGATAGAACAGTTTGTTCAAATGTGAAAACCAAAAATCTCTGAAACTGCAGCGAGGACTTAGCAGGACATAAACAGCACTGATTTATCTCATAACCGTTCCTTTTTTTTCTTTTTTGTTGCTCCCTGCTGTTTGAAGGGTCTGGCCTTGGCCCTTGGCTGCACATCATGCTCTGCCTTTAGCTGAAGACTTTCAGATTAGCTTAAACCTCTCTGTCCAACTAGGCTGTATTTCAGAAGCAAGATGGGTGTAACATTTTGGAACCTCTAATGATTTTTATAACTGAACTTTATCAATCTCACTCTGGAGAAATGCACCTCTGAACTTGACCCATTCTCCCCTTGGGGAGCAGGGGGCTGCCATTGTGCGGCACCCGGGAGCAGTGTTGGGTTAAGGGTCTTCCTCAGGGAGCTAGAGTGCAGGCTGTGGAGATCGAACCGGGTACTTTCAACCTTTTCAGAGGACAAGCACACTGCTCTAACCCACTAGGACACTCCCACATGCTGTTGACCTATTTACAATGTACACACCTGGACTTCTATAAGTAAGTATATAACATTTGACACAGTATTTGATCTGGGTTACCATGAACAGCAGCTTTTTATACATTTTTTTCACATTATTTCACTTTTGATGATTGCAAATAACAAAAATCTTTTGATCAGAATATCCCATGACAAATAAGAGGCAACCAGTCCAGACCACTAGTTGAACATATATATAATTTGATTTTATAATCTATACATATTTAGCTTTGTAATTTATAAAAAAAAAAAAAAATCCAGCATGCAATTTGATTAATCCATTAGAATAAATCCCTTTGAAAATCCTCCATAAAGGTTTTATGAATGTCGTCTTGATACTTTTTTATTTAAACTTCTGTAGAAAAATATGTTGATTTATTTTTTGGTAGACAAAGCATGTTCAAAATGTTCCACTTTTATGCACATTCGCTGTGTAAATTTGGCTTTGCATAATTGCAAATCTCCACGGAGCTCTTTTGGACACTTGGAGTCGTAAATCTCAGCATTGCACTCAAACTGTGGTCAGCTGTTATGAGACCATTGCAACACTGGCTGTCATGGAGGTCTCCGGCGAAAGCAGCAAGTTTAGGCACTGAAGTCACTGACTACAATCCCGGTTGATGCTTCACATTCCACTGAACCCGATGGAACACATGGGAAAGACTCCAACATTATCTGTATTACTGTGCCATTATAGCTGGCATAGATGAAGACAGCAGAGACATTTTTATCATACAAATAAAAGCCCTCTCACTCTGCCTTTTTTTTAATGCAGTAACCAGCAGATCAAAGCTCTCAGCTGTAACTGTTTCAGCTAAGCTTGATTTCCAGAGAGGTAGAATTTATTAACTGTACACAGCGCACTCAGCTCAATGACTAATAAGATGGACCTGCGTCATCACACCACACAGTGCTCTGGGAGATGAGCCGGCATGAGAAGTATCTGCTTTTTTTTGGCTGTTTTCCATTGCAGTCCTTAATTTAAAAGCTTAGAGTCACAGCTAAATGGACACGCTTGAGCAATGTCGAGCTTTTTAACTGTCTGTCAACTGGGTAAAAACATTGTGAAACAGCTGTTGATATCTGCTCCATAAGACAGCAAGTGGAGTTTGTCATCGTATTTTTTTTTTCACAGCGCACAATGTTTGTTTAAGTCCCGAGGCTGGAGGCCTGTGAGCAGAAGTAAGATAAGGGTCAGAGAGTGTGCGGAGGACAGAGCGCTCAGAAAAGGAACGTGTCCTCTTATTGCTCACAAAGTTGCTCACAGTTTAGGGTCACTGCTCTGCTAATTGAAGCGTGAACGCATTTGGGATGCAAAAAGTTAAAAGAAGTTGCGACAAGATGAGCGTGGCCACACACAGTCCTTTACTGAGTGGACACACACTGAACAAATTCCACATCCACAGGTTTTCATACTCTCTCAAGGCCTGACTGGAAAGTCTCAGTGCACAGTTTCCGGCTGTACTCCCACTCTTATTCACCCTGGAGCCCTCTCTACCAGGACACAAGTCATTCCTTGGCTCATATCATAGGATTAATGAGCTCACAGACACAGACTGCACTGAATAGAATAAACAGAGCTGAGCCTAAACAAGGGAGCCTCAAAACGAGAGAGACGGAACACAAAAGTAAGAAAATCCTGTAACCTGCAAAAAGGATAAAAAAAAGAAAGGAGACAAACTCAACAAGCGCAAGCAAACAACAGAAAGACCTTCCACTCAGCCCATCATGATTCAGGGTGGGGTGGGGGGTGCTGGAAGGTAAAACAAAAAGGAGGAGGAAAGGAGGAGGTGGAAATCCAAATCCAAAGCAGATGGCCTCCATAGGGGTAGAACACTGAGAGCTGTCGTAAAATTGCTGCTCTGCTTTCAATTAGGCCTTACATTTCAGAGACACAGAAAGAGAGAGGTGGGGGGATGAATCAGTGTTAACATACCACTGTAGTTCTGGCCACAGCGACATTGGACTGAACCCGTTATGTGAAGGAATGCAGAAAGAAAAAACTCTCCCCCCTGACGGACTGTACATTTGTCAAACACGTACAAAAAGTGCAATATTAAGAATCCGAGGCATGCAGAACATGCAACATTACTAAATTAGAAAAAAAAAACATCTTCCCTTTAAATGTTTTATTAAAAAAAAGCTAGATTATATTAGGTTTTAATTCAAGTATGAGATTTTTGAGTCTAGACGACAACCAGGTAAAGAGGTGAACTTATTAATTAAATAGCATGTGGTTTCCAACATTTAGCTATACAATTCTTCTTAAAAACTTTATGCCACAAAAAAATAGCTTTCTTCCAGTGAAATTGTAAAATATATTTCTTTCACTGGCCACAGATGAAAACGCAGACCCGACCACAGTCTGAGGCTGCAAGGTGGTACTGAAGGTGAATCTAATTTCCTATATCAACACAAGAGTAATAACATGAAGACAGACACAAGACTTCAGATAGGCTAGCCTTGGTTTAAGGTTAAACCCCTCATCCAAGTCAAACCTTACTGGAAACATCGCCTAGACCACTGCTTTCAAGGTTTGAGGACAAGATTTCATACTTTCTCAAAATATTTTAAAGACACATCTACCTTCTTCAGTGAGACAAACGCAGATATCATGAGGAGAAAAAGGCCCCAAAGCAACTTGAATTGAAACCTAATATCATTCTGCTTTTTCTTAATAAAACATTTAAAGGCAAAATGGTTTGTAGAAGTTGAAATCCAAATACACAGAACAGTCTCGTTCCAACCCAGTCTCATGGGAAAATGTACCCCCACTACGTTGGTCCACACTGCAAAACGTAGTGGAGGTACATTAATGGCCATTTTTTTGTGGTACTGTTACGTTTCTTCTGCCTATACGTTTTCTATTGTTTTACGTCCTAGTCACGTGACTTTCAAGATTCCAGCTGGGAGAAGAAAAAAATATATATAGATGGCCGACATTCGCTCATTTTTTTGTGGAAAGATTAATAACTTGAGTTTGTTTTTGCATTAAAATGAGTTTTGATTACATTTCTAGTGAGAAATGTATAGTTTGTTACCAGAATATTTACTCAGGGAATGTACATATTCACTTGCTTGTTCGTTTCTTGCAAAGATTTTTCAAGATAATGTGAAACTGTAACATTTTGGTATAAACATGGCTGAGATTTCTCTAACTTTTAGTGGGAAAATCAATAATTTCAATCAGTTTCTGCATTTAAATGGGTTTTGATTACATTTATAGCGAGAAGTGTAGGGTTTATTTACATAATATTTACTTAGTGAACATACATAATCACCCGCTTGCTAGTCTTTGCTACGGTTTTTCGGATCTCGTCAGGATTATGTGAAATTGCAACGTTTAGGCTGCTACCTATCCCCTAGCATTTAGCTGCCGCCCCGATTCAACATTGAATTCTTTGTGATTTAACTCCATCTGACGGATCAAACCCTCGCCACTGCGTGCGTTGCGTCTGAGGTTGATTTTCAGATCAATGCATTACGTCGTGGCATACGGGAGAAACTAATTAAACTAGTTAAAAAAAGGATCATGGGTTAAGATCGGAGGTGTTTTATTTGGAAATCTACCGGAAGGAAATATAAAAGATATTTATAGATTAAGGAAAGCATTATTTATTTATCTTCAGAATACAAAATTAAAAAATAGAATTTAATAGATGTAAAACAATGTTGCTACACACTAGTAGGTGGCGGTATGCCCGCCCCTTCCCTAGAGCCCGGTGGGATCGAAAACATTTTGAATGGAAATCAGTGGGGAGAAATTAATAAACTTCTGGTCCCAGTCGCTCTCTGTCACTGATTCCAGATATGCTGGTTGTGTATTTAAATTGTTTTTTGTTTTTTTTAGTTCCTCTTTGGTCAAAATCTGGTCAAAATCCATCAATGAGATCGCACCAAACAGGAAGTTAATTGCACAAAGGATCCGGTAGATTTCCAAATAAAATACATCCGATCTTAACTCATGATCCTTTTTTTAACTAGTTTAATTAGTTTCTCCCGTATGCCACGACGTAATGCATTGATCTGAAAATCAACCTCAGACGCAACGCACGCAGTGGCGAGGGTTTGATCCGTCAGATGGAGTTAAATCACAAAGAATTCAATGTTGAATCGGGGCGGCAGCTAAATGCTAGGGGATAGGTAGCAGCCTAAACGTTGCAATTTCACATAATCCTGACGAGATCCGAAAAACCGTAGCAAAGACTAGCAAGCGGGTGATTATGTATGTTCACTAAGTAAATATTATGTAAATAAACCCTACACTTCTCGCTATAAATGTAATCAAAACCCATTTAAATGCAGAAACTGATTGAAATTATTGATTTTCCCACTAAAAGTTAGAGAAATCTCAGCCATGTTTATACCAAAATGTTACAGTTTCACATTATCTTGAAAAATCTTTGCAAGAAACGAACAAGCAAGTGAATATGTACATTCCCTGAGTAAATATTCTGGTAACAAACTATACATTTCTCACTAGAAATGTAATCAAAACTCATTTTAATGCAAAAACAAACTCAAGTTATTAATCTTTCCACAAAAAAATGAGCGAATGTCGGCCATCTATATATATTTTTTTCTTCTCCCAGCTGGAATCTTGAAAGTCACGTGACTAGGACGTAAAACCATAGAAAACGTATAGGCAGAAGAAACGTAACAGTACCACAAAAAAATGGCCATTAATGTACCTCCACTACGTTTTGCAGTGTGGACCAACGTAGTGGGGGTACATTTTCCCATGAGACTGGGTTGCTCGTTCACATTTATTGACTGATAGAGTTCTGGGATCTGTTTTATGAAGCAGGTTTACAGAAAACTGTTAAGCTGTCTAAACCTGAAAACAAGGAAACTGACTTTTCTGGTTCACAAAGAGAGTTTCATCAACCTCTGTTTCAGTCACCGTAGGAACATACTCCAAAGAGCTAACCTGATCGGAAGCAGGTTTTCTTCAGTAAACATGGAGTGTTCTCTGTCTCCGCTCTCCTTATAATATAGTCTTATGATATAGTCAGATTTTTGACATAGTTTTGTGCATAAAAAAAAATAATACAAAAAAATATACAGTATATATATTACTTGATTTTGGTTTGTTTAATATGAGCGACATGCAGATCTTTATTTTTATTTAGTTATAGTTACAGTACATGAAGAACTGCTGAAAATATTTTCAGATTACATATAAGAGATTCACTAATTCCACAAGGGAAAAGGAATTACTTTAGGGTTAGGATTAAGATTCCCTCAATGATAACAGCCTAATGAGCCTATAGGACACAATCTGAAGTCATTCTATGGGACTGATAGCCGCTTATAGCGACCATTTGTCTGCAAACATCCACTTAACTGTGTAAAAGAAGAATGAATCAACATGAGGAGGGATGCATGAGATGATCCACAGGTTTTATATATTAGAATGTTTTTATTTTTCATCCTCACCTGCTGCCAGATTTCACCTAAATACATACATTGATCTACTACCATTCAAGAAATAATCCCGCAATATATAACTATGGCAAGCCATTTTGATATGTACTAGTTTTACTGAATATGTATGTCTGAAATCAAAAACAAATATTTTTTTCTTTGTCTAAATGACCATTTCAAACAAAATGACATTCCCCATACAAATTAAGAATGAAAAATTTTCAGATATCCATATTCCTAATATTACTGGCCAGTATTATTATTATATATGTATTATTTTAACTATTAAAAAAAGTTTTTTTAGATATCGTAAATAAATGTTCAGTCAAGCTGATAAATGTCAAAATGGCCACTTAAAATGTGTAAACATTTCTAGATTTATAAAACTCAATTTTTAATATAATTTTGCTTTAATTTACTTTCTAAAATTCCATTTCTGCAACAAAAATGTAATTTAGAAAATATATTATTACAGTTAGGTTGAGTAATTTAATTTTGATTTTAATTTAATTTTAATCTTATTTTAGTGATCTACAAATGGAACGACAGAGAGGAGTGCTTTTAGTAAATGTAGAAATGGCCTGCCAACTTCACATAAACAATCTTCTCCTTCGCCATCCTCCTCTCCTTTGCAGCTGTAGTGCATTTAAAACACATTCTGCATTTCTGCCTATTCCAGTGGGGTGAAATAGGCACTTCCTTTTGCCTGTTGTCATGGTGACTCCTTTAATCGGCGCTCCACTGATAATGACTTTTCATACTTGTTATGCACGTTTAACTCTGAGTGGACCTAGTTAAAATAGATTGAAAGAATTGATAGCAGCCGTTGTGAAACGGAACACTCAGAGTTCATGACATTATGCTAGATCAATTTAGAGTTGCAGATTTAAATCTGAATTTGTTAAACCTGCTTCATAAAACGGTAACCTGTACAAAGCATCTTCATTAGTTAAGAAAAGTTATCCAACTTTATCATTAAAATCGCAGTCTCAATTTCATTATTGTCATAAATTAAGAAGCAATAAAGCATTTTTTTTTTGTGCAGATATTGGCTTTTATTTGATAGTACGATGACAGGAAACTGTGTAAAGAGAGAGAGAGGGAAGACATGCTGCAAAGGTCCAAGGGCCGGGCCTCAAACCTTGGATAGCCAAGTCAAGGACTGAGGCCTCTGAACACGGGTCGCACACCCACCCCCAAATAGGAACTCAGACCAGCAGTTAATGAATGAATGGAAAGGGGACTCATCTTGTCAATCAACTAACTATTAATTAATAAGCGGCTATTTCATTAAAAACCTACGTTTTGTCATGTATCAAGAGGACATTACTCTAACATGAAGGGCTGATTATTTTTTTAACAATATGCTAAGTTTAAAAAAAAGAAATTGCATCATATAAACCATTTATTTTGCCATTTGTATCAAATACTAACTTTATAACCAAAAATATGTTTGCTTACACTTTAGTAAACTAGACATATATTTAGAAAATTAAATTAAATTGAATCATTATGTTCCTAAAAAAAAAAGTTGTGAAAAATATTACGATTATTTTAATTGATGATGTTTGGGTCTGTTAAACCCTAGTAATACCCGCCTGTTGCATTGCAGAACTAATGTTTTCCCAAGTAGTTCATCTAATTGGGACGTTTCCTCTATCAGGATAAAAGGTGATCTTTATTATGGACGTGGCAAAGATTTGAGAATGGAATAAGTTTGGTGTCCCTTGATTTAAGAAAAAAGTGTAATATTTCGATAAGGCTGGAGGCCTGGATGAATATGATAATATTGTGATGATGTGGCAGACTGGAGTTGTATAAAATTCTTCTTTAAATGTGATTTGGGGCCACTTCACGAGAGCCTGGTTGGTAAGCAGCAGACATCTGTAACCTGAAGCAACTTCTCTGGTTTGAGTAAGATTACAATTTCTGTCAAAATCTGTTGTCATGTCCCACGGTTATTAATACATTATGAAGTGTTATTTAAAGAATGTCCCGAGTGAGAGAAAGCTTCAAGGTGTAAACACAGAGCTTTCATTACCAATATGATTTCTAACATAAAGAAATGTAAAACTATCAATAAAAAACAGAGTATTGCTCTGAAAAGCTGCTTTTCCTTCCAAGCACAGCAGGAACATCTGGAAAACAGACTAAACTTAATGGCTATTTAGGCGATAACTTCAATAGTTTATCCAATGTTTATATTTACAAACAGAACCACAACAACTGCATTCTGCATCCTTGTTGCCATAAAACACAAATGGATTGATTTATGTTTATGCTCTAGGATGCAGAAACATAATGAAGATTAGATCCCCCATTTGCTGCAGGGCATGAAATTCGGCCGCGATCTTGGGGTGGTCATATTACTTAGGTTAAACCCAAGTAATATGACCACCGCAGAACATCCCTCAGCACTGCCTATGTTTGTTTAAATTAAAGGGGTATTCACTTCAGGGCTCTGGGGAACTTTTCAGAATTAGTTTGGAGATATTATTGTTTGTATTATTTGTGAATAGAATATAACAAACATTTATTTCCACCATGTAATATTGGCTATGCTATATAATACATAATATTTGGACGGGCGAACATCTGGTTATAAAGGCTAGCAGAAATATTGTGGGTTTTTTTTTAAAGATAATGCTGCACCACATTACAGCTGCAAAAAAAAAAAAATCCTCACCTATACAGTTCTGTTTTAGTAGTTTTAACTTATGTCAAACTTTTATGAGCAACTGTGTACTTAACTTGTAAATATGCTTAGCGACAGATGTGTTATGATAGATATGATGGAAAGAATGTTAGTGCATCTATTCTCTCAGCAAAGTCTTTCTTAATATTTTACACAATGTAGTTTAACATGCTTTAAAGATTTAGCAATAGAAGTTCTTTTGGTTCCCTAGTTACATTATTTAATGGTGGGCTGAATGAATTTCTCGTTACATGTGTGTAGTGAGCTGGTGGCATAGATCAGTTAGTATCAACACATCAATATTTTATATATGTCAGTGGTAGCATGGCTCCACCATTGATCTCTATTTATTCAAAAGGGTATGCAAACTAAAGATTACAATGATCACACAATCTGAAGGCTGGCCGAAGCATTTTGTATTTGCTATTTGATTTTTTCATTCAGATTAGGGCAAACTAATAGGACAGCTGAATTATTTTGAGGCAACAGAATTGGGCAATAAAAAACTGTTAGAGATATCGATTTCCTCCTGATTTTTCATTCTATAACTCAGGAACAGGAACATAGCACAGGTCCATTCTGGGAGCTCAGAACAGTCAGAACCAACATATTTCCACTTTTCTTGTTTAGAAACAGATGTCATAATAATTAAACTTTATTGATCTTATGTTGGAGAAATTTACCTTTGCATTTAACCCATCCCCTTGGGAAGCAGATGGCTGCCATTATGGGGCGTCCGGGGAGCAGTGTGGGGTTAAGGATCTTGATCAGAGAGCCAGAGTGGCAGTCTGTGAGAGTGGGTTTCAAACTCACAACCTCAGGATTCCAAGCTCTATGCCCCAACCACTAGGCCGCCACTCCCTTCTAATATATTTCTTAGGTTGACAGTGTGTTTACATCCCTGCCCCTCAAACCAATTGTAATATACTTAAGCCTCAGACACAAGTATAACAATTCTTCTGAGGCTGTTGTGAGTAAATATGACAATACTACACATCAAAGTGCTTCTATTCTGAATAAATCCTGGTGCAAGTAAAAACTCAACATTATTGGATTATTGAATTTGATACCAGTAAAAAAAGGTGTATTCTGAAGGGTTTTTTTCCTTTTTCTCCATCCGAACACATTTCATTCAGATCATGAATTTAAATGTGGTTTATGTGCAGTTTCAGAGTTTTCAATGCAAATCTGTTCCCCTCTGTGACCTCTTTCAGTGCAAACATTTGCACTGGACAGATTGTAAAAAAGCTGAGGCCTAATCAATGACAGGACAGGTGGCTTCGTCCCCAAGACACACTTTAACTGAGATAATAAAGCAAGAATAAGACTTTTTTTCTTTTGCTTTTTAAACTCCAGAACTGTGCATCAACTCAATATGTGGTCTGATCTTCTATACCTACTTGGTGACCTCGTATGCTATGCTCAGTTATACACATACTTCATAGTTTCTTAGTAACAGCATGGGAATGTACAGTATGTGCACCCCCTAGAAATTTCTTCTTTAATTTTTACCCACACGATTTTCAGATCATTAAACTAATTTTTGGGAAAAACACACACATCAGTTTTCAAATGTTTCCATGTACTTAAAGAAAAAGGTGATTCAAGCCAACCACATTTATGGACACTTCAGTACAACTTTATTAACTACATAAAGGACCAATTACTCCAGACTCAACACAGTGTACAGTGTGTTTCCATATTTTCATTACTTAATACATGCATATCAAATACAAATCTGTGTATTTTTTATTTGTTATATTTTCAAGTCAACATTTAATGAAGCAGAAAAAACAACCAAAAGCAATTTGAATTTTGTTAAATGTATTAAAAGTTCACAGTAAGAGGCTGAGACTGTGTCAACTATTCAAAGAGAAAATGGTTGAGGTTGTTTTTCAAACCACAAAGTTAAAAGAAAGAACATTTTTTGTTAGGTCATTAAGGGCAAAGCATTTTTGAAGAAGTTTCCTTCCCAAATGGAATGGTTTGGCTTTGGCTGACCACATTAACACAGCTCACATCTGGAAGAGGTATGCATACCTGTCCATGACTGCAATGACAGAAAAAGATCTGAGGGTGCCTGTAGACCAGAACTGGGGCTAAGTGAGGGCGTGCAGATGGCTGCAGCTTTAAGCATCACCAAAGAATGACACTATCACCACCTCAGCTGTGTCCCACTGTGCACAGCACAAGCCTTTTTTTTTTTTTAAATGCCCGTTTCCGGCATTGGGATAAACAGCTGCATCTTGATGCCAGAACCTCAACCAGGTGCATTATGGGGACTGTTTATCAATCCCACCATGCACTGCAACTCTAAATACAGCCACTGTTTTCTGGTCATTCGTCTCTCCCTCTCTCTCTTTCTCTCTCACTTTTTTGCCAGTCTTTCTCACCTCCCTCCCTCTCTCTTGTCAGCTCTTTTGCTGGTGCAGCTGTCTCCTTATAATGCATGTAAGGAAAAGTGGCCGTGGCCGAGAGTGATGGAAGGAACAGGTGCGCCGACTGAAGGATACGTTTGGCCTCAATCAGGCACAATGCACCTCTGTTTGGGAAAATAATCTCATCAGTGGGAGGCTGCATAGAGAAGACAGACAATATACTTTAAGTAACAGGAAAAACAATTCCAGGGAAATTACAGGGTGCAAAATTTTCCTTTGCAATCAGCATCAGAACAAAGACTTGGCTAGTATTTCTTTAAAATAAACATGCAATCAGATTACTCTGGTAAACAAATATGTTAATTGCAGTCAGATTAAATTAATCCAGTTCTTCGTTTTGCAACTAATAATTACCCTTAGTGACCCACAGTGTCATTGTATGTTGCAAGTATGGCTTGCATTAAAGAGAACAAACTATGTCATATCAAGATTTTTTTTTTCCCACCCTAAACTCACTCACCCTTTGGAAACAATTGCAGAGTCATTATAAGAGCAGCAGTATGTTTTTCAAGCGTTAAAGATAGAGTTGCCTTAGTCCAAGCTGCCTCTAAACTGCTGGGCCGCTCCCCAGTGTTCTGCAGAGCTCCAGTCACCGACTAGCATCTGGAAACCATCAGTGTAAACAAAGGAGCAGCGGAGGAGCTCAGGCCATGCTCTGACTCTCCACATCCCCCAGGACATCATTCAGAGAGCAGCCCAGGAATGCCAAAATGGCACTCAACCTGTGTGTATTGTATTTCCATGTGCCCATGAGTGGGGAAAGTGAGTCTGTCTGGTCCTGTGTCCTCATCTCAGAACTTCTATTTAGTTTGGCTGCAGTTCAAAAACAGATTGACAGATAGAGGAAGGGGTTCAGTTCAAAATGTTAGCTTTGAGCCTTTTTACCCCGGGTTTTTGTTTGGTTTGCTCATTAAGCGTGATATTTCTGATAAGGCTTCTAATTGCTTTAATGTGGTTTCAGTTACTTCTAGTCCTGGCTTTAACATGAATGCTGCAATGGTAGAAACCTGGACAACGGGTTGAACCTGAGAACTTGCACTATGATGTTAAACATCAAAAAGGATCAAAGGATCAATCAAGTCCAATTCTTGCCTAGGATGTCTCTGGATATGTTTCAAAAAGATTTGTGACTTGAAATCTATCAATCGTGGGGTTTGGTTACTTTTGCTACAGCCTGAATTTCCGACATGTTGCTCATGGAGACTGAACCTCTTTGATGTGTGCTCAGTGTGTAGACTTCACCTCACAGCTGAGATAAGCAGTCCTATCTAGCTTAACCTTCTCTAAATATAAACTAAAAAAAAAAAATCACACATCATTTTTTGCACACCACCTAAATAGCATACTAATAGTTTTACCACCAAGCACACAAATGCATGCCTGCAAGCTATTTTGCAGACTTCCACTACCAAGCATTGGAAGGGAAGACAAAGTGTTTTCAAGTTCCAAAAAGCAAAGAAATAATCATGCATCAGAGGTTCCTATCAAGGTTATGCATTCAGATAACACTAAACGGTTATAATTCTATAATGTAGCCTATCTGTCTCCTTCAAGTTGTAAAAGTGTTGTAAATCTTTCTGATAAACTTTACCAGACAAACTGAAACCATCCATTATGTTAGGGATGGAAACCAAATGGCAAGTCTACCTACAGCCCCAACTGATCATGCTCAACCAACAGTCATGGGGGAGGGAACTAAACAAAGAGCTATAGCTCTATTTACAAAAACTCATGATGTTGAAGGTAACCAGCTTAGTGGGTTTAGTGGGCGTATTGTGGGTGAAATGTAAATGAATCAGGATTTTAGGGATGCTGGGCAAAAATTAGCCTTAAAATCAATTAAGCTGCAAAGACATTTATGATAGGCCTGTGCGACATAAACCTATGAACTGTGCAAAAACACTTCAAGTTGAGCGAAAACTTTCTGAAACTTAATGTGCAGAGTGGGATATTCTTTTGAAATAAACTGTAAAGATATGTTTTAGGTAAGGTTTTGGAAGGACATATTAGCAGCTTTAATTTCATGCTGGAAAGACAAGACAGACTATAAGAGAAATGGACAACAAGTTCACCATCAAAAGCCAGATTAAAATCCAGTAGCTTGGCAAAAAGCTGCACAACAAAATGTCAATAGACTGTTAATGACTAATAGGCTCTATAGTATGATGTTAAAACATTATTTCTATAATAAATAGATGACCAAACATAAAGGTCTGAACTCTGAAAGTTATTTGGGAAAAAATCAACTTCTGACTTGATAAAAATATAAATCTAATTTCGTCGAGAGCTAGGTTTAGACAGCTTTTTGAAGGCAGAGATTGCCCTTTTTTTTTTACACTATGTTTTGGCTACTGGAACTGCATCTCTCTGTCAATAAAGCTGTCAATAAAAAAAAAAAAAAAAGAGATTTGTGATAGGATTCAAATAGTTCACTAGCACATCCTATCTGGTTCTTCGCTAAACTGCATAATTCGTGGTTGGCTTTTTATCAGCAGCTATCAAAAGCCTACTCCAGTGACATTTATTCTGACTCCACCCCGGCCATCTTTGAAAGCTCTTCAGAAACTTTCTGACCTACCGCTTGACATCCAGGCTTTCCTGCATGTTAAGAGACGTTTGTGTCTGAGAAACTCGTTCTTCTAACCTGGAAGTCTAAAACCACATCCTCTTTTAATTGCTGCCTCAGTGATATGATGTCAGTAATTCAGCTGGAAAAACTGCGTCATCAGGAGCTTAATGAACAGAACAGAGCAGCCGGGTCCTTTCCCTGCACACTGTTGCTGAATGTGTCGAACCCACATGTGACACACAGCTTTAAGGCCTTAAAAGCAAACTTGACACGCCACTAAATTATCTGTCATGGTACTTGGTCTACATCTGTACCTTTGCTTGTTTCAGAGAGGGGATTCTTTCATTCTTTGTTTTCCACGCCTCTTATTGCTTGTTTTGTAAAGTAAAAATTATAAGTAAAGTATATATATAAAAAAAAAAAGATTATCTCTTTACTGTTTGTTCTATAACTCTAACACTATTTAAAAATTAAATTTTCATTTCATTATACTTTCTTGAACCTCCGTCTCTTCTGGGCTGTTCTGTCATTACAAATGTGATCATATTTATGAAAAGAAAAAGGAAAGTAGTTAGTTTCAATAATATATCCCTGGTGAATCTGTTATATTGGCTTTACTTTATAACCTCAATGAAAGCACTTGACTCCATGCAATAACTTCAAACGTTTTCTTACAACCTGACTTCAAAACTGATTTTCCTCTAGAAACACACCACAAATGTATATTTGCAGTGAGAATCATATTCTTGCTATTAAAAAAAACCTAAATGGCAAACATTTAGCTGACTAATCTGAAAAATCTTAAAGACGTTAGTTGTTAACTGCCTAAATATTAGATAGAAGTTTACACTTAAGATATACATATGATTTTATCTTAATAAAATACATTCAGGATTAAACCAAATCTGTTTTAATATTCAGAAAGATAAGCATGCACAACCGACAGTGACATATGCTGCACAGAAATGTTTGTATTCTAATAATAAAGAAGCCAGAATATGGTATAAATACTCATATTTTCTAATATTAGTCATCAGATGGAATGACCTCTCACTAAATACGACTTCCCCTCTAAGTTTTTCATCACAGTCGTCACCCACTCAGAGTCCTCCTCTGCACCTGCTCTGCACTACTGTGGCTCACTGTGGGCTATTCTTAAAAAAGGGGTTTCATATTCTAAAAGGTCTTTATTCTAGCTGTTCTTATTTATGTTGCCATTCATTACTCTAAGAACAGATAGAAGTAGAACCTAGTTTTTTTTAGACGATAAATTACATGAGGCGTTAAGGAATTTATGTTGTAATCTCCAATGTCAAACTGAAGCAAAATGCTGCATTGGGATTAAGGAAATTGCTGAATCTGGTACACAATAAAAAAATAGAACAATCTTGGTATGTAATCACATCCACAGCTGTAGACTTAACAGGAAACATATCCAAAAAGCCTCAAAAATAGGAGCCAGAAGTCTGCTTAAAATGGATTACCTTTAAGTGAGCAGTGACCTATACCATCTCACTTAGAGGTTTCTGCGTTTAACCTCTATGATCAAATGTTTTTATTTATCTTTGAGATCAAGGGGAAGATGATTGTCCATTTCCAGGACTGTGGTGATGTCACAATGGTTCTGAGAAATTGACTCTGAGTGTGAGAGGCTCTTCATCCAAGTCCTTCCTGTGCGTTTGCACTGCAGCAGACTGATCCTGAGCCACAGTACACAAACCGTCTCTTTCCTTATAATAATCTTTAACCTGAACAAAGATCTTTTTTTAATTAAGATTTGGATTTTCTCAGACTGCAGCACAATTCTTTAACATCAGTGAGAGAATCATTACTGTTTAGTCTGTTCTTTGACATGCAGATATATCACACAGGGAAAGACTAAATCAAAACAGCTGTCTTAAATAAAACACTTCACAACTTTCAGTTATGCAGATAAACTGGGACATATAGCTGGAAAAACTGAATATTGTACTGATGTATTAATGCCATCTGTCCCTTTACTGAAATATAATTTGTTCAAGGAAAATAAACCAAAAAAGTTGTGGGGATATATTTTCTATGCATTTTGTGTTTTACAAAGAAATAGGCCTTGAATATGGGTCAACTCTTTGCAGAACCATCTTGCTGTAACTTTTACAGCTTTGAATAGATTTCTTCTTGTTTTTTTGCTTTTCTAATAAGGCCAAATTTGTGGACTGTACATCTAACCTTTTCTTGATGACAGATTTCATTTCATCTCAGCGTATCTTTGCATCTCCTTTACAGTTAGTATGCTAGTCTTATCTGCTTCTTTTAATAAAGTTCTCCTGGTCTAGCCTATTAAAATAGTTTCGCTACTGCTGTGTCACTTATCTTCCATTTTAATAAACGTTGGGACACACTGCTTGACTCTAAAAGCTATGATGATTTTTTTTTTTCTGTCAAACTGGCTGCATGAGTAGAGGCTCCTTCCACTCATAGGGTGACCAGATGTCCCGATATGTGCGGTACTGTGCCATATTCTTCACTTCTGTCTCATTGAATGTTCCGCTTTGACTGAGTCAAATTATGGAAAGTTAAAAAGTTATTCATTTGGCGTTTTTCTTGTATGTAAAGAAGGCAGAGCTGCAGTCATTGTCATGGAGCTGTACCAGCTGTCAATCAAAATACAAATGCTGCGTTGCACATCCTGCTCTGCATGCTTTTGAAATCAGCAGAAAAGGTCAAGGATTTAAATATGTAAGAAAATATTTCACTTAATCTCCTTCTGTTTATTTTAATGTTATGTTAATTTAATGTTTTAATATTGACTGCATACCAGTCTGCCCCACTTGCTTTATACACAGTATGTGTTTAGGCTCAACTTTAAATGCTTCCAATTATTTTTGTGGGGAAAATAAATATTAAGAACCAATATTATCTTGGTTTATATGAAATAAATAAAAGACAGTAAATCACATTTTGTCATTTGTTCCATATATTTGCAATATAAATGGAGCAGAGTAATCATACCACGTCTCTGAGCTGCATCGACCAGTGCAGCTTTCAATGAGTGCACAGTCCCAACAAACCTCTGAAGGCTAACTGTCCAATATGATGATCTGTTGATGCAGATTAAACCAAATCTCCTCTAAGTCTTTTTTATTAAAATTATTCCTCACAAATGAAATGTTAGGATCTGCAATTTAAGCTTGTTCCGAATACCTGTGGTGGAGTTTGTTCTAATATAAATTGCTGCTAGCAGCTGATATAGTGCCGTTACAGGAAATGCATTTATTTGATTTTAAATTACAGTGATACTTTAGGTAACTTTGTTTACAAAGATCCTTCCAAGTTCCACAGATTCCAAAAGAGACCAGCGCTTAATCTAAACAGCAGATTTGCTATGCAATGCAAAAATACACCGTGCACACCATTAAAATGTGCTTTTCTCTTCAGTAAAAGACCAGCATTGCTGGAGTCCAAGACAGCTGCAGAGACATATCATCAGATCCAGTATCTTTTTGCCAAAAGCAAATTCCCAGATTCCTAGATTTCCACAACCAAGCTACCCTAATCGGCCACGGATCTCAGTGTCATGTTCTTGGATGACAGATGGATACCCCTGAGTCAAGCGTGTGGGTATTTAGATTCATAACAAAGACGCCCTCTTCTTTCGAAAGCTGATGTTTTTCACTGGATCATTTTTCTTTCTTTGTGCAATAATCATTAAAAAAAACACAGAGAGAAGCTTTGAGGTGCGCTTGCATCAACACACCAGCTTGACACAGAAGCCGTTGTAGGCTACGCTTGTTGTTCTCCCACAGTTACCACATGTACTTGGTGTTGAGGGCCAATGCAAAGAAAAGATGTGGGTGTGAGTTTCCCCTTTGCCCTCTGTTGGCCCTGGACTTAGCCACAGGCCCACTAGTCCCAGCAAGCGGTTCCACTGCCCTGCAGGGTTATGTTTCCAGTTCAGTGAATGACAAGGCCAGGTTGGGCGCACACACTGGGGCATACAGAGGTGCACAAAACATAGTCACAGGAAGTGATTTTTTTTCCTCCTGTCTTGCTTAAATGTAACTTGCAGGACATCTGCAGTAATTGGCATACAGGAGAGTGTGTCTAAGTGTCACCTTTCTAACAGTTACTTTGCCGGATATGTTGTGCATGTGTGTTGCTAATCTGAGTGTCACTCATACTGAATTCTATATCGGACCTATGGCCCTATATGGTTTCTCAATGGCAAGCCAAGCTCAAGCCCCTTCTCTGTTTAACTTCTCAAAAATAAAACATCTCAACAGTTGGGAGACTACAGCAGTTATTTGCAGTGATGATGGTCCTCTGCCTGATATGACACAATGAAACAGAAAATACAGCTGATAACACACATCCCCTGCATCCGCGATAAGGCTTATCTCCTTGCAGAACGGCCTGGGCTTGCTCCCGGCTCCTGTCTTTGGTAACATGACAGTTAGTGCCTGGGAAGAGACAGACGCCTGTGCTGCAACTGGAAGGAAGATCAGGGGTCAAACTTGGAAAACATTCCCATGGAGCACCCCCCACCACCCCATCAACTCTTATCCCTGCCAGGAACGTCTCAACAGGGAAGCTAACACATAGGAAGAGGAGACAGAGAAAGTGTCTAAATGAAACATTCTGCAAAGGTAGAACTTAAAGTGTATTTATATGAGATGTAAGTTAATCGATTAATAAATTAATCTAAAGGTGATCGATCTTATCGATTGACTGGCGATTCATCGATAAGCGTCAATTTTCCTACAAACCTAATATGTTAAAAAGATTTTTCCAAAACAGGAGCTAAATATTTTTTTTTACAAAAGCTGAATAAAAAAAAAAAAAACATAATTTTATTTAAACAGTTTATTGTACCAACTGTGTTAAATACTGACTGAATAAACAAAAACATCTATAAAAATATGCATATTTATATCTATATATATATATGATATATTTATATATATCAAACAAAGAATAGCCCTTTTTCCATTTAAAGGCTGGGGTTTGTGAATGTCTGAGTAGCCTTTCCATGTTTACCTGGCAAAATTCATTTTCACTGGGGCTTTGAGGGCGGGGGGTTGTGTACAGCTGCAATGCTTTATTCCAACAGCTGTGACAATAACCGAGGAAGGTGAGTGTATAATTATTTTTTTTATCCCTTACGCTTGTATGAGATGTTTTAAGCAAGAAAGTAAACCTTAGTACTTCATCTGTGTAGTCAGTTTGTCAAGAAATAGCATACTTTTAAATCTGTGTCAAAGCAGCAGGTTCTCAGCGTAGGCAAGTGGGAGCTGTTAAGGCGGGATGTAAAGTTGGAGCTCCGACCATCTGCAGCTGAAACGTTGGTTACTTGGTCATTACCCATTAATTAAAAGGTCCAACTGACAGGCCAGTCTGGCTGCTGGACGAGTTTAGCGGATGCGTTGTAGTAGCATTGGGAATCCAAAGACAGAGGCATCAAAACCAAGCCAATTGCTCTGAGATATTCTGCTGCCAATATGTGTCTGAATGTGATAAAAATTGAGTGCGAAAATATAAAATTTTATATATTTTGCCAGAGAGTGTTGACATTAGGGCTGGGTATTTTCGCCAAAGTCCTGAATCGATTCGATTTTGATTCATTCAGTTCTAAATCGATTAATTTCGATTCGATCTGTTTTTACAATAATGAAAGTGGTTCAACTGTGTTTCAAAATGCTCATGTGTTTTATTTTTTCCCGTCACATAAAACACAAAGGGCAAACTTGCAAATCAGACAGTAAACCTGAGATGTGAACAAAACTATCTCATAAGTGCAAACTTGTTTGTGAAAAGTAAAAAATTGAAGCCTCACTCAAGCAAGCAGACGTGACACAGCAGACATGCATGAGCTGCATTATCTTTGCTGTACAAACCATATCTGCAGCATTGTCTGTAACAACTACAGGGTGTTTGCCGGTCAGCCCCCAATTGTTAATTTCTTCAGTCAACCTATTGGCTATATTTGCTGCTGTCTGACTTGAAGCAATCTTGAGTGCATCTTTCCTACTCATTTGAATTTTAACGTCACGCACGTCACTATAAAACTAATCAGTCTCATTTCCTAGACATCGATTTTGCAAAACTGTAAAGGAATCGATTCAAAATCGATTAAATTGACTTTTTTACCGAGCCCTAGTTGATATTGTATGTTAATGTAGGTATTAATTCTTTTGCAACATTTAAAAAAATATTGTGAGTAAAGGAGTATTGATCTGACTGAGTACTTATCCGAGTGTAAATATACATTGTCCTTAGACTGGCTTGTTGTGTAAACCTAATTTAGTTGGGTATAAACATTTATTAACACGTTTAAATACACATTTTATTTTTCAGGATTCTATGCTGACAGGGCTACTAGAAGGAAGATCACGAGTTTTATAGTCACTGTTGACTTGTTGGGATCTGTCCATTGTCTAGAGCTTCCACTTGATATAAATATATGTTTATGTAGACAAGGGCTTTATAAATAACATTTTGACTAATAATGTCTTCTGTTTTTGTTGTAGCTATCTGAGATTTATCTGGTTATTATAATGAAAGGAAATAACTAATTAGTTTGTAGTGGTTCTTTAAACTGAACCAAGTGAAGAAGCGACTCTGCCCAGATGCAGGTTGATAAAAAATTTAATGCCACATAAACTTTTTAACCTTAGGGATGTACTTATATCTAGTCAGCAATGGAGGAAAGAGGAGAACCAGTTGTATTTTCTCATTACCGCCATCTGTTGAACTGAAGGTGTAGTGCAATTTCTCTCAGGCTTACTGTCACAGGACTTCCACACTAATGGGAAAGCAAACTGATTACCTATGAATTCCTATTATCTGGGTTATACTAATCCTGGGGCTTTAAATACTGGGGATTTCAGTGGAAAAGGGGCTATTTGTCCTATCTGCATATCACTTTAACATTTTGCTCTTGCATTTTTTTCTCTCACCTCCAATCCAATCCCAGTATTATTTATCTTATTTGTCATAAAGAAACACAAATATTACAGGGTATTATTGAAGGGGGAACATTTCCATTTCAGCTTAAAAAAGTTGGATAATATTAAACCACTGGATGAATATGTTTTCTGCTAAGATGTAAAACCTCTGTCCAAACGTACTTAAGTCTGACGCACCAATGTGATGCTTGAAGGGCCCTGCTGAAGGAACAATACAAGACTGCCTTCCTGACCTCTTGGTCTAGCATTTCCTACACACACACAATGACTGCCTTAATTACCAGACTCAATTCCCACCAATACGTCTTTCCCCAGTGGTAGCCATTCATAACCACAGCCTCTCCCTGAGGTGCCCATTCAGGCCCAACACAAAGCCTGCAGTGTTAGCCCCTGATCTCTTGACACCAACTCTTGCCCAGGGTGCCAGCGCCCGCAGCTTCATCCTTGCCTCGTCTTCTTGTCCTTCTTTCAGTCAAAGCTCGCATCGCAAAGAAGGCTGTTCTCTTCATTTGACAAGAATTAGAGGTGCTGCAGTGTGCCACTAATTTAAAGATCTAATGATTTGTGAATAAGGAAATCAAAAACCCAGATGAATAATATTTGCCCTAGAATGTAAAGAAATGTATCTTGTAGCAAACAGAAATGAGAAATAATGAAGCTCTGACCTTTAAACTCCCAGCCTACCTATCATCTTTAGTAAAATGTGACCTTTCATATTCACAATCAAGTTTAAATTAACCTGAAGCCATGCTGACCTCCATTACATTATAACTCTGGTAAAACCCAAGGCTAAAGTGTTATTAGACTGCTATAAACAATCTTGTTGCTAACTCTTCTCCTCCACAGATTGCATTTTAAGTTGCAGGGGATTTTTTTTCCTAATAGGAATATCAAATTGAAGCTTTAAGGTGCTTTTGTGTTGACACAAACAAAGAAAAAAAAAAGAATCCAAGATCCTTTTTTGCTTCATACCAAAATCAACCTATAACCTAAAGTAGCAAGTTCCCGTAAACAAGTTGCTCTTTATTTGTTTTGTATAGCTCGATTTTTTACCGTGCTAGATTAAGAATGTAGCTGGAAAAATATCTTTGATTAAGCTTTTACATAACACATACTAACACAAGTAGGGCTAATATCCAGCATATTTGAAAGAAAAGATCATTAAGACTGTAAGATGGGCAGTCCAATAATTATGAGACAACTGATTAGAAGCATCTCGATATCCCAAAGAAATTAACAAACAGACAAAGCAATTTGCTTAGATTAGAGGCTGTTTCATTCACCAAAAACACATGTACTGTAGACTAGAAAATCACTCTGAGAGCAAAGACCTCCGCTAAGCAGCTAATTTTGCCCCCATATTGTAACTTACACCTATAGCTAAACTGGCACATGACCTGGATCGTTACCTAATTTTAACAAATTGCTCCTTGTCATGAGGTGCGTTTGTGGTAACAACTTCCTTAAAATCCTGTCATAAGATTATAAAGAAGGCACAGTTTGCGTCTGCAGCCTCTGGTGTTTGTCCTGCTCGCACCTTCTTCTTTCACTCTGCTTTTTTTGTTTGATCAGATCACAGATCACAAATTTGATTGACAGATGACCGTTGATATATGATTGGCCGAATTTAGGTGTTCAAGCTGACGTATAAATAACTGGCCTGCTTAAAATAACAAAAAAAAAAGATTTTTTTTTTAAATACAAATTTTCTTACTTTTGGGACAATAAAGTCTGATAAAGAGTACATGTATATAAATGTTTAAGCCAGAATGATTTGACATTTAAATATGACTTCCCTACGACTTAAAAAAGAATTCCTGCATCGGCATTTTGATGTGGATCATTAAACTTTAACAGATCCTTGAACTGGGGTACACCTTTGGTAAAAATGTCATTAAAATCCATTCAGAACTTTTTAAGTTAACCTGTACACAGACAGACAAATAAAAAAACACACAAACTAGATAAAAAAAACATAACCTCCTTGGCAGAATTCTGCATTTTAAAGCTGATGCTGAGCAAATGCTCTCCCTCTCTGCTGACCCAGTTTCTCCACATTTAAATGCAGAATAGAGCAAGCATTTAGATGAAACTCCACCCAAATGCATGCATATTTATGTAAATGAGTGAATAAATCCGAGCGTTTTGAAAGGATGGTACTGTTTGGGATACTCAGATCTTGCTAAATGTTTAACATAGGGCTGGGCGATATAGAAAAAAAGCTTATCGATAAAAAAAAATACATATTGATCGATATCGATAATTATTGAAAAGATTTGAAACCATATTTTATGTGCAGCTCTGCCTGGACTTTTTATAATATTGCAAAATGATTTAATTTTAATAAAAAACACAAACAGACTTCGAATTAAATCTTTATTTAACCAACTTTTTTAACCATAACAGAATTGTTTTAAAGAAAAATATCTTAAGAGACCTGAGTTATGATATTAAATACTGACAAAGAATAAACTAAAGTGACCAGAAAAGTGACCAAAATAAATATAACAAATAAATAAATGCCCCCCCACCGCCGCCCCCGTTTCCTGCTTTAACCTGAGTTATTACTTTAAAGTTTCTGGCCCCTCAGCATTTTTATCTCAATTGTTAGAACTACGTGGGAAACTGCCCAGAACTGAAAATATATATATATTTTCCCGAAGATTCCTCGGAGGAGAGCCGCGTCGGGGCCCACACAGCTCGTACTCCTGCGGCTGTGAGCGGCTGAGATGATAAAAAAAAAAAAAAAAAAGTTGGTTGTTGTCATGATCGGTTCTCTAAGAGAGACCCAAAGATGCAGAACACCACTGACGGACACAGGATGAAAAGTTTAACAAGTTTATTTGCACAAGCACGTAATATGCAGATGACTGGTTTGGGCCTGGAATCTGGTTTCACCGGAGTCTGCGTGAGAGACAACACAGTTAAGGACTGTTGACGGGGTTTGGTTTCCAATGGTGCTCAGATAGTACCTTGAGGGTTCTTTAGGTTCTCCTTGGGAGAGTCACTGTTGGTTCTGGAGAAGGATGTGTTAGCAGAGTCCGTTAGCTGCTTCAGCGTCTCACGTCTTATTAGGACAGACCTTGGCTTGGGTTTCCTAGCTCTTGCCCAGAGCTGCTTAGAGGTTGACTGAGAATCTTCAGGGTTTGGCTCGGAGGGTCGGCTCGGCAGGTTAGCTCTTCCAGAGCTTTCACGGAGGAAGCGCGAGTCACCTAGAGGCACAGAGACAAACGTTAGAATCCGACTCGGGATTAAGGACATGGAAAAATCACTGAGATCAAGGCTTTAGCGCTGACCAACTGGAACAACACTGCGGCGTTGAGGTAAGGTCTGAAGGCAGCTTATGTAGTGGATCCTCTGATGGTCTTGATGAGCTGCACCTGTGCAGGAGGCTCCCTCAGAGGATCCACGGCGGACTCTGCTGGAGAAAAGTGGTATTTTCTCCAGCTCCCAACAGTACCCCCCTCTCAACGACCGCCCCTTGGCGGTCCGGAGGAAGTGGAAGGACGGGAACGCTCGTACTCCTCGATCAGGGCAGGATCGAGGATGTACGAGCCTGGGACCCACTGACGATCTTCTGGTCCGTAGCCCTCCCAGTCAACGAGGTACTGCCAACCGCGACCTCGTCGACGGGAGTCTACAATACGGCGGACCGTGAAGGCTGGATGGCCATCGACTTCCAGGGCGGGTGGTGGGGAGTCGGATGGCGGGCACAAGGGGCTCGAGGAAACAGGCTTGATCTGGGAGACATGGAAGGTCGGATGGATTCGGAGGGAAGGAGGAAGTTGGAGACGGACAGCTGATGGGTTGATCACACGGGAGATTTTGAATGGGCCTATGAATCTCGGGGAAAGAGACTCGAGACATCCCCTTGAGGGGGATGTCTCGAGTGGAAAGCCACACTTCCTGGCCCACAGAGTACTCAGGGGCGGGGCGTCTCTTGGCGTCAGCGAAACGCTTGGTTGATTCAGCTGACTGGTTGAGTGTGGCAATGGTCTCCCTCCAAATCCTTCGACAGCGACGGATGTGATGATTAACGGACAGCACCGATATCTCTCTCTCATCTGCGGGGAAAAGAGGTGGTTGATATCCAAGACTGACCTGGAAGGGCGACTGTCCAGTGGATGCAGAACGGAGAGAGTTGTGGGCATACTCTATCCAGGGAAGGTATAGGCTCCAATCCACCGGGTTATTGGACGTTAGACAGCGGAGAGTGGATTCCAGATGCTGGTTCATATGCTCGGTCTGGCCATTAGTTTGGGGATGGTAACCTGAGGTGAGAGATTGTTTGCAGCCGAGCGCAGAACAAAAGGCTTTCCATACCTGGGATATGAATTGGGGACCTCTGTCTGATAGAATCTCCTGGGGGATGCCATGAAGCCGGAACACATGTTTGATAAGAAGCTGGGCTGTCTGGAAGGCCGTGGGAAGTTTTCTCAGGGGAACTAGATGGCAAGACTTAGAGAAACGGTCGACAATGGTTAGTATGGTGGACATACCTCGGGAGACAGGGAGACCGGTGACGAAATCAATGGCTATGTGGGACCATGGACGCGAGGGAACAGGTAGAGGTTGAAGGAGACCAGAAGGAGGTTGATGCGAAGCCTTGTTGCGAGCACATGTGGGACAGGCCAACACATACTCTCTAACATCACGATGGAGCGTGGGCCACCAGAAGCGCCTGGAGATTAGAGCGACAGTCCTACTCACTCCTGGATGGGCGGAGAATTTTGCGGCGTGCATCCACTGGATCAGACGGGACCTGACAGAAGAAGGAACATATGTGCGGTTAGACGGACCGGTACCTGGATCTGGTTCGGTGGCTAGGGCTGAGTTGATTAGGTCCGTTATTTCCCAGTTGACCACTCCAACGGTGCATGAGGCTGGGAGGACAGGTTCAGGTGTCTCTGGATGATCGGCAGAGTAGAGACGAGAGAGAGAATCGGGCTTCACGTTCTTGGATCCTGGTCTGTAGGTGATAATGAGGTTGAATCTGGAGAAAAAGATGGACCACCTGGATTGGCGAGGGTTAGCTTGTTTGATTGACTGGATATGAGCCAGATTTTTGTGATCAGTCCACACAAGGACCGGATGCTCAGCTCCTTCCAGCCAATGCCTCCATTCCTCCAACGCCAGTTTGATTGCCAGGAGCTCACGATCACCCACATCGTAATTTTGTTCAGCAGAGGAGAGCTTACGGGAAAAATAGGCACAAGGGTGTATTCTTTGATCTGAGTCGTCTTTTTGGGAGAGAACAGCTCCAACACCGGAATCTGAAGCGTCCACCTCTAGGATGAATTGTCTCAAAGGATCAGGTTGAATTAGCACGGGTGCTCTGGAAAACATGGATTTCAATTTCTCGAATGCAGCTTGGGCCTCGGGAGTCCACTGAAAAACTCGTTTGGAAGAAGTTAGTGAGGTTAATGGCAGGGCGGTTTGGCTATAGTTCCTGATGAAGCGGCGATAGAAGTTAGCAAACCCTAAAAACCTCTGTAATTGCTTTCGATTCTCAGGTACTGGCCAATCTAGGACTGCCTTGATCTTGTCCTCAGAAGGTTTTACCTGGCCGCCCTCGAGCACAAACCCCAGAAAGGTGACTGAAGACTGATGAAATTCACATTTCTCGGCTTTCACGAACAACTTATTCTCCAGTAGTCTCTGTAGAACGAGACGGACGTGTCTCTTGTGTTCATGGAGATCCTTGGAATAAATGAGAATGTCGTCAATGTAAACAAACACAAAAACGTTGAGGAAATCTCTGAGAACATCATTCACAAGGGCTTGGAAACAGGCTGGGGCGTTAGTCAAACCAAAGGGCATCACCAGGTACTCAAACTGGCCCAAGGGTGTCTTAAAGGCTGTCTTCCATTCATCACCCTCTCGAATTCTGAGGAGGTGATAAGCATTTCTTAAATCCAGCTTAGTAAAGACAGTTGCACCCTGCACTGGTTCAAAAGCTGAGGCGAGAAGAGGCAGTGGGTATTTGTTTTTAATAGTTATTTGGTTCAAACCTCGATAGTCAATGCAGGGCCTCAGGGAACCATCCTTCTTGCCCACGAAGAAGAAACCGGCGCCCAGAGGAGAGGATGAAGGACGGATTATTCCAGCGGCCAATGATTCGTTGATGTATTTCTCCATAGTCTCTCTTTCTGGTTTGGAAATATTATACAGTCTGCTGCTTGGAAGAGGAGCACCGGGTAAAAGTTCTATGGCACAATCGTAGGGTCTATGTGGAGGTAGGGACGTCGCACTGACCTTACTGAAAACGGGGGCTAAGTCGTGATACTCAGAGGGAACTGAAGAAAGGTCAGGAGAGTCCATCTCCCCCCCACCTCTAGGAGGCCCCGCCATCGGGGCAGCAGAACGAAGGCATGTTTCGTGGCACGTAGTAGACCATGATTCCAGGAGACATTTGGTCCAATTTATGTGAGGGTTATGCTTCTCCAACCACTCGAATCCGAGGACCAAGGGGGAACATGCAGAAGGAAACACAAAAAAGGTGATAGTTTCTCGGTGGTTACCTGACAGAAGTAGCTCGAGGGGCTGGGTTTGGTGGGTAACACGATGGAGTCTCTTTCCGTCTATGGCAGACACACTGAGAGGCTGAGACAGGGGAATGGTTTTAATCTGAAGTTGCTGGACGAGCTCAGAGTCGATTAGATTGCGCTCACAGCCTGAGTCGATGAAGGCGGAGAAAGAGAGACTCTGGTTATTACAGAACAAGGTAGCTGGCAGCAAAAGTCGAGGAGATTTACTTGAATTTATATGGCCCGCCAGACTCCTCATATCCTCTGGCGGGCCCCGGCTTTTGATTTAGCCGGGCAGGAGGCGATAAAGTGACCACTCTCACCACAGTATATGCAAAGTTTTCCAAGAAAACGCCTTTGTCTCTCCTCAGAAGAAAGCCTAGTGTGTCCCACCTGCATAGGCTCATTATCCCTTTCGCCTGAATGAGAGGCCTGAACAGGCAACGATAGAGTCTGTGGCTTAGATCTCTGTGTGGACATCTGCTCTGTAGAGGGAGAGAGAACAGCCATGTTAAGAGTGGCAGAGGAAAAATTACTTTGCTTCTTGGAGGTGTTTCTGGCTCGAATTCTGTTATCTAATCTGATGGCGAGACGAATAAAATCGTCAAGGGAAGCTGGTTCATCGAGGGTAGCAAGTTCATCCTTGATTTGTTCATTTAAAGCCATGAAAAATGCTCCCTTTAGAGCGCTCTGGTTCCATCCGGAAGCTGCCGCTTTAACCCGGAAGTTGATTGAGAAATCAGCCACAGAAGAATTTCCTTGTTTAAGGTTGAAAAGAGCTCTGGAATCGATCGTTTGGTCCGTCTCCTGGTTAAATACCTGGGAAAATTCAGCAATAAAGTCAGAAAAACGGCAATTAACACCGTCGTCGATGGCAAATCTTGCCTGAGCCCAATCTAAAGCTCTTCCTGTTAACTGAGAGAGGATGAACGATATCTTCTTGTGGTCTGAAGAAAAACAACTAGGAGAGTTCAGAAAAATCAGTCGGCACTGGAATAAAAAACCCCTACAATCTTTCATGTTACCAGAGAATTTTTCTGGGAGACTAGGACGGAACTCTGATGACGTCACAGGTTGTGACCTCGGGGGAGGAACTGGACCCGGAAATGGTTGCTGTGCTGATGTAGCATTAGCGCCATTGAAGTAGTTAACGTAGCCTTGAATAGCTTGGTTCTGTCTTTCAATATGTGCATTCAACTCACGTAAGGCCAGGCTGAATCCTTGGATTTGAGCAGCCTGTTCGTCTAGCCGACGGAGAAGGTGATCTGCTGGGCCTTGAGTTTGGCCGCAGTGTTCTGTCATGATCGGTTCTCTAAGAGAGACCCAAAGATGCAGAACACCACTGACGGACACAGGATGAAAAGTTTAACATGTTTATTTGCACAAGCACGTAATATGCAGATGACTGGTTTGGGCCTGGAATCTGGTTTCACCGGAGTCTGCGTGAGAGACAACACAGTTAAGGACTGTTGACGGGGTTTGGTTTCCAATGGTGCTCAGATAGTACCTTGAGGGTTCTTTAGGTTCTCCTTGGGAGAGTCACTGTTGGTTCTGGAGAAGGATGTGTTAGCAGAGTCCGTTAGCTGCTTCAGCGTCTCACGTCTTATTAGGACAGACCTTGGCTTGGGTTTCCTAGCTCTTGCCCAGAGCTGCTTAGAGGTTGACTGAGAATCTTCAGGGTTTGGCTCGGAGGGTCGGCTCGGCAGGTTAGCTCTTCCAGAGCTTTCACGGAGGAAGCGCGAGTCACCTAGAGGCACAGAGACAAACGTTAGAATCCGACTCGGGATTAAGGACATGGAAAAATCACTGAGATCAAGGCTTTAGCGCTGACCAACTGGAACAACACTGCGGCGTTGAGGTAAGGTCTGAAGGCAGCTTATGTAGTGGATCCTCTGATGGTCTTGATGAGCTGCACCTGTGCAGGAGGCTCCCTCAGAGGATCCACGGCGGACTCTGCTGGAGAAAAGTGGTATTTTCTCCAGCTCCCAACAGTTGTGTTATCATACTGGTTTTCACTGGTTCCCGACACATTTTCCAGATGACTGTGGTTTGTTTTTTGTCCGACTTGCCATGACCGAAATACTGCCAAACTGCCGAACTGCAAAAACCGTTCTTTGAAACAATTTCCTCCGCCTCTCCTTGCTGCGACATCTTCATGTGCTCTGTGTTGTGGTTTGAGAGGACGGCTTTTTGTGACGACGTGCCTGGGTCCGCGATTGTGATTGGTTGGGAGGAAGCAGTGACTAGCATAAACCTACATGCTAGGCTACAATGAGAAGGAAGGAAAACTGCGTTTCTATTTTATCGAACTTTTATCGACCCTCTTTTTTTCTATTGCGCCACACGTCTATCGATCGATATATATCGTTATTGAATTATCGCCCAGCCCTAGTTTAACATTACAACTGTAGAAGGTTAGTTTATTCTCAGCAGAAGAAAAAGAAAAAAAAGCAACCCACACATTTAATATAATGCACCTACTAATTTAGCATTGGTAGTTTAGTTAAAATGCAATTTTTTTTTTTTTACAAATATGATGATCCCATATCACCAGGGTATTTTTACTTACAGTATTGTCAGCATTTTAGAAAAGGTGCATCAGCAATAAAGTAAGACATTTTTTTTGGTTGTTTGTCTTTTTCATCCTGGCATTATTGTATACATCATTACACTGAGGATTTGTTCAGAATTCATGTAGCAGTAGTTGATTCTGAAAAAGTTTAACATATATCTTTATATCAGGTACGCTTATCAAAAGTATCGGTACTCAAAAAAGTATCGATACTGAAACTTTGCATCCGGATACAATACTCGTATTTAAAAGTATCAATACAGTGCCACCACCAGTGGCACCTAAGCAGTTATTCATCTAAAGTGCAGAATAAAGGACAATGTACTTTCAGAACACTTTATGATTGAATAATTCTGTGCACATTTCAGTTTCAGACTTTTTTTTTGTAAGAGGTGCAGCTGCTGAGAATTATTTTCGTTTCTTAACCGGTTTGGCTAGTGTCATTGTTATGTGTGCAAACCATAGCCAAGGAAGGAACACTTAATTTTAATTTTATAAGTTTTTTTATCAAGCTTGGTTAATATTGTGCACAGCATACAACCTCAAAATATTGTTCTTATTGTTTATTGTATTTATTTATTGTATTTTATTTATTAATGAAAATATTTCTGTAGAATTTTGGAGTCTTTGTTTTTATCCTTGTGGTATCGAAAATGGTATCGAGTATCGAATATTTTTCTTAGTATCAGTATCGAGTTGAAAAGTTTAGTATCGTGACAACCCTAATATCAGGCCACTTCAGCTTCAAGTCTTTAAACAGGAAGTTGTACAAAAGGCCTATTTTATTTTATCATTTTATCTACAAAAAAGTTGAAAATGCTCTGGTGTTATAATATTACCGTTTTCATCATTTTTATATTTTTAGCCTCTTTGTTGAATTTAACAGAACACATGCCCTTATACCTTTTTGGCACTTGATGATCAGATAAATTGGTATGATGGGCCGGATTTGGCCACAGGCCTTGAGTTGGACAAATATGACTTAGAAATACCACCCTCGTCATAATTAGCCATGATAGAGGTTTTATCAGAACCATGAGCTCACTGTAAGAAAACTTCTGTCTCTTGTTGTTTGTATTTTTTTTAGCTGCTGTTTTTCTTTTTGTTTTCAGAAATTATTTTTTAGATTGTGAGAATAAAGTATTTTCCAGATAGTGACCTGTTACAAAAGTAAGCATGCTCCAGTTCCTCACATCTGCTGGACTTGATAGGAGTGCATCAGTTTGTCATTAAAACTCTCTGCTCTGCAAATCAAGAGCCAAAACTGAACAGATAGAGGCCAAAAATGTATCAAATAATTCACATTTTTAAATAATGTCATTAAAGTACTTTCTATTATTCAAATGGACTTTATTTAGTGGATGGTTATTTTTGTTCTTTAACATGAGTACTGATTTTATCAACTTGAGCATCCAGCTGTAACTTTACCCAGCTACGGTTGTTGTAACAGCTCGCCGCCTCCCAGAAACGGGGTTTTTACTGTCACGTTAACAAAACAGGAAGTGGTGTGATTGTTGTCTCAGCAAAAATTGAGAGGATGAAAGGGATTTCTGTCCAGAACACAAACCAGCTGGCAGGAAACGGCACTTTTATCATTCTTTTAACTTTGATTTCCTTTCAGCGGAAGTGCCCTCACTCCAATGTCACTGTCTCCTGCTGCCTCCCAGATCCAGCGTCATTCTCAAGACTATACCTCCAAAATCTGTGGCATGCAAACATAATAGGTGGCATCCAGGGGAGACTCACATCGAAAAACATTACAATCATGTAGGGCCTGTCTCTAGGGTTATGGGGACCATGGGGGGTGAAATGTGAAGAATTCCTTCCTGACAAATGCTGAAGTTTGATTGTGTTGGGGAAAGGTAGGCTTTTTTGGGAGGATTAAACTAACCAAACAGAAGGAAACATATGCAACACAGGACACGTTTTGGGAGGGAGCAAATAAGTAAATGCATAAATTTACCACCGTATTTTCTGGACTATAAGCCGCTAATTTCCCCTCCATGCTTTAAACCATGTGGCTTATAAGTAGTGTTGCACCGATACCGATACCAGTGTCGGTGGTATCGGTATCGGTATTGGTATCGGTTTCAGGGGAAGTGCCCTCACTCCAATATCACTGTCTCCTGCTGCCTCCCAGATCCAGCGTCATTCTCAAGACTATACCTCCAAAATCTTTGGCATGCAAACATAATAGCCGGCATCCAGGGGAGGCATAAGGATTTTTTCCCTTTTTCCCCCCATTTTCCCCCCATGCAGCTTATAAGTAGTGTTGCACCAAAACCAAAACCAGTAATTACCAGAAATTATTTGATCCATCACTAAAATGGTGGTATCGGCATCGGTGAGTACTGACAAAAAGGGCACCGATACCATTTTGAGAACCAAAAGTTTATTGAAATATTGTCACCTATTCCAGGTAGGCAATAAAAAGTTTTACTGGATTGACTCTGAATTCGTGTTTTTCCTGCTTCACAAAGGTAGAGAGAAGCTTGACAAAGCAATGATGGCAATTATTTTACATCCAAGTAGTATGCAGTTATTCATACACACACACAAACAGATGATATTGGTATGGTATCAGTATCGGTACTTGGTAAGAGTAGGTTAAACAGGTATGCATTACAAAAAAGCTAATAGAAAAAATGTCTCTTTCTAGAGGAAATATCTAAAGCTACTTTGAGGTGAAGCAAAATCAGCATAAGGCTTGCTATCAAAGAGAGAGTTAACCAGACAGCCAATACATACAGCTGCATGTTTCCAGTACAAGAATTGACAAATCTGAAACTAGTTACAACCAGAGGAAAATGTATACAATTTTCAAAGATATATATTGTTTGCAGCACGGCATGGAATATTTTTAATATTTTCAGCAATATAGGGGGGCAGCTTTCCAGTGAAATGACTGACTAATGTCAAGCAGAGCAGTTCTGAATAGTAGATGCTACTCATTACTGCAGAAGCTCTCATCCTTCCCTACCTTCCGAAATTGCAATAAATTTTGCTACAGGCACTTCATTTATGTTTATTTAATATCTCTGATAGAATCACAGAGCAACACTACGAGGATATCTTCCTATGAGGAAATTATTTGACAATAACGATTATTTAAATATTTGTACCCTTAAAGATTAGACAAGCTACAGTGGATCAGTAGGAGGTTATGTAATCGAACTTTTAATTGCAAACAATTCAGTTTAAAATGAGGATGGTGTATTATCATAATATTTTGTCATTATCATGGAAAATATCTTATCATGATAAGAATTCTGATTAATCATAGCAATAACTGATCATGTTTAATCAACCTGCAAGATTGGTACTTTGGCTTGGATTGTTAAATCGTTTGAATGCATGATTCTGTACAGCCTTTATGTATTGGTAATTCACTGGTATAATGAGGCTTTTTTAAAGTGGTAAGTATTTGTGTTTTCTGGGCTCTGATGAATTGTCAAAAAGATAATAATTACCTTCCCTAATTTTATTATTACAAGAGTAAATGGCACAAATTATGATTATAAACGTTTTTATCCAATTCACTCCTTCGTACTTTCAATCCACACATACCTTGAATTCTTGGCTTCCAGTAGTTGGTCCTATAGATGTCTCCATGTAGTTCATGTAACACTGGTATTTTACACATTTAAATGCGTGACACATTATCCTCTCTACACTACCTCTCTAAGTCCCTGCAAATTATCCCAGCATGACTTAGAGCCATTTCAAAACAGTCATCAAAGCTTTGTTAGAGGCAAACACTGGCAAACAAATACGTTTTGTGAGAACACCAGCCACTAGGGTTTGTTATTGTGGGCTGTAATGGCAAGTCATTAAGTTTATCACCAGGACTGAAGGAAAAGCACACATGTGGGTAACTCAGCTGTTATCCCAAGTGTGATTTGCATCTGGTGAGAAGAGGCCCTCAGGAATCTCAGCATCTTTACACTGGTATGGGAGATCAGTGACCATTTGCTTCAAAGGACAGACTGCTGCTACACCACAAGGTGTAAACTTCAGCAGGATGTATCAACAGAACTGGTATAGCATATGGCCACAGAAGCAAGAAGCACAGGCAACATCCACACAAAGCTTAGGTCTAAAGATAAAACCTTCTGTAGCATACAAACCTGTAATAGGCATTGTAAAACTTATGCCACGCCAAAGGATGGCGTCATAGTGCTGCCACAAAGGGAAAGATGGTAGAAACAGGAGGGGAACAGAACTGGGTCTACCTGGACTGGGTCCTTCGAGGTCTGAGAAAATAAGGAGACCTGAAGAGTTTGGCTATGGATTCAAACAGGTCCAGTCTTCTCCAGCTCAATGCATATCGACCTTCTCACTGTTGTTCTATATGTTAATTACATTTTCGAGGAGCTTCATCAGCAGTACTGTCATTGCGAATATCAGATTTTATAGTCCCCACACTGCACAGATATTGGAATTTGGCTCTTAAATGGGCTCAATAAACCCAACATTATCCATCACATATCTGAATCAATTACCATATAAAACAGCTATTTTCATTAATTTCAGATGGAACTATACACATTTGTATTATATTAAACTGCACTTACAATACTGACCACTGTTCAGCGCCATTTACCTTTTTACTTTGAGTACTAAGCAGCCGGCTTGCTTGGACTCGCAATGAATCATGGGATACCCAAGGCTACGTAGGATAAACCGGAACTATCCTTTAAAAAGGGCAAAAAGAAGACTCAGTTTGTCGGCCGCAAAACTTGGAGTCTTGCAATCCAAACAGGCCTTAGCGCCATGCTATGATGTACTCGGCTGACAAATCTGGCCTTCCGAGGGCGCAGCCGCTGAGTTCAAACTCAGCTATTGAATGCAGAAGGAAAAAGGGTTTGTTTTGGCCGAAGATGGAGGCGCAACAAGTGGTACGAGTGGGATCCAGAAAAAATTCAATAGCTTCTAAAACATAGATGCTAAAACAGAACTGCAACACAGAGGTCTGCTAATGTTTTTCTATCAGCCCTGTTAGGTTCAACTCATGCACTCTGGGAGCTCGTTTGAAATGTAAACAGTTTCAGGGCTGCTTGGTCGTAATCTGAGCCATGATGAACAAAGAATCATTCGGTAAATAAGCTTGTCTGCAAGTTGAATTCTAACAACATTTTTGAATTCTCAAACAAGCGAGAAACCATCCTGTACCGCTTCAGCTTAAGTCAATTGAGTCCAACCCAAAACAGGTCGACCAATCACGTTTCTGTATTATGGTTTAGGTTAAGACAAAAAGCAAGAGTGGCCAAGCCCACAGCCACAGCAAAATAAAGATGGCAGCGCAAGAGGAAATAGCTACTGATATCAAATCTGTCTTGTCAGAATTCACAATTTCATCTTTTAAAGATGCAGCAAGAGGGTAAAAATGTAAGTGGTAGTGGTTTTTCATAGTACCTGCTGCTATTTGATTTGTTAACCTGATTGAGTAAAAACAAAATTTTGTAGCACCAGGTGTCGCTTCAATCTATGACTGAAAAGTTTTGTTGAACAGGCCTCCTTTTTCTGACTATATGTTTAAAACATAGTAATCCTATTCAAATTCAATAAAATGTCTGTTTCCTGTTCCTATGTGGTATGTTCACAACATGAAATAAGTGGGGCTTTGTTCAGAATTTAGAACTAAGCCATTTCTTTCTTTCTTTTCTTGAAATAGGCGATACTCTGGAATTTTACAGTGTCAGTAATGTGAATCAGCTGCCTAAATAGCTACACTATGTCCTGGAAATCTAAACATGCTTCCTTTTAGAATGGAGATCACAGGATTTTGGACACTTTTGAACTGAGTAGGGCAAAAAAAACAAAACCCAAACAACTTTAATTTTAGAGTTTCTGTTAAAACGTTTTTAAAAATGTATAATTTAAACAAAACTTTAAATACAATAAAACAATATAGTGAAAGAAATGCATTGTTTGAATTGTCAGTTGTAATTCCTGTGATGCCACAGGAATTTCCTCTCTTCTTTTGAAAGAAATGCATAAATAATATATATGCTTTTTTACTCAGGATTGGGATGAAAGTCTGAATATTTGAGGCAGAGCAGGAATATTACTCAGGAGCCCTCTCTCTCTTAAAGACATATAAAAACATGAACCCACCCCCACATATCCACAAGAATCCTCACTATGGTGAATACATTTTCTGAAGTAATCGGCCAAAAGGGAGATGTAACAAACAGCGATACGATCACTTAAATCAGGGCCGATTCCCTCAGTATCCAGCTGCTGAGGGAATCAGGCCTCTAAACAAAAAACAGATCATAAGTTGAAGAGGAAGACATCTTGAACTACTGCCAAAGCATAGCCGTGAGAGGCATTCTGCTCATAACTACAGGACCGACCTCATTTTCCGAATAAAAGCCAGTTTACATAACACCTCTGTCCCCATGACAGGGAGCACGGGGCAGCTGCTGCCAGGCCTGTGGCTTTCACTCAGCTACAAGAGCCTTGAACAAACTTTCCTTCCAGTTAACAAACACCTTCCCTATGTGATTTCAATGTTTATATTTGATAAATAAGAAATATGAGTCCAAACAGATAAAAATAATCAATTATTGATTATTTTGCTAAACTGTGTAATTACAGTCCTAGATTAGGGTGGTAGAAGTTAAGGACTACATAATGCAGCAAGAGAGTTTGCCCCTTACAAAAACCTTCTAGCTAAGCTTATGTGTCTCAGATCATAAAACTCATCTTATTATCAGACTAAAATAATCTATCAATGCAAAATCCTGTTTTTGAAATATATTTCTTATCTATTTCAAAGATTAGGGCAAGTACTTATCTTTGTAAAGAAAATAAAGGCTCTAACACATTTTTATACCATCCTTGAAGACAGTCGCTGCCATCAAGCATTTGCAATAAACGACAAGACATTGCTCTTCAGGAATTTTAGCCCGCCTTTAATGAACACGAACAGCCCGTCCTATAGATCATGGGACAGTATCCCAATTAAATTGAAGTCAAGACTTTAAGTAGGAAACCCTAAGGCCTTGATTTAGTGAGTTTTGTAATACCTTTGCTTAACATCATTATACTGCTGCAAAGCCTAAAGTGCTTAAATAGACAGCCAGAAACTTATAGGTGGATGTTTTCTTTTCGAATTTTCTGGAAGAGCTCAGAATTCCTTGTTCCATTAATTACATCAAGTCGTTAAAGTCAAAAAAGTGTAAAACCGTCCCAGACCATTACACTACCACCCCCATGTTTTACCCTGTTCAAAAAGTTTCACTTTGACTCTTCAGTTTACTCATTATTTCCAAAAAAATTGTCACAGTCTTTAAAATATTTTCTGTCATCCAAACTGAAGGGTAGTTGGAAGTGCTTTAGATGTTGTGGGATCTATTGTGATACTGAGGAGTTGTCAGCACACCCTATGAGTCATTTTTGGTAGGTGGGCAACTCCTGGGAAAGCTCACCACTGTTCCCCTCTTTCTCCATTTGTGTATATTGGCTCTCACTGTTGTTTGCTGGAGTCCCAAATCCTTAGCGATGGCTTTCTAACTGTTTCCAGACTGTTTTGCTTTTTGAGACCTTTTTTGTTGTCTGTGTAGTCAGGAAAAATCTTTTCAAGTCATTCCTTGAGTATACATATCAAACAATAGTTAGACCTCCCTGTGGCTTGTAACTAAAGTACCAATTATATATTCACATAGGGCTGCGTTGGTTTAAACAGCTTCTTCTTCTGTGAAAATTTAAATAATTATTTGTAAATTTTCGTCTTTAATCAAGATATCCTTGTCTGGTTTAAACGTGTGTGTGATTATCTAAAACATCTGAGTGAGGCGAAAAAGGAAAAATCAAATCAAGGAACAGATCTGTAAAAAGGTAAAACAACTCTTTCACCTCATTTTTATGTCATCGGTCTGGGATTATTCATGTGGTACGAGGTACTAAACTTAACTGCACTATGTTGCCTGAGGGTTTCTGTTCTCAAAGCATCTCCTGACAATCTCCTGACAAGTCAAACAATCACGAACATAGTTAAGATTTAAAAAAAAGAAAAATACTTATCGGTGGTTGCTTACTTTGATTATTTAACATGCTTCAGAAAGGAAGTGTGACAGAGTGTTAGCTGCTGCAAAGTTAATGTTCCCACAGATGAGATATGGCTCTCTTTGATCGCTGATTACAGCTAACATATCACTTTAAAAGTAGCCGCATTGTGTACCAGATTTAAGCATTACTATCAGTAATAAAAACAGAAATGCATTCAGTTAAAGTGTAAAAGATGTTTGTGGAGGTTTATTTGATGTAGAAAAATGAACCTAAATAATAGGAATGGGACTGAACTGTGGAGACTTTGGTCGTTTTTGACTTACAGTTGATGGTTTAATGACCAGCTGAAATACTAACCAGAGGATGGCTGGCCTGACCAACCCAGATGAAATCCTAAATCAACTACAAAGCTTGTTGTGCAGTATGGTGACAAGTCATAAAGTTATATTTTTTTCAGTATTGTTCACACAAAGACATAATAATTCATCCTCAACTCACTAAAAGTTAATATTTTTATTTGCTGGGTCCCATTTGGTCTGAATGCTTTAAATATGCCAATGTTTCTCCTACATAACTGAGCTCTTTATTTAGTGCATTACTAAAATGTTTAAAAACTTAAACTTGAAAATAGCTGTAGATTTTGTAGTTATTGTTTCTGTGATGACTTTTTATTTTTATTTTGGGGGTCTCTCTCTGATATAATATATATGGTTTTAAAAAGTTTTTTCAATGACTGTATAATGAGACACGGTTCTTGTATCTTCAGTCCACCTCTGATTGATCGATCCAGCCCCTCTAATCAACTCCTGCTCAGGAAGCACATGCTGCCAAAAGCTTAGCTGGGTTCCTGACAAACAGACAAATAAATAAAACCAGTTACGCCATCAAAGGACACAGCCCAAACGAGCTCAATATCCTGTCTCATTTGTGGTTCAATTAATATTTTTGTCAGTACTACAGTCTTTGCTCCATGTATTTAAACTTTGTGTGATGCAGGGCTGTCAACTGCCACCCATTGGGCGTGAGACTCCCGCATATCAGTGTCTTCACACGCTCTCACTCCATATCTCCAATTTCTCATGCAAAAAAATGACAGACATTAAAACTCAACTCCTCTCCACTTATTTGTATATGCTGATAAAAATCCAGACCGCATTTTCAACACAACCTTAGTGCTTACACAGGAAGACATGCCAAGTGTATACCCAGTCTGTATTTTTGCACCAGCCCACCTATTCACTGTGGTGACAGCAGCGGAGCTGGACCTGAGCCAGATATTGAAAAAAGACTGGGATTTCTGAGCATTTATTAAGAGGCATGCCATTTAAATTTCATCTTATCTTATCTGGACTAAGATCATTCACTTTTTAAATTAATGAAGATTTGAAGCAAAGCACTTGAGTAAATATGATTAAAATATAAAGCAGGTAGCTTAACTTATCAATGTGGAGACTTGGTGTAGGATCACATCAAGTTGACATCATATTATTTGTTTTTTCAACATCTAGTGATGTAAGCTTTTTAGTAAGCTTTAATCCTTGTTTGCACTAGTTTAACCACCTGATTTAGTCCAAGTTTTAGTCCATGTTGTGCTCACAAGTAAAATAATTATTGCTCAGTCTAATTGAATAATCTCCATTTGATTTTAGGATTAATTAAACCAACACAAATCTCTAAAGCTTTCAGGTTTGCCTCACAAACCCAAAGGAGATCCACAAAAGAAAGGAAAATTGTATTTTATTTTCAAAAGATCAGCCACCACAGGGATGTTCTTATTTTATTATTACTTATCTTATTCCTTTATCCTTATTTTGGTCCATTAAATGTGTTTCAAAAACCAAAATGAAACATCCACAGAAATGCTGTCTTGTGTCATGATGAGTTTTTATAGAATCTATAGCCTCTTAGAAGGTCTAAATTGTCAATTGTAAAAAAATCTAATAAAATAATGAAATTAGATTTTTAATCCTTAGCCTATTACCAAATATTTATACACAGTGTAGTTTGCAAGGGATTTGATTGCACTGGTCCCTGTATTAGTGCCGGTAATCCAGTAATAACTCATTTGTTTCCCATTGTTTATTTTACTTGAGCTGCATAGAATTATTAATAAACACACTTGTGAAATTCTTAGTTTACAGTAGATGCAAGTATTTTTGTAGGGCCCATACTTTTACTTAAATTCTCTGAAAATCACCAGAATATAGAAAGTAATGCATATTGTGTGAAAATGTTCCACATAACTACGGATCACTTAGTGTTATTCAGTAACATTTACTGTGCTATAAAAATTCCACATTTTTCCACTTAGTTTCAGTTAAATCCTCTAAAAACCCACAACCTCTAGTTGCACCTATCCTTAGAGCCTTTCAGTCTAACTGTGACAAGGGCTGCCTCTGCAAACTATTTAAAAATCTCACTCCAAGGTTTGGTGAAAAGTTGGCAGCCCTGCTGATGATAATGCTAGATCTTTGTTTATTTAAAATTAAGAACCAGCAAAATATCCAATAAACTGGAACAGAGGAAGAAACGTTCCAGTTTTAGTGCCCATCAGCTGTTTGTGCTGAGATTTCCCCATGACTTGTGCTGAGAGATGAGGCTATGAGAACCACCCACCTGCAGTGATCCAGTTCTGTTTGTGAGGGTTCTTTGGTTTAACCAAAGGTAGTTTTATGATTTCATTCTCACATTTATTATTCTCCCAAGAGTAAATTACAGAATAAGTCATAATCAGAAACCAAAGACCTTTCCTTGAACTAATGGACTAATAAACCTTGATGAATCCTCAATCAGCTTTAACTATTTCATGATTTAATTCAATAATTATGACACTTCCCCTTTTAATTTGTAGAACTCACTATAGAATAAGCATTGAAGGGATTAAGGCACATACTTTGTTCAAATTTGCTCACTCTGGTTGCATAAAAAATGTTTTCCTAATATTTCACTAATTTCCTAAAATTTCACTAATATGGCATATTATAATTTATTTCTGTGTTTACACTTAGCTTTTGCCCTATTTGTTAGTAAATTTAAGCCCTTTGTGCATTTACCATAAGACTACATGACTTGAAGTATGATGCTGCATGTCAGCACAAAGAGTAAACAAGGAAGTCATGAAGCAAAGTAAATCAGGATCTCGGAGGCGCAAAAAGAAAAAAGTCAAAGATCAAGTGAACAGTTGCAAATGGATAGTGGATGCCAAGATGAATCAGACGCTACAATATAATATGAACAGTTAAGTTCACTAAAGCAAAAGCTAAAGCTACAAAAAAAGCTTCAGACTTTGCTGCCAGTTGGATGGATGTCTGATTAACTTACCTTACCTGTACTGAATATAGTAAGAGCAATGCTATTCTGAGCCTGGTACGGTGGGTATATTGACTCAAAATCTTATATGGTATACAATAATTTCTATTGTGAAAACTCCCAAATTGGTCATATAAACTGTTGGGAGATGGCGACACCGTACAGCAATTTTTGTCTGCTGTTAACACCTGGAGCAGAAATTATTTTCAGGGTCATAAAAGACTAAGTAAACACTATTAGAAAGACATCAGTTAATTTTAACATTAGTACACAATTTTTTTCTTAATTTTTTTAATTGGCTTAGTACATGACTACACCTTGTTAATATCCTTGTTCTTTATATCTATTATTTCATGTATTTCTTGGTAAATAATTTAACCAATTAGTCTATTTATCTTATTTTGATCAATAATAAGTGTCATTTTTGATTAATCATAAGTCCATGCTGTCTTATCTTAAAATTCTTGACAAGTTTAATTAGTATGTTATTAGTCCTAAATAAATCTTAATTTAAAGTTATACAAAAAAAGCTTTTAGATGCTTTTTTTTTCTATTTGTTGTAAAGATCACTCGTTTTGAAAGTATGAATTCATCTTCATACACTTCATACATATTGAAACTAATTTATTTATGTAGAGTTACAAATGCATACTAAAAGAAGACTACACCTCCTTTGTTGCGTAACATCATAATTTCACTAAGTGTCAAATGTGAACATTTATTTAAAGGGAAAACAAAGGTAAATGTCAAAAGTTGCATGATATAAAGTCTGAAATTCCCATTAGAGTTTTTATTAGATTATCTAATCCCCACACTAAGCTCTGGGCTGTCCAATACATTTTCTATCAGGTCAGGTCTTTTACAGATCTCCTGAGACCAGTCATCATCTGTCACAAAACAAGTCAAAGCATTTTAATCTCACACGTGCTTCTCATTAATATTTCATACAAAGGAAATTTATGGGCTTGGGCTCAACTGCATGTTAGCCAGAGAAAGTGAGAGAAGACAAAGGGGAAGAGGAAAAAAAGAACTGAGCAAAGTTAAACCAAAATTACTTGACTCCAATCCGCTCTTAAAAAAAAAAAAAAAAAAAAAAGCGTATCCATGCAAACATTGTGCACTTCCATGGAAAAGTGCCATGTTTTCCCCTTCCTGAAATTAGATCGCCCTGAGGATGAAGCTTTCCTGTATTACCCAGTGACAACCAAGCAGTTACATGATCCAGTCTCTGCTCAAATGCACTCAAACTTAAACAAAATATTACTCTTCTTCTTCTAAAGTTTATGTGCATATTTTATCTCTATACTAAGTACTCAAATATCTACAGCACTTCCTCCATATAAAACTAGAATGAACAAAAGGACTCAAACTAGCAGCTAACTAAAAGTTTATTCACTTAACTTAGAATATTGTTGAAGGATACTATTTTAGAATTTATGGGCATATCTTATGTTTTCTTGTAAAAAAAAAAAAAAAAATATGTTGGTATTTTGTACCCCAGGACAGGAGAGTAAGTAGGGTTGGATAATATTAGAAACAAACATGCAACATTGTTGGTGAATATCAAAGTGACAATATAACTTCTGGAAAATATAAAAATATTTAACCTTACTGTGTTTATGTTGGTAAGCTTTAGGTTTGTTGAAATCACAAACACACAGGGTGGGTTTCATGGAGTTTATAGAGGTTTATATGGAGTTTATATTTTCCTTATACTCCAGGCAGTTATTGCAATATTATTATTAATGATGATTATTTACAATAACAATATACTGTGCAACCTAAACAATGAATGGCTAAAGAAGCCATAGTTGATTAAAAGTCTTGGTATTGTGCTCAAAAGAATGATGTAAGGTGTGTCTTCCAAAAATGGCATTAATTTTCTGAAAGATTTACAGATTATAAAAGTACAAAGACGAATTATAGCATTCACTCAGTAATTTGCGCAACAAGGTATTGCATCTAATCAATCAACCTTTTTTATAACTCTTTTATTAAACTTTTGTTGCAAAGTGCTAAAAACAACAGACTGCCGAAATAACATCATATAAGCATCATGTAAATATTCGAAATAGATTAAAAATGCAACCTTTTATGAAGAAGTCTCCCTCATCCAGCAAAAATTAGCATGGAGAAAAATGGACTAAAGCTCCTTTTCCTGTAATATGTGAATATATTGTGTAGCTTAAGCAGCAGACGTGGCTCATTTTTTTAGTTTACATGTTGTATATTTTTTTAGTACTTCGAAATATGTGCACCCTGCAAAGCCAAACACTATTGAAACAAAAACAGATTTGCCATCGGTTGAAATACGTTTCAGCTAGTAGCAAAAAGCAAAGCTGAATCCTAAACCTTAAGATTCTTCAGGTATTGTGGAAATACCTTTTAGACTGGGAGCTGAAGAAAATCATTTTGTAAGAGTTATACAACATATAGTAAAAGGCAAAGTCTGCACAAAGTTAAAAGGGCAAAGAAAGTAACAATAATGATTCTCTTAAGCTGCATTAAAGATAAGACGGACCCCTCAGTATGTCTATGACTCTTGATTCTTAACCGTACAAACAATTTGAGGCAGACAAAAAAATTATACCCTGAAATATGAAAATGTTGCAATATATCATACATTTTTAGTCTGTGTAAGTGTTCAGCTCTTAAGATGCAAACAAGTTTACATAGAGAAGCAGACACACATGACTGGAGGGGACAGAGGCCACCCTGTTCAACAAGTAGGTCAGCCCAGGTCCAGCAAGAGACGGAGAAAAGGCAGGAGCTGAGTGAAGCAAGATCATTGACCCACGTCACTTTATTCATATAAGCAAACCAGTTGGACTTTTTACCATTTGGGTCAAGTAAAACTTTGCCAACTTTGATTTATTTTATTCTAATTCTGAATAGTTGGAGAAAATTATTGTATTTTATGAATAGGGAACTGAAGAATATGAACTACATCTGTATTCTGAACCCTTTTCTTTCACAACCCTAAAAAGAAAGCAGTAAAACTAATGTCACCTAATTAGTAAACACTATCCACCTGTGTATATCTAACTCACTACAAATCCAGCTGTTCCTTCATAGTCTCTGTGGGCTGTTCAAGAACAGTACAGGAAAAATGAAATCAGGAAGACCAAGGAAAACAAGGTCAGAGAAAGGTGAGAGATTAATCCCTGCTTGCAGTTGACCACAAGCAAAGGTAACATAGGAAAAAGGTGGTAAGAGGTGCTCTGCTCAGATGAGACAATATTATACATTTTTGCTTATATACAAAACAATCTGTGTGGAGGTAGGCTAACATGGAAAATAACCGATTTCACTACCCGATCTGATAAATACCATCGGGTCATCTGTGCATGTGCAAGCAGATATTCATCCAGATCGCCATAATAATGTAATTACAGTACTGGAAGTACCGTATTTTCTGGACTAAAGAGAGCACCTCACTATAAGCTGAACCCACTAAATGTTTTTGAAAAAACTGAAAATGTACATATATAAGCTGCACCTGGCTATAAGCCACTGATAACTTCTGAGCTGTCTCCCACCAAACCTGTAGGGGGACATATAGTCCCTGGTGTAGGGAAAAAAAAGAATGCTAGCCTCTGTTAACTTGTTGGCTTGCAAAAGTAAGAGCTCCTTACTGAAAGATTAAGCTTTGTCAGCTCTTTATTTCAGATATGCAGGAGTTGAGCCCAGTCTCTCCATTGGTTTGGCAGCTTTAATGAGGCAAATAAATGTCAAGATGTTTGAATTTGGGATATTTGTTCCCAGTCTTGCCTGCTGCTAACATGTTCTTGTGCTAAATGAAAATGATACCCCTTAATTTTTCCAACTTTGACTTCCCCCTCTGGTGGTTAGGAAAAATCATAAGAAAAGCTGCATCTTCTTATAAACTGCATGGTTCAAAGCATGGGGGGAAGTAACGGCTTATAATCCAGAAAATATGGTACTTCTTTCTGTCCTGAAATCTTCAAATAATCTTAAATGATATCACATAAAATTCATTAAAATCTTTACTGAGAGAAGTGAATGTGTTTTACATTGTCTCTGTAAAATTGCTTGTCTGATTAATCACAGGGCATGCTCAGCGCACTATGATGACACAATTTTTAACTGTATTTTAGTTGTTTCTTTATTTGGATTAAACACTATACACTATAAAAGTAAACCAAAATACAAAACATAAGACTCTTCAAATTATCTACAAATCCCAAATCCCCCAAAAAATTAGCTAGCAGAAGTAGGGTAGGATCCTATTTACAGACACAAAAAACGGCTGTTATTAACCTTTTACACATTTTACTTCAAAAAAGTTTTTCAGTCATTTTAGATCAAGTGCATTCAGTGGGGACCCGGTTGTATTACTGGTTGCGTATGTTCAAATGAGTTGCTGGGACAGATCGTGCTACCGGTAGAGATCGGGTAACAACAACCCTGAGCAATCCATTCCCAAAGTGAAACAATGCGATGAGTCTGTCACGTTGAAGGGGAAACTCTTCTTGAGCAGGGAAGCTTTACAGAGAATAGGAACATGCATGGAGTTAAACGCAAAAAACTAAAAAATAAACCATTAAGATATTGTATAAGCATTGAGACTAGGCTAGAAGCTCACCCTATCTCATAACGAGTAGTAGTAGTAGTAGTAAACAAGTTCAGTCTCAGCTGCTGAAACCCAGCATTTCTCCAACATTCAACATGAAGCCTTTTGTTTTTTCCAAACAATAATCATTGAATAGATAGACATTTGTGGCTGTAACATGAGACAGAATAGGATGAAGCTCAAGAACTACAAATAACGTAGACAGTTATGTAGAAGAAAAGCAAAACGTAAATGCAGCCGTGCTTAATTTAAAATATTTGCACAGGAGAGGTAGGTATATCCACCAATTGAAAAATGCATGCGTCATTAAAAGAGCAAAGTAATGCATGTCTAAGGCGCATCTTACCTGAGGGCAGTCTTTGATGTAATGGCCCTTGTTGAAGCACAGGTGGCACAAGTAGTTGGGTGGGGGTCTTTTGTTGGGTTTCCTGGGCTCTGAAGACAGGGAGAGGTCTGAGAAATGGTCCGTCAGGGAGTTGAGTCCATCCACTATGTTGTTTAGGGAGCCATAGGGGGATACATTCTTATACACGTTGTTGTTCAAGGCCTAGAAAACATCAAGATGAGGCTCATTTTAAACACAGTAATCTGACACTTTGAAAATATGTTATCATCTTTTTATCTTTAGTAGATTTGCACATCATATTTAATGGTTCTATTTTCTGCTATGAGGGAAAAAAAAAAACATGTGAGGCCTCCAAGCCTCTAAGACCATTTTTCTTATTTAATTCAGAACATCTGGCGCTGTGCCCAGCTGTGCTTATTAACTGGAAAAGTACTGAGCATGTTCATGGAGCAAGACAGGACTTTACAAAAGATGACTCACTGTAAACAAGATGAGAGACATGCTCCCTGACCAGTCCGTGGAACATCAGCAACACACTGCTGGAGCTAAACTAGTCTCTGTCAGCTTGTCATCTGCGACAGAAACCAGCCTCGCATGCAACGAGACCCAATGAATTCATAGAGGATGCTCTTTGAATATTAAAAACAGGGAAATCGTTGCATGCGCTCCTTTGCTTTTCCTTTCCATTCCTGTATTATTCGGTTAAATCCCAGAAGAGAAACACAAGACAGAAGCCTGCCTCTGGTGGAAATTAGGCAAGTTTTAGAGCAAACATACATATTTTAAAAAGCCTCTCATTAACCCAGAGAAAGCTTTGCAATGGATCTCAGCTGACATCTGCCTTGAATCTTGACACTTAAAACAAACATGTAAAATTTCAAGTAAAAACATTTGATCGATTGTGAAATCCGAACTTTGTCTCATCCCTCCCAGCAATGCCATAAGTTTTGAGTCTCGGGTTTATGTCTGGTCTGAAATTTTGCTATCGGTTTTTATTGTTTCAAAGCATAGAAACTTTAGCCATAGCAGCTTTGCCATGGGTGAAGGCCAAGTCTTTATCTGGAGACTGTAAGGTTGTCTTGCTAAACAGCTCCAGCCTTAAGACTTATGTTCATTTATTACATACAGCCATTGTAAATCAAGACTTACGGCTCTGGAGTTTTCCGATTTTTTTTTCCATCTGTGTGTGTGTGTGTGTGTTTCTCTGCTGTTTCTCTCATCGCTGAAACATCATCACTTTGGAGAAGACTGCAAAGTTATTTCAACTATACAACACAGGAAACTTTACTGTGTTTACAATGTCACATTCTCCCCGCTTGGCATTAAACCAATATCTGTCTGCACAAGTGAAAGAGATTTCACACACATCTGCTAATGGAGGGGAGGAGTTGGTTTATATTGTGCAACTGTGTGTGTATAAGTGAGTGGATGCAAGAGATAACTCTAAAGAGGTAGCAATTCAGCAGTTTAGAGATAATTCAGAAAGATTCTGTCAAATGGTAGGACTCCAATCTCATGTAGGAGCTCCAGCAAAGCAATACCAGTAATAAACCAGGTATTGGTTTACTTTTCACTGGCATAAGCAAGAGTGTTTCTAAAACCATTCGATGCAAAGTTAGTGTATTTGATAGACTTAAAACCTCTTGGGAAAATTCGACTGTTTTGTTGTGTGAATATTTTTTGTGAAATTGTGCTATGAAATGTTTGTTTCATTGCGTATTAATCTTAAAATGTCTGCATATTATCAAAGTACAGGAGAGTTTACCTACACAAGAACATTATTTAGCTTAGAATTCATGGGAACAGATGTAGATCCCCAGCTTAATTTAATACAGCTGTTTAAAACACCAGTCAGGGATCAGTGGGAATGTTTTAGTTTCCCAAACATCTAATCTTCTACTGGCACCAGTAGCTCTGCAAACAACTCAACTCACTATTTGCAGCAGCAGTTATTAAAAATAACTAACCTGTTTTTTCTGCATTCAAGTCCTTAGTCTCTGATGACTAAATGAAGGCCTAATTCAAATACTTTCAATTCAGTTTAATTACTGTATATATAGCGGATATTCACAACAAGTCATCTCAAGGCACTTAACAGTTCACCAGCTCATACAGTCAAATTGATTTAAAGTTTTCCATCTAAGGAAAACCAGTTGATCGCATCGACTCATTGACTCCAAGGCAATCCCTCACACTAAGGATGCTTGTAGCGACAGTGGAGAGGAAAAACTCCCTTTTTATAGGAAGAAACCTCCAGCAGAACCAGGCTCAGTGTGAGCGGCCATCTGCCGAGGCCGACTGGGGTTCAAGGAGACAGAAGCAGATCCAGTCAGTCACAGTCAGAAAAACAGAACTATACTAAAAAACAGGCCGATCTCCAACATCTATAAACAAAAGTGTTTACTTTACACATTCAAATTAAGATAACAGTTTTGCAAAAAAGATGTACAAAAAAAAATCAAAAATGTAGCAAACAGCTAAAGCTGTCGGTAACTCAAACTGAAACACATGAAGGTGCGTCTGTTTGCATGTGTCGTACAGAAAACACATGAAGCAATCATGTATTTTCATTAATCTCCCTGAGATAGACTCGGGATGTCCGCTGATGCAAAGGATTGTGGGAAACCATATAGCTCCTGAGCTCCATATGGGCATGTCAGAAGGTCCCTATGCTAAATGAAGTATTGATAGCAAGCATGAAGAGTTTCCTTCCATACTTCCAGCACTTTTGCCACAGCGCTTATCCTGGCTAACACTCACTAATTTAGTATTAGGATTGAACCTAAGACTTTCCCAGCACACATATGCGATCTAGTATACCTAAAGCAGAGCTGCTATAGCTTCTGATTTCAAAATCTTTTCATTTTACACATTCTATTTCTAAATATTCAATTTCAAAAGTAATTGAAAGGTACCATAACCTACCACAAATATACATAGGCCAATGTCTTTACTTTACTTTTTTATTATTATTATTTGTTTGTTTGTTTTATGAGTTTCTGCTTTTATTTTGAAAAAAAAAAACAACAGAAGAATCTTTCTAACTTAAACAGTAAAAAAAAAAAGATCAGATGTAATTTTGGGGGAAACTGTTGTTATGTAACAAATAGTTCAGTTTCAAATAAATCAATGTGTTAGTTATAACAATTTTACTATTAACATAAACAGATAAGCATTACCATTAATGGCCTATGCTTAACTTATGTCCTTTATTAATAAATAAAACAAACCCTTCTATGTTAGGATCTCGGTATTTCTGTCAAAGCTAAGGTCTGTGACTTACTTTCTATGAATGCATAAGGCCAGGTCACACAGCTTGCATCTGACTCTGCAAGCTTCAATGCAAATTTATTTTCCTGTCACACTGACTGCGTAGAGAATCCCACTTCTCATAGGGTGACCAGATGTCCAGGACTGTCCCCCTTTTTCACTTCTCTCCCAACTATCACACTAATTGAAACAACACCCCGCATTTCACAGGGTCCAACCATGAAAAGTAAAAAAAAAAAAAAAAAAAAAAAAAAGATCAGAATGCCGCTTATCTTAAATTTAAAGAAACATCGCTGCAGTCAATGTCGCAGATCTGCACCGGCTGTCAATTAAAATACAAATCCAGTGCCTCATGTCATGACCAACTTGTGCATGATGCTCTTAGAACAGAACGGAACAAATATATGATTTTAATAAATAAATAATAATAAATGCAATACGGAAGCATTTTGAGTGAAGAAAAGGCTGTGGGACTAAGAGAGGCCATAGAAAGTTAATTCTTGCATTACTGGGCAGCTAAGTGTCTCAGTGTGATATTCACCCAAGCAGATGTCACAGTAAGAAATGTTCGAGGTGGTCTGTTCTATTTTCAGTGGAGTATTGAGAAAGAAAACCAAATCAAACGAAGCTGCGAAATCTCATCTCCCGAACTTTACATGCTCTGTTCTCATATCTTGTTTCATGAAGAAAAATCAATGGTACACAGTCGCTTCCTAACTTTATTTTCTTTGTAAATAATCATTGGTTTCTGTGTAAATAACATCCTAATGAAGAGTCGACAATGATTTCAAGACTATGAGATCGGATAATTTGGGTTATACAAACTGAAGATAGATACTGAAGGGTAGGAATCAAATACTTATAAACTTTTAACTTAAATCACCTAAAAAAAAAAAAAAAAAAAAAATCCTATACTGTCTCTTTAAGAATTACTATTCACTGCAGGCTGAAGTGATCTAAGCAAGTTGGGAACATCTGCGGCTGTTTAAACAGATCCAAGGGAGGAGTTGTCACAATGAGGGAGAGTTAATCAAACACTCATATGTTTCAAGCAGTATGGAGCTGTCTGGTAGATGTGACTAGTATGTAGAACCAGTCCACAGTTCAAAGATATGCAAAATGGAGAGAAAGATTAAAAAGTTTCCTTTAAAAAGGTTTCCCAGACCATGAGATACTTTATCAAAAGTGACAGATATTTTCTGTGCAAGGCATCTTTGAACTTCCAATCTTATTCCAATTAGACTACAAAAACAATAGAATTTAGCATTACTCATCTCATCCATTACAAGTCTGGAGTGGGTTATTTTACTTGGCCTAGGCTGTGCATTAAATTGAAAATGACCCCACCTTTTAAACTGTTTCCAGACTATGTGTGTTCTCACAGTTTGAAAACACTTTACAAACCATATGGGCTGAAGGGAATTACACAACTGCATGTGATATGCCATGTGAAAACACAATTTCCTGCAGATTTTGAATGGTAAATGTGTTGAAAAGCTCTCCCTGGTTACCATATTAAAGCACCAGCAGGTCTAGATGGTGTACATACCATCCATTACTCCAGTGTCCAAAATGTGACCTCTTGAAAACTAAGCTGAAGTGTAATTAACACTTATTACTGTGTATTTACAAAAAAAAAAAAAAAAAACATTTTTACAGTGTAAGTGTTTTTCTATGGCATGCTGTATGTATACACATGTGTTTAGGGGGCTGGGGTTCTGGGGTGTGGTTGCCTGTCTGGGTGCAGCTTTTTTGCTCATTGCGGTCTAGAGTATCAGATTAGCCCCGTTACACATTATAAGCATATTTGTCCCTAAAATTACTCGGAGATACAAAAATAGACAATATGTAAACAAGAACAGATTTTTGTTTGCACAACCTGGTCTATTTGAAGGAGCAGACCCTAGCAGTGGCTGGTTCTCTCCAGGCAGAGGAGAGCTGGCCTGGGACGTCTATTTTCATCTGTAGCTCATAAACATATTTCAGCATCACACACACACACACACATACACACACACACACACACACACACACACACACACACACACACACACACACACACACACACACACACACACACATATATATATATATATATATATATATATATATATATATATATATATATATATATATATATATATATATATATATATATATTCTTTCATTGGAAAATATCTATGGGCAAAGACAGAAAAAGAGACCCCTTTATGCAATTATTTAAATTTAAAAAAAGTACAACTTTATACCTAAGGTGGCATTCATGGTTGATATGTTAGAATGACAAACAAATCATTATTTTCCTGGAATTTTGTTGTGGTTAGGGAGAGATCCAAGCTAGTTTTGTTTATTTTTTTCTTGCATTAAGTTTTATCAAATCAACTGTGTGGTTATAAAGTGTGAATAAACAGCTGCCCAGAGGCATTGGGAAACTCAGTTTTGGCTTAGGGTTCCAAAAACAACAGTGGGCAACAAGCAGCACTGAATAGTTCCACATACATGTTTTTGTTTGTTTGTACAACTGATACATCATTTTTTTTTTCTTGTTGTTGTTGAAAAGTAAACACCATCCAACCAGCCCTGGATCTTTTTACACTCCACACTTATCTCCCATGCACATGGATGACTATAAGAATAGCAATGATAGTTTCACAATATATAGATATATGAACAGAAATATAAAGGGAGCAATAATGAAAAGCTGTGATGTTTGAAAAAACCCCAAAACATAGCAGCTGCTGCAAAACCAACCCCAGCTAGGGCCCCTAAAGCACCAGAACAGGTGAAATGTTTTGTGTGCTTTAGAAGTGGTTATATGTAAATGAATGTTGTCACCCTGGAAAAAAATAATGGTTAAATTTAGAATATTATGCATAAATGTTAAAATATGGTTGATATTAATAGATTTGCAGTGAATTGGCATTTTTTAAGAGTTTTACTCTAAACAGTTTGTTTTGAAAACTTTATCTAAGGGGCCCTATCGGATTGTACCCTGAACCCTCTGCTGCCCACCCATCTCAGCTGATCTGGTTGGAAGCAGATCGGGAGTTTTACCTCATTGCGCTGCAGCTGGAAAAAGTTGTTGAGATAGTTGGAGTTGAGGGAAGAGCTCAGGTCCGGCGCAGCGGGAGTCTTGCTGAAGCTGAGATCCGTGTGGGAAGAGTTGGCTTCGGGTCTGAACGCGTCAAAGGCGCTGGTCTGATGGGGGTCTTGCAGGGAGAGATAGACCCAGTTGAGGAGCTGCGCTGGCTGGTACACGGAGGCGCTCGTATCTATGGCAGACAGCAAGCTCATCTTTCAAATCAATTGGAGCAAACTGGATTTTCCACCGCAGATTGTTGGATCGTCTCTAAAGTTTTCTCGCCGCTCCGGTATATTTTCTTCCTGTTTATCACCCTGCCCTCCTCGTACCGGGAGCCTCGTCCCACTTGAATGTTCCTAAAAAGTCAACATCTCAGTATTAAAAGTTCTCCATTGCTCCCCATGGTCCGCTGTCCGAGCTTAATTCTGCGGCAGGGAAGAGACGCTCTTTCTGAATATTCAATGAGTGCGCCGCGCGTCATCAAAGACGCACAGCCAATCAGCCAATACTCAGTCACCTCCAACTACAGTGGAGATAAAACTTTGACAGATGCAGAAATAATTGACAAACTAGACAATATCCAGCTTTATTTTTGTTCAGATTTGATACATTGATTTTTCATGCACATATACCTAAGAAATACATACATAAGTACTGAAATGGTTTTCCCAGCATGTTGCAGATATATCTCTAGTAACATTAGATTAGGAACTAGGAAGTAATTATTTGCAGACCAGTAGAAATGAGTTAAATTATCCTAAAAAAAATAAAAATAAAACAGGTCTGATATAAAACTAAGAACAGATGAACAGAATCAAAGTCCCTGAGACTTTTAAAAGTCTCTCTTTTAAAAACATCCTAAAGATCATCAGGAACTTCAGGAAAATATCATTTTTGTGGTGGTGAGTCACAAAGGTTGAACTTTCTGAATATTTTACATTTAAATTAAAACTTATAAAGCTTTGCAGATGAAGTACATTATACCAATAATGAAACTTGGTAATGGTTTGATGGCACATTTCCTCTTTGAGCCTGGATGATGTTATTGATGGAACCTGAGGATTATTTTTTCTGCCAGAAAATATTGTGCTTGAGGAGCTGCACAATGTTTCTCTGAGCTCCCTTGCTCAGGGACCCATAGTGGCTCTGGGAGTTGAATTCAGAACCCCCGGGACCCAAGCGCAATGCTCTAACCACTAGGCCACCACTCCCTCAAACTCTGATATCCACTATTGCCTTATTGTTTAGAACACAACAGAAAGTCCACCTTAAAGTAGCTAGAGTCTGGACTTAACTCTGACTGGGATGCTGTGGCATGGCTTTATTTTAGGTCATCCTGTTTTTAATCTCATTTAATGTATCTATCTTCTGAGGGTGTTTGAAGAGAATAAAAACTCCTAGGACCATAATCTTTGGTGTGGTCCGCTGGAGAGGCCAGCTATCAACAGCTGAGAGGAAACAACTGGATAAGCTGAACAGGAAGGTAAGGCCGTCCTCTTGACCCAGGGAAGTTGGTGGGACACTAGAGAACTGTATCCAAGCTAACATCACTCATAGACACAATATCTAACTTAGTTTTCTCCCCAGAGGTCAGTGTTGGAGAAGAAATACACAGAGGCCACAATTATACATGCACACACTGACACCTATGGGTATTCGAAAGTTAGTCAGCCCACAATGCATTTGGGTTTAGTGCACACAGAGAGAACAGCAACACATGAGAAGAACATGCAAACTCCATCCAGAAAAGTCTTTTTTTGTTTAAAAAAATAACATAAATAATACCATCAACTTTAATTTCATAATAAGTATACATGTGAAATGTAATAACATTTAAAATGAATTCAATAGCAGACTCAGAAGCTTTGTAGTTAAATCTGTATGCCGTGAGAAGTCAAGCAGGCCTGAGGAGCCTGCAGGCTCTAAGCAGCAGCTGAGAATGCTCATGCTCTGCGCCATCACTGATAATTAATCAATGAGTTTTCTGAAGATATCTGCATTTGATAAATAAGAAAAAAACGTTTGTTAAACAGGTGGATGGAGTTCATCAAAGAGCACTCATTTTAACAATTAGGCAATAAAAGTAATCTAAGAAATTGGGCATATTCCTCCATTCCCCTTAGACAACTGAAGGGTCATAGGCCAAAGGAGCAGCTGTATTGTGTGTGAAATTGAAAAGCTTTAGAAGAGCGCCCTCTTGTGGAGCCTATGTATTCAATAGGCAAAATATTTCCGACTCAAGAACCTCCTCCAGTATCCCCTTGCAAACTAATAGACTAAATATATGAACATAAATTGACTTTTCAGAGCAAAAAGATTATAAATTAATGTGTTGTTAACACTTTGTTATGCCCAGACTAATTTGCAAACTTTTCAACAAACTGCTGACAATAAGAACAAGACCCAGTAAAAAGAAAAATTCTAACTTTTCGCAGGTGATTAATTCTTTATTTGAAAAATAAACAACAATAACAATTTGTGGAAAAGGTGTTAAAAAAAAGCTCGAGATAACATGTATTCAATTATGAATAGGTGATAACCAGGACCTGTCAGTCAGCATTAATTTATCTCCACACTTTGCTTTTAGGCCACAGTGGTCTAATAATATATATTTTTGTCTGCCCTATATTGTTGCCTAAAGGTTAAATACAGGGATACAGGGATTTGGATTTTTAAAAAATGAGCCAAATCATACACTTATTGAATGTTTTCCTATTGTTAAGAACACAAGAGTACCAAAATATATTATATTTGTTAAATGTTTTTAAGAAATTATATATACATAAGATACAGAAAAAACACACACGTATATATATATATATATATATATATTATATAAGATTTAAGTTTTAAGATTTGAGATTAATTTTGTATTTGGGTTAGATTAACTATCAGTTTCCGGTGTATGTAAACTACGGAGTTAGTTTGTTTATTGTTGATATGATTATGCAGATTGTATGTATTTCTTTATTTCAGTATATAAAAAGAATAGTGAGGTTTTAGTTTTTAATTTACTTCTATGGATGTGAAATTTGCCATATAATAGGCCTATACTTTTTTCTTTTTGTATGCTTTTTTTTTTATAATTTTTGTACTATATACACTCTTTTTATATATTGTCTATTATCTTTAAGGCCATCTTGCTTTAACTCTTTGTACTCTATAAAAGCTACTGGAACCAGACTTTCCCTGAAGGAGTAATCCCAAGGGATAAATAAAGTTGAGTCTAAGTCTATGTATAGATTAATTAGTTTTGCCAATTCCTTGCTTGGGTGTGTTAAAAAAAGCGATAATGCTATGGCCAAGGAGGGTTATGCTGGAGCTAATTTTTTTAGATAAGTGCTACTCTATTGCTTTCCAGAAAGATGTTGTTACACCACCACAAATAATATTATGTCAAAGTGACAGATCCATTATGTCACTTCGATGGGCGGGACTCTGGAGCCTCAGGAGAAACATAGACAGCAGTTCCCAACCTGAGTTACTTTTGGCGAATGTAAATGAGCGGAAAGGGGGAAAAAAAGTGAAAATAATTGGTGGGGACTGTCCCCGCCAAGTTAGTGAGAGGACCTGTCCACACCAGTCCTTTGACACGCCTGGAGCCGTTAAATTCAGACATACCAGGAACAAATCATTCTCAGGTTCAGGACCATTCCTAAAGTCCCCAAAGTTCTTCCTTTTTCTCAGCCAACATGTTTAGTTTAAATTTCTCATACATGTACCTGAAACAAAAACAAGTTTGGCTTGTTATGCAGGTTTTGAAGGAGAAGGATATCCTCTCTAAAAATAGCATGGTGATACACCTTATAATGGTGACGTTACAAATCTCAGCATTTCCATTCCAGCGACCTTTGTCCAAAGGGCGAAACATAAAAGCTATGTTATGTTGACAACATGCTGTCATTACAAGTCAGTCAGCTCTGCCTTTCCTCGAAATAGTCCTATCTATCTATCTATTGGTCTGTCTGTCTGTCTGTCATTATACAAGTAAATATTATTTTTACAAGATAATGTCAGAAAGAAAACACGGTTCTCTAAATTCCTTTATACCAATATAAAACTTATTAAACACATATTTTCAATTAGGTAATTTATATTCTCTTGTCAAAATTACTTGGTAAGCTGTTCTAACATGTACAAATGTAAATTCCTAGTTGTGAAAAACAGAATACAAGCCTTCACTCTGGTTTATCCCACTGTAATTTCTCTAGACTACATCAAATTTACACATGCAGCCATAAGAATGATCATCATATTATTACAGATTTGTTGGTGTGAACTAGTAATTCAGGCAACATAATGGATGGTCGAAGAGTGCATAGTATTGTACTTTTACTTGAGTGAGTACTGCAGTTATAAAACAACAAGGCTTGTGTACAAACAGGAGGTGTGACTTTTTCATAAACTACAAGTGTATATATCTGATGAGTTTAAATGTTTAAAATAAGTCTGTTGTTAATTCAGGAAAGTTGCTCATAGTGGGTAATGAAGCCGGATATAATAGCAATACTTCTTTATAATATAACTCAAGTAAAAGTAGGTCCGGGTGATTAAATCTTCTGTTTTATTTTTGGAAAATCTGGATGTTTTTTCCTCCCACCAATCTGCTTCTGGGCTTCAATAGCGCAATGTTACATCAGTTCATCACTTTGTGTTTTTAAATGTGTTCCTATAAGTGATAAACCAGCTGACTGTGTTGTTAGGATAATTATCATTGAAGATGTGTGAGTTTGTTACACCCTGGTATGGGCTGCCTGTTGTGCATCAGAACTGACGTTTTAATCTAAATAGGATATCTGTTAACATCTGGTAACATTTAGTTTGTTATATCTGCATTGTTTTTTGCTTTGTTTTTTTTAAAGACTGTTTTAAAAGCATTTTCTCACATCTTGAATTTCATTGTCCATTAAATTAAGGGGATGATTGGAATAGCAGCTCGTTTTAAGTGATGTAGCCCAAGTCATTTGTTCCTTTTTCCTATGAAACATAAGGTGGAAAAATCGATTGATTAGATTATGTAGGAAAAAATTCAGTGACTAGATTTATAAGCATATTGGCAATAAAAGGTGTGTTTTGTTTTTAAGTTGTAAAAGTTATTTAAGTAAATACAGATGAGTAATACTGACCGTATCATTTTATCTGTTAACATGGTGACGTGATTGTTGTTTTGTCTCATGTGTTAAATTATTTTTTTTATAAACTTTATTAGGATATTCTTTATAATATACAAAAAAAGAACAATTTTCAGTTAACAGTCACAAGGGGTTTGAAAAAAATACAATAATAATAAATGAAAAATATCAAAAATAATAGTAATTATAAAAAAAAACTAAAGTAAAGTTACACATAGCAGCAGAAATACTTTGAATTTAGAGCATAAGGATAAACTTTCAATTGCTTTTTGTTATTGGAGGAGGACAATATAGAAAAATAAGTTTAAAAAGGAGATACATGAGGGCTTAATAATAGTTTTACATTTGTGGATATTAAGTTTGGCCAAGAGTAGCAAAAGATTACATAGGAAGAAATGGTCAGAAAGTTCTTTTTTAATTATATTTCCTGATTCCAGATAAAACATCCTTAAAATAAAATTTAAACTTGTCATAAATATTGTCCAGAATGAAGCGAAAAATATTTAGCCATAGTCCCTTTTATATTTAATCAAAAATGATTTTACTGGGTAACAATAGTGAATGTCTCATACGTTAATCATCAGTTCTTTATTATGGTGTCAGAGCTGCGTCACTGCAAAGCTGGGCGGGTCCCTTAAATGGAAAATGTGTCCCACCCATTAAAGTTAAACGCTTCTTAAATCAGCAGACAGGCAGCCATTCACACTCCAGGAAGAGAACAGACGCATACTGAAAGTAAGTACCTTAAACATTAGGTTACTTATCCAAATCTGTCTATATCATACCGATGGTACTCAACATTACGCAATATGGTGCGTAAAATTCTTTTTGCGCATTTTTCTTCCTTCTTTAATCTTCTCGGCGTTGCTGAGTTCCTGTAGCTGAGCCACGTACAGCGCTTTCCGTTGCTTCAGCTGTATTCATGCCAGAAGAAACCGCGGATCTGCTTTCCCCCCCCCCGTATTTTATGGCAAGCTAAAACACAACCAGGTTATAAGCTCGTAATATCCGACCAAGCTATAGGTTGAAGTAAATTCAGTGCGCTTGAGCTGCGGCTCTGATCAGGCATGAGGCTCATCTGATGATTAAGACAGGATGGGTTAGATCTGTTTGAACTTGAACAGTTTGTGCTTGGAAACCTTACACTGTTGAAAACTACTGACTCTGTGTGACTTTAAAAGCACCTACTGGACTTTAGCGAATGTATTATTTTTAGAAGCTATAAATAAACTTCCAAAAGTAGTTTTTGTTTCTCAAGCTGTGAAGGAGCAGAAGAGGAGACAGTCAGCCTTATCTCCCCTGCATAGAATGTGTGGATTTCCATGGATATCTTATTTGCTTTGAGGGCCTATTCAAAGTCGGTGTTAGATAGATGTTTCTTTAAGGGGAAATGCAAAAAGCTAAAGACTGCTTCCTCGAATGAGGTCAGTTTTCCCATATAAGGTTTTTTTTTTTTTTTATATAGTCCGCCCCAGGCTTCTCTTTCTGAATGTAACCATTAAAAAGCAAACATTTCCTGTAACCTTTAAGTGCAATATGTGTACTTTTTAGCTCCCAACATATGGAAATTCAGATTGCAGATACCTTTTAATATATATATATATATATATATATATATATATATATATATATATATATATATATATATATATATATATATATATATATATATATATATATATTATTAGGGGTGGGTATTGGCAAAGAAGTCATTAATCGATTCAAATCACGATTCACATGCCACGATGCGATTCTATCACGATGCATCATGAAACTTGAAATATTGCGATGCATTGCGATATTTTCACTGAACTCTGTAAGAAAAAGATACAGCCCTTACCAGTGGCTGACTGGCTGGATATGATCTGGATTGTGTCTTCAGTTGATACATAACTGAAAGCAACTGAATTCATACATAGCTGTATTTATTTCAACGACTTTTGGAGGTGTTGCCATGAAAACAAATACTGGACAGAAATATTACTATTACTGGCGTGGACACACTGACAAAAAGATCTTAGGATTCATCAAACTTAAAATAATAAAATAAGGATAATCAGTGCCGTTTACATGGCCTCAGTGGTCCTTTAAACCAATGAAACAAAAACATTCAAATGTATATTTAACCTTTTGCAAATGACGTGCATCATATCAATTTCGTTTTTACCTTCTTTGTTTTTAAAGCCAGAATGCATCCAAGCATCTGAATTGAAATGTGATGGAACCGCGGGCCGAATTTTCATAGCGTCCTCCATGATTTATTTCATATGACTCGTCTCAGTATCCCGCGGCCGGACATTCTTGTGACACAAAGCAGCGGGCGTCAACAGATCCGCAGCGACATCCGCTGGACTGGAAGTTGTATTCCACTTGGTTTGGCTGATGTGCGCCAACCATTCATGTATTTTATTTGTTCATTTTTTTTTATTTTTATAATCAATTCTTGCCTTCAAAAATCGATGCAGTAGATCACAAAAATTAGAATCGCGATGCATCGATATGACGATTATTTTGCACACCCTTAATATATATATATATATATATATATATATATATATATATATATATATATATATATATATATATATAATTATTATACATATATTATATATATATATATAATTATATATATAATTAATATATAGATAATATATATTATAATATATATTTATAATATATATATATAATATGTTAACAGACAGTGATGCTATATAAATATATATATATATATATATATATAGATAGATAGATAGATAGATAGATAGATATATAGATATATATATATCTCTATATATATACATATATATCTATATATATACAAAATACATGTAATTTATCACAGATGGTTTCCATTCAACTCATTCAATTTGTTGCCAAAAAACAACATCAAGTTCTCTTATTTTAATAATACATATAGTAATGGATGTTTTATATGTAGAATAGGATAGAGTAGAAAGTCCTTTTGTCCCATGTTGTCGGAAAATGTAGATTTCTCTTTTAATTATATATTAATTTATCCTATTTACTCACTATAAAAGTTTTCACTCAGTCTGTTTCACTTTCAAGGCTACACCATTATCTGCAGGATGGTGTTTGTAGACCAGACATAGCTTCTTCCCATAACAAACCAGATTCTTTCTCAAGGTTTATTCATAACATGTTACTGTTAACCGAAATGTCTGTAATTTGTTTTGACTCTGACTACTTTTCCATTGTTGTAAGTAAGGGGGAATGAACGCTGCTCATGCAAAACAGGGCAGAATGCTGTGCCATAAGGGCTGTATGATGAACTGTTCTCTCTTTGCAAAGATATGAATGAATGTGCCGACTGAGTGAAATCCATCGATCTCCGTTTCTAGGGTGAATAGTTGAATACTTTTTTTGTAATTACAATTTGAAACAATTTGAAATTGTAGAAAAGAGTTGAGAGCACAAATAAGTACTGTACTGTAAAGTGTTTTTACAATATAAATGCTCTGTATCTGGAGAGTACATTTTATACATATATATATTGTCGCTGTCGGGGAAAAAACTTGTAACTCCCATTTTGGACTTTTTTTTTTTCATAAATTGATACGATTAGTCAGTCCCCACGTGTGAACGTATGTTTTGGAAAATATTAACCAATTAAAAGTGTTGAAAAAAGGTTGGGACTTAATCTCGTTACTCCATTGGACTCTTCCGCTGTCGCTGTTTTTACAATTTCCTGTAAACTTTATGGTTTTGGACATACGAGGTTTCCGTCCGACAGCGACGATATATATATCTATCTATTTTAAAGCCTACATTTGTAATGTAAATGAGAATTCAATTACAGTATCTTAGCTTCAATAACTAAGATACTGTATAGTATCTTAGTTATTGAAACTTCAATAGTATCAATAGCTTACCGATCACAAATGGTCTCAATTCAGTCCGACTTAGCTTGAAATATTTTGTATGGTAGAAGTAATATATGCAGTTCTATATATAATATATGCACTTTTGCTTGTCAAACTATATTTGATAAGATATTAATTTCTGTGTTTAAAGCAATGAGCTACCCAGGATACCCCCCTCAGGCAGGAGCATACCCACCACAGCCTGGTTTCGGGCCTTCACAACCTGCTGGTTACCCACCTCAGCCAGGGGTTTACCCCCCCCAGGCAGGAGGCTACCCCCCTCAGCCAGGTAGCTACCCTCCCCAACCCAGTGCCTATCCTCCGCAGCCTGGAGCTTATCCTCCGCAGCCTGGAGCTTATCCTCCTCAGGCTGGAGCCTACCCACCACTGCCAACAGGTGAGCAAACATTCAAGGGTTTGTGACAATACAAACTTTTTTTTGTGTTGGCAGGAATTATTTATTTTCATATAAAAATATCTTACAATTATTTAAAAGTTAAAAAAGACTTTTATTATCCTTGTTTTGGATATTTGTTGAGCTAATTGATGTTTTTGCATTTTGGCAATTGCTAATTTTAGGTCAACATAACTTGTATAACTGCTTTTTAGAGGGTCATGACATAGTCATTAATAAAACTGCTGGTCATATCAAGCCAATTAACTATGGGCAATACCTTTATTTTTCCCATTAATACTTTCATCCAACTCAAATAGAAAGAAATATGTGTTTATTGGACAGTTTTATTGGCTTATGTTGCGTTTCCTTTCTGAAAGGATTTCTACATTGAGTTTGCAGACAACAAGAACCTCGAGACACGATACTTCGTTAATAATTAGAGTTTTTCCCTGAAAGCATGTGTATCCCTACTGTTGCTAAGAGATGTAAAGCTTTCATTCATTATTTGCATACACCTCCCATTCTCTGCCCAGCACTCCTTCATCAGGATGTTAAACAAATAGAACAGCAGTAAATCTACAGATAAAGGTCTCCATTCTGTGCCAATCTTTAAATGTGAATTTTTATCAGACCTTTTGCTGCACAACACATATCTTGTTTGCTTTCTAATGCAGGCTCATGGGGAGGAGGCCCCTCTGGTGGATACCCCTCTGCTGCTCCTGGCAGCTATCCTAACCCTGGATACAATGCAGGCATGGTAAGTTATCAATTAAATACAAGTTAAATAAGCTTATTTATTTAAATCAAACTGCAATGCACCATATTCAGATGATTGCATTAAGTATTGCAGTTAGACAGAGTTGCACAGCCTATAATGGAAACTGATGCTCTCACGTTTAACGGTAAGATTTCTTTACCTGAAGTACGCCTTTTTTAATGCTCAGCGGTGCAGTTTCCTTTTCAGCTTCTTTCTCTTATGCTACTGCATGAAAATCCGCCATGTGCTAAAGTCTCATGCATACCTACTCTTCCCAACAGCCTGACGCCACTTTTATATGTTCTATATTTTTTTTCTCATTGCTATGTCTGTTTTGTTTCTCATTTTCTGACGTTTTAAAGTGCCTTTCATGAGCATGGTCACACTTTAAATAACATTATTTGCCTCAATACCCAAGTAACTAGAAAAAAACTGGAGAAAAAATGTACTGTATTTTCCTTTTCTGAGATTGATATTAAGATAGAAGACATAAATATGTTAATGATGTCAGAAATGTGACTTCACTATTGGATGTACACCAAAACAAGATGTAAACTGCTGTTTATTCTCTGAACTGAATAACCCTAAGTTATCCAAACATTATTACTTTGGATGCCATCTTTCACAGGGCAACCAGATCTCTGCTGGCATGGGAGCATTTACTCCAAACCCATCTATTTTCCAAACATCGGCGGGTTACCCACCTGCATCAGGAGGGTACCCACCTGCCCCCCATGTGGGCGGAAACGGTTCCCTTTATCCTAACCCACAGTCATATGGCCTGTACCCACAGCCAGGAGGCACCATGCCCCAACAACAGGGCTACCCTGGGCAGCCTGGACAGATGATGCCTGGATACCCACAAGCACCTTCACCCAACCCACCCATGCCTGGCTTTGGAGGAGCACCAGCACCTATGCCAGGGTATCCGAATGTCCCATCACAGAATTCATCTATGCCAGCCTATGGAGGAGGAGCCATGCCAGTAGTCCCGCCTATTAGTGTAAGAAATGCTAAAGAAAAACTTTTCTTGGAAAATATAACGTCAATTTGTACTTTGTTCGTTTGTTGCATACTAACATAAATAAGATTTTTTTATTTTTATTGTGTTTGTTTCTATTGTTTTACATCAGAGAGGATTTAGAGGAACAATCAACGACTTCCCTGGAGCGGATCCACTGAAGGATGTGGAGGTTCTGAGGAAAGCTATGAAGGGCTTTGGTGAGTTTTCTTGGCCAAGTCCGTAATCACATTTTACTGAGTTAGCAGATATCTTCCAGTCTAAGCATTTATTTTTTGCTGGTTAATTTTCAGTGCATAAATATTTTTTTTACATACAGATTACAAAGTACAGTGGGGATCTTATATTGTAGTGTAGGAAGAACATTTCACAGATTGTTGGACTCAAAGCAGCTAAATCAGCACATACTGGATGTTTGGCATTCATCAACCTAAGTCTCTTCATAGTAAAAAAGATCAATTGCTTGTTATGACCGATGCAAAATACAATTTTTAACATTTAATGACACTATAATGACAGTAAGATAGTCTGAGTTCTGTTCAGATAACAAATAGTGGTTAGTATATATAGTTGTATATGTGTATGACTGAATGACTGGATTTAGTGTAAATAGTTTTGGGACTCTTGGACTTGATAAAGCTATGTCTAAGTACGGATTATTTACCATTTGTTTACGATTAAAGAACTAAGTGGTTGTAGCTTTGAGAAAGTTTGACATTGCTAGGTGATAGGGTTTACATTTAAAATAAGAAAAAAAACTATTGCCTTTTCTCATTTCAAGTTATCTTATTATCTTATTTTAAGAGTAAAAATACTCCATTGGAAAATCATCTTATTTACCTACTTAAATTAAGGGTTAATACACTTAAAGCTACAGTGTGTAATAATTACAGGGATATACAGTCAGAAATGTAATATATTATACATAACTATGTTATTTATCATCATCTACGAGCTCAGCCTCTGGGGAGGTGTTCATGTTGCTGCGGTCTGCAGTCTGGACGTTAGATATCGCTGAAAATTACACACTTAAGCTTTAATTCAAGAAATATTGACTTATTTCTAGGTTGCTTTTTTTTAACTGTACCCCTGGTTAAAATGAATGGGGATGGCTCACTATTCTCTGCAAATGTGACTGAATAGTTCTTATAGTTGGTCAGATTTACGCAGTAATTTGACAGGAATGTCATGAGTCTGAAGGAAGAGAGACAAAATGGCAATGTTCTACACTTTGGGAAAATTTATGTGAAATATCTAATTGAATTGGAAGGTAAACAGGTCAGGTTTGTTCCCATATAGAATTGTCCTTAAAACACACAGCACACATTTTATATATTTATAACAAGCAGGAAAGACACGCACACAAGAAGTTAGTTGCTCATGGTAGAATCTCTGGAGTAGAGGGAAGAGAAGTGAACAGTGAACTTGTTTATGCTGGAGAAATTCCAGGTTCATAGATAAGGGGATAATTGGTGTAAATTTCATAAAATTAGACAATTTTTGGGTTCAAAGATAGAGAGGGTGGACATCTTGGCAGCCTCAGAATCAGGCTTGCCAAAACAAAATGCATCGCCTGGTTACTTGGAGGATTAAGGCACATTCTGATGATATTACATTTTCTAACTAAACACAGATTTAACCAAATCTCAGCAAGACAACATCTTCAAAACAAAACAGTGATTCCCCCTTTAATCATATAAGGTAAAAGGGTAACTGATGAAGTAGTAAGGCTTCCTTTAAGTGAATCAACTTTGAGTTTTTAAAGGGCACCATAATACTTTATTTTTCATTGATATACTGCATTAAGAAGTTTAATGATGCATAAATATTAAAACTTTCAAATCTAGGCATTAATCAAAAAATGATGTTCAGAAATTATTTTATAAATGTCCTTCCTTACTAGAACAGACAAGTATTGAAGTAGTCAGTGCACTCCACACATCTTTGTATTATTATTTGTATTATTTATTATAAATTCGTTTTTTTCTTTTGTTTTATTTATTTTTTTGCTCCAATTTTGTTTTTAAAGATTTTAATGTGCAATTAAACAAATTCTTCTGTGAAAGTCCTGCTGCGTAAATGCAGTTATGCTGTTCATATGCGATCACCAAAATCTGGATTTTAATCTTTAACATGTGCTAAATATATTTTGTTTCTGACCGATATTCACCCGAAGACAAACTGACATACAGTATTACACCTAATTTAATAGGTTTCTGTGACACAGTGCTTTAAATATTACTCTGATAAACCACTGAGCTTATTCCCTTTACAGTGTGACTTTATAACATTCGACTCAGATGATTCAAAAAAGGTTTTAAAACTAAAATGCCTTTTATTAATCTGCTGGACAACGAGGAATGGATAAGAAGCATGTTTTTGGGAATTTATTTAAAAATTGCCTTGGTGTGGCTACATATTATTTAGGAAAAACTCAGTGATGTGGGAATGCACAGCTAAGCAGAACGCCAGTAGTGTATCACAGGCATCAGCTGCTGGAAGTTCCAGCAGCGTAGATCAGCTGTCGTCAGCAAAGTGTCCATTGCATCCTCTGTGCAGCTTAAAGATATAGTGAAGGATGTTCTTTTTCTGGGTGGATCATCAAAATAAGTGGTCCTCCTAATTTTCAATCATTCTGGTGATATATATAAGTAAGGCCTTCCTACGTACTCATCCCCATTTTCACTTACCGGTGGTGAGTCTGACATAGGGGAAAAATTGCAAAACTTCTTTTATAAAGTAAGCTTGTATGAGCGATGCAAACAGCAACTTTTAAACAGAGCGTGCACGAGGAGAAATGGGCTCCAGCATGATCTTTATTGCTTTTAATAGGCATTCCCTCTGTAGTTGCCCAGATGCTTTCAAGCATAAGGCGATACCTGTTGGAAAGGAAAACATGACAGAGCAAAAGGCTCTTGAAAGGTTGCTGTACCTTCAGAAAATACAATCACCCGAGCAGACATTGGTTCCAAAGCTTTGAAGCCAGGACAAGTAGTGAACTAAAATGGTAATGACCTATAAGGATCAAGTTATACTGGATGATCAATGGATACATGAGAGGTTGCAGCAAAACTGGTACAAGAACATTTTGTGAGATCTTAGCTAATCAGCGTCCAGCCTAGAGAGCATGTAGCTCCAGAAGTTTCAACTGCACTTTCTAGAGGGGAAAATAATGAGGTGTGGAAATGTCCGGAGAGACCCACCACTTCATTGATATTCTCACAGATTCTGTTAAATTAGTCGATAGACATTTTGTTATGTGTTTAAGAACAGAAACTTGCAAGAAACGACCTCAGCTTCCGTTTCTGCATTTCGGCCCTCTTCAAATTTCCACTCAACCTTATAAAACCAAATACTCACATTACTTTTGCAATGTATTTAGTGCTTTTTTAAGCTTGGAATTACAGATGTAGTGTAGAGGTTATTTAAATATAGAATAATAAAAACCATAAGGCCACTTTTTTGTCTGCTCTGTGCCTAAGGCTTCATTTGGAATTGCCTTTTCAGGAACCGATGAACAAGCCATTATTGAGCTACTGGGCAGTCGCTCCGTTAAACAGAGAGTACCTTTACTCCGGGCCTACAAAACATCCTATGGGAAGGTAATTTTACTGTCAAGGGTTATTATTATGGGACTTTTTTCTTTTATTTAATTTTTTGTGTACATTACATACTTTTTGATTTTGGAATAGACTCCTGTAAAAAAATGGGGGTAACACTGTTTGAAAATATTTTAAAAAGCATGGATCAATGTCCATTCCATTGATATAAATGCCAAGCAGACTTTTGGTGCCAACAATAAACTCATGTGGGGAACAGATGACCTTAAAAGTCATTGTAAATTATTCCAACCTCTTGTCCAGGATCTACTTAAAGATCTGCATTCAGAACTTTCCGGAGACTTCAGGAACCTGGTCAAGGCCATGTTGAAAAGCCCCGCAGAGTTGGACGCCTCTGAACTCCACGATGCAATGAAGGCAAGTGCTCAGAAAAAGACAGAGACAAGAAAGTGATTCCATGAGTTGCAGATGTGAACATCTCTGCAACAGATGCACAAAGCAGATATAGGGATAAACTGTAAAATGATAGATGTACTCTGCTTTCCTCCTCACAGGGAGCTGGAACTGATGAAGCCTGCCTGATAGAGGTCTTGTCCTCGCGCTCCAATGCTGAGATCAAGGAAATAAACCGAGTTTACAAAGAAAGTAAGATGGACTATAAATATGCAGCTACTTACTCTACTCTACTTACTCTATTAGTAAACGTAATTAAAAAAATAACATGATGGGTGATCAACAGGATAATTTCAAGTCTTTGTTGAAAGTTATAGCTACTAGTCCTAAATTGTTTGTATTAATTTTCCTAATGAAATTTTTCAGCCTATAAGAAATCTTTGGAAGATTCCATTAAAAGTGATACCTCAGGCCACTTCCGCCGCCTCCTGATCTCTCTGGCTCAGGTACAGCAGCGTTGAAAATTACTTCCGCTTAGTATCTCAAAAACCACTGCAGTTCCTGTTTTCCCAGCTGTGATAAATCCAATGGGTATTGCTGTTTTGCATCTTGCAGGGTAATCGAGATGAAAGGGAAAATGTTGATGTCTCCCTGGCTAAACAAGACGCTCAGGTAAATTCTGATCTTATGTTGGAAATAATTAGTTTGTAAACGACATGAAATTGCTTATTTGCACTTTTTTTTTTAAAGATCAGCTTGGTTAAGGCCTTGCTGAATGGCCAGCAATACCATTTGTAAAGATATAATTATAAATACAAATGCATTTTTTGTTGTTTTTTTTACCCTGCAGGCACTGTATGCTGCTGGAGAGAATAAACTTGGCACAGATGAGTCCAAATTTAATGCCATTTTATGTGCAAGAAGCAGAGCCCATCTCAGAACAGGTAAAAACAAAGCACCTATAAGAATGTGGTACTTTTTAAAACCTTCAATAGCTCCATTTACACCACCCTTTTGAAACCGGTCCGAGCACGGTAACCGAGATAACTGAGTGTAATGGCTCTCAAAACTGAACAGCCGAACTGCGCTAACATGGTACTAGTTCACTAGTAGGGCTCGGGGCGGTTCAGCTCTGGCTCGGTTCTCAGATAACAAAGAGGGCATGAGCAGACCGCGTCATCTCCTTATAGTCAGCCTCCGTAATCACGGAATGTCAGACATTCATAAAAATACTAGCTTTCCTACCATGCTACACGGTTTCTAGTAATGATTCTGCTTAGCAATGTGATGATCCTCAACTCCTCTCGCGTTCCCTGCATCTGTTAGCCCAGATTAGACTATTGTTTGTCGTTTTCACTTCCCAAGTGCCGACCTTGTTGAGTAAATTCACCAACTGCTGCATTCTTTTCCTGACTCTCTGCAAACAACAAAATATCACAAATATAACCAGACTACCTAAATGTTACTGGCACCGCCATGTTAATTGGCTTTTTTTACCTCTATATAGCAGTAGTACCGTAGATCGTCACTAGGAGACGAGGAACCGTGCTAGCGTGGTGTGTAAATGGTCGTAAGGAACAGAACTCGGCACGGTTAACTAATGAAAGCTCGGGTAAATGTGTTTTATTGAGATACCCCCATTTAATCTGAGATCATAAAATATATTTTAATGCAAATTTGATTGTTATTTCAAGAACAGCGGCAAGAAGAAACTCTTAAGAGGTCTATAGTTCATGACAAGCCATGTAGGGGGCAAAGCAACATGTTACATCATGTGTGACATGATGTAATGTCTGATCAGATACAATATGCAAAATGCTATTACCCTGAATAACCATCAGTAGGGGTCATCATGGTGATGGCAGCATCATACTGTGGGTACCGGTTTTGCGTATGCTTTTTATTAGTGTAAGGCAAAGCTGGTTAGAGTAAATTAAGAAAAATAGAAGCTTAAAAAGAATCCTCTAGAACGGTTCCTATATAGGTCTTTTTTTCAGGCACGCACCTTCTGTGTCCCAACCGGGTTAATGCACCCCCAGTCCCCCACAACATAAAAAAAATGGTGGCAGGTTTATCCATGCTCAAATAACAAGAACACACATGATAACAACAACTACTTCAAAAAAAATGCAGTTAAAATCACCTCCATCATCATAAGAATTGTTATAGAAACAAAATTAGAACAGAATTTGAATGAAATTGCACAACAGTTAGTTAGACACAACATCTGAAATGGGATCCTGAAGATTTTCAGGTGCTGCGAGAGAAAGAAGGAGGCACTCAGATCAGTTAAAACTCCACGGAGAACCTTAAATGTCTCTAAAGGTGGATTCACAGACTAAACTCTGATGATCCACCTGTGTGCGTTTTCTCATTTTGTTTGTCATTTACCTGCTTTTAAAATCTAAATCTGACTCATAATCAGTTAATCTGATTTGTGTCCGAAGAGAAGAGAGAGAACATTGGTTTAGAGGCATAGAGTAACAATAACAGAGTGAGAGTACCGGCCTGGATAAAGCTGTTAATAATCAGATTAATAAAAACTTATTTCCTGATTGTTTCACAGTGATTGCATTCAGTAGGCTAGGCATACTCTTGACAACACCACCATCAGTTTTGCTGTTCCTGTCGTCTATAGTATATCTTAAAATTAAGCGTAAAAAAAAAAAAATTCCAATTAAATACATTTTCCTGTGATTTTTTTGAAATATATCTATTAAAATGAATTTATTTATTTATTTTATTTTTTTTATTTTTTTTTTACAAAGGAAATGTTTATTTACACTCCTTTATTGTCATTGTGCAATTATCAGACCGCCATTACCTGACAGAAGTCTAGTGGCTGAGCTGAATGTTTACTTTCCTGCTGAACAATAAATCTAAACAGATACTGGAAGCTATGGTTGACTGATTAGTAAATTGAGACCGCATGGCTCAGTGTCACGTATGTTTTACATGTTGCCTTGATTCAGCACACCTAAATCCAATAAATGCTTCCTCAGCTGGTCTCTGTTAGCTGGGTTACATCCTCAGAATATTGGTTTGTTAGAATGGTGTGTACCATAAACCCCCCATTAAAATGCATTGAATTATGTAGTTAAGTGGGAAAAAATATATATGAAAAACCTTCCAGCATTCTTATCACTGAAACATGAACCAATTCAAAATTTAAAGCATAAGAACTTTTAAAATTGAGCAGACTTCTTATTAAAAAAGAGGTTGCATTCTTTGGTCAAAATTGATCAATAATAGTGTGCAGCCCTCATTCCAAGCCTGTGGAGCAACAGGGGAGCTAAAGTTTAGAGATAAGGAGCTACTATGCTGCAACTTCTTAATTCATCCCTTTTCCAGGGATCCAGCTCAAACAAAGGGCTGGGTGGCAGGCCTCTGCTGGTCTGAATGACATGCTGAGGAGGGACTTCAGGTGTCATGGAGGAGAGATACGTCAAATAGATGCAGGACAGTAGCTCTGGAGGCAGCCCGAGCTGTGGAGCATTCCTTCTCTCTCCATGATAGGGTGCCATTCTGACAGATAGAAAAAAAACATTTGACTGTTAAATATTATCAGTAATTAAGTCATAGTTCCATGAGTCATGCTTTGTGTGGATCAGGGCTGATTAGAACTCTCATCTGATGCCACAGGCCGCCTGTAAATATGAGTCATTTCATTATTGCCATTTATCTGTCAAAAATCTTGTCTCCATGACGTCTTGGTGTTACCATAGCCTCATTTCTCTGATTCTAAAGTAGAGGTTATGTTCAATGTAACAAAATTGGAAGTTTTAATTTATATCTGTAGGCCCTGGAAAATAAAAACGAAGATGGAAAGTTATATTTTTAATTGGCATATAGACTAGATTCTTAATAAAGATGCTCTAAAAGTACAGCTACAGACAAGGGGGACATGATGCACAAAGAGCCACATATAATTGCTTTATAATCATAAAAATGAATGTGTTTAGATGTCTTATCTCTCCATTTTAATGCCTGGTGTGTGTGTTTTGTGTGTGTAGTGTTTCATGAATACCAGAAGATGTGTGGCAGAGATATTGAGAGCAGTATCAGCAGAGAGATGTCTGGAGACCTTGAAAGTGGCATGTTGGCACTAGGTAAGAACAATGCATTTCAACAGGTTCTGTCTTTTCAGCATTGAATATAGGCAGTACAGCTAATGTTTCCTCTGTGATGATCAGATATAAATATCTTAACATGTTTCTGTGTTCTGTCAAGATGGCTAAATTAATTTTTATCACAATTCTTTAACTACTTTTTATATACTAATCACTTTGATCTGTTTTCTTTCTGAAAATGCCAGCATTTCTTAAGGTTATGGTACAGTAACGTTTTGACATTTTGTATTGAAATCACACTCTTTCCATTTTATGCACTGCTGTATTGGTTTGTTTCATTTTACTTTACTGGTGTCCCTGTATTTTAATTTCATGTTTTAAGAGATTCCAAGGTCAAAGCTACACAGTCCCTCAGGGGAACGTTTAACGTCTTAGATGCATGTTTTTCATTCGGTGCCTTAAAGAAGCATCATCATTCTCTCTGTGGTGTTTCACCTATTAGTTTCACCTATTAGTTAGGTATTTTGCTGTTTGTTGTGTGATGCATTTTTGTGTTTTTAAAGTCTTGGTATATGTTAGTGAATTTTTTATTTCTATTAACCGATCTGTCCATCCACAGTGAAGTGTATTAAAAACACACCAGGCTACTTTGCATGGAGGCTTTACAAGTCCATGAAGGTAAAAAAAATATATACCGGTATATATATACTGTCCCTACGTATTTATGTATATTTTGTGCAAATATCTCTCTAAATATCTATATGTTATGATACCTGTAGGGACTTGGGACTAAAGACAGAACCCTGATCCGGATCATGATCTCCCGTTCAGAGGTCGACCTGCTGGATATTCGTCAGGAATATGTGAAGAACTATGGAAAATCACTGTACACGCATATCCATGTAATTATGTTTTATCACTCAGAAGTATTGCTTAATATTGTTTACATTTAAAAAAACGCCATCATTTTGCTAGATGCATGTCGAAATTAAGTTTTTATACTTTTAATTTACAGGGCGACACATCAGGAGACTACAGGAAACTGCTTCTAAAGCTGTGCGGTGGCAACGACTGAAATGGAGAGGTTTTCTGCTACAAAATATGAGACTTTTTTTTTAATGAATATTAGGTTTCTAGCTTTTCTGTATTACTTATACCCAAACTATAAACATGTACAGCATGCCAATGCTTCTAATTTTACGTTTACATACTTGCACCTGCCATAAGTTGTTTTTCTCTGTGCTGAATTTATATTTTTTTATTTGCCATATATCTACAGGAGTTTAAAATTGTTTATTGCATATATCAAATGTATATTTTAAAAGCTGGCATCTATTATAATAGTATTATACTATAAATTTTTTTTGCAGATTTGATGTCAAAAGAGATTTTAAAAGGTTGTCACCTGGTTTATTAATGTGCAGGAATGCTGAAGTACCAAAATAGCAGAGAATGTGAGCAAGTGCATAATCTAAAAGTTTGACTGCAGTTACATTTTATCTTTGTTTACCATAAATGTGCTGTGTTTGCAACGGATATTTCAGTTTGTTTTCTATGTGCCTGTTTTTTGTTTCTTTTAATAACTCAGCATGCCAGTTAATAAACTGCAAGTAAAGAAAACATAAAGAGAGTCAGTTCTGTAAATGATTGGCTTACCAAATGCAAAACGTTCATTAAGGGAAAGAAATCAGTTCAGATCATGGGAAAGTTACTCTATGCGCAAATCTTGAATTTCCAAGTTAACCTTGAACGATTAAACACAATAAATGCAGGAAATACAGGATTCAAAACAAACTCTGCTTTTAAATGCAAAACAAAAACAATGTGTAACAGGGAATATTAATCGACGGCTAACCAACGACAGCTTTGGAGTTTCAATGAACTGTGTTTAAATCTTCAAAATAAAGCTTTAAAGTTGCAGACATTTCCAAGGCTACTTAATTCTCATGCCAGCAGAGGGCAGTAAAGCCATTTTTAAACTCCTATAATCTCCATAAAATTATATTTTCCATCCTTCAGATCTTATATGGACCACTCCATGTTGGTTATATATCAGTGATTGTGAACAAAGGTTGACATTTTTACAAGTAAGAAGGGGATTACTTTTTTTTTTATGAACTACATGAAAAAAAACTTTTAAGATCAATGCCAAAAACACAAATTATTTTACTTAAATACCTCATATTTTGCTCAATAACAACAAAAATGCCTTGTGTCATATACGGCTAACTTGTGGGGCTGCTTATATAACTGACATTAAAAAAAAAAAAAATCCTGTTTACTTCTCTTAAAATGCTGTTAAACACACCTGGCTGTAAAGACGTGGGCTATGGCTGGCTGCCTGTAATAGGGTGGAGGAGGACACTACACTACAGTCAATAATGTGGAGGTAGGAGGGCAGTGATGGCAGCTATAAAACAACTCTGGCACATTAAACAAAGCCAACATGGAAGAGCGCTTCCAAAGCAAGTCAAAGGGGGGGGGGGGGAAGCCTTTGAAATTGTTGGTAAAATGAGGGCGTGGTTACCTCAATTAATAGAAAGAGAATTTAATAATGTCATGACCAAAATTACCAAAGTGTTTTCAGGTGTACAGATTGCTTAATTCAGTCAGCAGTTATCTAAATTAATATAAACAGTCAAAAGGTTTGAGCTATCATTAAGAAAATAATTTTAAATATTTTTGTTGTTGTGAAGTTAATATAAATTACTCAAAGCGTAAAAGTATTTTCAATATTTTTGGCATGGTGTTGGAGTTGCCTTATGGCTGACAAGTCGGCCCTAAGAGGATGATGAGGGACGAGGGTCATTCAGGACCACCCCACAAAACCATGGACAGACATTACACACATATACACTCACTGGTCACATTGCTTTTGTTAACACAAATAATAAATTCACCAGTCATAAGCAATCGACAGCAAGACTATATTCTGGACTTTAAAAAGAGTATCAGCATGGTAAAGAATGCACATTGAACTGACTTGGAATGTAGTGTGGTTGTTTTTGCTGGATTAGTTTGAGTAATTTTAGAAAATGAAGAAAAAGAAGAAAAAAAACAAACATCCAATGAGATTCAATTGTGTATGGATCTAGAAGAATCTCAATATTCACAAACTCACATATATGACCCACACAAGCACAGGATAACAAGCAAACGTGCGTATAATGATTCAAACTAGCACAAATTAAATGTATACATTCACAAAAAAAGATTTAGAAAAGTATTTGTGATGCATACACAATTATATCTTGTTTTATGGTAGTCTTTGAACTCCATTTGTGTTTGGATTTTTGACACCCATATGACGTGACTCGACAAATGCGTTTTTTTTAAACAAGCTATGATTTGCAATAAAATAGGTAACTTGCTTGTTTTAGTCATTCACAAGAACGTATACAACATGGGCAATAATTTTGTCATAAGCATTTCCCTGGAAGAGTAGGACCTCGCTACATCTCCTGCTGTCAGCTCTCTTTGCTCCTAAGTGGGGTACAGTCCTTGTAATGTAGTTTGGTCAAAGATCAGAAAGGTGAATAAAAAACAGATTCAGCCACAGGTACAGATTCCTCTGATGTCTTTTTATTTGGCAAGTTTCACTCTGACAGCCATCTCCCTGAGCTTCCAAGAACTCAGTGTTTGTATAACCAATTGGCAACACACCTGCACGTGAGTGGACCAAGCCACAATTTAACAGGTAGAAAAAAAAGAATAAAATTATTAATCTAATTTACAAACACATCTACATAATGAAAGAGTCTGCAAAATAAACAATGTGATACAAGACAATTCAAAAAGTTACTTTAAAGAATAACAAACAAAGCATTGCTCCAAAGGAAACCCTCTAAACGGAAGAACCCAGCAAGGTAATCAATGACATCATCTAGACAATTTAGCAGGAAATACCGGGAAAAACAATGGTGAGTAAAAAGGAAAACAAATACCATGAATATACTTTGAAACAAAATACACAATTTCAACCAATAATTCAGAAGTAGTAGCTTTAACCTAAACATATAAATAGATGGAAACTGCAACATAATGCTAACACAGACACACCCTGGATAGTAAGTGAAGCAAAGTTGCAAATGAATGTTTAAATTTAAGCATTATGAATCAGAAATAACAATAAGGGACAAGTGGTGAACACAAACTGAACCACTTTGTCACAGTCCTCACATTCTGTCTGGCTTTAGGATAGGTTTAGATCTGAGCCAGAGCTGGGAGAGGTGGGAGGTGGCTCTACGCAAGGCACAATCTAGAACGGTCCAGAGCTTAACTCTGAAACTAATGTAGGGTGGACTATTAATGTATGATTTAACAATTCCTTTAAGAGCTAAATTGAAATGACTTTTTTAAAAGCCCCCGACAAACCTCTCTATAGCATGTTCTTTTTTATGTGTTCCTGATTAGTATTTAATACAATGTTATAAAACATGAGCTGCAGAGTGTAGAAGTGGGTAGCACTACTGCATCGCAGCAGGAAGGTTCCGGGTTTGATTCCCGGGCCGGGTTCTTTCTGCATGGAGTTTGCATGTTCTCCCTGTGCATGGGTTCTCACCGGGTACTCCGGCTTCCTCCCACATGCCAAAACATGACTGTTAGGTTAATTGGCTTCTCTATACTCTCCTTAGGTGTGAGAGTGTGCATGAATGGTTGTTTGTCCTGTTTGTCTCTGTGTTGCCCTGCAATAGACTGGCGACCTGTCCAGGGTGTACACCGCCTCTCAACCATTGACAGCTAGAGTTAGGCACTAGCAACCCTCTTGATCCCGCTTGGGATAAGCGTGATGGAAAATGGATGGATGGTTATAAAACATTATATATTAAAAACTTGAATCAACAGTAAATTATTTAGATTTCTTTAAACAATAAAACAAAACACAAAAAGCAACAGCTGGAATAGGGTAAAGCATACTAATATGGTATGATATGTGGTCAGTCGTCATCTCTTTCTGCTTGGTGCAGCAACATCCTACTTTTTCATGTAACATCCTACTTTTTATATCACAAAATCTTTGTCCATGTGGTATACATTCTTGAGTTTGGTTGAAACATTCAAATTACCTAATTGGCTGTAGTTAGCTTGTTAAAAAAATGCATTTGTGCTTTGAGTCACATCAGGTGAGTCTCAAAAATTCAAACACACAAATGCAATGAGACCATTGGTAGTATATAAATCAAGAAATAAATGTGTATACATCACAAATACTTGAATCCGGTGAATATGTACATTTTATGAGCTTGTTTGAGTAATTATGTCCATGTGTGGATCACATATGTGTGTAAAGCAAAACATGTACAAAACATGTCAAAGCAGATGGCAACATTAGACCACAGGGTCTGGATATCTACAGGACATGTATGGCTACAGATCGTCTGGGTTCACTAGAACTGGACTTTAGTATGGAATTATAAATAGAAAAATATTTATTGAGGATTTCAGAGGCTATATTCTAACGACAGGGTGAGAATTCTGCTAAAACAAGATGAAAACATGAAACATCCTGCCTTTTATCAGTGGTTTTAATTGTGGCGGGAGTGTAATGGTATGAGAGCTCATGCCTTTTTGACCACCTTGCAGCCATTAGCTTATGGCTACAGACCAGCAAGAGAACTCACCGCATCACAGAGCTCAAATTGTTTCAAACTGGATTCCTAAGCATGTGAGCGGGTTAATTTTACTCCAGTGGCCTATGAAGTAACCATATCTTAATCCATTACTGTACTTTTGGGATGCGGAATGGCGGATTAGTATTACTGATGTTCAGCTAATAAATCTGAAGTCCCTTTGCTTCACTATCTAAGGTTTCACTATCTCTATCTAAGGCTGTTTCCAAAACCCTGAAATGATTTCCTGAGGGAAAAGTTAAGGTTTTGAATTTGTCAGAACCAGAAACTTACAAGGACTGTTTAGGGTTAGGGTTTGATAAAAAGATGCAATATAATCTGACAGTGTTGGAGACTGGATTGGAAGAGTGAACAAATGTTGCCAGGACAAGATGTGGCATGCTGATTCACCCTCACAGAAGAAGACTGAATGCTGAGTCTGGACCAGTTATAAAACCAGGTCACTGCAGCTTTTACTACCTTTTTCCCCTCTATTGTTTGAATTTAATAGAGCAAAAAAAAAGATCTTAGAAAAAAAGGTAAAATGATTTATAAAGATTTGAAATAATCTATGATGGCTCTATATTGTCCCATTACAGAAACATTTTAACACGAATTAGACTTTTGAGAGCCACAATACATTCCGAAATGTACTGAACTTTAACAGAGCATATATTATGTGACTTTAATAACCACTACAGTGATTATTTAGTATCTTGTAATCTTTTAAATGGAATCTTAATGTACTTCTTTTATTATTTAACAATGAAACCCTTGGATTAAATGCAATGGGGAATTTTACTGGAGCATATAAGATATATCCTGGGGCATGTACCATAAAATGGATCTACCTCCGTCCAGGACTTGTTTCGAGGCTGTGCAGGAAAAGCACACTGAACAGAGACTCCTCACTCTGTTAAAGTTTTGAACAGCAGTCATCAAAAGTATACAGCTAAATCAAAAGCAGAAGCAAAGTAGTTGAACATCTTAGTGCCTTAAGCTGTTATAATTTGAGCTCCAGCTGAGATTATGAATTTATTTCATTGCACTTAATTTGTGCAATTTAAGTTTGTTGTCATTTAAGTTTTACTTAATGGATCTATTGCAAAGTGACTTTTTTTTGTTTTATTAAATGACAAAAAGATGAATAAGTTTTAAAACATGTTGCTTTTTTTTAAGAGTTACATTTTGTGTAAATCCCTTTATTTTCCCTCTGCATTTAACCCAACCCCTTGGGGAGCAGTGGGCTGCCACTGTTGGCGCCTGGAGAGCAGTATGGGGTTAAGGGTCTTGCTTAAGGACCCAGAGCGGCAGTCTGTGGAAATGAGTGGGACTATAGCTCAGAACCTCTAACCCAAATGCAATGCTCTAACCACTAGGTCATAACTCCCCAGATTTTATCATTTGTACCATTGTATTCCAGTTGTATTTAGTCATTTTTGGTTTTAGCTAAAATTCACTGTGTCCTTTGCTCTGTTCTTAGAAATGTCGCAGTGTTTTGCATATTGTTTCTGAGTGTCGTCTATTAGACATACTGGTTCTGATTTTAAAACCAAATCATTAAGGCTTTGAGCTTTTTCCAAATGGCATGAGCAAATGTTATCCTCCCTTTTTCACTGCTTTTGTTAAAAGTTGTAAGCACTCAACATATTGGGATTGTATCATCCCCTGCTTTCTGGCAGGATTTGAATAAAACTGATACATTCCTGTGATGCAGTGAGTAAAAGAGTGTGAAAAAAGAGTGAACACTGCAGTAATTGTTTTGCCACCCTTGGCTTTGACAGCTTCAGCTGAATCTCTACTCCAGTTTGAAACAAAAAATTATCTTTAAAATGCAGGGATTTTTTTCCTTTGAGGCCATTGGTCTAGGATAAGTGACGGATACCCTTGCTGACAGTCTCTTCAATAAAGGATTAGGCTATTATCTCCCCTGCTCAAAGACTGACTGATAAACAAATATTTGAAACTATATTGCAATGAATAGTCAGACAGCCAGAAAGACCTCTTTAGCTGTCTGAATAATAAACACATTCATACCCTGGAGATAAAAAGCATCAAGCCTGCCCTCTATTCACATAAGCATCCTCACAGAGAGGATGCAGACACAATTGTCCAATCTGTGTCAGCAGAAGGGACTCGCTTCCCTTTGATATGAATGAATCGTAATTAATTTTTCATCCAAATGGAAGGCACATGGTGCACAAGCTTTGCTGCCATGAGGGCAGAGAGATGGAGAGGGGAGGAGGGGAACGAGCTGCAGATGTCACAATGAGATTCACTGCATGCATGAATAAGGTCACGGTTTGAGAGGTATGCCTGCAGTTCCCTGCCTCTGTGCCAACAATCTCTGTTTAGCTGTAGACTGGGAAGCAGGGCGCATCTATCGTCATCACACTGTTTCACAAATCCTCCCCAAATACACATTTCATTTGTCATCCTCATATATAGCTGGGCTGTTGATAAACGGCGTGCCGCCCTCATATCTTATCCCTTCATAGAGACAGAGCACTTTATGGAATTGGTTGCAGCTCAGAAGGTGTATAAGCCTGTAGCTACAGCAGCAGTGTTATGCAAGGAATGAATAAATCCTTAATTTTTCATATTATATAGATATATTATAATAATTTTCATCAAATAAGACACTTAATGTGATCAGAAAGCTGATTCAATGTGGCTCTGTTGGTTTAATCTTTCATTGTTTTGGGGCCGCTTACTATAACTGACAATTTGAACAATTGCACAGTAGTTGTAATACTGGCCTTTCAAAACATCAATGCAAGTTATGTTACATAATAAATTTACTGACTCAAAGCAGGGACTCTCAGCTTTAATTAAACTGCTTTCACATCCCAGCTAAAAGAGGATGCAGCTCTTCAGGGAAGCTGAGCCCTATTTTTCTAGGATTGAAATGTGACCGTGCTACTCACTGAGAGTAACCTCTCTCATGCTGAAGAGTGGCTCTATATATCTTAAGTTATTTCTTCTAATAAAATGGTGGGATTAGATTGCAAAGTCTTGATTTAATCCTTTGGGGGAAAAAAGTAACATCATGACTCCTCAAGACACAAATCAAATAGTTATGGAATCAGTTTTAACCATGAAAACAGGCCAATACTTTATTATGTTTTGAGTAAAATGATAACGTTATTTTTCTTAAGGAGAGTAAGGTTGTTGTTTTTTTTCCCCCAGTGTTGGAAAAAAAAGATTTCGTTTAAAAAAAACAACAATATCTTCATGTTGATTATTTCAAATAATTTTAAAGGGATGCCAGAGGAAGTTTTAGAGGACTGAATTTTCAGTTTGCGATCTAATGTGCTCTGCCTCCCCCACCTGTTGCTGTTTACTGCCACACAGCTGGCTGAATGATCCTACTTAGTTTATTAGTTGAATATGCTTACATGCCAACTAAACAGGATTAGGCAATTATGTTTTTCACACAACAGATCAAAGCACATGTATACAAATAGATTTTAGCACCTTTATCATATTTCTTTCTTTAAAAAACAAGCAATTTTTCTGTTGAACTGCATAGAATATATGTTTCAAACCTGTATGTCAAATTAGATTGTCTTTATTTATCTTTAATATCACAAAAACATTATTTTTTAACAGGGGTATAGTTGGTTTATTTAATTATCATTGTTAGTCCCTACCACAGTTAAGACTAAAAAACCTAAAAGACACGAATAGGTAATAAAAAAAACAGAAAACAAACAAAAAAAATAATGAGAACAAGTTTATCCTTATAATGATTTTAAAGAAATTAAGAGCAGATAAAAAACAATCTACATTTCTTTCATGAAGTCAACACATCTATTCATTGTAATGTAATGTCATTAATGATTTATTTATGTATTAATTAAGTTTCATTTAAAAACCTTTCATGATCACCAGTAAGTTATTCCAGCAGGCATCGTTTTTTCATATGAAATGACTCTGTACAAAGTTTTTCTGATGGAATTAGGCATGGGCTGGTGTAAACAAAACCAATTTGTACACCTTTAAAGGCCATTGTATTTATCACTACAGTCAAAAAAAATAAATAAACCCCAACAAAACAAGTTATTTAGTAAGCATTTTCAAACTTAACCCAGCTGACTTCTATAATGGTAAGCTAATAACAGCGTAGTAGCATGTTTACTTTAGAAAATTGTTTGGTAGGCTATAGGGTAAATAAATCCATGAAATATTCTATGACATCCTTTCTTGCTTGTGATCTAACGGACGCAATCTGTTTTTTGTTTTTTTTCCCCCATGGTTCACATAATTGATCTGCTTCCTGGAATTATTCATATTTACCAACAGACACTCCGAACCACAGAGGATCAGGCTTTACAGTACACCTAAAAACTAATGTGTTGGTACATGGAGCACTTGATGTTTCCTAAGGTATTTGAGAAGCATTACTGATTAGAATAATATTTCTTTATTTAGGTCTGCTTCTGTTTCCTTGAACCCTGTCGACCTCTGCAGATGGCCGCTCACACTGAGCCTGGTTTGGCTGGAGGTTTCTTCTTGTTAAAAGAGATTTTTCCTCTTCACTGTCGCTACATGCATGCTTGGTTTGAGGGATTGCTGTTGAGACAATAAATGGATACAATCAGCTGGTTTTCCTTAAACTGAAAACTTTGATGCAATCTGACAGTATGATCTGGTTGAATCGTGTCTGTCAAGTGCCTTCAGATGACATGTTTATAATTGGCATTATAAAGATAAACTGAATTAAGCAATGCATATTTGAAAAGTACTTTGCTGTATAACATTATAAATCCAAATCATTTTTAAGGTTCATCCATAGTTTTAAACTCTCTGGACATTGTTGTCTCTCTACTCAGTTTGTCCATCTGGGATTTTGGACGTATACTACAGAGTAATACGCCCATTGAAGAAATAGGTGGTTTTATTTCACGAGAGCCCGCCCACTTTGCCTTATATGGTGATGGTCGGATCGTTGATTGACAGCGGGCAGCAGCTGCTGAGTTGCTCAGACATGGCGGAGGGTACAGTGTAACTGAGGACCAACGGCAGCGTAAAGTGAGTTTTCCAAGCAGTTAAGTTGGCGAGGGAAGCATGAAATGACCCAGAAGGAGAGGAAAATGTGTTCAGCCGACGAGTACGTGGAGGGGAAGCAAAAAACGAGCGGAACCGCTCCATGTTAGGAAGATGGAAACATGTATCGCTGTTTAGTGCAGTCAACAGCCTTGGGCAACAAATATGGCTTCTTGTGCCTTTTTCAATATGTTATAAAATCCGATTTCCCTTGCAACCTAATGTCGCGGTGGTTCCGGCGAACTTCTGCGAGCAGCGGTAAGTTCAGTTCTGGAATCGTTCGGTTCTTCTGATCGGTGAAGATCCGCTCGGCCGTCTGGGGTTAGCTGGGGAAGCTACGGAACTACAGCAGATAGCTATGGAGCCAAAGCACAAAGAGTTGCTAGACCAGTGCCACCAGAACTTACTAGAGTCCATAACAGATGCGGACCGTGTGATCGAGCTGCTGATAGTTTCGGGTACTTTGAGTCAACTGGACAGGTTTGAACTGGAGCAGAACTGCGCGTCCAGCGCCGAGAAAGTCGATCATCTCCTGAAGATGCTGATGAACAAGGAGAGCGACCATTTCCTCGACCTGTGTGTGGCCCTGGAGAAGGCATACCCTGACCTGCACTCTGCCCTGTTCAGCAACAACGGCGGTGGACCCGTGGACCACTCCACTGGTGAGAATCAGGCAGCATCAACTGAATTCAGAAATTAGCGATCCATGTCGCAGCAATAGCCCTTGAAATGGGAACAATCTGGGTTGCCTGGTGCAAGAAAACCCGCAAGACATAAATCCTGTTATTTTATTATTATCATCCGCTCGAAATGATTAGAAATATGCATGGAAATGTTGCATATTCTGGTTGCAGCAGCATTGAAAACCTTGTTAAAGGTTAAACCCAAAATTCATGAGTTTTTTATTTAAACAGAGGCTTTCCTGAGAGGTTACTCCTTTGGAGGTCTATTTATTTACCATAATCCACACCAAAAAACAAAAACAAAAAAACAACGTTGATTATTATTATTTTTTGGCAGGAGGGACATAATAGTTTGTACAATATGTAGTCTGAGTTGTTTCCATGACAACGGCTGTGCTGCTGACATGTTAAGTCCATATCAAGCTGTGCAGGGCTGTGTGCATTCAGCAGAACCATGCATTGCTTGCAAATAGGCTATTTATCTGTTCTTATTAGGACATTTTATGTTTAGAATTGCCTTATTTGTTTTGGGTGTCCTTTTTTTCTAAGAAAGGGGGTTTATATTTAAGGGATTATTCATGCAGACAAGTCCATAAGTAAAAACAAGAATTGAAAATAAACCCCCACCTAAAGAAATATAAGGATTGAAAAATTAACACGGAAATTCAAATTGAAGTAATAAAAAGCTGAAATGATAAACATTAACTAATAAATCATTATATGACCTTTATGGAAAAGCTGATTTGCATAATTAGGTTGTTAGAACCATGCTTTCTCAGGAGCCAAAAGCTTCTCCACCTATTTTCTGATAGCCGTACAGCTGAGAGGCCTAGAAACTCCAATCAGCCTCTCCTTGTTCAGTTGAAGCCATGGAAATGTTGAGTAAACTAAAAAGGATCTTGATCATTCAGACCCGACACACAACTGTCAAAATTCCTCGGGCTGCAAGATCATATAGTGCCTCGATAAACCAATACCAAAATGTTGATGGTCATAAACCTAAAGCAACTGCAGTCAAATAAACTTGTTTCTTTTTTCATTTGTCAATGTGAAAATATTTGAAATTATTTAAAATTTGTGAAATCGACAACGCAAACCTGTGTGGTATACATTTTTAAAGTTAAATTCAAGTAATTTTAGTACATAATCTATTGTTGGATATCATAATTAAACAAACATTAAAAGTAATCTTGTCTTTCTCATTAAAATACCGTCTGCAGCTTTAAGGACTCCTATAGCGTTTAAAGTAGACTGCAGGCAGCTTATTTTTAACTTTAGCCTTTTGTCTTATCAATCATATTTTAATCTATTTAATTTTGTAACAGCAAAACAAATTAAGAAACAAAAAAAAAGGGGGGGAGCCCTGTTTTTTTCTCAAACAAGATAGCTTTTGATTGGGAAACAATGAATCTGTGTTTTGATTTAAAGAAGACATCACCTGGAAATCTGATTTTTTTCATGTTAAAATGTATGTGTTGTTGGGCTTCAAGCAAAAGCTTCTGGAAAATCTGGAGTTGTGCTAACCTGCAAAACTCCATCATTCTCCTCTTGGTACTGACATTACATTAGCCTGCCTTGCCATCACTGCTCCCATTTCTATTCCACCAAAAGAGGTGATTCCCACAATCAGGGATTCACTTGCAGGCACTTGGTTAGTGTCGCTGCCTTTGTAACTTTGTACCTGTGGTGTAGGAAACGGGGAAACAATGGTGAACAAACCGTGGCAAACTGCTACTGCTGCTGAAGTTACGTCCACGTGAACCAACATACACACAAGTCAACTTCTAGTTCGTACTCTCATGCAAAAAAAAAAAAGACGTGTGAAAAGTGACCCAAATTAGCTCTATGTAACTCTTTTTCCTAAAAATTTAGTCTACTTCAGAATGATAATTTAAATTAAATACCAGGCTGTGTTTATGAATGAATGTTACCCTCTTAGGAAAGGTTGGTTTGTCTAAAACACTATATTGCTTTGGCCTGTACTGATTGCAGTGATCACATTTACTTCTACTCCTCAAATACATACAGTATGTTGAGAGAAAGTTAAGGACCCCATTTAATCTGAGCTTCCAAGAGAATATGTGTATTGAATGAAATTGGTTTGAAAATAGAGCCTTGGGGGACCCCAAATGTGATTGATTGAGCAGGATGTAATTAGTGCTGATTTATATAAATATATAAATTATTCCTGGTCTGTCAAATCAGAACCAGTTTATCACTGACCAGTCCCACCCCTCTACTCCAGTCTATTATATTATAGTTATCGAATGCAACACTAAAATCCGATGAGGACATCTGGTTTGTTTCCTGTACTTTCTGCTACTGTCTTTAACTCAGTGATTTTGGTTGCTGTTACAGAATCGAAAGGGCACCCAAGTGTAAAAACCAAGTGTAGTTTTTGCCTGCTTTGCTTTTGTCCCAATGACTAAGGCCAGTGAGTGGCTCTCTCTCATGACTTGGCGACATGCCTCCGGGGCTTTAAAGCAGAATAAGCTTTGAGATCCAAACGTTCTGAATGATGCAGACATATACAATGTTCTACAAAGAATACAACCTTGGTTGTGTGGAAAAAAACTAAATTTTCAAAGGATTTAATGGTTTATTCATGGCTGAAAAAACTAGCATTAGTCTACTGGTCACAAACCTTTGCAGCTTGTGCTGAGTTGGTTTCTTGTCACTCTGCTTACAGGATCACTAATGCTTCCTTAAGCTTTATTACTTCCTTGTATTGAGTGGAGCTGTTGCAGAATAACACTCAGCAGTGTAGATATGGGCCTTCCTTGACACGCAGCTTTTTATTCATTAGCACAGGCCCTTGTTGGTGACATGATTTGAAGAAAGAAAGCACAAGTTGGGGGTCTGACTTGTCAGTCTGTGTGGCTATTCACAAGAGGATTATACCCGACTCTTCTTACTCTGGGATTAAACTTTCTCTGTGAGATGATTTTTAATGCATTTGCAGTCATCTGTATTGGTTGCTGTGTTTCTGGCTTACTCCTTTCACAGCTGTATTTTTTATGAAAAAACATAATATTTGTCCTTTTGAGAGAGGGCATTCAAATGAATCTGTTTGACGTATTTTCGTAGGAGCCAGAAGACAAGCATCAATGGTGTACCCTCAGGCAGCAAAACTAGTAGAGAGGGATCATGGGGGATGAAATCCTGGGAGCGGCGGTGAGGCTGTGAAAAAAGGCAGGGTGGGAGAGGAGAGGGATTTTGAATGTGGTGTGTCTTGCTGATAGCAACCTGCTCTCAGCTTGTCCTCGTCTCATGCTGCCTGCCTGCTCTTGTTCTGTGCTTTACCTCCTATGCCAGCTAAGCCTCGTAAGACACGCACGAACACAATCATCCAAAGACACCTCGTTCTGCCAGAGGAAAATGGTGCAGGTGCTCACATTAATATAAAATGATACGAGCCCACAATCTGTAAATTATTAGCTGCAAAGATGGCAAACTGCTTTATATGTTTTCCCTGGAGGACATGCACTCATTATTTAGGGTTGTTTTCAAAGCTGTCTCCCCAAAACAATGAATCTTTGCTCTTGCAAAAGATTTGCTTTGCATATTGGGCAGAAATAATGCATTTTAACCCTGCTTTAAAAATGAGAAGGCAATCTTCCTGTTCTCAGTTTTATTTAAATGCATTTTTATAAATTCAAGCACTAGCATTTCAATTGCATTCTTTGCCTAGCTTTTGTGCTAATATCATTGTACTAGCTGGGCAAGCTTCATGTAATTGTGTCAGTTGAACTTTTTGACCTTTTGTAATTTTATTGGGAACTAAAATGTATTTGGGCCATTGCCATTTACCTAAGGCTACATCTACGCAAAGTCAAATAATGCCCCATTTACACTACCCCTCTGAAACTGATCCGTGCCGAGTTCGGACTGAGCTTGGATCAGTTAACCGTGTAGATCTTGGTTCCTTACGACCATTTATGCATCATACTAGGGTACAGGGTAGTGTAAATGGGGCTTGAGGTATCTGCAGAGAAAAAGCTTCAAGCCCCATTTACACTACCTTTTTGAAACCGTGCTGAGATTGGTCCGAGCACGGGAATCGAGATAACTGTTGAGTGTAAATGGAAAACAACTGAACTGGACTGTGCCAGACACTACTGGACTGTGCTAGACTAGTACTAGTTCATCAGTAGGGCTCGGCGCTGTTCAGTTCTGGCTCGGTTCTCAGATGAAGAGCGCCCAAAAGGCTGCCTGATTCTCCGCAAGCTTCCTGAATGTTACAGGCGCCATCTTGTTGATTTGCTTGTATCCCTCTAGAGAGCAGTAGTACGGTAGATCGCCACTAGGTGCTGAGGAACCGTGCTAGCGTGATGTGTAAACAGTCGTAAGAAACCAAACTTGGCTCGGTTAACTGGTCCCAACTTGATCCAAACTCGGCACGGTTCTTAGGTTTTTAAGAGGGTATTGTAAATGGGTCTTAGGGGTGAAGATGAAACCACCTGAAGCCGACTCTAATAGGTGTTTTAATACTTATGACATGCCAGTTGGTAGAAGAAAGACGGGGGAATTAGGATGTAAACAATTAACGCAGAAGAGAATAAAAAGGCGTTTGTGTAGACCAAAGACAGAAGAGCAGCAAGAAGTGTGAAATCAAGGGCTGCAACTAACGATTATTTTGCAAATCAATTAATCTGTTGATTATTTTTTTGATTACTTGATTAATAATCATTTAGCAAAAGGTTCCATGAGGAAGACTTTTTACTAAATTAACCCAGGTGAAACTAAAACTTTTTTAGAGGCTCTACACTCTAATTAGTGGTCAAATGATTACTAAATTTGTTCACGGTTATTTCAGTAATTGATTAAGCAAATTAATTCTTTCAGCCTTAGTGATATCCACAATACATTCAATAGCTTCTAAAAATAAAAGGTTTTAAAGCGGAAGGGCAATACCAAAGTCCGCTGATGTTCTTTGTTTGCATGCTAAGGGTAGTGGAGGCTGAGTTGGTTTGCAAACACACAACTTTATGGCTTGTTAGTCGTATATGGATGTTATGACAGAGGTGCCATAAGCCGTGGTTTCAAACTTATCCACTTTTGGAGCTGGTTTCAGATGTAGTCAGTTTCGCAGCCGCTTCGTCTTGATGGGACCCATAAGCAATAAAGAAGCTTGTCGTATACACAAACTCAGCTTTGTCTGGATGGGGCCTACAAGCCTCTTTCCCTATGAGTAGCTATATTTCTTTGCATACTAAAAGGACTCGTCAGCAAGACAGTGGAGGGTGATAGGCAGAGGGAGCAAGAGAGATGGAGACAACAGGGCTTTTGTTGAGAAGCTGAGCAGCCCCTAAAGTGCACAGTCAGCAGCTTGCACTGTGTACAGCAGCCCAGGACATAGGGCAGTGTTTCTGTGTTGGGGGGGTGCTGTCCTCCCTGTCAGCAAGTATCTGTCCTTCTCTTTAAACCACTTTTTTCAGACGAAATTAATTATAACCCTGCTGCTCTTTGTCGCAAGCAAGACTTTTAAATAATTTGAATGTACTCGGCTTGTATTTTTCCTTAGTCGGTCTCAGTTTATTTCAGCGCCATTTACCTTGTCACCATAATTTCTTTCCCGTCTTTGCACTTTGCACCTTCCTCAGACTTCAGCACCTCAGGGCTGTGTTGTCATTACATAGAGCCCATCAGATTATCAGCTGTTAGAAAATATTCTGATGGACACTTCCTGAAGGATGGTCTAATTACTTTCACTTGTTTAGTGCAGCTGTTTCTGTTTTTCCACTTGCATTTAGATGTATTTTAGGCCTATCTGCAGTTTATGTATCGCTCTACAATAAATTAAACCAAAATGGTCAACACAAGGCCCTGATTGATTTGTTATATTTGGTGTGTTGCCACATTGCAAGTGTTGAATTCCCTTTACTATATGTACGCCAGTGTATTTAATCTTATTTAATAGAGTGGATTGAGTTTATATTTAGGTGGGAAGTAAATTCAAGATAAGGGGCTAGCATTACCAGTGGGACATGCTGTGGGACAAGGCATTGGTCAGGGCTCCTTTGGGGTCCTTCAGGAAGGACCCCAAAGGAGCCTTTAGTTTAGCTCCGCCCCCCCGAAAACATCATAGCTGAAGGAACTCTGCACTGATATTGAAATCATCTCTCATTGAAAATAAATGCTGCATCTAAAAATTCTTTACTTTTTACTTCTATACTTTTATGGAGGGAATTTTGAATTTTTAATGTTTGAATTTTCAATGCAAAAATCTCACATACGATTTCAATGCAAGCCATCACTGTTTGGCTCCCCAGTTGGCAACAGTGGCTGATATGGCGTGTCTGTTTAATAATGAAATCTCTCCTCACTGTTAAAGGAATACTACACCCAAAACATGATTAGCCTTCATTTTCTACTCACCCCCATGCTGAACAACACTCTGGAGTACTTTTTTGATATCTCAAATGCATCTGGAGATCTGGGAGGCTTCTTGCTGTCTGCTGACATTCAAATAATGGAGGTCTATGGTGCCCGAGACAGAAAGGTCCATAAAAGTCCACAAAAAACGTGTCAATATTCCTCCATACTGCTCGTCCAATGTATTCCAAGCGCGTTCACGACGCTACGGAAGCCGGCAGACCAAACCAGATGAAAGTGCGCATTCAGCGTCTGCTCTGCCGATAATGCAAGCGTAGAAGAAGAAATGTGCTGTTTACCTGTGCAAAGAAAGAAACAACGAAATAAAAATTTCTGAGGACTTCAGTGTTGAGGAAGAGAATGAGTTCTTTGCCGAGCTGAATGCGCACTTTCATCTGGTTTGGTCTGCCGCGGTTTCCGTAGCGTCGTGAACGCGCTTTCAGGAAATCCTATACACTACTGTTTATGCTCTAAAAACATTCTAAATGACTTCGTTTCCAGTAAATTCTGGATGCTACCCACTCAGGACACTTGGAATACATTGGACGAGCAGTATGGAGGAATATTGACAAGTTTTTTGTGGACTTTTATGGACCTTTCTGCCTCGGGCACTGGGCACCTCCATTATTTGAATGTCAGCAGACAGCAAGAAGCCTCCCAGATCTCCAGATGCATTTGAGATATCAAAAAAGTACTCCAGAGTGTTGTTCAGCATTGGGGTGAGTAGAAAATGAAGGCTAATCATGTTTTGGGTGTACTATTCCTTTAAGTTGCATCCTCTATGTTGCAATTAATGTAAAATGATTAAAACCAAAGTTTCTACATTCAATAGCTCGACAGTTATAAAATATGAAAACCCAAATCTATTAATTTTATGATTTACTCAGGAAACAAAACATATAGCTATTCTAAAACAATCTTCATTTGAGGATCGTTTTATTTTTCAAGCTGAAGTGAACTTGCTCATTAAATTGGCTGCATGCTTCAGGCTCTTTTAATTGCAAATTAAGATTAAAACATCTATTTGGCTCCTGTTCCTTCACAAAGCACAACTAATTCCTCGCCTGATTATAAAAACCCAAAGCAGATGGCAGTATAACCATATCTTTAATGCCCTTGTTGAAAACATGTTTTAAGTACTTCAGTCAAAACAGCCAGCCAACCACCCACCATCCCAGAATTTCCTGGATTAAATCAGCTCTACTGCAACCTAAAAGTTAATGACAACAGTTTAGCTGAAGAAAGCTATTTTTTTTTCTACTCACTTGAAGCACCTTCTGTATTCTAATGAAGGACATCGCATGCAGTTCTTTTCCTTTGGATAAAGTTTGAACCGACCCGATCTTACTGCAGTGGTGGTTCTGTTTGCTAAAGATCTGCTTCTAAACCAGATGTTGCCACTAATAATGTCTAAATTAGTGTATATGTTTTTAAATTTAATTTACTGTTGTGAACCAAAGTGTTTGAAATCAGTCTAAGTTGGTCCCCCCAGCCTCTTTCTGATGGGCTTATTGGCAGACGGAGAGTAAATGCACGACATCTAAATTCAGAATGACCCACTTTTTATTGCAGGTCCTCTGAGATACTGATATTTTTCATGATTATATTTCAATGATTGTAATATTTTAAGGCTTTTGAACCCCTATTCCAAAAGAATCCTGATTAGTTTTTTTCATTATATAATCTGATGTTAAATTGTTGCTGCTTACTGGATATTCATTCTACCCATCTGTAGGATTGTTTTTTGTGCTGATTACATTCCCTTGTCATCCTGATCTCTTTGTTATTGTCCTTTAAAGTCCTTGAGCTCTTTTCATGGAAAGATACTAAATCATTTCTAAATAAGCATGGTTTTCCTTCTGTAATTAAACATGGTTGGAGTCTCACAAAGATTTATATTTTTGTTTTTTTGCTCAAGCAAGCCACTTGGCTCTTTTTTGGTTGTGTTTGTGCTAGCTGCAGTATGTTACAGAGCATTTGGAGGACATGTTGCAGACATCTTTCACCCTTTTATTTCTGACCCTTGGAAGAGGCAAGCTGTTCAGTGTGAAATTATGCTTAGTTTATGCTGAGCTAGGCTGCTTTGCATAGAGATAATAGGTTGGACTTGATAGGAGCAATTAGCTTTTTTGGGATTATAATGCTGCAAAGCTGTTCTGACCAGTTCATTGGACTCTTTTTCTCTCCCTGTCACAAATGACTTTCACAGATCTAAAGCAATGAGGAAAAGGCTCTAAATAGATTTTCAGTGAATAGTGGGCGATATATATATTTTTTTTTATTTGGCCAGAATTTGAGAAGAGAGTTAAGATGTGTAGCTCAGAGGTGCGAGTTAGACAATGTGCTAGCTTGCCTTCAAGTTCCCCTGTCTTCTAGAGTCATCATATAGTTGTCATTGCGTTTTTGGCTAAGCACAAACTCTAGAAGGCAGATGATCAATCTCTCAGCCGGTCGGTAAGGTTTCTTTGGCTCGAAGCCCAGAATGTTGGTCAGCGGCTGCTGTTCTGGAGCTTAGGCCCACTCACAGTTTGCAGTAAGACTCACAACACAGAAAGATACATCCAATAACTCAGCAATATTTTAGGATTCATTGTTAAAATTTGCTGCTAAAACATTAAAAGGTTGCTGTCTGACCTGACATAAACAAGGGATTCATGTCACTGCATTTAAATGTGAAATATGTTAACACCTTTTAAAACCATCTTTGCAAACATTCTAATACAAAACTTGTTAGTTACTGTATGTTTCTAATGCAATATACGGCGACCTTATTTAGCTTATTTGAATGCAATAGACTCATTGGTTTTCAAAGAAAAGCAGCAGTAGTAGCCCATTATTTAAAGGCCATATGGGTCCTGTTTCACACCTTAAACATGTTAAACACACTGCAAGAAAACCAGGGAATTTGTTCTTGCTTTCGAGGAGACAAGAACAAGAAAACAGGTTTGTTTTGCCTCCGAGTATTTATATTTCACCAGAAGCTAATTTGCTAAATTCCTAGAAAGTCTTGTCTCCTCTAGCTTACATTTCATCTACCAAAGAAAAGACAACAGTAGAGGAGGCCTTTTTGGGGATCGATGTGGAGGAAAAGAACAAAATGCTTTATATTGGTTAGAATACAAATCCGATAAATCTTTAGATTTTTTCACTGCCTCATTCAGGCTATTGTCAAATTATACGTTAAATAACAGTTCACTGCATTTTAAAACTTGATAAGTTGAACAAATGATTTGAGGACACAGGTTAAATTTAGTTTTACACAGCAAACTGGCTTAAATTAGACTAGAAGAAGTTAAATCTAAATCTTTTATTAAGTGAACAAGGGTATTAACATTTTAATGTACTGTTTTAATCTTTGAATTTGACCTAAGATGAGGAAGTTTTCTACATTCACATATATTTCTTATTTATATGTCAATTTTACATTATTTCTTTGATGATAATGAAAATATAACTCTATTATGTATTTCTTTATCAATCATGCATTAGCATGGTTTTTATTTTTATAAGCAACTTTTCAACTTTTGAGATATGTCATCTTATTACCCTTTATGTGGCAACGTTTAACACATCTCATTAACCTTTCTAATGGCGCTGCATTACAAGCCACACCCACTGTCAGCTTATCAGCCAATGGGGTCTTATTGTCAAACTCTGCATAAGGACTTCCTCATTAAATTTAAGTTGTTCCTAATTAGGTTGGTTAATGAATGCTTAATTAACGCACACATATTTCAGACTGATCCATAGAGCTAAATATACTTTCAAACATTAGAAAAAGTTGCACTACCTCTATTCATTTCAGTTAGCATAATTTATATGAAATAAGTTTTTTAAGTACTTTGTAGAATTAATTACTTATTTACAGCAGCCTTACAAACAGGTGCTAGAAAAAAAATAATGCTTAATTTTTATGAAAATTATATATTTTCAATTGCAGTTTGTGCTCAATAAATCTAGGTCATCAAATCTGAAGCTACAGTATTTTTGTAAGAATAAGTGACAAACAAAAAAATTAAAGTTGTTCAATGTTATCAGAGCTTAAGTCTTTTTTGTAAGCAGCCTTCTTTTACAAATGAGATCATTTATTTTGTTCTTCTTTTTTTTAAGCCCAGTGTTTAGCTCTAATCTGACTTTGAAGTATATCAGCCGCTTTAGAAACCCCATCCTCTGCGCTGCTTTCCTACCAAGACCCTGGAAACGTGCGAAGCAGACACATCATTCATGCCTAAAAGGGAAGTGTGTGAAAAATGGCTTCTATCTGTCTATAAATCCTCTATGCTCAAGATATGGAACGTACGTAGCTCTCTATTGCCCTGCGTAAATTGTTATACAAAGTGATATACACAGAATATAGATTGAAAATGAGGGATAAAGGAGCACCGTTGCTGACTTAGTGCTCAATCTTTCAAACTGCTTCAAGCTGAGGAATAGGAAGCAATATTGAGGAAAGATTTGTGGGACTGAAACGTTGCTAATTTAAAGTTCATAATAGCTCCCCTTTAAGAATTTACCTTGCTTTTGGCTTCATATTGCCACAAGATTTAACTTCTTTTCAATAGTCAGTGAAATGCATGAATGGTTTTATGGCAGGATGAGTGTTGATTGGATTTGCTCCTCTATTGTTTAAAGGGTCCGAAACTGCAGATACAAAATAATTTGAGTGATATTTATTATAATGTGTATGAATTCTGTAGATTTATATAAAATTTTATGTTTTCTTTGTGATTTGCTTTAAAATAGAACCTGGTGAGGTCCTGATATACTTGCAAAGGTTTAAACACCGGCTTTTCAAAGAATAAAAAAACCTCTCTTATTTAAACCCATTGCTTCTTTTGAATACAACTGTATGTTGTCTTATAATTTCATTGTATTTTTATTTTTTGGAAGGGGGCTTAAAATAAATTTAGTCTAACCCAGGAGAGAAAGGTTGGAGCCACAGTTTGCATCTTTTTGTGATTGTTCTTAGGCTCTTTTCCCACCATTGCAAAGTCAGCTTTCCTCTCATCCACTTTCTCCATGGCAACGTGTGCCATCTTGCTTTATGAGCTGGAGCACATAATCTGGTTGTCTGAAGCTGCTGTTGGTAGTATAGCGCACGGTTACATTGTAAAGGGGAATAGGCAACGGATGGGGGGGGGGGCGGGGTGGAAGCTCATTGGCACACTTCTGACCTATTTTGATCGCAATAAAAGAGCCCTTGCTACCATTGCCTCAGGTATTCTCACCTTAGATGGTTTCTGTTATAACATGTAACAGCTCCCATTGAAGCATCCTGAGCGTTTTGCAGCAAATAATTTATTAAATTGGTTTGGTCCTCCTCTCTGTATCATCCTCCATTTGAGGGGTTAGATTTGTTCTCCCCTGTTATAGCTTCATATTATTGATACCGGTGAATGTTCACCAATGATCAGCCTGCTAATTTCTATCAATGATAAAAAGGGCTCTCACCACTGACTCATCCATGGCCACAGAGAGCCACTGTGTGTCTTACATTAAATCCATACTGTATTTATTGTTCTGCATAGTGTCCTGAATGGTCTGAGATTGTTTAGTAAACGTCGTGATGCGCATATTTATCCTTAAGGTTGTCCCAGACGTGTGTAGGAGTTAAAGCTGTATGTCATTTGCTGAGTGTATTTTTCTTTTTTTCTTTTTTTTTAAGAAGTGAGTGCATTTAGTTGTGGAGATTATTGGGACTTATGAGAGTTGTTTGTCTTTTCTAATCACACAATAAAACATTAAACAATGATATTTTTTTAGAAAGGCAATCATTGATCAGCAAGCGATCAGAACTGGACCTTATTCTCTACAGCTGCTCTCCACTGTGATCAGGAGGTCCTTTTAATTTATTAGATAAAAACAAAAAAATCTTACTGGTTTCATTCTATGAATGTATAAATCAAAATTATACAACAATGTGCTGATTTTGTTTTCATGCATTTTTGGGAGAGTTTTGGAACCAACTTGCCTTTTATTAGCTGTTTTTAATCTACTGATTTATTTTCTTCCCGCCAATTGATGGAGAAATTATAGTTTTTCTCAAAGAATCAATTTTAGATTGCTTTCGAATCAACTTCCTACACAAAATAAAACAAATGATTTGCACTAAACACGTTAAGATTGAATTAAACTGAACGCTACATTTTTTTCTTCTAGCATGAAAGAGTAAATCAAATGAAACCATTTTATAACAATTACAACAACATCATTATAGAAAATGTTTGTTTTTTTTTTGTTTTTTTTTTACTGTATCCATTCTGGTACTCAAATAACTTGGATTGTAGCTTCTTCATGATTTTACCAAAGCTTTCCAATTATCCTAAAGCTTTTTTTTTTATTAGAAAGGAAACTAGTAAAGACATTACTTACATGGAGAGGCTGAAAGTATATTACAACTTGCTAATATTTAGTACACCCCAAGCAGCTCAATGCAATACTGATATTGCACACCATGATATTGACATAATGAAAAATTTGTTATATGTTATTCAGTAGTGTTTCCAAAGAAATACAAACCACAGGTTATTAATTGTGTCATTTAGATCATCCTGGCCATGGGTGCCGTCTCTTCAGATGCCAATCGAACATCACCCTTGTTCTCCTGTGTTGACATAACTTAACAGATATGTTGCAGTTGTACTTAAAGCACCCCAGTACTTTAAAAACCCAGTTTGTTTTACAGGGGATGCATTTCTCCTATCTGTTAGAGTCCATAGATTAAACAACAAACACAAACAAAACAGAAGCAACTATAAAACAGAAGGCAAGACCTCAGAAAAACCATGGAAATTATGCTTAACCCAAAAGCCTGATCAGTGCATCTCTAGTGATAGTCAGGTTTTTTTTTTTTTTTTTTAAAGATTAGAGTAGGAAAAATATGCTAAAAAAAAAAGCACTGAAGGAATGAGATAAATGCAATTGCCTAGTGAGAGTTGAATCTCTCTGAGCGTGTTTAAGCCCACGCTTTCCTTGTCCTCATAACTTTGCCATTAGGTTGCCCTCAAATACACCGCTTGTTTTTGTTTTGTTTTTTTTGGATCAGAGCTTCACTGAATGCGTCTGTAGGATATCATGAAAAGGTTCACCCTACAGCTAAGCTGACCTCTCAGTGGCTCACGACATTGTCAGTCACACACCGGGTTCAAGAAGTCAGATGTTGCCATTAAATCCCACCAAAAAGATAAGGAACATAATTTTGCATAGATGTGCTGATTGTAGAGAATCACTGCTGAACAACTCCGCAGTAGTTCCCCTCATGTCTGGTGGAACAATATGCAATCAAAGCTGTGCTTTAAGCACTTTGCAGAGCAGAAGGGTTGAGCGTCAGACCGGAAATGTCAGAACATATTAAAAGCCTTTATGCTCGGCTCCTCTCCTCCTCATTCTTGCTTCCTCTTCTAATATACAATTCTTCCTTATCTTTTCTGGGACTTACTTAGGCTATCTCTTTTCATCCATCCTCTGCTTGTCTGTGCCTTTTCTGTCTTTCTCCTCTCTTCCTCTCCGTCTACTGGCCTTAAGATGGAGTGGCTCAGTCAACAGAGCTCATAGTTAATTAGGCCTGGCCTCCTCACCCAGGAGAGCTGTAGCTAAAGCCAGTGGGAAGCAAGGGCAGAAGTAGAAGTCAAGAACTGTGGCTGTCAAACTGTGGCTTGCTTGTCACCGATGATGCTGGCCACCATTTCATCTTTTCTTAAGTCTTGTTTTTGATTTGGTTTAAATACAAGCATGTGGTTATTTGTGAGAGCTAAGCTAATTTCAAGCTCAATAATCTTTAGTAGTCTCTGTTGACCTGTGTAAAAACAGCAGGATGAAATGAAGGGTTGTGGGTCTCAGTTTCATCCTGAATTTTACACATAACTTCACTTGTATCGACTAAACCCTCAGTGATCTCTGGGCTGATTTGAATAATTTTTACTATTAGGAACTCCTATGAGCCAAGATAGCCATGTTATGTACCATTTTCACAAGATGACACAATTTCTTAAAATGATGCTGTATGCATCCCTTTAAAAGTGTAATTAGATCATAGTATATATTTTTTAACCATATCTTTACAATTGTTTCCTTATTTTCATGTGTCAGTATGGTGTGGGATTTTGAGGATATTGCACTTATCTGTGCTAAACTACAGGCTCTGCATGATGTGGTGTATAATCCTCTGATGTAATCAAAAGAAATTGGGATGCTAGTTCAAAAAGCCAACCACGTAAATGGAAAAAATGAAGTCAGAATTCTTCTAGAAGGGCACAGGCTCAATAAATACTCATGTGAGCAGCTCTATTTAAAACACAGCAGTGTAAACTTCTGTCCATCTGCATTTTTGACTGTGCAGATTCAGTACCACCAGACCTCATTATGTCATACAATCGTGTACGCTCCCCCTCTGCACGTTCACAACTTGCTTTCCACGTGTCCATGGCTTCTCTCCTCACTCAGTGTAGATCTGTTTCTGATCATTCATTTGAACTTTCGTCTTATTTTCATTTAAAGGCAAAACATAAGATATAACTTCTGTACCTTTTTTTTTTTTAAATTGGATATCCCAAGCTAATCTGCTGATGATTATAATAACAGTTTGAAAATTGTCATTTAACCTGGCTGGAGATGGAGAAAATGGACAAATGACATTTGATTTTTGTCCCAAAATTCCATAGAAAGTCTCTAGTACTACAATAGTTAGACTGTGTAAAGATACTAAAACCTTACTAAATATGATTCAGCCATTGTTTTTTAAATTTGGTTCTATTTATATAGCACCAGTTTACAAACAGATTGGCCAAAAGTTTTCCATGTAAGGAAACATAGCTGATTGCTAAACGCTGATTTATATGATATGCTCCTCCTGGGTGAGCATGTAGCACAGTAGACATTCACTTGACTTGGCAGCAATCTCTCATATTGACCATACATGTGGCTACTGTGGAGAGTATTTACTCCTTTTTAACAGCACAAAACTTTCAGCAGAACCAGTCTCAGTGTGAACATCCGTCTGCCAAGGGCTGACTAGGGGTTCAAAAAGAAAGGGGGGACAAAAGACAAAGCAGGGATCCATGCTTGAGGATGTCATGGTAAAGAAGCTCTAGTCACAGTTAACCAGATAAGTACTATAGCAGTTTTAATGTCAAAAAGGATGAAAGAGAGCACATACTATTCGCCACAGTAAAAGCTGAGTCCATAGCTATGTCAAGGAGAGAAACTGAACCTAACACTGAAAAACAGGCTGAACTCTTCATCATCTATAATGGAAGTTATTGTAAGAAGCAGCCAAGCTGATGCATCCATTCAGGACAGTGTCACACCTAAACAGAGCACCAGATCAGATGAAGCAGCTCAGATGGAAAAAAAGTAGATGTAACATAAAGTAGAAGGGTGGGAACAAGCATAGAGAATATAAGAAGAAAGTTGAACTAACAAAAAAATGCTAAATGGTTGTAGATTGTAAGAGTGAATAAAAGTGTTCCCCCTGTCCTCCAGCAGCCTAAGACTATAGCGGCAATACTAAAGCTATAGCTCAGGATAATCCGAGCCCCTCAAACTTTAAGCTTTTTTAAAAAGGAACATTTTAAGCCTAGTCATGAAAGTTGACAGGGTGTCTGTCCCATAGATGAAAACTTTCAGGTTTTTCCACAAGATAGGAGCCTGAAAACCAAAGGATCTGCCACCTATTGCACTTAAGTGGATGGCTCCTGTTAATCAACCAAATAAAGCCGGACTTAATGTTGAGAAACAGACTTATTAACGTAAGCACTTTTGTATATGAATATTTCGTATGCAGGTTCTTAAATGCCAATATCAAAATTATATGATGCATAAAGTGGAATTGTGAGCGCAATAATATTTATTGCTTTTATTGTGCTGCTTTTTTGGAGCTGTATAAGTGTAAAGTTGTATCTTCTTTTCATGGATTGTGGAGAACATCAGTCTGCTTAAGGATGTGTGCATTCTCATAAAAAAGGGACATTCCCATTTTAGCTGTGACATTGTGCCTGTGCAGCAAAAACATATAAACTGTAGATCAAAGCAAGGCAGATTGCACACCAAGATACAGAAGATTTAATGAAAGCAGGGTGTGCAGTGTTAATATAAAGCCAGTGAGAAGACGCATGAAACTGTTAATTCAAATAGAAACCCCACTTCATGTGTATCACATGACTCTGCGTTAAGTAAAGTACTTACTGTGTAGTATTCACACTCCCTCCTCACTGTGCTGGCTGTTAATTCAGGCTTGTGTTTAAATGGTTTACAAATCTGTTGATGCAGTACGTCTGAATGGCTCTCCTATCCTGGCAGGTTCCACGTACAGCGTCCTGTCCACCATGCCATCAGACTCGGAAAGCAGCAGTTCTCTCAGTAGTGTTGGTATGTATGATAATGAAAGATGCCTGCTACACTTTATATCAGGTTAGAATCCAATCAGTCTAAAAGGACGCAGGATTAAATTAAGCAAAATGAAGTGTTTATAATAACTATATAAAAGGACGGGCAGTTTGATTTATTTATCCATTAAAGCCCACGATGTGTGCCAGAACATTCTACCAACTGGTCCTTGTTTTCTAAGGAAGTGTGCCACGTTTGCCTCTCCCTGTTCTGACAGAGATCCAGATGACTCAGCTTTGTTGCATAAACCCAAATAAGATCCAAAAATTGACTCAAAGATGCACATAATCCCCAGACTTCCTGCCAGGGTTGTTCTTAAAAAAAAAAAAAAAAAAAAAGACAAAATCCTTAATGCGACTCTAAAGTTATCCTTCTTTAAATCTGATAGTTACAATCATTAAGTATGAACTTTTTTACCGTGGTGACAAAGGACTAGAAGTCTATTTACATGCCTGGGGAATTTTACTAGTATAAAAGTTGAACAAAGGCTCCAAATAGAAAATCTGAATTTCAGTTATTCCTGTCTAGTGTGTTGCTAGAAGTCCTGAAATTTAACCAGATAATTAATAATAGTTCTATGTTACTAGTTTCAGTGGATCATTCTGAAAATGTCTGGTCTTTCTTACTTCCATATGATGTTTCTAGTTTTTAGAAGTCGTAAATCAAGCAGGTCGATTCAGTAGAAATAAGGCCATGAACTAAGTGATACATTTCTTGAAATTATTCCTTTATTCGGGGTTTTCCTCCAGTGATTAATCAACTATAGTAAGTTGGTAAAGTGTTGTGCAGTATGTAATAATTCTCTGGTAATGGTTTATTGTTGCAGGTTCGCCTGTAAATGGTGAAACATCCTCCCCTCCCCCAGCCGTTAACGACAACCGACATGCCAGTGAAAACCTGGACACCATCCTCTTGCAGCTCCGCCAGGTGACCAGGGAGCGAGATGAGCTTCGGAAGCGTCTGGCGTTAGCATCGCCTGGGACCACCTTCGATGACTGCAGGTACCAATCTGCAAAGAGCTGCGGTTGTTGTGGCCATTTAGCTTATATTTCTATCCACACACTCATGATAGCATAGCCTGATCCTTGTTGTTTATGTATCTAGGAACATAAATTCATTGGGATTAATGTGGAGCTGATTCCTTCTCCCCTCTTTTCATCTACTAATTCCTGCTCTTTGGAATAATATTGACTCTACAAACTTGAGCCAGATGTGCACTTAGTCATCACACTAGAGAGAAAATAATTGCTTACATTTCCTGTTCATATTAAATCCCTCTAAACAATGAGAATATCAGTCTTTTCATGGCTTTTGAATAGATTAATCAAACTGTGCAGAGAGGTAGAATTTTGACTATTTGCTCCTTCTCTTTTAAAGGCCAAATCCCAAAGCTAGCCATGACTATGAGCGGCTGAAAAGTCAGTGCATGAGGGCCATGGCAGATCTGCAATCTCTCCAGAACCAGCATACCAAAACACTTAAGAGGTGTGAGGAGGCTGTGAAGGAAGCGGACTTCTACCAGTAAGCTGATCTCCATTCCTCAAAAAGATCTTCAAACCTTTAAAAAACAGGATGAAATATTTGGGTTATTAGTTTATTCTTATATTTTGAAAATCTTAAAATCTGTCCCTAAAGCTGTTTATTTATTGTAATTCCATCTAAAGTTTGGATTTACTTTCCAACCCTAGCATGCTGCACAGTCGTGTCCTGGGCGACCAGACTCAACTGAAGGAGGAGATGGAAACAGTCAGGAGGGAAAACGCCCAACTTGTCCGAGAGCACAACCACCTGAAACAGAACTGCGAGGAGCTGAAACGGCTGCACAGTCAAGACCAACAGGAGCTGTCAGACCTTCGGCAGCAGCAGCAGGAGGTATCATCAATACATGACTCCTATGAGTCTTATGAGGATGTTTGGATATTGTTTTAAGCATATGACACATTTAAATCACATTCACATTAGGTCTTGTTTGCTTCTAGTTTTGATTTCACCTTTTTACTTTAAACAGTATAAAAAGTTTGCCTTTAACATTTTATGCCGCAAACAATTTGTTCTAATGGAATTGTGACCCTTATTGTATCACTGCAAGTTCCCTTACACAGCACCCATGGGGACCCTCCAAACACAGGGAAGGAAAGAGGAGGGAGATGCATACAGAGCATTTGTGAAAAGGGCAAACACAGAAGAAAAGGGCTAGGCTTTGGCAAAGGGCATTCTGACCTAAACCATGTAGCTACAAGATCACAGTATATGTTATATAGCAGAGGTCAATCCAGCCCTCAGGTCGCAGCGACTCTCACAGGAATCAGGAAAACTAAATCCGCAAGACTGTCAGGAGAAAGAGAGTGTTACTGAGAATGAATAAATAGTCTGAAGGATACATTCTATAGGTAAACTGTTATTTATCATCTCGTCAGGTTTTAGTCTAAGTTTTCTAACTTTGTAAAAAAAATATTTTTTTATTGTAAAAATATTAATCTCTCTGCACATTAATGCCATCTGCTGCTAAAATGGTGCACAGCAACATGACAAGGATAGGTTATCGTTTTCCATGTGTTGCACAAACCAGGTGATGAGGGAGAAAGGCTCATCAGAGGTGTTGAATAAGCTTTACGACACAGCAATGGACAAACTGGAGGGTGTAAAGAAGGACTACGACGCCCTTAGCAAGCGCTTCGGCGAGAAGGTGGCCAACCACAACACGGATCTAAGTCGCCTGGAGCAGGCAGAGGAGGAGAACCGCAGGCTGCAAAAACAGATGGATGCATTGTTAAAGCAGCGAGACTCAGCCATGCACTACCAGCAGCAGTTCTCCACATCAATGAGGAGGTAAATGCACTCGCATATATTCTCAAACTGGTATGATGCTGATGATTTAGACAAAAAGTCATAGGAGTTGGTGATGAAACTCTTAAACAACCTGCTGCAAGTCTGCTTCCAGCTTTTTATTAGCAGTGGAGTATTTCTGACACCTGGGTTTTAACTGATCCTTTTGGTCCTCAGGTTTGATTCAGTGCAGCAGGAGCTGAACAAGTCCTCGGCTCAGAACAAGGAGCTGCAGAGGGAGATGGAGCGACTGCAGTCAGAGGTTACACGCTACAAAAACCTGCAGCTGAAGGCAGCCAAGGACTGTGAGAAGTACAAGGAGGAGAGGGACTCTGTCTTTAATGAGTACCGTCTCATCATGAGCGAGAGGGACCAGGTGATCAAAGAGCTGGATAAGCTGCAGACCGAATTGGAGGCAGCTGAAGCACGACTGAAGAACACTTCCTCAGAGCGGGTGGTGGCTAGTGAAGAGTTAGAAGCACTCAGACAGGTATGAGACTAACATGCACTTAATTTGTGTAGTTTAACCATACATTTCCAGCCACCTTAATAGAATGAGCTTTATGCTATGAGGTTATTTCTCTGGACGATGATGCTGTAATATATACATTTTCGTTTCAACACAAAACTAATTTCATAGTTAAGGTCACTAAACTTTACACAGTCATTGATATTATAGTAGGGCTGGGCGATATGGCCTAAAAGAAATTGTTTTTTTTTCCTTCATTTTTTTAATTCGAATTACGATTTTTTTTTTTTCCCGAATTTTCCCCCCTACTTATTAAAACGTCTTAACATCCACCTGATCGCCGGTGCTCCGTTGTGCATATTTACATAAAACACAGCAATATGCTTGAAAATAACTCCTGTTGAACTTTTATCAATATAGACTTGTTATACATCACTCAACAGTGTAGATTCTTCACAATTCAACCCCCAAGTTTATGTTATAGACACCATGAGCACCAAAGCACAATTTATTAAGATATTGAAGCATATTAAATCTGAATTTTTATAATAAAGCTTCGATTTCCTACCTTTGAAGGTCGTATAATGAATCCAATGTTAGATTGTTTATATTCCATTTGTCTGTAAGGGTCTACGGATAGAAAGTAACCCAGTATATTAGTAATAAAAACATTCCATGTTGAGAAAATCGTATATACATAAAGTCAGTTTTTTACCACCAGAAAAGTCCCATCCTTATAGCTAATGCTAACCATCTTGCTAATTAGCCTAGCTTCCGCAAACATTTCTGGTTGATGTTTAGTATGTTTTATTTCATCACCTTCCAGCCTAGGCTTCTTGCTGAGGTTTGTTGCTTTGTTCGGTGTTGTTCTTCCTGGAGAGACTGGCATTTGTCATATTCTGCTGGAAGCCTCTGTTTAAGATGCTGAAAAATGTTTGTGGTGCTGCTGCCTTAACTGCGACTGACTTTAGGCTAATGTTGCAGCGTGGGGTTTCTTGCTCCACGTCTGTCGCAGTAAACCCAAACCAGCTCCAAGCAACGGATGATTTTATTCCTTTTTTCAGGACTAACTTCATACTCTCACCTGTAGCCATGATGTTGCTCACCGAACTGCACCGTGGAAGTAATACTCCAGCTACGGAAGCTCCGGGGAGCCAAAATTGCGATGTTATACAAAATAATTTATTCATTTTTTTTTTTTAAATCACCTGCAAGAAAAATTTGAACTGTTAATGGAACTGATTTCTTTGCCCCAGCCTATGTTATAACTACAAACAGTACTGAATCATTACGAATAAGGTGATGCTGTTTTCTTTTAAAAACAAAAATCCTATCCTTTTAAAAATCCAGTGAAAGTTAAATAAGAGTCCAGTTAAGTCAGTACAAATCCAGATGTTCTTTAAAGGCCACAGAGGTTTGTTAAACCGTCTCATAAATACCAAGGAGCACAGCTGGCAGGTTAGGGATAAAGTGGCAGAAAACTTTGAAGCAGAGTTGCAGAACACTGAAACATTCATTGCTTTAAACAAATCATGGAGCTCTGTTCAATAATGAATCTGGAAAAGGAAAGTTTGGCCTGCCAATACATGGGTAAAAATTGGAAATGGGAAATATGTCAAATAAAGTAAAGGTGACTAAATGAGGCCTGAACTTTTTAGCCTACAAGCAAAACACTGATAACAGACATGATAGATATGCAAAGCTGCTTGAGACATAAAAAATGCTACATATAAAGTTTAACTATCCTTTTGGAAACATAAAGGATGTTTTCTATTGAAAAGAGTTGTCATTTTATTACACTGCAGGTGTCATAGAGTGTAGTTGGTTATAATAATTATAAATGAACTTTATTGATCTCACATTGGAGAAATGTACCTCTGCATTTAACCCATCCCCTTTGGGAGCAGAGGACAAGGGTCTTGCTCAGAGAGCCAAAGTGGCAGTCTGTGGGAGTGGGTTTCGAACTCACAATCTCAGGTTTCTATGTTACGCCGTGTTGATGGTGTGTATAGTGTATTTCTGCTGCTCTGCAGGCACCAAATCCTTTTTAGATTATTTGATTTTATATATTTTTCTATAATCCAACCTGTATCTGCAGCATTAGAATCATTGTACAATTATTTAAAAATGTCCCACCAAAGATCTCTTTAGCAGTTTATTGCAAACCGTTGAGGTTATAACATCCATAATGTTTTGGAGGGTTGTGCTCTGTGAGCAGGTGCTTTATCAAAAAATGAAATGCAGACCCAGTCTGCACTTTACTTTGAAGTTATTTTTGTCTCTTTTACCCACAGGTTTAAATGTAGTGGTAAAATGCTGTTATGTAAAAGTCCTTCCTGCTCTTTTCCATCTCACTGCCTGACTGAGCACTGATTTTTAGGCTGCATGTCTGCTGTGAAGCAGATTACACACAGAACTGCATGACATGAGCAGTTAGAGGACGATGCATCAGTCAGCCAGTGGTCAGAATCAGACTTTAATTGATGGACTCTAAACAAAGATGGGCAGAAAATATGTCGGTGTTCTTTTTTTTCTGCTATAAATGCATCGTTCAGTTCTTTTTCTAAAGTTTATTAGAAGTCAAATAAACGTTAGGGGCATGGCCAGTATTTTAAAATACTTACATTTTCTCTTGGATTCAAGCTCATTAAAAGCCTGACCAGCCTTTTTTTTTTACATTCTTTATATTGTCAACTCTTGATTTTTTATTTTTATTTGTTGTTTTTTTTGGATTAAAACAGTAAACACAAGTAAGTTGGTATTACAGTTCTAAAAGAAATCCGTCAAAATCATAACCTCAAGATCAGACATTTAAGGGGAATTACAGATGTTTACTGGCTAGTAAAACCCTGATTGCTGCATCTCCAATTAAAAATAAACGGAGCTCTGATTAGGAGACATTTTAATTGTGGTGTCCTATAATTATCATGAGAGCAAAAAAATTACAAGGAAAGGGGTGCGCTATATTTAGATTACCACATGCTGTGTTGCACTGCTGGTTCTATAACAGGGCAACAAAATGAAAAATGACACAGTCATTAGAGGTACGGAGGGGTAGAAGCCACATAAAAACAAATGGATAGGTAAGTTACACTGTACATCTAATTTAGAAAGCTGGGCTTAAAAAAAGTGGCCACTGACAGTGGTTTATTTGTTCCATTTTGATGAATCCTGCTTCAGGTTGTGTTCACTGAAACATATAAATGATTGTTTTACTGAGTCATTTCTTCTTACACAGTTTTCAAAATCCCTGGTAAAGCCTAAAGTTATTCTTTTCTGCAAATTTTACGGCCCATAAAAAATGACAGTAGCCTTGGTGGGAATTCATAATTATAAAGATGCTTAGTGCAATATTTTCTCCTTGGGCCTAATTGCAGCTTCTTGGATGACAGGAGGGGAGGAAAGGGAGATGGGTTTGACTAAAGTCATGTTTCTTCATATATTTGTCTCAGTTCCTCTGCAAACAATCCTGCAAGTTGAAATTTTAAGTTAGTTTATAATAAGATATAGCTGGTTGTATGAATAGGATTAAGGTCTGAGTGCATTATGCTGGTGTTTATCTAATGCTTTAAAGTTGGAGCATATGATTGCTGCATTCAATGTAAATGCTGTTTCTGTTATTTCTTTATTCATTCTACAATATTTAATATTTAGGTGATGTATTTTACAAGCTGTGATCACATTAATAATTATTAGTTATTATCCAGATGACTATCAACTATGAAGAAAATATTCTTAATGGCCATGTGCTAACTGCTAGACTTTCAAAATGAGACAGAATAGATTGCTAGCTTCTTTTTCAAGAATCAAATGAATAGGCCTTCTCCTGAAAGGACTGGACCTCAACATCAGACATAACTCTAAAAGCTTCTGCTGAGCAGATATTATGTCCACGTTTTTTTTGAGGCTGTATTAGCATTCTTGTGGCGTGATTCAGCAGGAACGGTTGCTTGACTTTGAAGGCCTTTTTTCAAACAGGAGTTAAACTCTTCCCTGGTGGACCGGGACAGGGCCATCTGTGAGAGGAACGAGCTGCTGGAGAAGTACTGCCATGAAGTGAAGGACAAAGCAGAGGCCCAGAAGGAGCTGAGCCAGGCCTGTAAGGACATTGAGATGGTCCGAGAGGAGAGGGATGTGGCTCGCAAGGAGAGGACTGAGGCCATCATTCAGAGGGATCAGCTACTCAGAGAATACTATCAGGCCAGACAGGTAATCAATCTGTTTGTCACTCTCAAGTCTCTTAAAGACATTTGATTATTTTTCCAGTTTTCTTTTTTTGGTTTTTATGATCTGCTATGTTGCCTGTCTCATCTGTAATCTCTGTCATGAGCTATGATTAACACTTCACTAAGTTAGCCTGAGGTAGGAGGCATTGCATCACAAGGATTACAGGAGCATTCCCTAAATCACTAGCATGAAACCCAGCATAATCTAGATAAAACTCATATTCAAAAAGGTGGCATTTAGCCATTGCCTATAAATATTTGATTTATCATTAAAAGAATTGGTTTGTTTTTATTTGTTTGCTTCCATCTTGACTTGGCATAAAATATAGATTTTTAAGCTTTTTTAAAAAAAAAATAGAATTTAACAACTCTTGCCGATGTTTTTTTTTTTATTAAAAAAAAAATGTAACTAATATTCTATACATATGCATACAAACTTATATTAGTTATTTCATAAAAACCTCAACATATTTAATATATTTCCAGAAACAAGACTCTGCTACCCTGGACATGGAACGGGCAAATAAGGAGATTGAGATGCTGAGGAAGCAGTATGAAGCCATGTCCCAGGAACTGAAGGAGGCCACACAGGAAGCAGAGGTGGCCAAATGTCGAAGGGACTGGGCCTTCCAAGAGAGGGATAAAATTGTCGCAGAGAGGGAGAGCATAAGGTCAGCGTGTGCCCGTGTGTTTGTTACCTTGTGGGAACCGTTTAAGGCCATTTTCCCAAGAATGTATTACTTTGTGGGGGCTAACAGGAACCAGGGGGGACTGGTTCCAGTACGTGTGTGTATTTTCAAACCTTTAATTAATTTCTGATACACACTTCTCTTCACATCCTGCCACCATCTGTTCTTCCTCCACACAGAACTCTGTGTGACAACTTGCGACGAGAACGGGACCGGGCCGTCAGCGATTTGGCCGACGCCCTGCGTAACTTGGACGACATGAGGAAGCAGAAGAACGATGCATTGCGAGAGCTCAAAGAACTAAAGTGAGTCTGCTCTTGAGTTTGACATGCGTCTCTGCTTCCAGCCCACAGAACATGGGTTTTACCCCACAGCTGCATTTCCACCTCTTTCCAGTTCCCTCCTTTTGCACTGAGCCATCATGAAGCTTTAAATGAATGTCCTGATATATTTGGCAGGACTTTCATTTAAGGAGATTAAAATTTCATCCCGGAAAGTATTAGTGTTTTGAGCACATGTAAACATTCTAACTCACACTGTCTCTAATTCTCTGATTATGTATGATTCAATACTGCATGTAAAGGCTCCCTCTGCTGGTGAAAGCATGTAATGCAGTTATTTCTTAGAGTTTAGACTTTTAAGGCTTGAATTTAGGCTTTTCAAAAAGTTTAATCTATAACTCAACTATAAGTTGTCAGCTGTCCTTTTTTAGATTTTACTCTGAGAAAAAGTGAATTCTCTTTTATGTAATTCTATGTAGTTCCTATGCAGCAACATTCCCTCTGCATCCTCTTTAAAGGTACCTTTGGGCTTTGAATGTCATTGCAACCCTACAGGCAGGCCTCTTAAGGACCTCATACATCTTGCTGACAAGTGCACTCTATTTTTTTTTTCTCCTTTAAATATGATTTCTTTTCCCCAGTATACAAATCAGAAAATCTTTTTCCTAAATAAAGGCCTTATTATGGTTTAAGACGAACTCTGAAACCAGTTGTATCAAGTTTAAACTGTGTACTTAAACAATGTGATATGCACTGCAGCACCTCACAAAAGTATTTATAGCTGTCAATGTTGTTACATTTGTAACATTACATGCTATGGTGGCCAACAGGTGCAAATGCGCAGTAAACGACGAAACAAGCTGCAAAACAAACTCTAAAACACGCAAACAGCAAAAAATCCTCATGTTTTCAGATTTTTCTGATTTGATTTGTTAAAGAAAAAAACAAGCAGAAGTTTGTAAGTTCACAGAGTTTGAGTTCAAAGTGTATATTTCTGGAAAAGGTTATGTTTACTGAGAAAGCACTGATTTGTTGGAAAATGGTTAATTGAATGTTGGTGAGTGACATTTGACCCTGCTGTTCTGTGTTCAGGGAAAAGATGGAGAGTCAGCTGGAGAAGGAGGCCCGGTTCTGTCAGCTTATGGCACATAGCTCTCATGACTCTGCAATTGACACAGATTCCCTAGAATGGGAGACAGAGGTGGTGGAGTTTGAGAAAGACCGGGTAAGACTGCGATGCCTGGGATGGTTCGTCTAAAGACGGCCCTGAAAAGACAACAACAAACAGGAGCTAAAGAGAAATAAGTTGACTGACTTCTTTTATCATTGCTTTAATAGGAGGATATGGATTTGAAGGCTCTGGGGTTTGACATTGCTGAGGGGGTAAATGATCCTTATTTACCTGGAGACTGTGGAATATTTGTTACTAGGGTGGATAAAGGAAGTGTTGCTGATGGAAGGTTAAGGTACAAAACTTCATCAATATTTCATTAATACATCAATAAATGGATAAAAGTCTTTTGAATTGATAATTTTCTCTTTTTTTTTTGACTCCAGAGTGAACGATTGGTTGTTAAAGATAAATGACATCGACTTGAGCAATAAGGACAGAAAACAGGTGGTGAAAGCTGTCCTTAATGGAGGCGGACTGATCAACATGGTGGTACGAAGAAGGAAGTCTCTGGGAGGAAGGCTGGTCACTCCTGTTCACATCAACCTCATGGGACATAAAGGTATATTACACTAATTATTGGACATACGATTAATCACATTTAATCAAAACTTGCTGTTTTAAAACCCAAATTGGTCACCTACATGAATTATGTGGATCGAAAGGAGAACATACTAGCTTTAATAAGACTTATACATAAAAGCGACGTTAATAGAGCCTTGATTTTATTAAGATTGGTCCCTACAAGAGCTACAGCATTGAAAAGTAAGTGTGACATCGCCTGCTGGATTGGATTTTGCTGACCAGAGTGGGAGTTGTGAGCTGACCCGACAACACACAAATGCTCTCACACCTCCCGAAAGGGATTTAATCCTCCTCATCTTTTCCCCTTTGACCCGTTTTCATGTAAACTAATCTTGGAAGGATGAATTCAGCAGTTAAACTTGTGTTGTTTTCTTCAGTGCGATCAAAGTGACTGAGAGGAATAATTGTATTTTCAAGGTAGAAGCAGACAGAGAGAGATATTTCCCTGATGGACAGATCCATCCGGATCATCCAGTCCAAGGTTCTCTTATACTCGTTTCTTTTTGTCCTTCAATCTTTATATCTTAATACTGAGATTGAGTTCGGGAGGTTTATGTTGTGTCTGTACTGTTGAGGTAACATTATTCTGCTGCAAGATAATTCCTTTTTATTTTATGGTGGTAGAGATCCCAAGGTCTTTTTCCAAACTCTGATGTTCTGCCTGTATTAGTGTACTTTCTATCCACCTGTGTCACTTATCCTTCAATCTCCTGTGTTTCAGACAGTGGTATTGGTCTGGAAAGTGGGGTCTTTGTCACTGCCATTGCCCAGGGAAGTCCTGCAGCCAGGGAGGGCTCGCTAACAGCTGGAGACAGACTTATTGCTGTGAGTAATCTAAAAACATCCTGATATTACCTGTTTTTTATTTATTTATTTTTTTTTTTTTATTTCAACGTTTCTTGGTTTGGAATTGACACAGGTTTCCTCACCTTAATAATTCCAATATTGATCTAATCCACAACCTAAATACCAAACCCTGATAAGGGGAGATTAAATTGAGGAAAGTAAAAATAAGTCTATTCCCCTCTTTTAATCTCTTAAAATAAACTAATTTAGATGATGAGTTGAATCTTTTTCTACAGAAAAAAGTTTAATAAATCTGTATTTTTTGCTCAGGGTTAATTTGCTATGAATCTCCCAGCTGCGTCGGTAGCACTCTCTACTGCATGCATACAAACATTAGACTTTCTCTGTTTCAAAGAGCACTGTAGTTGAATCTTTTATGGTGGAAATCTGTTTCAAAGTGCAGAGCACCAAAATAGACTGACCTAGATCTCTTTTGTTTTCCTGTTAAAACTGAAAACTACAGACACTCTCACCTGAAAGTAGTTTTTAAAACCTTATTAGGAATATTGGTACGAAAGACGTATCCTTACACCCCAGAATGATTTAAGAAGTTTGTCTTCAGGTTAAAGTGACCTGTCCTTATTTTCATTGTGTGTCTGTGTAGATTAATGGGATCGCTCTTGATAACAAATCTGTGACGGAGTGTGAGGCTCTGTTGCGGAGCTGCAGGGACTCGCTGAGCCTCTCCCTTATGAAGGTGAGCCAGTTCTCTTTTCTAACTCTGATCTCCTTTTTCTCATTGAAACCAGAAGTTTCTCAGCATGCCCCAAATACCAACTGAAATATGATGCATCTACTAGTTGTCTTTTTCATAATTCTTTTAAGCTTTTATCATATTTTTTGACTTATTTGTTTTCGCATAGTTTTTCCCTCACAGCACATCAGGTCAGAACATCTTTGAGAGCCTGCGTGATTCTTCAGAGAAGACCAATGGACGCATGCTTCTGTCTGAGATACACTCCAGAAACAGTCGCAACCTGAAACACAACAGCTCGACACAGACGGACATCTTTTGTCCTGATGTTGGAAGTGCTAGCTCTAGCAGCATCTCTGGGGACAGGAGGAAGCTCAGGGGGGATGACGAGATGTACGGGGATGTGAGCAAACCATTCTCCTCAGTTTCCCTGCATGCTACTAGTCTGCGCCCACTGGCAGACCTGGGAACGGGCCGATATGGACCCAGTGCATTTCAAGAGTGCTGCTCGTATACAAAGGGACCTTCCTCCTTACCTTTCGAGCCAATTTCTCACTCTGAATGCATCAATATGGAGACTGCCCTGGAGAAGAAGCACAGTGGCGGGACGTGGCCCAAGATGATGGTTGGCGGTATGTCGGTAGTTCCAGACAGTTCAGGTCCAATCACAGCAGCTGCCCAGCTCTCCATCTATAAATCTCCCAAGCAGAGGAAGTCCATATTTGACCCAGACACTTTCAAACGCCCCGAAACTCCCTCCTCCAAGCTGGAGTACTTGACAGCCAATCAGATGTCAGCTGTATCTTCGCACTCCCCACAGTCTTCAAAGACAGAGTCCCTCTCATCCTCTTCTACCCCTACCCCAACCCCTCCTACCCCTCCCACCCGCAGTGACTCTTTTAAATTCAAACACAAACATCAGAGCAGCTCCGCCTCAGACTGCACCATAACCTCTGATGGCAAAGGGGAGGCCTCCATCTCCATGGCAGCAGGAGAGGGCAGAGAAAGAAATGAACGAGAAAGAGACAGGAACGGAAACCACTACTTCCTTGAAGGAAAGGTCCTGACTTCCAGAAAGTCATGTGATGAGGACATTGGCCGTACCAGAGGGGAGGAGCCAGAAGTGAAGAGGCCTCGGCCGAAATCTGCCCCGGCTCTGCGACGTCGGACCCCAAAGACCATTACTCATCCCATTTATCAGGTCAGTAGATTTAACATGAATATGGAGTTTATTAAAAACGAATTACTGACTTGTGTGTACGCATGTCCATGTGGATGTAGCAGTAAAAACATTAGCAGGTTACAACTGTTCATTTTCCATCTTACCCGGTCTCTAAAAATACAATAAAATGTAAGTAAATTACTTAATCACGTGATGTGATTTTCAAGATGTTTGTTTTAGAATCCATCTCTCACATCTGAAGAAGATCTGTGCTTAAAATGAAAGACTTCGCAATGCTTTGCAAACACTTGTGAATGGGATGAAGGTCCAGTTCCTAGTAGGACACTGACTCATAACATACAGCCAGAACTACAGCAGAATGACATACATAAACGTACCTCTATGTTTTAGAATAGCAAGTCTATGTCCAAACATAAACTTACATAAGAACCTAAAACTTAAATGGATGTTTTGGTGATCTCTATCTAACTTAGATGTTATTTTGCAGATAACAAATAAGAAGGCCTCTCTTTATATCTGCAAATCTCAAGAGGAAAACCTTCAAGGACTAGAAGCTGTAACTGAGCTAAATATTTAAAAAAGGGCATAAACTCAGGCTAATATTTGTTCTTTTCATTTACTTTGTATTGATCAAAATCAAGAAATAAAATATGAGATAGAAAAGATCAAGACGTATGAAGACTTTTGAAAGGTTCTGGACAGGTGGAGCATATTAGCCTGACGTAGTCCTACTCAATTCTAGTCAGAATATGAGTCTGATACTGCTCCATAGAGCTGTGATTATGGGGCGTGTTTCGAACGAACCAGGAAAAAAAATGCCTCTGCACTCAATTGGATAGATCTACAACCAATAAGAGCAACGGAGTGTGTGACGTATGTTAAGCAACGCATAGTTGTTGTCAACAAAAATCAAAGCGTACAATTGCACGCCTAGAATAAGAAGATGAGCCTTGATCGCGTTTCTCTGTTCCTCTTTTACAATTTATTTGCTGTCGATATCTTCTAGAACAGACCTACTAGCAGAATCTACTCACCTCGACTCTCCAGTGTCAGCCATTGTTGTTGTCACCCAAGCGCGCTTTGGTGACGTGGTTGATTACGTTACTGTTGATCATCTGTCCATCATCATGTAACGCCCGCCCTGACAATTTGATTGGCCCGCCAGATATTGTGCGAGCATACTCGCGCTACTATTGAGCAATGCCAGACCGAACTTCCCGACCTCAAATGTTGTGGGCGGAACTAAGTTCGGAATGGCACCCAGGCTAGGAGCATTTAACCTTTTCCTCCTTAATCTGAAGTTCCTTTAGATTGAAGGTTTCCTGTATATATTGTTAATATGTTAGGTTTGGAAAAAACAAAAATCAGCACAACTTTATTTACCAGGTAGTATCCATTTAGTCAAATTTAAGCCTAAGAGGGTTTTGGTCTGCTTTCTTGAGTGATTAATACCAGAATGCTGGTATAGACACCCAGCCCAGGAGCTGAGTCAGAGCTGGGAAATTTAAGCCACTCAGCCAGTTACATCTCCAGACCCCTAAACACAATCCATTCATTTCATTTTGTGGGCTCTGCTTGCTGCCAGTTTTCTTATTATGAGACTTTTCCATAAAAAAAAAAGGATTCAGAAATGCTTTCCTAAAAATGCTGTTTGTCTCTGATTTTTCACAGAGCTATTCCAACGATGATCATTCACCAGACTCCAGGGACGTGCTCCACTCCTCCCCCAGCCCCTCAAATCGCCACAGTGTCGGCTTGGTCCCGGCTGTCTACAACGGATCCCTACCCCCCAGTAAGCTGCTCTAGCAACACCTGCTTAAAAATGAGCAGATCAATGATATTCCACTGTCTTTAACATGCTGCCCTGTCTGTTTAACCAGATTCAGCCCATCGCGGACTATCTCCTTGTCCCGCTGTGACAGCTGTGATGAGGAATCCTGTATATACTGTGCGCAGTCACCGCGTTCATACTAGCAACTGTCCATCTGTAGCATCTCAGATTTGTCACCAGCACACCCACACCAGGTTAGCTTTGATCAACCACACATATTTTTTTATTTCTTCTTCAAATCTAGAATTTTAATCATTATTATGCCTCTGTAGTTTGGATTAGTTAAGCAGAAATAAAAACCAATGCGTGTCCCACAAGGCTCAGACCAAAGCCCACTGTTCTTTCATGTATTCATTATAAACCCCCAACATCTTATGTGATGAATAATGTCAATTGATATGAATATTGTTTACCTCTATGATGAAAAATGCTACAAATATCCTTTTTTTATTCATTGCAGTTTACTAACATATTTCTCTTTTAAAATTTGATGTTTATATGTTTTAATGCTGTATAACTGAGTAATTGTTCTGTTTATCTGCGAGGCACATACCAGTTTGTCCTTCCTCTTCTTTCCTATTTATAGTAGATCACTCGTCTAGCTGTACCCACAGTTAAAGTTATCGTCCACTTTTGTAAGGCACACTACCCTCTGAAGTTTGCATTGAGGTTTTATCATACATCTTATGTAATATTCTGTTCCTGATGGGCCTGTTATAACAACAAGTAACACTAAATTATTCCAATCCCGAAGGCACACATGGCTAATTAAATGTTACATTGTGTCTCAGTGTTGTGCTTTTCTTTTGTAGCTTAGCCCATTGATTCATTAAATTATTTAAATTAAACATGCAGCTTTTGCAGGCATGTTTTGTGCACAGCTCTAACTTTATGTGTGTTGGCAGCCCCCAGCACCAGGGTCGCCTGAGCCTGGACCTAAGCCAGCAGAAGCGCACCAGTGATTACTCTGAAACGGCCTCATCACGCAGCAGCAGAGCATCACACGGTACAAATTCACTGCCCTCCGGCACACGACTCGGTCAGTCTGACACCCAAGCACGCACGCAAACACAAACGAAGGGTTTCCAACACCTTTTGGCTTTTTCTTTTGGAACTTTGTGACAGAGGTTTTCATTTCTACATATTATTTTCTTCAGGTTCTTCCAGTAATGTTCAGTACCGCACAGAAAGGATCAAAATCCCCTCGACTCCCCGTTATCCGCGCTCTATGCTGGGCTCAGACAGAGGTGAGCTTCAAACTGTGGGAAAGAAAAATTATTACATTTAAAAATATATATATTAAAAACGATTTGAAGAGACAGTAACCGGGGTTATTATAGTTAAACTGTGGCTAAATAACAGAGTTAGCCTGGAGAACCACATGATGGTAACATCTCACATGATGATCCTCAAAGAAAAAAACAGGATATCCAGGATTATTCATACTGTGTGATTAAAAGCAGCAAAATTACACTTTTAAAAATGTCATTAATCTTTTATGAATCTCTGTGTCACAAACTAATGCACACTTAATGTCTCCCTTTCTGCTCCTTTTTCAATAAATCCAGGGTCTCTGTCGCACTCTGAGTGTAGCAGTCCAAGTCTCATCACCCCACCACAATCGCCACTGAATCTTGAGACATCCTCATTTGTCAGCAGCCAATCTCAAGGCTCCATTTCCACATTACCTCGCATCTCAGTGAGCCCTGTGCCAATAGGAGAGCGCAGAAAAGACAGGTATCTATATTAATAGATAATGGAGCTAATTTTAAGGAGTTTGTAAGCAGATGGCTAAATCGCTTTATAAACGCTGTTTTAAGTGTTAGAAGTGTTTGTGTCTAGATTGTCTGACTTGGCTTTTAAAGGATGTAGAAAAAGCTGTAATCTAAACAGTGGCCGTTTCTCAATTCACAATTACGCGAGTACAGACTCGTGTCCGCACCAAGTATGTTCTTCAGATGAACACAGGAAAGTATGGACTTGCACACAGCAAAATCTTGGTTAATTGGAACAGAAGCGTACTTGGGACGTCACCACATGCTCAGCTAGTCTGGAGCTGCATTTCACTTCCTGTTATTAATAGTCTCTAGATTATGATAAATTCTTACTTTTTTCATTTATTGGGAGAAAAATAATTAACACAGTCAGATAAACACAAATCCAATGAACATTTTGCCATATTCAACAAAAAACTCGCTGTCAGTCGGCTGGTTGTCCCGGTCCTCTCAACTTCAGAAATGTTTTGTTTTTTTAATTACGCAGTAAATCGGTAAATGGGCCATATAGTGACTCTTAAAAGTATAAAGTTCTCACCTCAAATTATCTTAAAACTTACTTTTATTGAACAACGGCAACAGAAACTATAACTTTTAACTTAATACTCTGAGCTCTGTGAGAGCTCCATTGAAAGCTGCTGCTGCCGCAGTGCATGCTGGGACAGCTGTCAATCTCACAAACGGAAAAGTCTGCTCTGATGCAAACTCTGTAAATAAGGAGGGGCGAGAACAACATCCAGGGACTTTGTCTGTTCTCGGTCTGCTGTTCTTGTGAATTTGAACAGCACTAGGGCTGAGGCTGATGATGTGTCACGAGCACACGAGAACGCACAAGTACACATATTGAGAAACGGCCAGTGATTAGTAGTTTGAGATATAATGTCTGACATTTTATACATCAGCTCTCAAAAATGAGCTCATCTGGTTGCCTGGCAACAGGACTATCATAACACACTGTGTGATCTGTTGTTAATTAACTTTAGAGGAATTAATTGATTCATTCCTCCAACATTCTTGTCCCATGTTGTACTGACAGCATGTATCTGGCTTTGACTCTCTCTGTCTTTATGTATCTGTCTCTCCCCAAACTTTTCTTTATCTTCCTCCTACCTCTTTGCAACCCCGTCCCTCCAGATCTCTTTATCGTAATCGATCTTTTCTAAGGATTCCTCTGGCTGCAAGGCCGAGGTTCTCCTCTCTCAGGAGCCTCAGGTTTGTCATCCCTTATCACCCTGCAAACAAGGGAATGCCTCCACTCTTTCCCTTCCCTGCCCCACCAGTCCAGTGTTCCAAATGTTTTATACCAGATAAGATGGTGGAAGTATAGTGGATATCCTGGAGGAGCAGAACACTCGTTTGCAGTCTACTTGACTTTGTTGAATATAAAAAGAGGTTTTGTTAAGTTTTTCCACTCAGCCCCAGGGAGGGTTGTTTAATTTTGAGATTTATTTCTTTGCATGCAACAGTATGACTTGTGCCTTAGGAAAACGTAGAAACTCCAATTAGCTACACTTGGTGAACTTCAAAGGTGTGATGTTTTTTGTTTGTTCTTGCACATCAACCCCCCCATGTCCAAGGACCCACTTGAATCTCAGTGCATGTACCAATAATGCTGTATGCATGTGTGCATCTTTGCCTTAGGCCAAATCACCCTTCAGTCTGCAGTATGTATGTTATGCAATGTATTATTCAACATCCAGCTTCTGGGTCATATTCCTGTCCATACACCAGCACTCTTGTTTACCCCAGTCTCTGGCTGCAGTCCATTTCCTCTTATCTGTGTTTATGAATTTGGAAGACATGTTAAAGCCTACTTTATTGTGAAGACTCAAAGTTCATGCTCGTCTGCTCTAAATGCGAGCATTTCCCTTTTCCTCTCCCTTCTAACTACTCACTTTGCATTCATGTAGTGTAACCTAAACCCTTCTATTTTGCTCTGTAATTCAGGTATAAAGTATCAGTCCACCAGACCCACTGCCCTGCATCATTTTGACATTTTATTGTTTAGTTTTCTTTAAATTGCTTTTAGCAAAAGAATTAAATAAAATTGCCACAATTGAGATCAGAAAGGAAAAATGTAGAAAAAAAAATCTAAATAGTACTGTTACTAAATAGTACCAGTCCAAGATGGTCCTGGTGATGAACTGAAATTATTTTTGCAGGAACAAGATAAACTTTGACTTACCCATGGACAGAGCATGTGAATGGAGCAGAGCACCGCGCAATTCCCGCCCCCCCCTCAGGACGATGTTCTCTCCTTCGCTCTGCCTCTCAAAGTTGCACCAGGACAAAATCAGGCCCGCGCTTACCTTTATTTTCCTGCCGCTCTGGCGAAATCGCTCCTCGCTCGCTCAAATTTTCAGGAGAAGACATGTTTTGACATTTTACCTTCATGTAATTATGCCAGGGCCCTGGGACACACGGCGTTTGATTTAATGATGTGACCGATACATGTGCATTGTCTTATTTAACTGACTGTTAAATTATTTCCCAGCTGAGATAATAGCGTATTATGCATGCATGCACTCCATTTTTAAAAACAGGCTCTTAACCCAACGATCACTTAATGTAAACCCGCTCTGTATTGTTAAGTATAGTTAGTACACTTTTTATCGCACAATATGCAATCCTCGTCTCTGCGATTCCGTGGTACAGTTGAAACATAGACTATTACAGATTTTAGGCACACACTATAGCATAGGCATTGGCCTAGATTTTAAGTCAAACATGATTTAAATAAAGTCTACGGACCTTAGTCTGAACAGATATGGAGATTGTTAAAATCAGATATGTGAGCGCAAGGGGGAGCTAAATTCATGCAGGACATTGGGATCTAAGGACCAGGACTGAAAATCAGAAATAAACCAGCACATACTTTAGAGGCTCTTACTCAAACTCGGGTTCAAATATTACTAAAGCTCCACTTCAGCTTTCTGTTGATATTCTTTGGTTTGCCTAATTTCAGTAAAAGACCGAAAAGTAACTCCCCAGAGCTGCAAGTAAATAATTCATTCCAGCTTTGAAGAAGCCCATCATCCTTTCCCTTCTCCTCTTTGGTGGGTAGTCATCAAGCTGTGGTTCCGTGTTAACTCCATGGTAATGCTGATCACTCTTTTCCATCAGACCATACTTGGAGGAACCACGCAACGTGATCGTGCACAAGGGGGCAGAGCCTCTGGGCATCTCTATAGTCAGCGGGGAGAATGGAGGGATCTTTGTCTCAAAAGTTACCGGAGGGAGCATCGCTCACCAGGCTGGGCTGGAGTATGGAGACCAGTTACTGGAGGTATTGACAACCAACCATATCTCAGGGATAAAAACAATTAACGTGTCTTTTCAGATACATAAAATTATTTTAATTGATACTTTTCATAAGATGATATATAAGCTCTGCAAATTATTCAGTAGTTCTATATGGCTTCACTTCTAAATATGCCTCTATTTGCAAAGAACATGAGAATTTAAGAAAATCTATTTTTAAATCTTAGTTTTAATACCTAGATTTTAATTTGTAGCTAGAAAAAGTTGCATTCCCTGCAAAAATCCGTTGTGAATGCTGTGTGCTAAACTGTAAGCAATAAGTGGAAAAATGGCAGAAAGAAAGAGAAATTGAATTAAAAATGGATTGGAATGTCAGAAAACAGAAATGCTTAATTTCTTTCATGAATGCTAGCAGAAGCAATCTGAAATTACCAACAGATACATGGCTGAAATATCATGAATTATTAAAAAAGCTTAATGGCTGCCCTGAAAGATGAAGGACTATAGACAAAGTTGACAATATAAAACCTGCTGCAATCTAAAAATTTTTTAGCAGAAACAGCAGAGAAATTAGTGTGGAAAAACTGGAATCTTTTTGGATTAAAGAAAAAATCTAGTGGCTTAAGGATAGTGACTGAAATGTTGAAGAAGAATCCAAAGCCAACAGCCCTACATGCAAGGCAGACCGTGAGAAGCAGAGGAAGCGCAGACAGAGAGGCTTATAGAAACACAACTAATGCCACTTAACAAGCTAAAGTTATCCTAAAACTACTAGTTGTTCAAAATAATTTTTGTAATACTGAAAATCAAAGAGACTTAAAAACACAAGGACTTAAGAAACACATGGAAGGATAAAATATGGAGAAAGATTTGATGAAATAACTTTTCCTTAGGTTGTTGATACATAAGAAAATCAAAAGAATTGTGAAAAAAATGCATGAAAGACCTTTCAGTAGATAAGCTGAAGACACAGTTTTTAGAAACAAACTGCTTTAAAAGCTTAAAGTGTTGAGTAAAAGTAAAATATGGACAGAAACTTAAAATATTCATGTAGGACTGCCAGCAGAAATCTATATAAAGCATTTCCATAAATATGAAGAAGATTTTAGAAATCATAAAGGGGACCAATACCATCTGTTTGAGGTGTGTGTGTGTGTAAATATATATATGAAGAATTGCATACTACTTGGATGTCAAATAATTGCCATCATGGCTTTGTCAAGCTGCTGCCTACCTTTGTTAAGCAGGAAAAAGACTAATACAAAGTAAATCCAGTAGAACTTTACAGTCCAACAATAGTCGAATAAACTTTTGGCTCTCAAAATGTATCATGCCCTAATTGTTGCTACTTACCGATACCACTATTTTAGTGCTGGATTAGGGCCCCGTCCGATACTGGTATCTGTTTCGGTTAAACACTAATTATAAGGTGGCAGAAACATTTCAAAAGTTGTATGGTATTTGCAGCTAAAGGTATGCGGAAGTAGGAAGTAATGGCAAAATAGAAGTTATAGTGGAATTTCGGACATTTCTGTTGGAGTAAAAAAAGCAGAAGAAGTTGAATAATTCAAAAAGTAAAAGAATTATAAGTAGCAAGAGATATAGCTGAAATGTCCTGAATGAACAGATATTGTTAATGTTTAATGGTTGAAATAGCACAAAGTAAACAGAAGCAGCGAGGCAAAAAGTGTACGGAAGCGACCCGAATAAGAAGTAGGAAGAAGAATTTGAAAGAGAAAAAATATCACAATGTGAATGCTTTACAACATTCACACAATAAGAAGTAGGAAGAAGTAAAGAATAAAGAGAAACAGACTGTTTCTCAATTCAGAAGAACAGGAATTGCTAAGAACGTAGGAAACTATGGACTTGGGGAAAACAGGAGCACGCAGAACAAATCTGTGTTAATGGACTCTATGCAAAACTCCACTACTTCCTGAACTACCTGGTTTCCATGGTCCTCTATACATGGGATTCTTTTTTTTATTACACACTAAATCAGTAAATGGGCCATATAGTGAAGCTAAAACTTATAATTTTCTCACCTCAAAAGATCTTTAAAATGTACTTTTTAAAGCAACAGCAACAGAAATGTGAACTTTTAACTTAATACTCTGAGCTTCCCTGGAAATTGCTGCTTCCACGGTGCATGCTGGGACAGCTGTCAGTATGGATAACGCACAACTCTGCTCTGATGCATGCTCGGTAAAAAGAGAGGCATGAGAACAACATCCGGGGATTGTATCCATTCTCTGTCTTGTGTTCTTGTGAATTGGAACACTGCTGTGGGGTTTCACCAGCACATGAGAACACACAAGTACGCATATTGACAAACAGCAAATTTGCAGCATTCACACAATTAGATTTCGTAAAACCAGATTATGTCATAAAAGGAGGGTAGGGGTTGAATGTTGTACTTTTGGATATCATATAGTTCAAAAACAAAAAGAAAAGGTGAGGAACTTGAGAAAACTGCCATCTCTATGCTCTGTATTACAAAAGAATGTTTCATGAGTAACGATGACATAGCTATAGGAAGAAATACTGCTTCTTCTCCCCAGAGCAGTTCTAATCATTTATCATTCATTCTCTACAAACTTGCCTTTTAGCCACTTAATGTCTCCCCCTAAACGCTCCCCTCTCTCATCAGTACAATGGCATCAACTTGCGGAACGCCACAGAGCAGCAAGCACGTCTCATCATCGGACAGCAGTGTGACACCATTACCATCATGGCCCAGTACAACCCCCATATGTACCAGCTGGGCAACCACTCTCGCTCCAGGTAATTCTGCCTTAACTTGAAATCTTCCAGTTTGGGCTCTTAATTCTGAAATCCAGGCATTATTTTCCTTCGTAAAAATAAAAGCTGTTACATTGGTCATTGTGGTCATAATGATCTATTGTTAGACAAACTTTTACTGGAAAAAAATAACATAACCTGTTTATTAATGCGATATGTCAAAAATGTGGTGCTTCATAAAATTCAGTAAATACAATGAGTATGAATACAATACAGTCAAATTAGTGCATCTTATTTGATTTGTTCTGAAACTATTAACTTAAATTCTTAAACATTAACTCTTCATTTTTTGGTAAATGAAACTGTTTGAAAAACGATCATACATTGTAAAAGCAATTATTTAGGCACAAAGTCATGAATGCCTAAATGTGAGTTAAACCACCTAGTTCATGCGCAGTCATTTGTCTAGGGAAGTGTTGGCCTAGTGATTAGAGCAGTGCGCTTGTGCTCTGAGAGGGTTGCAATTGCCTGGTTCGATCCCCACAGCCTGCACTAAGGGTCTCTTAGCAAGACCCTTAACCCCACAATGCTCCGCACAATGGCAGCCCACTACTCCCCAAGGGGATGGGTTAAATGCAGAGGTAAATTTCTTCAATGTGACACCAATGAAATTCAGTTATTATTATCAAATATTTTTGTTATGTCTCAACTGAGGAACAGATGAAAAATTGTCCTGTTCTCCTCCATTCAGCCAAAACCGTTTCTTTGTTTCCTGCAGCTCCCGTCTTGAGCCTGTCAGCACTCAGTTGACACCCCAGGGGAGCGGAACTGCGACTCCTGACAGCCACTCTGCTATTGATACGCTCAGTGAGCAGGACGAGGGTACGCTCACCCCCTCATCCAAGGAGACCACTCCTACTACCAGCCCTAACAGTTGTGTCAGGTAAATATCTACTAAAGACTGATCCAAAATATTCTAGAGGAAATAATCGTTCTATCATGGTAAACCGGCTCATGTTTTCCTCTAGAATGCCATCTGAGAGCAACAGGAGGGTGAGTGAGCCCCGACTGGTGACTGTCCACAGGCCTGGAGTGGAGGTAGGAGTTACGCTCTGTGGAGGGAACCTGCGTGGCATCTACATAGAGAGCGTGGATGAGGACAGTCCTGCCAGAGGCCCTGATGGGCTTCTTCCTGGGGACCTCATCCTGGAGGTATGAACATGTGTATGGATACCATAACTTTGAAAAAAAAAAACAACAACATTTTGTTCAAGCTGTGAAATAGAGTTGCTGTTTTTTAACTTAGTTGGGGAATTGGAGGTGCTGCAGGTTTTCAGTCCTAATGCATTTGTGTTCCTCCTTTCCTAGAAGGTCTTGGCATTTTCCTTCATGTCATTGTGTCATATTGATCTGCTCACTCCTGTTCCACAAATTCTCTATAGACATTTCCCGGCATGCTCCTACTTAAGCTCTCAGCCACAGGGAGTCTGCTGTACAAATTGGCACTTCTGTCATCAGACGGCACAGCCTCACGCTGCCCCTCAATCTCCATGTTTTTCTTTCCTCATATGTGGCACAAATCAATACTGCAACACTTTTTTAATAGTGTCCAAAGCTTCAAAATAAAAAATAGCTATTTATGAAGCTAGCCTTCCCACTCAGGGGAAATAGTTTTTGCATTACTCAACTCTTCCTTTGTTTGAGTTTTATGTTTTTATGAGGATAGTCTTTCTCAACATTTATTGTAACTGTTTGCTTTTCTCGATCCTCTGTGTGTTTTTCAGTATAACTCGGTGAACATGAAGAATAAGACGGCAGAAGAGGTGTACGTGGAGATGCTAAAACCAGCGGAGACGGTTACATTAAAGGTGCAGCATCAGCCGGATGATTTCAGCTCAGTCAAAGATGTACCAGGAGATGGCTTTTATATTAGGTGTGTATAAAGGAGCATCTCACTATTAACATATGCTGGAAGTTTTTTTTAAATGATATTCATAAATATGTATTTAATGATGTCATGTGTATATGCTTATTGAAACAGAGAAGAAAAACAGTTTCCTTAACTTGTGTCTGGTAGTTATACACATTCTACGTGGATGGATCTTTACAGTCAGATAAGTGGAATGTGGATAGAAAGAAAACACGGGTCTGAAAGCAGAGAAAACTTTAGAGGTGTATATAATGGGTTAATGTGAATAAATATATGCTCTGTTGCTCAGTGAGCCAAAGTCCTCTTTTCTGTTAAAAGTATGTTTTACATTTAAAAAAGACAAGGTTCTTTTGAGTCTTTAGGTAGAGCGAAGAAGTGCAGAATTAACATCTTGTTTGAGTCATTGATCGTGGTAACGCTGCAAGATTAACTCTATACGTTAGTTCTGACCTCACACTCCTTTTGCAGGCTTTATTAATGACTGATTGCTGGACAACCTTTATATGATGATTATTATAATTATCAGGGCCATAAAGAAGCCCTATCAGTTCCAATATCAGAATCCAAAAATAAGAAATAAATGCTTGAAAAACAAAAACAAGTGTAATAACATGTTACTAATCAACTTTACATTTCAATTTCACTTTCTAAATTGAAGATATTTTGCATTCACTCAAAAAATAAGAAAAACAGTTTTTAAGGTGGTCAGACTTTGTCTGTTTTTTGGAATAGTGCACAGAAAATGAACTCAATTATTTCACCAGCAGCTTCATTGCTCTCTGTCATGCTATCTATAGACCTGAGAGCCCTTCGGACAGTTTGTCCCTTTCCTCCCCAGCCATTTATGTCCCAGATCTATGGTGTCAATGCAGCGATTCTAATTCGCCACCATACAGGCTAATCTGGTCCTTTATGTTCGGACTGTTTCCTTTGGTCCTTGCAATCACGCTGCATACTAAAGGACAATGAAGCTCTGACTTAGTTGGCTTTTATTCTCGGTGTGTTGCCCCAGCTGCCACAGCCACTTGTCATATAGGCAGGCAGGTTTGTGATGTCATATGCAGTAAATACACTCCGCTTGCTTGCCTGACACAGATAGGCTGCTTGGGAATAACCAAGGAGCTTCCGGCAAGACACAGTGCAGGACGTTTTTGTCCATAGATAACAGTGCTTTGTGCTTCCTTTGTCACTTTTCTTCTGCTTTGTAGATTCTTAATCTTACTCTCCTCATACCTCATCCTCTCTCCCATTTTTATCAGCGTCACGCTTCTCTTCTTGCCCTCGTACCGCCCTTACTTTAATAACTCCCTATCTATCCTTGTCTTGGCCTCCCAACAGAGCACTTTACGACAGGGTGGGGGAGGCGGAAGGAGACCTCAGTTTCAAGAAGGATGACATCCTGTATGTGGATGAGTCTTTACCAAAGGGCAGCTTTGGGACCTGGATGGCCTGGCAGCTAGATGAGAACGCACAGCAGATCCAGAGAGGACAGATCCCCAGCAAATACATGTGGGTGGAAAAAGCAGAGACTTGGCTTTTATTCTGAATTTAATTCTGATTTTACTAGGCTTCTTCCCTCAATGGTGGCTTTAGTGCATTTACCTTTTAGAAAAATGATTGTATTTTTAGTTCTGATCATAAAATCAGATTTTTTGTTCTCACTGCAAATCTAGTAACTCCAAACACCCAGTAGAATCTCTCTAAGCCATGCCGCTGCAGCACACAACCTTTAACTAACATGTTTTGTGTGTGTGATATAGGATAGACCAAGAGTTTTATCGCAGACACAGTGTGACAGAAATGAAGGAAGATTCAAGTAAGACCATCTCTGCTGCCGCCCGCCGATCCTTTTTCAGGAGGAAACAGAAACACAAACGCAGCAGCTCCAAAGACAGTAAAGAGATGGTGCCTCTGGACACCATTAGCACCGACTCCATCCCCTTCTTGGATGGTAAGGACAGAGAAATTGTATTATAGTTAAAATACAGCAGGATGAACGATAATTTTACCTCCGCTTTATTTATCGTTTTACAGACTGTGTAAGCCTCGCATACCAGCGGGTCCAGAAGGTAGAGTGCACCTCTCCCCGACCGGTACTCGTACTCGGGCCTCTCAGTGACCCAGTCAAGGAGATGCTGGTCAAAGAATCCCTTGGGAAGTTCTGCAGATGCCTGCTGGGTGAGATCTGCTCACATGCTGCAGAGAACTGGGCAATTTTCACCAAGTTGATTAGTATTCAGGGGAAATCTATCTAGCATTATATAAAGTGTTTTATTACTTTTTTGCCCGTCTGCAGAGGTGATGAAGGCCTCCCAGCAAGCCATCGAGCGTGGCGTCAAAGATTGCCTCTTCATTGACTACAAGCGCAGGAGTGGACATTTTGATGTCACCACTGTTGCTTCTATAAAGGAAATAACAGATAAGGTATCAATCACCGCCTTCATTCTCTGATAATACGTTAGAAAAAACTAAGTTGCTTCTATTCACCCTTAAACTCTTTTTTTACGAAAATAATAATCAAGATTACTGCTTATCAGCCTTGGATGCTTGGAAATGTAAATTCCTGCTGGTAACATCTACTGTTCTTCATTGTAAAATTACAGGGCTGTCATTGTTTGCTTGACATCGCCCCGCATGCCATCGAAAGGCTCCACAGTGTTCACATCTATCCTATTGTTGTCTTCATCCGCTACAAAAACGCCAAGCAGATTAAGTAAGTCTCAAGTAATGAAGGTGGCGACTTCCTGTCTGCTCCGTTTGACTAATATGATAAAGTAGCATGATTGTAAATAAAAAATATAGATGCTATAAGAGAAGAGAAAAAGTCTGTTTTGTCAAAGCATCATGAAAATCTGAAACTGGAGTTTATTTTATTAAGTCTCTGTGTTTTAGACCAACACAAAGTTGTGCAAAATGGATAAACATTTGATAGATAAGTCTTTAAATTTAGGTGTGAACAATAGAAAATATATATCTCATTACCTTGACAGTCAATTTTAGTTTTCTACTTATTTTACCAACTAGACATTTTAACCGTAAAACCACTTTATCATCCACCTGCTGTTCTATTGTTGTAATTTCACACATGAAGCTCTTTATATCAATATCTCCTGTTTTATATTTTCCTTTCAGGGAACAGAAGGATCCCATTTTCCTGAGAGATAAAGTATCTCAAAAACATTCCAAGGAGCAATTTGAAAGCGCGCAGAAGATAGAACAAGAATACAGCAAATTTTTCACAGGTTGGTGTGCCGTCATTCATTAAAATATCATGGAAAATAACACGCAACTCAAATCTCTCCACTTTTTTTTTTTTTTTACCTAATCTGTGGGCTTTAAAAAACTACTTTTATTCTTTTCAGGTATTGTCCAAGGTGGAAACCTCCCATACATTTGCACTCAGATCACCACTATAGTTGATCAAGAACAAAGTAAAGTCCTGTGGACTCCACTTGGCTCCCCCTAGAGGAGACTGGCCGCCACTACAGCGAGTCGAGGCTCTGCTCTCATTCCCTAAACACTAATTAACTCTTCCACACCAATAGGTACACTACCATGAGCTAGTTGTGTAAATTATTGATATATTTTTTTTAATTTTGTCTTTCTTATGTTTTATAATCAGTCTCCTTTATCTCTGATGTTACTCTGAAGCAGGTTGGTAGCATTGCATATAAACGTTCTGGTTCAGTCAGTCTTCCCTGAGGATTTCTGTCTGTGTGTGTCGTTATGCTGCATTGTACGTGTCCGTTTACAGTCCCCAGATTAGTCTGAATATTGATGTTCAGTAATGAGTGTCCCTTGACCATAAACCTCAACACTAATGAAGTTCTGCCGCTCCTGACATTTGTGCTGTCCCTACAATTATGCACCCATTTGATAATGACTGACAACTAATTATAAGTTATTTTAATGTACGTACGTTTTTTTTTATTATTATTATAATTTGTGCACGTGAGGGTTGAAAAGTGAGAACACAGCTTTATGATTAAACCAGTTTCTGCAAATGGTTTGTAGCAGAAATTCAGTGCTTTGGAAACGTAATACCAGCATTGAAATCAATCATTACATTTCTTTAAAAGTGCAAATACATTCAACCTCTTTAACATGTGTAGCTGTGGGTTTAATGAAGTAGCCTGCCACGAGTCTCATGTTTCGCTCTATGCATAGTTCCCATAGCAGCTGGGTGCGTGGACAGTTAGTAGGCCTTTCAGAAGTGCCTTTACAAACGAATATTCATTTTAAACCAACCCAGGATCATTTAACACTAATAATGACGAGTTTTAGGTTTGCTTGTTTTTTTTTTTGTTTTTTTTTAATAGTCCACCTTAAGCTAGACGATTAAGGGGCTGATTTGAAACCAGCACAGTTTGGAATGAGAAACAACGGTAAGGCTTTGAAGAAACAGTTTAACTCCTCAGAATGCACTCCAGGTTAAGACTAACCACTGTGTAACTATTGTTCTGCTCCTTTAACATGTATTTATGAATAAAGCTTATGCCACATATATATGCAGACATATCTGGTAAGATAACATATATAACTATATTAAATGTATTGTCACTTGGTAACACTCCTTTGAGCCTTTTGCATTATGTCTCAACAGGTTTTTAGCATGTTTTTATTTTATTCCTTGTGGTTGGTTGTCAGTCACCCTATTCAATTTAAAGACACGCTAAGAAGCATAGTTTGCAGGGTAATATCTTTAGGGATTTTTTCTCTCAAATATCATTAGATGTAAGTGACTTTTAATTGTTGTTTGATAGTTTTTTAAATTCAGAATGCAAAAAGTAAACCCTAAAATATTCACTCTTCATTAAAGCTATATCCTGCATCTTATTGTGCCAAAATCCACTGAAACACCTTTATCCTTATATTATATTATATGTTTCCTTTTTGCACTTGTTAATCTGTGAACCCTAAACATGTAACTGTTCTTAGGTTTCAGGCATACTACAGATAGGTACTGTAATTGCTAATGCAACTTTTCATGTTTTTGTTTCACATCAGTTCCTTACATTTCATTGATTGCCTTTTTAACATATATATATATATATAAAAATCATTGATTTTTTTTCAAAGATCGCTTCTTATTTGAGTTATTGAAAAGGGATCTGTTCTTGCACATTTTTGTAATGCAAATTTGTCCATGAGTGTGACTATTGGGCTACAGTAAAAAAAAGCAAATTGTAATGTTACTATTTTTCTTATTAGTTAGGGTAAACCAACTTCAGAGCGAGACTCAACATGAGACGGTTGTGTATTTAGAGCGGAAAGGTCTAGATGCCAGGTACTGATTAAACTCATTTCTTTTATTAAAAGAATGTTATTTGTATGTTGAGACATTAAGATGAGAATAAACTCATTTTCTGTATCACAACAGGGCCTCTGATTCTAGTCTCTAGTGTTTGTTTCCTGACAATCTAATGAAAAATATTATATAAAATGCCCTACCTCAGAGAATTCATTGCATTTTCACCATGGCTGAAGTATAAGATGGTAGGGGTAGAATCCAGATTAAAAGAAAATACACAAGTCCTCAGAATTGCTAAAGGACAAGTCTATGTCAATAGGAAAAGATGCTGATAAAGTGCCATCAATAGCAGAGATTAGATAAATGTGACAAAAGCTGTGCAGATCTCAGTGCTGAATGTGACCTTTAAATTGGGGGAGAACGGATAGCAGTACCATTTTATATCTTCCCACTTAGAATCAGCACCAGGGTTTAAAAAATAATCCATCTCAAGTACAGTATTTAGGCTAAAACCGCGTAAGTAGCTGTGGGGAGGGGATCATATTGGAAATCCAAATTTCCAGTTTCCTGTCTACAAAGAAAAACTACAAGACAATATGACTTTTTTTATTCCTTGCACTTGGCTTATACTTAATCTTGCAAATAATTATAACAATTTATTAAATGACAGCAGTTAAATGCTTCATAAATCAAACTAGAAACATTTTACATGGTTGCAGAACTAAAATATATATATTTTTTACATTGCAATCTCTAACTAGTACGGACTGTCAGTGGATTGGAGAGGAAGTAATAGAAGGCATGTTTTACATGTAAAAATCCATAATGTTTGCCCCCTACGAGTGAACACGCTGTAGAAGAATCCTTTTCTCCAATTCCTGCTTTTAAATCAAGAATCTTTATCGCCATTAAGGTTTGAGACAACCAAGTCAATGAATGTACCAGTCGTGCATAAAAAGAAATAAGACACTGAGGAAATGGGGAATCCTTAGAGTAACTAAACCTTTAGAAGAAAAACATACAATAGAAAACACATTATTAGTGAAATATTGGAAGAGAAGACATTTTTTAAAATTATATTTAAAATTTAAAACTGTTGAAAGTTTGTTCAGTCTTTCTAGACCTCCTATGGCTCACTATGACCTCTTTGGTATTGCTAGTGTTCAGCATATGATCCTGGAGCACCACTATGTCAGATAGTGAAGAGGGCAGAGGTGAGAATTCACCCCTGTGGGGTTCCAGTCTTCAGGATGAGTGGGTTAGATGTAAGTTTCCCTATTCTCACCACATGGGGCCTATGGGAAGCCGATGGGTGATTGATTGACTTTATTGATCTCACAGTGCAAAAATGAACTCTTTGCATTGGCTCAAATAGTCAAAAAGATAAAGAAGGTGCAAAAGGAAGAAAATGTGCATGGGGTATATATATATATATATATATATATATATACCTTTTTTTTGTCTTTTAAGTGATTTTTTTAAGGGTGTATATAAGTTAATATTGTGAGGTTTGATGAGTCTGAGCTAATGAGATGATGTCATCTGGGGAGTAATCCCGCCTTTGAGTGGACTGCTGGCTGTCCACTACAGCCTGGATGGTGTTCTTGAAGTACTGTAGGAGGATCCATTCAAAGTGCTTCACTGGAATTAGAGCGACAGGATGGTACTTGTTTATGTTTATCTCTACTGACCACATTTTTTGCTCATTCAGCCAAATTAAAAAGACAGAAGCTGTGAAAAGTAATTTCCAAGAATCCTTATGTAGATCTAAATCTGGACTTTGAGCCATGGTGCGTAGTGCTTAACCTATAGCTTTAACCATGTGTACTTTTCCCCCTACATGCTGTGTTACACTCAAAACTGGGCTTCTTATAAGTTTCTTCTAAATTAAACCTCGCAATTTTTTTTGGCCACTCTTCCATATTTGCCAGATTTGTGAAGATGATAACAAAAGGAAAACTGATTACTCCCTGAAAATTCAATTCATGTCTTTGTTTACTAAGACGCAGTGAAACTCATAATGAAAGAAACCCCCTCCAGCCTCATACTAACAGATCCATTACGCTGGAAGGATCTGTCTGTGGATCTCAGCCTTGGTCAATTTGAAATTACCCACATTTCTTCCTAAAGCAGAGCTGGAGGGTTTTCTTCATTCCGTCTCCAGTAAACAAAGTAAGACGCTGAAAGTATTAAGTTTTCATTTTAAAATCAAATCCAATTTAAAACCTCATATAAAACATGAGAGGACCAAATGGGCTCTCCTGGAAACCACAATCATAACCAGATTTATATGTTATTTGGGAAGTTGTGAAAAACTGGATTCAAAACAAAGCCAATAGCACTAAAGGTAAGATTAGGAGTGTTTAGGATGTCAATGTAAATCCCAGCTAAGACAGAACACACACTCGTATGTCAGACTTCTATCATTAGCTGTGGAAAGTCAAGTTAAGTCACCCTTTTGGATTTCTTGCTGGAATCAACCTGAGGCATGAAAATTATCCACAAAAACATTTTTTAAAGAGAATCTGATTTTAATTAATGCCATTAAAAACAATAATATTAATTAAATTGGTGAGAGAGGATGGAGGTCATTTTATGAAGGCTGTGCATTTTAATAAGAGAATGGAAAATTGAAAATTTTAATGCAGAGTCTGGTTATTTTACAAGACTGCTGTTTACTGCAAAACTTAGAATGGTTCTTTCCCATAATTCTTCTATTTAACAAAGTGAGAAAGAAGGTTGTCCAAAGGAGAGGCTGCTCTGTCAAAGACTCAACTTTATTTATCCCTCACTGCTTCAGAGAAATTCTGGTTCCAGTAGCTTATATGGAGTGTAAACACTTAAAGCAAGATGCCATTAAAGATACAAAGACAGCAGACAATATAAAAAAGTTTTAATTTTAATGTCATGGAATATGTTTCCTTTAGATATAAAAATATCTGCATAGTGGAGGGCTAAGGAAAGACTGCACAGTAGTTGGCTTGGATTATTGTACTTTCACTGCATAAATGTACTGATAAATAAATAAAAAAATACACAGGCTACACAGTAGTTGGAATATTTTAGTGCACAGTGAAAGAGAAGAATATTGCACATGAATAACAATAGGTAATGTTTTGCACAAGATGTCAAAGGAGTAGGGTGCTGACCCTTGTCCCTATTCCTATCACCACCTCCTTCCTCCAAGTGAGAAGTTGTACAGCTTGATGGCTTGAGGAACAAAGAAGTTCAGCACTCTGTTGGTTTTACATTTGGGGAGAAGTAATCTCCCACTGATCAGACAGTGTGCAGAGGGTGGCTGGCATTGTCATGTATGTCAAACCAGAAATAAAAGTCAATCCTGTAGAACAATAAGACGGCAAAGGAAAAGTCAGACAGTAAGAGACAAATTGAGAAAACCCAGAGGGATGGGGTTAAAATTGTCAACATGTGGAGTTTGTAGGAATAATTTATGCCTGTTAATAAATTTGGCAAACAGCTCTATAAAATCCAAATTACCACCTGCAGCTTGTTTCCTCTGTTCTGTGTTTTCCAACAGCTCCTCTGCATAATTTCCACTGTGCACAGGTGTGGAGCTGCAGCTGGGCTGTAAGAACATCTAAACTAAGCACAGATAAATGATCCTTGATTGGCTGTAGGTGATGGTAACTCCTGGTGGTGCTGAATATGGGGAAAGCTTACTGGACATCAAAGTAGAACAGTATGTTCAATCAGGTCTGGGCACAAACTAGGAGGACAGAGGAGAGAAATTAAATTTCTCTATAATCTGAAACCCCTAATGGTACAGTAATTAAATAAAAGAACAAATTCTTATCTTGCAAACTTTCCTTTTATCTTTTTCATTCAATACTTCTTTGGATCTGTTTAGCTCAAGGTAGCAGAAGATGGCCAGCTTAAAACTCTAGTTTATTAGTTATTCTCTAATGTCCTTCACATTTACATTGTGTTTTTGAAGCAAGTTTGAAATGTGATTTTTTTTTTTAGCTCTGTTTTTATTTATATCAGTATATTTGGTACCAGTTGATGGAAGTTGGCAAAGGGAGAAAAACATGCAACAAAAGATGAAAGGATGAGAATCAAACTTTATTTGAAACTTTTTGGTAAAGCTAAAAATACTGTTTAAAAAGATACTGAAGCCTTTTCTTTTGCATTTCTTTTCTCACAATTAGAACAAGTATATTGGTGTGTCTTATAGTAAAACCTTTACTGGTTAATGCATGTCAAATTAACAATAAAATATTTGATTCTAGTAAGTCTTTAATTTGCCCTTTTTTCAAGGACTTAAGGAAATCAGAATGAAGGACTCTGAATAAACTATCATCAGTGTCACATGGTGATGGCAGCATTATGATATGGGGATATTCTTTTCTTCAGCAAGGTAGAGCAGATCAGGCTTGATGGGAAGCTGGAAGGAACTAAATGCAGGATGATACTGGAAAAAACATAACCATGCTGCTGCAATGTTATGGAAAAATATTATTGTTTGACTTCCCACCTTAGCAGCTATTTGTGTCAGCCTGTCACATACAGTCCCAACAGAATACATTAAATAAACTAAACAACCTTTAATGGAGCATTGCTGTATTCACTGTTCTGTGGAATTTATGAAAACTGCTAATTGGATTGATTCTCATTGCATTAACACTTTGGATGGAACTTAATTGCAGATTTGCATTTTATTTTTTGCTCCCTGCAGATGCAGTTTCCAATAGTTAATTTTCATTTTCTTCTTTAAATGTGTGACAGCTTTCCATTTTTCTCTTCCTCGCCTCTCATGTTTGAGTAAGTATCAATACCTGAAGGATCATATTATAAATTCCCCATTTTTTAAAGTCTTTTCAAAATGTATATTTCTATGATTGTTTTCCATTCACTCAAAGGGCCTGCAGCTGTGACAGTTCTACTGGTTTGTGAGTTCCTCTAGTTTCATGCATGACTTACATGGTCTTATAGCCAATAATATCACAGTGAATGCCCCCCCCCCCCCCCCCCCCCCTTTGCCTGTCATATTCTTTTATGGCAAGAAGTCACCCAGCATCTCCAAATATCCACCTTGAAACAAATAAAGTAGGTTTTTTTGTACGACTAGAACACTGGTCTAACGTTACTTAATACTCTCAGGAGACGGTTGCACAACGTGCTGGCCACTAATGACACCCTAAATCTGTTGTACGGTTACGTGCAGCTCCGTGGTGCCGTGTCCCAATTCCTTATGTCCTCTAAGTCCCCTCCTGCCTGTTTTAGAAAGAAGTCGGGCCTCAAACTCTTTAGCTGGGGTGTCTGTTTCAAGACAGCTGCTGACAGCTCAACTGAACTGGAGAAGACTGGAGTCTGACAGTAGGAGGATCCCGAGAGTCCGCACTGGGAGGCTGTGGTCTTTTTGCACTCATGTCAAATCTTGCTGTTGGAGTGTTCACCTTCTTTCCCAAACTTGAGACTGATGGCATGAGTTCAGATGTGGGTTATTCCTATGATTGTTGACAGTGTTTAAAGTATCCTGTTGCCATAGGCCTGTCTGTTTTACCTGTACTCTTGGGTTTTAGTTCTCCATTATAAAAAAACAAACCTTCCCTTGGATTCTTGTGAGTCATTTTAAACATTGCTGACTATTTTAGTACGAAACACAAAAATTTGGTTCTTTTATAAAAATTGGTTGTACAGTTTTTTCAGAATGGTTTGTGTTTTAAGAATACCAAACATGTAGAGCCTTGCAGAATTATTAATTTCCTCTTTAGGTATTGATATTCCATCACTTTCCAGCAAACTTTGCCAATAAACCCATAACACAAGTAATCATGAAGTGTAAAAAAAACTGAAGGCGTTTCACATTGTTCGCATACAAAATTCAGAAAAAGAAAGTAAACGTTACAGATCTTCCCACATACAGCAACTCCATGGTGCAACACAGTGGTGGTGACATGCTCCTGTGGGGTTGCTTTTCTACGGCAAGGACGGGGATGCTGGTCAGAGTGGATGAGCAGATGGATAGGGGAAAATCTGTAAGAAAAGGACTTGAGACAATCTAGAGTATAACACGACGATAACCTAAAACATATATCAAGGGATGGCTTCAATCAAAGCATTTATATTTGCTATACTGTATATCTGCTGGGAATCTGGCAGGAGAGCTGAAAATGTATGCTCTCTTTGTATTCTGACCAAGATTGAGCTATTTTGCAAATAAGAACATTTTTTATTTCTTATTTTATAAAGCTGGTAGGGATGTACTGAATAAGCTTTACAGCTGTAAAGAATTTCAAATAAAGTATTGACCCAGACGGATGAATACGGATGCACATCACACTCTTTATCTTTTTAAAATAAAATTTTGAAAACGATTTTTCTTCTTTTTATTACTTCTCAATGTCGTACTACTGTGAGTTTTCCTATTGTCTGAAGTGGTAATGTAATACAAACATATAAACATTGAAAGGACATTTATATATTTGCAAGGTATTATAAATCAAGCTTTGGAAATCAACCAACTTGTTAACTTAAGGATTGTTTTTGCTTTCAATCCAATATTCGGCATGCATCCAAATAGCAGATAGCCGCGTCGGGACTGATCTGTGGCCTGTTTTATGTGAACTCAACCACTTGCACATGGAGTCATAACTGTGAAGAGCTATAATTCAAAGATTGGCTTGTCTTCCACGTTTTACAGCTCAGCCCTGCTTGAAGTTAAACGACAGCTCACTCTTACCACAGGCTATTTTTGGTGGAGCATTTATATTTACTGGATAATAAATCGCTATGATAGGACACATGTCATACTTTGACATGTTTACTTTTCAGAACATTTATGCGTGAAGCAGAGTGTTAGATCTCCTTGTTTTATTAGATAGAGCTGACCATGACATGCTAAGGAAGAATTTTAGACATAATTATTAACCTGCAATTTCCCATGCAGACCAAGTAACTTCATATTTTTTTTATTCTTTTATCTTAAATTCTGTTTAAGATTGGACTGGCCCATTCTCAACATTTTGACTTTATTCAGGACATTACTGTCTTGGTGAGTATTTTTTCCCTCATTGCAGCAATGAGAATCTGTTGTATATCTGAAAATCGCCTCATATGAGACATATTTTTGGCTTTCTGATGTGGGGTTTAATCGAGACGGTAAATATGGCCTTGTCTATATAAGTTACTCCATGACTTCTGAATCTGTTGGTCCAAAGTGTTCTGCGATCAGATTCTAAAACACCCAAAGAGACCTGTTTATTGAGCACAGTCCCTATTACCTGTTGCTTTTGGTGGGTTTAAGTCAAGAGTTGTATGTCTAGCCCCCCTAGTGGGCTAACAGTTATACATATAACAGAAGAGTTGTGGTGTTTTCCTTGTTGCCAGCTCTGTTTAAAAGCCTAGTAGTTCCATTTCAAAGCAGCTCAACAGGTTTCTAAGATAAGTGGCTCACTCTAATGTAAAGAACATTTCAGCAGTCATGCTGGGATGTAATATAGGCATGGATTGCTGTTTTAAGGTTTTCTATTAAAACAATGGGCTTTTTCTTTTCTAGGAGATTGAGATACTAAAAAGTGAACTTGACCATTCCTCCATCCTGTTGATCTAATTTAGAATCAATTGTCCTTTTTAAAATCGAAACTAAACTAATCTAGTTCTGAAAACTAAATTAAGAAATAAAATGAAGACTCAGTTGAATTTCTATGGACGACTCATTGTACATTTTAGATCTGGTTTGAATTGGTATTAACTTAACACATTTTTTATTTTTTGTAGAACTTGCTGATAACATTTAATTTCCCTTTTAGATTAATAAAGCTTTTTTAAAGCTGAAGTCTGTAAGTTTTTAGAAATCACTTTTTTGTCATATTGGCTAAAACTGTTCCTATGTCCAGACAGCAGTACATGTGATATGTAACCTGTGAAAAAAACTGCTTCAATTGGTCCCGCATACTGCCTGTATTTCAATCTGGAAAGAATAATTCGGGACGAGTCAAAACAACCAATCACAGCCAGAGGAGCGTCTGATGGAGTGTCAATCACAGCTACCCCCCCCCCCCCCCCCCACCGCTTAACCTGCCGCAGCGCCCGGCTGCCGCAGTCAGGAGGACGCGCGTGGAAGTCATGGCGGAGCGACAGCCACCAGAGAAAGAGAAACTGCCCTTACTGCCCCTGCCGACAACTGCTTACACGGCAAACTTCGGTATAACCAGCATCTTATATCTAGCTGCTTGGAGGTGAGTGTTATCGCTCTTACCGGTTCACACTCCATGCCGCGTACACTGCTTGGACGCTTGTGGTCGCATGCGGTAGCCGCGCAGATGCTGTGAGTGGGGTGGGGCTTGGAGGTGGGGCATGAGTGAAGCAGAGAGGGTGGGGGAGTGGCATGAAACCTGTTTTTCTTCAAATTTTCAGTCGAAGTCTGCTCTCTTCTCAATGTTACAGACTGCAGCTTTAACTGAACTGAAATAAACTGAATGAGAAGTCAAGCTCCGAAGGCCAACAGAAGACCCCCAATACTAATACTCGTACTCGTACTCGTCGTCTCCCGCTTTATCCGGAACCGGGTCGCGGGGGCAGCAGACTAAGCAGAGACTCCCAGACTTCCCTCTCGGCAGACACCTCCTCCAGCTCTGTTGGGCTAGGCGCTCCCAGGCCAGCTGAGAGACAGTCTCTCCAGCGTGTCCTGGGTCGTCCCCTGGGCCTCCTCCCGGTGGGACGTGCCTGGAACACCTCCCGAGGGAGGCGTCCAGGGGGCATCCGAAGAAGATGTCCGAGCCACCTCAACTGACCCCTCTCGATGTGGAGGAGAACCGGCTCTACACTGAGCCTCTCCCAATTGACCGAGCTCCTCACCCAATCTCTAAGGGAGAGCCCAGCCACCCTGCGGAGAAAGCTCATTTCAGCAGCTTGTATCCAGGATCTCGTTCTTTCGGTCATGATCCAGATTTCATGACCATAGGTGAGGATAGGAACGTAGACTGACCGGTAAATTGAGAGCTTTGCCTTTTCGCTCAGTTCTCTCTACACCAGCTCTCTCTACACCACGATCCGTCTATCAATTCGTCTATCTATCTCCCGCTCCATCACTCGTGAACAGGACCCCAAGATACTTGAACTCCTCCACTTGAGGCAGGGACTCTCCTCCAACCTGAAGGGGACAAGCCTTCAGGTTGAGTAATGCATTTAATGTAATGCATTTAAAAATGTTTAATTCACATATAGATTTATTACATATACAATTATACGTTCTAGGCATTATTTCCTTTAATTTTAAAGATTGTGGCTTTATGCAATTGATGAACTGCAATTCTGTTATCCTTTAATTGGGATATGAGCAATAAAAGAAGGTTAAATTTACTTTACAGTAGGAGACAATATTTAGAGTGCATGTCTATCTATATATCCCGACATAAATAGGGTTTGCTTGACAATCCTATCAGACCACAGTTGTTCCAGCCCCCCCTTGTTTTTGCAATTTGTTTTCTTCTACTCAGCTTCACATTAATATGCTTGGATGCAGTAGGTTTTACTGCTTGAAGCTCTTCATGAAGACTTTTTATTTACATTTGAGTTCTGTATGCGAATGAATCAAATTGAAAATTTGGCCACAGAACAGACCATTATACGGCCTATATACAGTACTGGCCTCACATTGATCCCCCTGTAGAGGCTTGATACAGGACAACTTTCAAAGAGCCATGTGGTTTCTCGATGTGCTGCACAGTGTGAAATAATTTTCTTAGTAACCATTTCAGACCAAGATTAGACCTACTGATTGTGCCTAACTCATTTGTCTTTGGATTTAGTCCACCTATTATGGTTTTTAAACAAGAATCAATCCAGGCCCACTAGTGTCCCATTCAAACTTAGGAAAATTCACGTGGGTCACCACTAAAATGTTGCTTGGATAAATTTACAGCATTATTTGCCATGATTTTGTTAATCAAAACAAACACTGTGTTACGCAATATTTAGCCTACATATTTTGAGAAACTGAATTTCTTTATTTAAATTGACTTTAAATAACAAACGTTAGAAATAATAAAGGAAACACATAAAAAGTTTACTTATTGTATATTGTGTCTAAATATATTGTTTTAACTTTGTGTTCTGAATAACTGTAATAAAAAAATCTACACCATCTTATCTATATAATTAAAGCACAGACTAATTTCCCTTTTGCTGCAAAAAAAAAAAAGGTTTTAGGGAAGTCTGAGTGCGTTAGTGCCACAGGTGCATGAGCACCAGCCTTGTCAACATTTTAGGCTCAGTGGTTATTCAGGGACCCAAGCCAGCTGTTTCCCCATATCCCTTGCTGTGGCTTTTTGAGGGTTTCCAGTGAGCAGCCATGCCTCACGGTCATCACCAATCTACACCTGTTTTTGACCTAACTGTATGAAGGGAAACGCTGGGAGCGTTATACTTGATGATGATGGTAGAGGCAAAAGTGGATAGGCACCAGAACCTCACGGTCAATCTACACTGGTCCAACAGGAAAATTAACATTTAAAACATCCATATTTTCCAAATAAAGACTAACTATACTTTCCCACAGCCTTTGCTAACAAATAGACACATATATTTAAACATCCGTAATTTCTAGATAAAAGGTATAGTGGATAAAACTCAGTTTTGAGTTATGAGGAATAAATAAATCATCATTGTCATTATTTACCTACTTGTATCAATTAACATTCTGCATAAAATTGATATTTAGAAGCACTAATATCTACATAAATTGATTATTTGATCATTTTTTAGTTAAATTGTTATTTATTTTTGATTTCACTTAAGACTTCTAGATGACTTTCAGATACATATTTTTCTCTTTACCCGATATAACACAAAATCTAGTTCTAAAAAGAGCATGAATTCTGTATTTATCATCTTTGATGTATATTGATGTGTATAATTAACCACAAAAAATAAAATGTTTCGAATATTCCAATTAGAGTATTACCGTTGCCACCATCTGTATGAGAGGGAACAAAATGGTAGGGGTGGAAATTGATAAGATAAGATTAATTTTATTGTCCCAAAGGAAATTTTATATGGGTACAGACTCTGGCTACTACATAGTCCAAACTTTGTGTCACACTGCATTCACTAATAAAAAAAAACTGCCATAAAAATTCCAGTATAAGTTAATAAATGAATACATAAGGAAGAATGTTACATTACATTCACAAAACAAATGTATAAAAACCCTTCTTTAAAAAAATCAGTGATGTGAGATAATGAATACATAAAAAAGCATGTAAGTTTAGTTAAAATTTTGATTGGCTAAGGGTGGCCATGTTTAAATGATTGGCTAAGGGGTGCCCCCCATCTAGCTCCGCCCCTGTATGATGGGCAATCAATTAAAACCTAATAATAAAAACCTGCTCAATAGAATGCCTCTATATTATTAATCTAAAAAAATGAGAATCCTGCACTATCGTTGATGACAGTCTGGTGGAATACCCCCATTTGTGTGTGTGTGTGTTTATAAAGCTAGATATAACCCTTCAATTTCTGACTGATCTTCTTTGCGACGTGCGTCACAGGCATTGAATAAAGACGCAGAGGCGCAGTTTCGCAGTCAGAGCGGCAGGGTTCCAGATCTGCCTCTGGAATTTAAAAACGCCTCTCTGTCCATCTTTATTATTAGCGCTCGGCTCCTCCCTCCTACCTGTAAATCCCCCCCCCCACCACCTCCAGCTCCAGCTCTCCTCTCTCCTGGAGCAGATCTGACAGGCGCTTCCAGCTGGCCGCTCCGTGCCAAGGCTGCAGGAGGACCGAATGGACGCAGCGACATCCACCCAAGCTGCGCGCAAATCCTCTCCTTAACGCGACGACCAGAAGCGCCTGTTTGGATATGTAGCCTTCTGACGCGCGTTTCTTCTCATTAGGAGCGCATTTGGCACGATTGAGGAAGAGAGAGAGAAAAAAAACGATTCTTCATCCATTGATGGAAAGGATCCCTGAATGGAAGACGGCTAAAAGCAGGAACACGAAGGGGAACGATTTTATTGTTTTTTCCAATTTCTATTTTAATTTTTGAAAGTCTGCAACAGGAAGAAAAAACAAACAAAACGGCAGCAGCCTCGGCGGCTGCAGACGACGCCGTCCCTGTCAGGGCTTATGGCGTGAAAGAGGCAGAAAAGCCCCTCAGAATGAGAAGCGCCTCAGATTCGTCGTTATTATTGCGGATTTAAATGCCTCTCTCCAAGGGGCCACCGACGCGCTATTTTGGTCTGCTCTGCGTGCACGGCGGCTCAACCCGTCATTAAAAAATAAACATTTCATACCCTTAAAAAAATCTGAACTCAATCAGGGGGACTAATCAGAATCTAACACAAATAAAAAAAAAATTCCTTTATTTTTTTTAAGCAATATGGCTGGTGAGTGGGGCTGGGGACGCTGGCACAGGCTCTCCAAGGCTCCTCAATGCTAGCCGAGGCACATGGCACGGATCCCCATGGAAGCGACAGCTCTATGAGGACAAGCAGCATCGATAACAACAACAAACCGGACTCTTCGATCTTAATATCCAAGATGGAAGGCCTTGTCATCCCTTACACCTCTGAGGTGCCATGCGACGATTATGGACAGCGCATGTGGTGGGCTTTCCTCGCTTCCTCCATGGTGACGTTTTTCGGGGGTCTCTTCATCATCCTGCTATGGAGAACCCTCAAGTATCTTTGGACTGTCTGCTGCCACTGCAACATTAAAAATAAGGTAAAGACAGGAAACTGTGAGCAATCATTGACACATAAGCCCTTGTGCAACATGCTGGAGTCAGATTGGTTTAGATTCTTAGGTGTCAATTTAATGATTTGGGGGCTAATTTATTTTAAAAAGCACAATATAAAGCCTATTCCCATTGTGAACAAAACATTGTGGTTAATTTTGCTTTCCCTGGGCTGTTTACTCCCTCTCTGGCATGAAGGGGGTGATATTGCATGAGGGATGGGTGGAATGAGAGAAGAGGAATTCCTTCATTTTATTTTGCTTCAGCATAAGCAGAGGCGGCTCAAGGTTATATGAGGGCCATAGGAGACTTACATTCTTTGTGTGTTTTTGTTTTTTGGTGGAGTGGAGTGTTTTCCTCCAAAAAAAAAAAAAAAAAAAAAAAAAAAAAGGTACATCATTCTAAGTTCAAAATTATACCACACCCATTGTGAAATGTCTGACGTCATTTTGGTGAAAAAAAGGCCTAAATACAACAAAAGAATAAATATTCTTTGGATTTGTCCACATTATGACGATCACAAATTAAAACAGCAGACATTGTCTTTTGCGTAACGCTATTTTTCTGATAAACGCAACATGTACTTGCATCTAGATGGATCCATTCTCACTGCTGCTAGGCTACGATCACACCACAGGCTGAAGTGACCCAAATCCGATTTTTTTTTTGCCCACATGCGACCTGGATCTAATCTTTTCATGGTTGTCTGAACAACACAGATCCAATTTTTTCCAGTGCGACCCAGGCCACTTGGCTGTGTGGTCCTGAATCCGATACGAATCTGACCTTTTAAAATGCGACCTGTGTCTGAACAGCCAGGTCGCATTCATCTGACCTGAACGCCATTAATACCCGACAAAGGTCACTGTTCTTCTTCTTGCTTCGCAAAAGCGGCAAGAAAAACAAACACCATAGCGGACGATGATGCGGAGAGCAATATTTATTTATTTTTAACCATCTTGAAAAGATTGAGGTTTAAAAGTTTGGAAAGATCGCTAGATGCGCTTCAGTGCTACCATCCATGTTTATCCATGTTTACTAAGGGACACTTAAGCTGAATGAACGCAGTTCACACAGGAGATCACATACAAGTCGCATATATTTGGAAAAGTGAACCGCAACGCAATAAAATCGGATTTCACAAAAAAAAAAATCGGAATTGAGCATCAAGACCTGCAGTGTGACATCGTCCTGGGTAGTTTCTGGGTGTGTCGTCAAGTGGTGCCGGATTCATTTTAAAGGTGGGGGGGTCATTGGGGTGTTGCGTTGCCTTTCACCCTTCCATGCATACTATGAATAGTCGGTCCATACATACTTTTTACAGAGGAGTGGAATTCTCATTTAATCAGTGATCCGATCCATTATGTTATATTTTGAAAGAAAAAGCTTATCTGTACATTGCTGCTGTTTTAATTATTTATTTTGAATACTGCAATAAACGCAATTGTTTTCATTTCACATGAACAGAGAGAGATTGAGGGTGCTTCCTCTTCTCTTCTGTATGCATCTTCTCCACATAGTGATCATGCCGGCCATCTGTGCCCAGTGTTGATACAATTTACAGTTTCCTTTGCAAAGTGCAAAATAAATCCACTCCCAAACTCTCAATAGCACACACAATCTGCATTTATTTAACAGGCAATCTTTGTAGATCACCTTTAGATCTTGGTAGATCAGGCCCATAGTTTTGTAAAGATTTTACTTATTTTTGCTTTTTTTTTTTTATGTCCATACCTACATGTTAGATAGCATTTTTTTTCAGCCACTGAAGGGAGGCCTTGCTTTTCTGCCTCAGATCATTTTTCTGCTGCATGACCCAGGTGCAGCAGTTCTTAAGGTTGTGAGATTGATTTTCATAGAGAGAGTAAATTAATAATTTTACCAATAACAACAAATAGTTTACAGCAGTAAAACATCCCCAAACCTTCACAGTACCACCACCGTGTTTGACTGTCATTTTTCTTTTTGTTGTTTTTTTCATGCCGTGTTAGTTTTAAGTATTATAAAGGAAAAACAGCGTTTTAACCTTTCCCCAGAAGAGAACATAATTTAAAAAGAGGAGCAGTTGGGCAACGTTTTTTGTTTTAAGTTACAGACTTTTATCTTTATTGAAAAGCTGACATAAAAAACCCCACTGAATTTATACAAAAAATATATTTTAACTAAAATCATTAATGTTGATTGACTAGTTTTGCAAGTGTTGATTATGTCGACTCCTTCTAGTGTCAGCCATTATTTATCCATGCCATGCTTGACCCATAGAGTGAGATATTTTAAATAGATTGTTTTATATTTTGGAAAGCTTCACATTGAAAAGCCTTTGAATCAAAACCTTTATTAGTCTTCATTGCTGTTGTCAATAGACTCTGATGGATTCTGGTTCCCTGATAGTGCTTTGAAATTGTGATATTTCTGTTAAATTTAATAATGGTCTTTTTTGCTAATGATTAAAATGCCTGATGTTTAGTATTTTACAAATGAGTTCAATTTTGCTGCCCCACATAGCTGGAATCAGTTATCAGGGCCTCAAATGGCTCAGCATAATGCTAAAGGTAAAGCTGTGAGCAGGACTAATATAGAAATAAGATAATAAACTGAATGCCTGTTATACTGCATGTTTAGGGCTGATGAATCATAGCTGATTCACATTTAGCTCATGTGTGACTCACACACTTGCGTGTAGTGAGAGTGGTACCCTTGGATGGATAGAAGAGCTGTTGAATGGGGATGTGTACACCATGTATTTTAGTTATTATGTTTGAAACAAATAATAGGGCTAAATAATCATGAGATAAATGGAAAATGGTAAAAGAAAAATCTAAATTTTTCGTCCTTGTTGCCTCTTGTCCGTGTCCCTCATGCCTTGTCTGTTCTGTCCTTTCTATGGCCTTGACCTTTTCCTGTCTCATTCCTTGAAATAATGAGTTTAGAGGAGAGCCTGAAAGTATTTGTCAAACATACTCTTTAACAAATAATTAAATAAAATCACCCCTGCTTTCAGTTCTTTCTAATGTAATTCAGGGCATTTTTGTCTAAGTTCTATATGCCTTGTTCTCTTTAACACCCACATGCAACATATCACTACTGCTACTATTAGAATAAAAAATTCCAGGTTTAATAAAATCCTTGCAGTTAACTGTCATGAAATGAAGTATACTTCTGCTTGACAAAGACACAGTTGATCTGAACAGTTCAGTCCAAATCTTAAGGTGGTTTGTCTGATGCAAACTGTTTTGTTTGTAGGTTTTGCAAATATTGTTCAAAAAGTTAAATGTAACTATGAACAAATCCTAACTATAGTCTCACTTAAATTTCCTAAGCAATTAGATCACAGTTAAGCGACAAGAGGAAAATTGGCTGCAATGTTTTTTTTTATTCCTTTTGCTTAAATAAAAGATGAGAGCATAACATATTTTTCAACAATAATTACAAAAAGTAATTTCTAAACTTGAGTTCAATTGCTGCTTAGCACAAATATTTGAATTAAACTCAGATTTGTGTGATTGCTTATCAGTCGGTGGGTGCTATCCTACTTTTTATTGCACACAATCTAAATGTTAAATGGGTGAATTTAACATCTAAATGCCTCTATAGCATTTTTCAACCTCTTTGTGCCTCTTACCTTTTTTCATTCTTTTATGGAATCGGGCGACTCTAAACAAAGTTACAGATTCTCTTCTCACATTAGGTGTTGCTTTTCATGAGTCCTGTATTTTATCTTTATTTAAATGTATAAATACAAAAATTTGAAAATATTGAAAATAATTTCTGCTGCAAATTAATGTGATGATAAAAAAATGGTAAATGGTCTGTACTTGTATAACATTTTTTCAATTCAGGAGACTTGACCAAAGTGCTTTACGCTACATTCAGTCTTTCACCCATTCACACAAACTGATGGTGGCAAGCTACATTATAGCCACAATGCCATGGGGCTCACTGACAGAAGCAAGGCTGCTGTACACTGTCACCACTAGTCCCTCCGACCACCATCAGTTGGCAATACGTGTGAAGTGCCAAAGCGCACAACTACACTTAAAGCCGGAGCCGACAACCCCCCTATTTCTGGGCAAACTACTTCAGCCGACACCACTGTCATGATGTGTGTAATAGCTAAGCAGCATATAGAAAGTTCATATAAAAGACCTGAAAGAAAGAAAGAAAGAAACAAACGAGAACGGCACATCTTTTTAGGTTTAATGAGTTTACAATTTAGAGATGAAGGTTGGAGAAGAAAATTGTCTGTTATTTTATTCTTCAAATGGCCGTAATTTTCTCTCGTGTTTGAACAAAAATGACACATATTGCCATTAAAAGGCCATGCGTTCAGACCCCACAAAATAAAAAATAAAAAAACAAATAAAACAAATGGGTGGATCATCTAAATAAGGGATGCTTCTAATTGTCAATCATTCTGGTGATATGTTTACATAAGGCAGTCCTACGTGCTCGTCCCCTTTTTCAATTACCCGTGGTGAGTCTGACATAGTGGAAAAATTGCAAATCTTCTTTTGGAAAGTAAGCTTGTATGAGCGATGCAAACAGCAACTTTTAAACAGAGCATGCACGAGGAGAAATGGGCTTGTGCATGCTCTACTGTAGCACGCTTTTAATATGCATTCCCTCTCAGGAGCGGGTACAGGGTTGTGCATGTGTATTTAAAAAAAAAAAATGGTGTGAACATGTCTTTTCAAAAATTCATGAAAATTCTCAACTATACCTTTAAAACAAAACAATACATGTTGATGTTTATAGAGGAGTTCATAAATCAATGTTTGATGGTTCTAAAATTAATATTAAATAAAGGAAAGAACTCAAGCAATGAAACAGCCCAGCCACCCTCTTAGGTCATTAAATACCCCATTCTGTCATCCTTTTCTTGGCCAGAGGTCTATAAAATTCATCACCTAGACATGCAGACTGCCTCCACAGATAGTAAGTAGAAGAAGGGGTCGCTCTCAGGATTTTAATGACTTCCAGTATGATACAATGGTACAAAGATACACGTTCCAGTACACAGTTAACTTTTATTTTGACAAAATGGAAGGGACTGGGTATTACAGCAGTTCAGTTACCACATTTCTGCAGTGAGGAGCTACAGACATCAGAACTTCATGTGGCCTGAGCTTAAGGTGCCAAAGCAGTGGATAGAGAACTTCCTGGAATGGTTTTCCATTGGAAAGCAGGTGCAGAAAACCATTACATCACCAAGGACATACAAAGTGTCAGATAAAGTGGTGTTAAGCCCACCATCACTAGACACCAGAGCAGCTATCTAACAGGACACAATTCTCTTCTGATGTTGCTCTATTGATGTGTTTTTAACTTTATTGCTTTTTATTTCGCTTTGGTAACATCCTGCCTTATTAATGCATTTGATTTGACTGACTAGTGCTAGGTGGACATGGAAGAGAAAGTTTGGTGTGGAGGTATTTGAAAGGCCCACGTTTTGTCCTTGAATTGATCCAAAAGCTTTAAAATGAATTCCAGTGGAAACTATGAACCAGTCATTCTTCCCCAACATCTGTATCTGACCACACAAACACACCTCTGATCAATGGGTGGGCCAACTTCATAGCAAATCCTATAGATGAGAGATAGGATGTCACTGACCTTTAAATGTCTTAAAGTAGACAAAATTTTTTTTTGACGGTATACCATATGCAGGATACTGATTTAAGAAACAAATTGGCAGTTGTCATTTAATTTGCAGCTTAGACGAATTGACTGAGAAAACATGCAGAAAGAAGTTCCCAGGTTCCAAATCTTGACTGTTGTTAGTTCTTGTTCATGGGTGACTTCTCTCCAGGTACCCATAGATTGTTACTCTAAATAACCCTAGGTATGAATGTGTGCATGCACGGCTGTATGCCCTGTGTCTGTTTTTTTCTTTGCAGTAAATTGGAAACCTTCCAAGCATACACTCCCTCCCCCCACCCAATAACTGCTGGAGCAAAGCACCAGTCACATTACTAATAAATCCGTCCATCCCTTCCATTACAACAATGGATAAATAGTTGCAACAGAAACCGTGGAAATATAAAAAACAAACAATGTTTTCATGATGAATCCACTCAGGCTATTTACAGTATTAAACAAAACATGATCAAATATTTATATCTCATTCATACAGCTTTCCATTACACTTTAGAATAACTCTGTGCAATGTGCTATTTATATCCCTGCTGGCTGTCCACATCCTGTCATGTTGCTACGGTCGTAGACTCCAGCATCTGAAGCTGCATTAAACCATATGTCACCTTTCATGTTTTTCACTATCTTGCTTGTAAGGTGATGAAAACAAGCCATGCAGATATAATTAGGGATCTGTCTTGTGGCTGCCGGTGGCTATCTTGTTGTCCTTCATTTCTTGTAAATGAGGAGAAACTGTTGGCCTTTCAGTTGGTTCTCCTTATATATGTTTTCTTATGTGGGGTTGAGGGAGGCATAGCCAACCTGTTAGGTGACTTTGGAAGATTTGACAGTTGGCAGCAGAGGAATAAAAAGCTTGTTAGGAGTATTAGGACGAGTGCAACTGGATACCTGTTCAGCTGACTAGCACAGCCAGTGAAGTTGGCATGTGTCTCACAGTGGATGCATAGTTGGCCTGTGGCCGTCTCTCTGTGCCATTACAGGGAATCTGGAATCAGAGGGAAGGAAAGGGAGGTGGAAGCCTTGAGAGACGGACAAGATGTGGGTGTGAAAACGGTGGGTTAGTGGACCATGAAAAGTTTTCAGGGTAGCGTTTCGGGCTGGACGATAATTCAATAACAATATATATCAATCAATAGACGTGTGGTGCAATAGGAAAAAAAGAGGGTAGATACAGGTGCTGGTCATAAAATTAGAATATCATGAAAAAGTAGATTGATTTCAGTAATTCCATTTAAAAAGTGAAACTTGTATATTATATTCATACATTACATACAAACTCATATATTTCAGATGTTTATTTTGTTTAATTTTGATGATTACAAATGACAACAAATGAAAATCTCAAATTCATCATATCAGAAAATTAGAATATTGTGAAAAGGTTCAAAATTGATGGCCCCTGGTGCCACACTCTAATCAGCTAATTAACTCAAACCACCTGCAAAAGCCTTTAAATGGTCTTTCAGTCTAGTTCTATAGGCTACACAATCATGGGGAAGACTGCTGACTTGACAGTTGTCCAAAAGACGACCATCGACACCTTGCACAAGGAGGGCAAGACACAAAAGGTCATCGCTAAAGAGGCTGGCTGTTCACAGAGCTCAGTGTCCAAGCACATTAATAGAGAGGCGAAGGGAAGGAAAAGATGTGGTCGAAAAAAGTGTACAAGCAAGAGAGATAACCGCACCCTGGAGAGGATTGTGAAACAAAACCCATTCAAAAATGTGGGGGAGATTCACAAAGAGTGGACTGCAGCTGGAGTGAGTGCTTCAAGAACCACCACACACAGACGTATGAAAGACATGGGTTTCTGCTGTCGCATTCCTTGTGTCAAGCCACTCTTGAACCACAGACAGCGTCAGAAGCGTCTTGCCTGGGCTAAAGAGAAACAGGACTGGACTGCTGGTGAGTGGTCCAAAGTCATGTTCTCTGATGAAAGTAAATTTTGCATTTCCTTTGGAAATCAAGGTCCCAGAGTCTGGAGGAAAAGAAGAGAGGCACTTCATCCACGTTGCTTGAAGTCCAGTGTAAAGTTTCCACAGTCAGTGATGGTTTGGGGTGCCATGTCATCTGCTGGTGTTGGTCCATTGTGTTTTCTGAGGTCCAGGGTCAACGCAGCCACATACCAGGAAGTTTTAGAGCACTTCATGCTTCCTGCAGCTGACCAACTTTTTGGAGATGCAGATTTCATTTTCCAACAGGACTTGGCACCTGCACACAGTGCCAAAGCTACCAGTACCTGGTTGAAGGACCATGGTATCCCTGTTCTTAATTGGCCAGCAAACTCTCCTGACCTTAACCCCATAGAAAATCTATGGGGTATTGTGAAGAAGAAGATGCAATACACCAGACCCAACAATTCAGAAGAGCTAAAAGCCACTATTAGAGCAACCTGGGCTATCATAACACCTGAGCAGTGCCACAGACTGATCGACTCCATGCCACGCCGCATTGCTGCAGTAATACAGGCCAAAGGAGGCCCAACTAAATACTGAGTGCTGTACATGCTCATACTTTTCATGTTCATACTTTTCAGTTGGCCAACATTTCTATAAATCCTTTGTTTTTATTGGTCTTCAGTAATATTCTAATTTTCTGATATGATGAATTTGAGATTTTCATTTGTTGTCATTTGTAATCATCAAAATTAAACAAAATAAACATCTGAAATATATGAGTTTGTATGTAATGTATGAATATAATATACAAGTTTCACTTTTTAAATGGAATTACTGAAATCAATCTACTTTTTCATGATATTCTAATTTTATGACCAGCACCTGTAGAAGTTTGATACAGAAACAAAGTTTTCCTGTTTAGCCCTTTATGTAGGTTGATGCTGCAGTCACCACTGCATCCCAACCAATTGCAACCGCGGACCATCACAAAGGGCCACCCTCTCAAACTGCAACAAAGGCCACGTGAAGATGTCGCTGCAAGGAGAGGCGGAGGCAACTGTCCCAAAGAAAGGTTTCAGTAGCTCGCCAGTTTGGCAATAATTGGTTATAACAAGTCAGACAAAAAACAAATCAGTGATCTGTAAACTTTCCAGGTAACGATAAAAACATCTGTTAACACAACCAACTTGTTTTATCATATAAGCCGCTCAAACTCAATGGAGACCGAGCTGATTGGGCCCTGGTGTGGTTTAATGAATTGGAGGAATCTTGACAAACTTCTTTCAAAACAAAGCAGGCAAAGCAAGCTAAACTGGGCATCCTTCTTTGCGTTCAAGCGGCATCACTCATGCAGTAAGATACATCATAGAGATGGATATGCTGCCGTTGTCTGCAGTTGAAAAACCTGGCTTCAAACAGCTGCTTGCCATTCTTGATCCACGATCCGAAGTTCTGGGCTGCAAGTTTTTCTGTAACACAGCTCTCCCTAATTTATACAATGAGTGTAGAGAATCAGCACAAAATGAGCTGCAATCTATGTCTTACTATGCCACAATGTGGTCAAGTCGCAGTTACCTCAGCCTTTTAATTCACCACATAGACAGAGAATGGAACCTGAGAAGTAAGTGACTAGAATGGTTTTGATAATAATCTATATCGATCAATGTGCATATTTTTTTTTATCAATATGCTTTTTTTCTATATCGTCCAGCCCTTGTAGTGTCCCCTGCCTAGACTCGGTCAATGACATACAGCTGCTTTATAGTTCCTTATATAGTCCTTTATCTCTATTAGGATCATAAGCAGACAGTGGAACATAATGCAGATCATAGGGGTTTTGCAAATCGAAATGTGTTGCAAACCTTTTTGGGATCTTGAAACCAGGAGAGTTGAAGTTGTGTTACTTCTCCAACATTTATAAAAGAGCTCAGTGTTAGGAGAAAGGGATGCTGAGATGTGTTCCGATTTCATTTTGTTTCATTTTGACTAGACAGGAGACAGAGAGGAAATGCTAACAACCACTGATTTAAGGCGATAAGTGGACCAAACGATGAAAGAATGAAGATCCATACAATACTAATCAAGTTAAGTTAAAAGTGAGCTGTTTCACAGCACAAATATATTGTTTTAAATCACACATCAACCACATAAATAATCTGATTTACTGTTATTCCCCAGTCAGTCATCTTCGGGTTTCCTGTGTAAGCAACTATTTGTCAGCTTCCACACTACTGTCTGAAACTGCACTCAAGCTTAATGGAGACAAGTCACATTGCAAACATTTTATTATTACCATTGGTCAGTTTGTTTTTGCTGTATGTCATCACAAATGTTTTTTTTTCTGCTATATTAATAAGAATTTACATGTCTACTGTATGGAGAGCTATAGATTATGAGATCCTCAGCATCCGTCACCTTCCAACAGCTCTTACACATCTGATAAATGGCTGGTGTTAAATGGATACCTTATAGCGGCACCTGCTTTACCTATAAAATACCTGTCTTAAAAAGAAAATAAATAGTGCATATTGGTACAATACATTAGACATATTTAAAATTCTACAACAATAAACAATTTATAATACTAAATTAATAATTGCTGTGAGCAATACAATTACAGTAACACAACAGTTTGGCTACTCAGTGACTCCTACTTTCCGTCCTAAGACAAAAAATATATCAAGACATAAACTTTGGATGAATAAGGATTGTGTTTTGTTGATATTGTTTTATTTTTGTTTTGCAATGACCATGAATCTTTGCATAAACCTTCATCCTGATTGAAGGCCATACAATAAATATTTTAGGGGAAAAACTGTGTTGGTGTGGTACCTCCCTCAGCGGAACAGCAAGGCTTGGGAAAGGCGCTGCAGGTTTTCATTTTATAAAAAAAGATGTTAACATATGTTAAGGTGAGATTCAGCAGCAGTGGAGATATTACTTATATTTTTATACATAGAGAACAAAGGCTATCCTAGATGCCAATGCTAGCCCCTACAGAACAGGGTTTATAGGAGACCTACCAGATTGGATTTGGAGAGGACTGAATATGCCACCAGTAACTGGACTATATAACCATTAAATACATGTTTATTCAGTTTGGGTGTACAGTCAGGTTCTGCCAGACCAACCAACACCAATGGTTGACTTGTGGCTGTTGCTGGCACTTTAGAGGCCTTCTTAAAACTTCACTCCCCTAATCCAAGAAATAATCCTTAACAGAAGTCGGTGGTAGAATAGGCTGGCATGGATAGGTTTTTCTTGGGTACAAACCACATACCTAGCTTTTCTGCTCAACCTACAAATGTATTTTCCACTGAAACTGAGTTTCTAATGGTTGTAATTGTCACCAACAAGGATTGTTTGGGCAAAGAAATGGTTGACGGAGCACAGATTTCCTTTTGGTACTAAATTGGTATTTTCCGGCTTATTTATATTTCATGTTGCTTATAAAAAAGCACACTGTATACTTGTAGGTTTGTCATTGTATAGAAAATGTATTGACTTTCTTTTTTTTCCCCCTGAAAGATTTTTTGGTCCTTGTTGCCTTTATTCACATTAAAAAGACAGGAAAAGACAACTGGTAGAACGTGGGAAGACAGAAAATGGTCCATGATGCAGATGTAACACAGACTAATAGCCACCATCTATGATATGCCTTTAATGCTAAGCCATGCACGTTTAACTTTTCCTTTTTTTCCCATTTTGACTTTGCTTTTTAGACGAAAAAGAAGTTTACAGGTTAGGATTAGTTTGGTTTACTAAAATTGAGAAAACATGCATTGTAGCTGAAAAGGTCCATTATATTTAACATAGTTTAATTCATTTACTGGTAACAGTAAATTATTTTTTTAGTAGGTAAATAACACGTTCTGATCGTTTTGGTGTTTAAAGACCTACTTTTTTGTCTTTATAAGAAGACCAGATGGAAATTTCTGATGCAGCAATGCACTGCTCAATTTTTCCAAAGCACAAAAAGGTGGACAGTCCACAGCTTAGAGTAGCTGACGTGTTTTGATGTTAACTAGAGATGAAAATAATACACGTCTTGTGTATAAGTCCTTACGGATATTTCATTCCAAGCACTTCTCAGCTTTGTGTTCAAACCCTTTGAGAGTAACTCACAATCTGTCTTTGTACACTTAAGAGCCATCAGCTGCCAGAATTTTACAGCAGCCTCTGTCCAAACAAGAGGTAAAGTGATGGAGATGTGCTGCTGACTGTGTCTTAACAGATTTCTTTACTTTAAAAAAAACATTCAGGTTGACATGACGTATTCTCAGCATTTCACGGTAAAGGAACCTTTTTTTCTTTTTTCAGGACAGTAACTCCAAATGTTGTTGTAAAGACTGGAGCGATGCTGACTTGTTTCAAGAAATGCAATTATTCAAATGTGGTGCTGTCACCGAATGAAAGACAATGAGCAAATTTGAAGACTATGAGACAATTTTCTTTAAATTGGTTTCCCCCATTGGAGCTTTGCATTTGCATACAAATTTTATTCTCTTAGTTTCTGCACTTGTATCTGTCTCTGACTCAAATTTAGCTTTAAGATCAACATTTATACATTAATCCTTTCAGGGGATGAAAACAGACTTAATGATGTTTGAAAGATGCAACAATTTAATTAATGCTTTCTTTGTCTAAATGCTTGATGTAATAAATATGGAAATGAAAACTGGTATAGTAGAACTGATTGAGTCGATATGGTTTACCCCTCAGGATCCAAGTGTATTCATGCATTACACACGTTGGGCATCTGCCCTTTCTATTTCTCCCTTTTTGTGTGAGCAAGTGGTTTAGATGCCCCCCTTATGGTTGTTTCCGATGAAATACGGCAGCTTTGGTGATCTTTAAATCATCTCTGGGCATTTTTTATAATGGAAGATCGTTATTGATTTTTATGCTGCAAGGCCTGGCTTACATTGCAGGGAAATTAATCAAACCCAGCCTAATGTTTTTGCTACATTTGTAGCTCAGAGCGAAGTTTGATCAAATCGGAATGCATTGGCTCGGTAAGGGAGAAACTTCTCAGTGCATTAACTCTTTAAGGAAAATGGATCAGGGAGGCAGAGAGGAGCTATTGTGAGTCTGTGTGTTCCCTTATGCTTGGCAACAGACCAATTGAATTTTAACAGAGCAGCACACACCCCTCCACCATCAGCTGTCCCTATCACTAACCTAAGTCTAACTTGGCCCAGCTTGCCTACTTCATCCCACTTCACTTTGTTGAATTCCAGAGGTAATTGAAGAAATAAAATGCTAATCCTATTTGGACACAGACAGGGGCAATTCTAGGATCAGAGGTAGAGGGTTGCTGAGCACCCAGAGACCTATTTTGCAGGCATTAAAATTTCAGTTTTCTACAAATTTTTTAAACGTGCTCAGTGCCAATTACTGACTATATAATACATCTTATCTGGGACTTTTGCCAAATACCGGACAAACAAAGCAGGAAGTGAAATTGTTTTTAGAAGAATATTTCAACCATTTAAAGCTTTTAAACCAGTTTTCATGATGGGCTCCTTTTTGCGTGCCAAACTACTGAGTGGGTACTAGAACAGTTCTTAGACAGAAGTCCACTGATATGTTCTGGAAAGCATTTAGTATGGGGCAATAATCTAACTTAGATGACATATGTAAAATCATCCACTAAATGAAAGTTTTTTTGTTTTTTTTGTTGGATTAACCAATACCAATATTGTGATTGTTTTCCTTACCTTGTACGTTGCACACATGTTTCCCTTCTCCTCCCCTTTTAGCACCTGTCCCTCATTGGACTGCCAATCATAAAATGGATTGTATTTAACTGGATTAATATACGCAGATATGCTTAAATGTTTAGACACTCTCCCATTAAAGAAAAGGCTAAATTCACAATAGCAATTCAAAAAGCAAGAAATTCGGGGGAAAAAAAGATAAATGAAAAGTTTTTGATTAAGTAAATTTAAATATTGACTTTTATTTGTGGTTTTAAAAATATAAAAAGAAAAATCCAGACAATCCCAGACACATTGGAGCAGCCATTCTCAACCCTGAACTCCAATTGGGGTTGCAAGATAATTTCTGGAGGTCACCAAATCGTTAGAAAAAATATGAATGTAAACAATAATTTTATTACTCAGAACTAGTAACTGTCGGCCATAAAGCTTCATCAAAACAACAGCAACAAATCTTATCAGTAACGTCACGACAAATATGGGGTGGTGGGCTGTGTGATTGGGATGGGGAATGGGTTTCCACAACTTGAGACCTTTATGGAGAGTTATGACGTAATCATTCAAACAATGGAATAAATGACTGCCTTTCACTTCAACAGCCTGCTTGAAAGTAAAATATTTTTCTTTAAACCAAGAACTGTATAGTTTTTTATGCGTTTATTTTTATTTTTTGTTTATTTTAAAAAGTGCATTTAGTATAATAAAAACACTCAATTTTAGGGTTGTCATAAACCGGACAGATGGACCCAGAATTCACCTGAGTCAGACAGTGGGAAGTTTCAAAATTTTCGATGACAGTCGTTAAAACAAAGCTGAACAGAACAGAAACACAGGTCTGCGTGGGGGGTGGGGCATCGCCCAATCAATGACACTCTGGATGGAGAAACACAGGTAAAGGCCAACAATCATCTGACTGGAGATGATTATCCCAGTGAGTCACTTACCTGGTTAAATAGTTCAGTTCATCATCTCAGAGGAAAGCAGAATTCAGCCGATGGGCTACCATTGTCATACACACTGCGCTTTGTTTTAAAAGAATGTAAAAAATATAACCGCGGATGTCTGGGGGACAGTGATTCGCCTACATGTTATGAATGCTGGCGGAATATCTTCAGAACAGCTCCAAATGACACAAAACTAATATGGGTGAGTAGAACATGATGTAATAACGTAAAATCAAGGGGCCAATGTAAAAAAAAAAAACGATGTGCTCCTTTAAGGATAAAATAAATCATTAGGATTTCATAGGCGATTTTGTATAAAACACTAAATATAAAAGCTGAATATCCTTGATAATCTTTTTTTTTAAGCTTGACCAGTTAAATCTCCCTATCCTGAGCAATAATTGAGCAACTTCCAGCATAAATAGCATGCTAACAAAAAGCTTATTTAGGTCTTATACTGCCAGATCTCTGTTCCTTACTTTACATGTATTTTTGTCCTCTTTTATCTGCGCCTTTAATTCCAAGCAGATGAAATAACAGGCCATAATCTTTATAATCTCAGCAGATATAACAAATTCCTGCACACCTTTTAAATTCACCACCATCGATTGACTTTCTTCTGTCATACTCCTGATATGGAACGGATGACTCATGTTTTTTTATTTTAGTCCTGATCCTGTTTTTTCTGGACCCTAATCCCTAATTTCCTGGGCCTGATTTGATGCCCAGCTAGGGGGAACTGTAGTGTGCCACGTTGATGCGTTTAATCCACTGTATAACATGGCTGTCTCTATGTATATCACAGAATTCTCATCCCCACCCTTACACTTCCTAAATTGTGTTCTTCTGCTGACTTTCCTGCTACATTTTCCTCAGACTTTTGAAAGGACAGCTGTGCCAGAGTGCGTATCATAAGGTCAAAGGTTAGGACGAACAGTGTAAACGGCCTCTACCAAAGTGCTGGGTGATATAATGGAAACTCTGTCATTGGGATTATGTCCCAGTTGTTTAAGCTTAGTGACTTGGCTAAGATATTGCAGGGAGACCCAACTACTATGTAGCGATCAAGACGTTATGGTGCGGTCACACCATGATGATTTAGCCAGCGTATGCCAACATCCAAGAATCTTCTAAAATGCTGGCATACACTGAACTTTCTATTTATTTTTTTCAATTTTGGGCGTATACATAGAGTATTCATAACAATTCCAGAACTTATGTCCAACGACAGCCTAACTTGTGCATAAGCGTAATGCCCATGAAATGTCACAAGCCAGTGTCCTGAGTGGGGCAGCAATGCGTCTGGAGGTGCCCGGCCTGCATTAAAAAGCACAAGAAGACGATTTCTCTAAACATCGCAGTCCGGTAATAATCTAGCTCTCGTTTACCCCCCCCCCCCCCCCCAAAAAAAAAGGAAAAGAAAAAATAGAAATAAATATATATAAAAAAGAAAGAAAATTTGCAGTCGCAGGAGATTCAACCTAATGTCTTGTAGGGATTTTGTTGGTCATGGCTGTTGGCCCTGCGGGAGGATCCATCTCACTCACCTTCTTGCTCACCCTACAACTGGAAAATAGTCAAATTGATGAGATCCTGCTGATTTTGGAAGAAAGCTGGTATGTTTTCCTGCCGGTTCGCTATCATAACAGCACACGCTGTCAGATCGGCATACGCCTGGTTTTCTGAATTCTGTTTCACAATATATACCACAGCTAATGTTTTCTATGATTTTAGACATAGAAGCAATATCTAACAAAACGCTGCATCCTCCATCTCCTGTGGAATGTCACCTCACCATGAAGTCTGGATGAGTACCGACGTTTTTCTCCTTTGAACCCCCTTTTATACGAAAATGCTGCCAATGTACCATCATACAGTAGCTGTAAGTTAGAAACATGTTCAACGGTGGTCTGGAACACGTCAAACAAGTTGAAATGCTTTGGAGATAAGTTTTTGGTAAGTTATGCATAACTTATGCACAAGTTACTCATATGTTTTAGATAAGCTAGACACCATGACTTATGAGTAACTTACACTTAATGTGTCAATGATCACATGACTTATCTGTGACTTATGGCCCATGTATGAGCATACGTTGGTGTACGTCGGGAAATATTCAGCAATTTCTTGATGTACTGCTTGCCGTATGTCGACGTGTGCAAGTGTGCTTCAGCGTGTTTATAGATTTAAAACGTACCCATAATTTATCAAAAGAATGGCAGAGTTTTCTCCAATTTTTTTTGTACGTCGCCATACGCTGGCTAGATCGTCAAAGTGTGACAGCGCCATTTGATGAAGTACAGTAATTATTAGGTGGCTTTGCTCTTTAACTGTTGTTGTGTTTAACTGGTGGAAACCATTAGAAAGCTTTTGCTGCTTCTACATTGGGTTTGCCAAAAACAGGTTGACATAATTATTTCCAGAAAGGCCATATTAAATTTCGGATGTTTAAAAAAATAAATAAAAAATAACATATTTAATGTTCTTTTTCAGGGTTAGTAATGTTTATAGGCTGATGAGCTGTTCAAAACAATGAAATTAGTCAAAAAAATTAAAAGTTGTTTTAGGTGAGATAAGTGAATGTTAAAATGTAAGCTTGAGGGCTAAAATCGATCGTACTTACAATAGAGTTGTACATATTGTCTTCCTTTTATCTGAGATCAGATCACAGGGGAAGCAGTGTCAGGAGAGACTTGGACTTCAATCTCTCCAGTCTCCTCCAGGTGAAAGCCCGAGGCGTTCCAGGGTCAGCACAGAGATGTAGTCCCTCCAGTGTGTCCTGGGTCATCCCCTGGGCCTCCTCCCGGTGGGACACGCCTGGAACATCTCCCAAGGGAGACGTCTAGAATGCATGCAAGACAGATGTCTGAGCCACCTCTGACTCCTCTCAATGTGGAGAAAGAAAATAGTTAATAGTAAACTCAAATAAATAAATAGAAAATAGTACACTCTAAGTTGAATTCATGTCAACGTTCTTAATCCCCCTAACTTTGAAATGTACACAAAGGTAATTATTCTTAAATATTTTATTTTGTGATCTTAGTAAGAATTAATTGTAGATGTGTGGCGTATGATGTAAATGGGCTCAAAAGTGAATGTTTTTCATCCAGGGAACTCGCCAGGAGAAAGTAAAGGTTTATCTTTGGCTCAAGGTTGAACTCTGAACCAAAGGTGTTACTAGATATTCAAACATCAGTTTCAACATAAGCAAATTTCTTTTAGTCTCTGCTACCTGGAGTCACTCTGGTGTCTTCAGTACTATTTTGACTACAAAATATCCCCCAAAAAAGTGCTGTACTGTGAGTTGAAAGTGGCAAAAAGTAAAACCAAACATGCAATAATCATGACAATACAATAAATGATAAAGCAATGATAAAGCAATAAATTTTTTAACTGCACAACTGACTAAACAAGGTTGATTAAATAATTTTGTTAATCGAATGATGCTCCCTCACTAGAAAAGCACTTGGCCAGTGCAGACATCCGCCAAGCAGCAAACTTTGCCTCCATATTGGGATTTACACCTATAGCTAAAACCTGCTCATGATTTGGATCATTACCAAAGTTTAATTATTTGCTCCTTGGCGTGAGGTACACCTCTTGTATTAAGAAAAAAATTATTCTGAACATCTGTTCATAATTTTTCAGTTGATCCTGCAAACCAACAAAGCTCCCTTTTCTTGTTTTTCTTTTTTTTAGTATGATGCTGAGGCTCTCAATAGTCAATGCTGCCACCCTCTAGTTTAGGGGGGAACTGCTTATTCTGCAAATATCCCTATCTCATACTGTAGAGTTGGATAATATGTTAAAAGATTCCTGTATCACAATAGTCACTAGTGGAGCTAAATGTATAATGTAAAAGGCACCTTATCTGTGTAAGTTGTTTCATTGCACAGGCAAAATACCGAACACATTCTTTAGATTAATTATAATTATTTTTATCAACATGAATTAAAAATGCTTTAAAGCTGTTGCATGGTCTGTCAGTGCATGCACTACCTACAGCCAATATTTAGTGGAGCTGATTATCAGGCAGAGCCAGGCTTCTCCTAGTCTCACCCCCTACAGCTCTCTTTCAGTTCCCTTAACCCACCGCCCACCCTCAGAGATCAGCTCTGCTACACAGACATCAAAACGCAGTTAACAGTTTAATTGAAGCTCAGAGCTCTGTGCAGCAATGCACACACAGAGTCTGGGAGTGTGTAGAGGACACGACAATGACCTTCAGTGATCCTCAGCAGAGGCGATATTTCTGTTTTTATTTGAGAGAGATTCTTTCTTAGCAATTTTTGTAACACCAGTCCTGTGGGCAAGCAAACAAAGAATGAACCTATGTTCTCAGAAAGAATTTTGAACGTGTTAAAATTACATGTCAGCACCACAACCAACGCCCTCAGCGACTGGTCCCAATTAACCTTATAGAGGCCAGGCTAATATGCTAATTATCATTTTCCTAGTGGGCTGAAAGCAGGCACAGGTTTCTCTTGTTCTCATAGCCTGCATGTTAGTATGCTAGTTCCGCATGTTCATGTGGAACATAAAAGCGAAAAACATAAAATGTCTGTATGACATCGATGGCCAGCTTTAGAAGATTAACCTTATTTAGACAAAGCCTTGGACTGATTTATAAGCAGGGATGCTACCTGTTGACTTCTTCTGGCATTTTTTAGGTGGACTGATTAGAATGAATAGGCCTACTGTCAATTACAACCTTGTTTTTGATGCTTTCAAAAGTGAAATCCTAGTAGGCCTTGGCGGCCTCAGGTTTCCACCACTGCCCTGCATCCTTCTGAATGCTGTGAAATGGATCTTGACACGAACAAAGCGAGACGGACAGTTTACTATGTGACACAGACGCTGTAAAATGATGCTTCTGCAGCTGAGCTTCCAATGACAACATGTGTAGACATGATTTTTATAGATGAGACACAGAGTATGGGTTCATTGCTGAATGCTTCATTAAAGATAAATAAAAGTGCCAAACTTCCATTCTCTGTTGTAGACTATACCACAGAATTACAATGTTCTTTTATAGGTGAATGATAACAGAGGTTTAGGTTGAATTTTTACTCCAAACATATTAATGCTTTTTTATAAATGTTTATGCAAATGAGCAATGTTTGAAGTGAAAAGTTAATATATTTATCTACATCTCTTTCCTTATATTCTGGTCAATATTTCTCTGTCAAGATTTTGTTGGTTTAACTACATGAAGAAAGTTGCTTAAATTCCAGTTTTTAGAATAAAATCATTAAATATTTTTTGCCTAAATTCATCAATTTAATTGGATCAAATTAATGGTGAATTAAAGCATGATCACTGTTAAGCAGCAAGATGCACGCATATGGAAAAAAATGACTACTTTCATTCAAAATAGTAAAAGATTTTCTTAACAATTCAGTTCAGGTTTAAGATATTTGAGTTAAAAGCTCTTAACTAAGCTACTGAAACTTAAATAAACTAATAAGCTACTATTTACAAAGAAAAAGTTTTGAAAACCATAACCAATTTACACATGAAAGAGGAAGATAAAACATTTTTATTTAATCTCTATTTAACCAGGCTAGGTCCATTGAGATAAAAAGAAATCTCTCTTTTAAGGGAGTCCAGGCTTATCAGACCTATTTTTGCTTCTCTGATGTAGGATTAAATCTAGTTTGCTGGTTTGAACTGGTCTACTGTCAGATTTCAAAACTTTAAGGGAGACTGTTTAATCTTGCCACAGTAGTGCATTTGCCTTCAGGGTCGTTAAACCTGGAAATTACAGGTCTAGCACTCCTTTGAAGCAAATGGTTACCCAGTGTTGCTTTAACTTTGAATTAAAGCTTTAAGATTGTTTCCTTTTACCAGGAGGGTTGTGTCTCTCCTGTGTGGTCCGGCAGGTCTCTGTCTTTGGGAACAAAGATTTATTGAGGACTTCCAGGCACAGGAAATCCCAGGATGTCCTTGGAAGCCCCTTCCTTGCAATGGTCTTGAAAAGGGCAGTTAGTCTTAAACTCAAGGTTTTACCAGTCAAATGTTCTTGTAACGTACACATTCATATTTTTATCATGCCTGTGGTTCAGAACAGATGAAAGACCTGTAATTTAACAGGGCGGCATGTAAAACATTTCCATGAGAACCACAGCTAAAACGTGCTGCTATAGACAAAAACTGGCACAGGGTTAGGAACCTCAGCTTGTTAGTTAGTTTGACTGTACCATTGATAAAGCTGCTGGCAGAAATAGAGCTGGGTACAAACTTGATGCCTTCAGTAGTTGCACACTTTAATGGGCTAAGTCAGTCTTAAAAAATGGCAGGGAAATTGTATTAGAGGAGAAAAAAAAGGACAAGAGCCAGGAGAAAAATACTGCAAAGTTTGTTTGGGTTTCAGTGTCAGATGTTTTTCTGCTTACCCTTTATATCAACTTCTAGATAAAAGCTTGGTTGCTTAACATGCAATATTTTAAATAATTTTTGACTCTCTGTTAGTTTTATTGGGCTGTAGTGGAAGCATTATTTGACAAAGCAGTGCAACTAATTATGGTTACCATTACTTGTTCAATAATTACGAGGCTGAAGCTCCTGATTCTCCGTCTCGCATGCCAAAGTGCCCCTGAGGGAAACACTTGAGCCGAAATGACTCCCAGTAAGTAAACCAGCTCCTTGTGTGGGAGCTCTTTCACTTTGTGAATGTTTAAATAAGGTACAATTTCATTGTTAGGAAAGGGTTCAGCTAACTTTTATTTTAGGTTCCTTTTTCATTTCTGTCAAGATTCCCGCTTTGGATGTTTTCTGGACTGCTTGCAGTCCTTCATGTAATGTGTGGTCCAACTCTAATGTTCACCAGGGGAGCAGCAGGGATTAGCTGATATATTCAGGGAGTGTAACTCTATCAGCAGTTCTCATCTAGTGCTGTGGAATCTGTTGGCTGTGGTGTCATGCTGCCATTCTGCTACGTCTCAGTATTTTGGCAGGATCTAATAAGTGCGGTGGCCACCAGCCCCAGGTATTCACTGTAGGTGGAAGAATTTTCAGCACCACGGAGAGCTCTGATCAGGGAGCCTGGGCAAAGGTTCTCCTCCAAATCCATTATGATGTCTATATTGTATTGTCTATCCAGAAGAAGCTTGTACACTCAATTGTTTATTGGGTTAAAACGAATAGATTGTGAACAAATATGCATGATTAAATATTTCAAGAAAATATAAAAGTGTGCACAAAATTTGGGCTAGCTTAAATTTAATATAATTTTAATACAATCACCAACACAAAACTGTTCCTAACATAGCTCCAGGAAACAAATTGAGCAGCTTTTCACAATTTAAACGAACTATTGTGTTTGCATTTTGGGGAAATCCTGTTCAGGGTGATTTTGTTAATGTAAATTACATCTAGAGCAGCTTATTTGGTGTTCTGAGAGAACACTTTTAAAGAATTCTCACAAAAAAGGTCCTGAAACGTGCGTACAATACTTTTCACTTAGGGTGTGTTCTATGAAAACCAAACTTGGTATAAAAATGTGCAGTCCGTCATGCCAACTCTGACCTGTCTCTGTAGGGTAAACAGAATTTGGAGGCAGGAGAAAATGGAGACAGTTTGTGAAGTTGGAAATTGAAATTAGAGTTCATCATAATTCCTATTAGGGTTTTCATTTTAGTATGAAACCCCTATATTCTAGCATTGCTGTACCATAACTGCACATAAGGACTCTTCGCATTAACAAAATCGATTCATAATAGGACCACATGCAGTTATCAGCACTGGAGGGAGACAGCAACGGGGAAAAAGAAGGGTAAAGAGATAAGGTTTTAAAGGTGTAGGTTCACTTTAACCTTTATATAAATAACATAATTTTGCATTGTGCTGAAGAAGGTTCTCAGTCATCCAGGTCGTAGTCATACCAAAAAAATTCAAAACAAACTGGAGTTTGTTTCCAAGTTTGAAGACCTTTTGCTTCTCAAACAGGAAGCTTTTTCGATTCAAAATGTCAGGAATAGAGTTGAGTTCAAGGTTTTATAAATTAGCTCAACAAAGCCTTGTTTTTGTTTTGAAAACATGCATTTAATGCATTTAACGACCGACCTTTCAGACACTTAGATGGCTATGGGGTATTGCAGTCTAACAAAAGAAGCCAAATGACCCCCATTCCAAATGGGTGGACCCCTTCGTCTGTTCTAATTTGCTTGTTTTCAAAAAAAAAAAATAAGGCTTTGTTGGGCTACTTGCTAGAGTACTGAAAGTAGGTACAGTGTACTAATGCACTTTTATATAACAGTATATTAAAGTTATAGTACAGTTTATCATTTAATTCAAATGTTTAAACATGTAGTATAATTTCAAATGTGTTTAAATCGGTCTGTTTATTAAATAGTTTACACATAATTTTTATCTTCAAGAATTAATTTCAGCTCAGCTTTATGAAAACTACCAGAATAATTAGAAACAAACACATTTAAAAACAATGAGAACATGAAAAATTACTCCAGCAGGATCTAAATGTCTTCAAAGTGTCTCTGAGTCCCAAATTTAGCATTTAGAAATGCTGTAGATTTTCTGTATGACTGCATTATTGAGAGTAACTGATGTTGCTTGATTCATGGCATAGGATGAACTTTAGATATGATTGATTCAGGGCTTTAATAATGTCTTAAGTAAATGATTGCATTCATCCGTCCTTATGGATACATGCTGAGTACTCTCTCTGCGTGTGTCTAGATGGTGTTACTGCTTTCTGCTTTAATCTCTTAGTAAGAAAAAGATTAAGCTTTACAGTTTATCTGTCTCAAGTGACCGTGAGCAACAAGAAATCTGGTAGTGTATCAGAATCCCAGTATAAGCAGTTGGTTTGATTAATTTGTTCCATGAAATTTTAATTAAGCTCTTTTTTTCACTCTTTAATTTTTTTATGTATATTTGAAACTTTCTTTTAATCCTAATACAATTCTCATCAGTCACTGACCATTTAGGTTTCCCTCTTGTTTACCTAAAAGGCGCTATGCTCTGTTATTTTTATTTTTTGGTTGGTGGGCAAAACTGGTTTTACAGCAAGGCTTTTTTTTGTTTTTTTTTTTGTTCTGTGATTGGTCCTCCTTCCTCTGGAAAATAAACTCAAGGGTATAAAGTTAAGACCCAGAAAACAAAATGACCTCACCAGGTATTTTAATTAGAACATCTGAACAACAACAGGATGGGAGACAGGAGGATGAACAGCAAGTAGGCGTTAAAAAAATGCAGTCTTTAGCTGTATGCTTCTTTGTAGTTTATTAGCACATGCAGGATAAAATTAGCTGTTGCACTTTTTCATGTCGAGGGGCAGTGAGTAGAACAGAAGCATAAAGACATTTCAAGGGAAACATTTTTTGGAAGTTGCACTGCTGCTCGGTCTCCTTCCAGCTGGACTTGTCCGGTAACATGGCTGCTCTGTAATTACTTCCTAACACACGGTCTGGCCGTCAGGGCCATGCTCCCTGTTAATCTGAGCATCTTGTTCTCGACGAGTTGCTAGAAATACAAGATTTATCTGATTTTTAAAAATGCATGCAGGGAAATAAGAACAAAGACACTTGAGTCTGGAAATACAGCTCCTCGCTATGAATAGATAAAGAGGATCTTAGTCTTGCCTCTCAAAGTCATCTCAGTGTTCTTTCAACATCCAAAGCCTTTTCTTCAGATAAATTGACTTTTTATCAGAGAAAATATTAAATTAAATTTTGACATTGTAAAAAATATTGTCTTGTTTTTTTCAAACTATATATTTAGAAGAGTGGGAAGAAGTCAGGGGATGCACAGCAGCAAAAGTCAGGCCAGTGGGTAAAATGGCAGCGGCTGTGATATGTAGAGATTGCGATGCATAATGTGATTTACTGCTTTCTCAAAGCCTGCTTCAACCCTGCTGTTTTTCTTCACAAAAATATCACACATATACACACATGCACACTATTAGCAGCGTTTGTAGTCTGACATTTAAGCCAGCGTATGCCACACGGGTGGTGGTTTGCTTCACTGTGCATCTGCTTTGTTTCAGCACTTAGACTTCTTGGAAAGGGAAAACTGTTAGAAAAGACAAATAAATATCTGGGCATTAGATGTGAATATGCTAAAAGCAGGAGTGTCTCTGAAGAAAAACTCAATAATAGGTTAACATTTGAAGGGGCTTATCTTCTCACCTAAGTACCATTCTTGAAAAAAAATGTGCAAACACAATGAACTGTATATCCGTACAGAATCATAACCATAAATTGAAATGATTCTGTACGGATCTACAGTTCATAATCACATGTGAACACAAATAAGGAATCTGACTTTGGTTTTACAGTGCTCCGTTATAACTAGGGGTGTAAATCACATCCATCATGGCGGTTCGATTCAGTATCGATTTCCTGACCCAACGATTCGATTATTTTCGATACTCAGGAATACACCACGATTCGATTCGATTAATCGATTAATCGGTTAAATTTTTTTTTTTATTATTATTTTTTTTTTTACACCTTACAGGCTAAACAAAGTTTCAAGTTTGAAATAAATCAATGAAAGCTGTAATATCGTTCTGCATCTTTTTAGAAACAACAGCAAAAACAGAGGTAGAAAAGTTGCATCAAAAAATAATGCAAAAATACTGCACAATAGCAGTGCAATGAGTTCAATTCAATACCTCGGCTCCAGAGTGTCGACGTCACCGCCCCCTTGAGAGACGCATCGCTGCTCCTCTCCCAGATTGTAGCTGACCGCAGACAGTGCAGCAGACAGGAGGCCGGCTTGTTTTGTTTTTATGACCGAAATTGCGGAAAACAACTCGTGAAGTTTGACCCGCTAGAAGAACGAGGTGTGTGAGAACGCTGGGACACTTTTTCCGCCTGGATCTCCGCTCTTTTTGGCCCTCATGTCGCTCCGTCGTCAGACTAAACTCGCCCCCACTTCCTCGCCGCCTTGGCCGTATCTAGACCCACAGACCACGCTTCAATATTGAGCATAATTTAAAAATGTCTTTGTCAAGCTTACTGCAACACACTGCTGCAGGAGTATAACCAGAAAGCGAGGTAGGAGGGCAAAATAGGTTTAGCGCCACCGCAGCACGGGAGGGAGAATTACGTCCAGGAGCAAATGGATAAAAATAGACCGGAGGAAAAAAAAAACATGAATCGATTATCTTGCGGACGTGTCGATGCATCGGATCGTCGGCTTTTGGATCGATGCATCGATACAAAATGATTATTATTTACACCCCTAGTTATAACATAGATAAGTTATCTATAACCTCAAATTTAATAGAAATATAAACAAAAATATGTGCCCACATTTATATGTAATTATCATTTTTGATAAGGAAAGCAAAAAAAGATTTTATGTAAAAATCTAAAACTATTTGATTTCAATTTGATAAAAATAATTTATGGAATATATGTTTAGTACAAAATACATTTGGTAGGTTTAATGTCCTGGCTTCAGCATGTTTAGAATAAATAATGTACATTTTTTATTGAATGAGTGAAGAAATGAACAAAAACCTTGTTTATCTCAGTAATGAGTCTAACAACCAAGAAACAAATCAGTTTGCAATAAAACTGAGAGAGGTTTTGCTGCACAAGGACTTACACATTAACCTGCAGGTGGAACATGAATTAGTCATAGGTGATAGCTAGAAGCGGTGCACTCACCTGTTTTCATTTTGTATTTTGCCAGCAGGTTGCCCGATCCACTAGGTCAGATGCTAATCATTGGTTGGCATTGGTTAGCATTAGCAAAACTTTAATCTTACCTGTTCAGAAGAAAAGAGGCAACCTCAGTATGTCTTCTAAGCCTCTTTGCTGCCTTAAGGCAGCACCATGCTCAAAAGCTTGACCAGGTTTCACCCTTTTTTGTCTTTTTTTCTTTTTTCTGGTTTTCAATTTGAGAAATGCAATACAGAGAAGAAACCATTTCTCCGCTGTATCACAGAGCCATAGGATCTGGCAATTCCAGAGAGATAAGTAATCACAGTATTTACACCTTCAACCTAATAAAATAGTCCTTGAGAAAACAAAACCTGGGTCCCTTGCCCTGAACATGTGCTTGATTCAAACACTGAAGGCTTTTCTCTGGTTAAGACTCCTGCAGACTGCATTGATCTGGTTTGCACTCACAGCAGTCTGTCACATCTAGTCTTTTTGAGTTTTATATTTCCCTTTCATGTTAACCTTATGGTATATGGTGTGTAATTTAAAGAAAGAAACCATAAAAATACAGATAAACATGGTTTAATCATATGTTGCCCAACTACTCCAAGCACGTCTGATGATGTCAGACAAGCAGTTTAAGGGAGAAAATGTAGAAAGCATCAAAATTGTCATAAAGTCATAAAACATTTTTAAAGATGTGTATTAGCATTCTTTAGTGTGTTAAGGGTAGAAATTAGTAATTTTAGTACCATATCAACTTATTTATGGAAACCCAGATGTATACCTGTTTGTGCATGCGCAAATGAGTTGATGGTACGGATCGTGCTTCCGGGATGGATCGCTAGGGACACCAAGTTTAGCAATAATAACTATACGGGTGTTAGCATTTTATTTTTAGAAATACTGTACTTACTTCACAAGTTGTGTGAAGAGATGTTTTCTCAAACAGCCTAACCTGATGTGCATGCACGCGGAGGAGGAGCAACAGAAATTAATGCATCTGATTTTTTTTCCCATTTGGATCGAATCACAGGGATTGGTCAGAGTTTTTAGAGGCTAGCAGCTCTCACAAATGTATTAATTTTTTTGTTCCTTTTTCTGAATACACGTGGCATTGACTACTCTTAGGATGGAAGGACCATTTCACTTAATATAACAAAAAGCGTTTGTGTACAGGATTACCTACTATGGCTTTAATGAAATGTTTGAGTATGCAGTGAGGTATGTTTGGTTACTGTGCTTATACTCTTTGGCCAGATATCCAATTAAAATTGTATGAAAATTGTATGAAAACAAACAAAACTTATTATCACCTGTTCGAACTGATGTCACCCACTGTTATCACACTAGTTCAGTGTTACATGGCACAGTTGCAATAAGAGTTCATACTCACACATACACTCTGCCACTATACTGTATATACTGTAGTGTTACATACTGTCAGTTTGAATTACATTAGTAGTGAAGTATGGTAGTCCCCCTTGCTTGTGGCCTCTTTCTAGTGTAAATCCTGGCCTACTTCTAAACTCCTGGAGGCCTGTGACCTCCTTTTGACCAGTTGAGTTAAGAGTGGGAATAATTTTATTCTAATATTGTGAACATTTAAGAGCTCTTATTTTGTAGGAGCCAATGATAGAATCGTTTTTAACATTTCAGTAGGCCTATCATCTCACCACAATGGTTAAAAAGAGCTTGATTACACTGTTTTCTAAAATTCCAAGCAGCTCCACCATTGCTTTTCTTTACAAACTATGACACAATACAAAATTACTTAAATGAAAACCATATCCCATATTCAAGCTGTTTTTCCACAATCTTAGGTCATCTGGATGTCTTTTGAACAATCTTGGTATCATTTTAAGGTCTTAGAATAACTTATTTTACAGAAGAAATGCTGCTCTGTACTCTAAAGAGAAAAAAAAATAAAAAAACAATATTGTGCATTTACCAATTACATTTATTGAAGTGAGCAACGTAATAATTTAATTGGAATTGGAAACCCAAAAAGCACACATTTGACCATACTTACTCGAAGCATCTACAAAAAAAGTAAAAAACTGTACAAATATGTAACCACTTATTGAGAGCATAAAACTGCACATTATGTTATGGATGCAAAAACATCTAATGTGCCTGGTGGGAGCAGTGATGCTTAAAGAGTCCAGCGTGTACAGTAGCTAAAATCTCTCCTCTATGCTACCAGCAGTTTGTAAGCAATAAGCTAAAAGGCACTGTAAAGCCATCACTGTTAAATTGTTGCATTTAATGCTTGGATATAAATATTGCAGCTGCACTGACATAGGGGAGCCTTAGTTTAGAGGCGACATTTCTTTACCTTAGTAATCTATTTCTAAATCAATAACAACAACTTAAGATGTATTTCACAAAGGCTTTGTGCACACAGTGCACACCTAATATTGTCAGCAGTATTTTTTACTCTTGCATGCATTCACAGTAGAAAATCATTAAAAAACATTGATGTAAAAAAATAAAAGAATGAGCGGGGCTTGCAATTCTTAAAATAAAACATTTGTGGAAACCCCGGGATCAACTATGTGATATTCCCCCAGAAACTACACAGCAAATCTCCTCCTCTATCCAGCTGTAACAGTAATCAGCAGCTGTAGGGTATCAGTGCGCTCTGATTAACAAGGAAACTAAGTCTTCCTTTAAATTTCATAGCATTTTTGCTTTTTTCAATATTCAAATCAGATGAAGTATAAAAATAAGTGGCCCAAAATAAGATTAAGAGCCGCGCTTTCCTCTGTTTTTATTGCACTGTATCCTGTGATCATAAAATGAAAGATACCTCCGCTAACAGCTTTATGCAAGCAGTCTATAATCAAAGTATATGAAGTCTGAGTTTTCAGACTGTATACAGTAACAACCACTATACTAAAGTTGGGCTTAACATGGCAGAAGAAGTTGGACCTATTTAGTTTTGTTCTTTTTTTTTTTGCCGTATTTGTTTTTCCCAGCAGATTGAAGTCTACTCGGCCTGTCATTGTTCAGCAGGGTTTTAAATAGACAGGGGTATTTGGAGGCAGCTTAAGTGCAAGTGCAACATACTGTTCATGACTGAATTAGAGCGCTGTCATTGGGTCTATAGTCTGCATCCCTTGGATATTTTCCATCACTATGTATGTTTACAGTATCTTTTTTTTTCCCTTGGTCATTTTACTATTCATTTCTCATTGATCTGTCTCATAATTGCCAAAATAGCACATCCATTTTAATTATTACATTTGGTGTAAAAAGTGGAGAAAAGGGGATGGAATAAGGGGATGAGTGTGCGTATAATATTTGTCTTTAACGCAATTTACCTTGCTCAAAATAAATTATTTACATCTGCCCGTAATCCCTTTTGTGAAACCCCTTTAAAAGACTTATTCTGTCTTTCACTGATCCTGAAATCCAGCTAATTTCACACCTCTTTATCCAGTACATAGCAGCTGTCACATTTGGTGATGTGGGAAATACATTAGATGGGGAAGGATAAACTTTATCCCTAGGTTTTAAAGCTTTTTGCTTGCCTGTAGTTTGTTGTGTCACTTTTCTGTTTTAACTTGGGTTGTTTTAGGCCTTGATAGGCTGAATTTTTCACCCCCTCAAATAAAGTTAGCAGAACTTAATTTGGGTCAATCTCTACATAATTATGTTAAGCACATATAGTAGAACCATTGTATTTTAGAATCATGCCCTCATGAACTTATACTTCCAGGTAAAATCCTTTTACTGCTGCATTGCAGAGACAAATACCAGCAGTATTTTTCTTGTTCTTTCTATGGATTTTGATTAAAAGGGCTCTTTCAAATGTTTAGTGTAAATAAGTGTAAATAACAAACACTACAGTAAAGATTCGGCGTCTGGTCCTTATTTTTCTACTAAAGCCAAGTAGAATAGTAACTGATTGTATCTAGATCTTGTGCCGATGGCTTAAATTAGCTTTAGTGTTGTTTTTTCTTTTGAAATTCTCAAATAATTGTGAGGTAGTCACTGATCCAAGAATTGTTACTTTGTTTTTTGAATTGCTATCCATTTCTGAGAGCTGTTCAGTATACTCAAGTTAAATTATACCCATGATCTATTATCCTGAATTAATTCATTAATAATAGTTCATATGAAATACTAGACTTTTTTTTATTTTCTTTAGTCCAGCTGTTTTTAATGTTCTTTTTTGTTTTGCATTTTTTATTTCTTTTTTTCCTACTTGCTTTGATTCTGTTTTATTTTCCTATATTTTAATCATGTAAAGCACTTTGCATTGTCTTTGTACTGAATTGTGCTATACAAATAAATTTACCTTGCCTTGCCTAGACCTAGATTAAATTAACTTTTATATAACTAACACACAATTTAAGCAGTTTATTGGTTTCTTTTATATTTGAGATGAAAAATCTAACTTAAATACTAGATCATACCCTTCCAGATTGCCTAATTTTCATAAAAAGAGTTACTGTTTCCAAAGCAATGTGTTTTTAAGAAGCTTGCAAAAAGGCTAAATGGTAAATGGGCTTAACATATACATATTTAACATATTTTTCTAGTCATACAGGCTTTTTAAGCTGCTTTAAACTGACCCACATCCACTCATTTGCACAAACAAACATGCATTCAACCATAAAGCAATACACAGATTGGTGGACAACTTTGGTTAAAGTCCTGCCAATGAGCCACAGTCACCGCATGTTCTATAAGATGTGTTTTTATTCTGTAGTTGCAAAATTTGATGTCCACTTCTCTTTAAAATTCAGAATATAAATGTTTAGTAATGCTTCTTTACGTATAAAAAAATAACTGTTTATATGATAAAGGGTTCATAAGTTTTTCTCAAATAGTTGTGTGGTTTTTGAGGCTTTTATTTTAGTCATGCAAAATTAAGATGGCTCAGAATGTAAAGGCTATTCAGCCCTGAACTAAACATTTTTTTTAAGCTTTTTGTTTGGTAATTGTAAGCTGGTATATTTATATATCTGTCCATGATTCCTTATTCAAGGTGGTGTAGTTGTTTTAAAGGATGTTTTATTATATAAAACGGTTTGATAATCTTTAGGTTTGTATCAAGCGGTAACCCCAGAGCAGATACTAACTTAAGCGCCATGGCTAAGTGTAGCCAACAGGTTAATTTTCAGAGTTTACAAACATTTTCTTTCATCTAACGAGAACAATACTCCTTCTCAGATAAGATGCACATATCAGCATAAAGCACATGCCTTCATATCTGGACTACATCAGATTAGATCACATGCGTACGAATAGATACATTTTCATGAGCCAGACTAAGCATTATTGAGTAATAAAGTGGTATTTTAATTTTGTGAGATCTTGTCACACTCCATTCTTTTTTTAGCATTGCTAACTCATTGAGAAATACCAACACAGCAACATCCAAAGATCCTGTTCTTCTTGCAATAAAACTGCCAGACAGATCTTTCACGCGCTGTAATTATCCTTCATGATTGCATGCCTTTGCAGCCCTTTATAAATATTTACTATGCTTGAGAACAAAAGTGCAAACCAACTGGTTTGTTCATTGAGAATATTTTTGATATTTTCATAAGCTTATTGTTAACACACTTGTTGATCAGCTGTATTATTTATTTTCACATTATTCAGTGTTTTTTTTCCAAACTGTCTAAATGCTATGTGAGGAATCAGCCGAAAAATGTCAAGTTGTCCTTCTAAGACTTAATAAAAGTGGAATCCATTGTATCGTGCTCACAAATTAACATAGAGGTTTTCTGTATATGATTAAATGAAGGTCTGCCACAAACTCTACTATATAAATATCTACTATTTATATCTGCTTTCCAATAACTCAGGATCTAAAAGCTGTGATGTTTCTATCTGAGCTCTGAAAGCTGTATTGTAACAAAATATGATCATGTTAAGGCATGATATGATCTATTGCATTCTGCTACTATTTCAGCACAGCCTATTCGCTGTCATTGACATTTCCTTGAGACTTGGCTGCTGTTGGTGACATTAGACCAATGCGGAAGAGTGTGTCTTGTAAAGCCTGGGCCATGAAGATTAAATGTTCACCAAGGTTGCACTTGGACTATTTTTCACCACCTGACAAGCTAAATATGACATGATGATATTTTGTCACCTGCATTATTAGAACACTTTTCCTTTGCAAAGTGTTGCACCTCTGATCAGGATGTATGGATAACCTTGACATTTTCCATTAGGATTAATTCTTACTATTAACAGGGAGACATACATCATGAAATGGTGTAGTGCATACTTGGAGAACTATTTTAAAAATTTTGAATTTTGTTTATTTTATAATATTTTCTCTCTTTTATAGTGAGATTCTATGAATCTTTATTTGACCTTTGGCAGTTTATGTTTAGAAAATGATAGATACACCAAAAAGCACAAGATATTGCATGATTTTAGGTCCACAAGAATGTGACAAAATTTCTCCCTTTGGGAAAAACTAATCAAAGCCATTTTTTGTTTCTAGTAAGAGAGGAAAGATGTCACTTTTCACAAATTGAAACTAAACAGCATATAATAATCCAGTCCAAGTTTTACTCATCTACAGTATATCTTATGTTTGTAATGCATCATGGTCCTAGAGGCAAACTACATAGACAATTCTTAAATACTTTGTTTTAATAAATACAACATAGGTTTCACAACTCTTATTTTTTAAAGAAAAAAGGTGTTCTGTGTAGAATTATCCAGTTCAGGTTTGCTTAAAAATAGTCCTTTGGTTTAATACAGATAGGAAGGTTAATAGTAAGCTTAGAATAGCATAGCAAGCCATTAACAATAACAATACAACAGAAACGTTATTCTGCAGCACCACATTTATTTAAATAAAAAACAACAGCTCTAACTCTAAATAGCTCAGTAAGTAAAAAGTTTTTTGGTGAGGCTATTCAGTTTGGACTGAATTTTTGAATTACCGTACCTTAAAGTCACTCCACTTGACTGATTTGAGTAGCCAAAGTATTCTTTAAGATTGCATTTAATTGAAACAATAATAGACCTCTAGATGTTAAAGGTATACGGAACGATCTTTTATTTCTGGGTGGATCATCTGAATAACCATCCTCCTAATTTTAAATCTTTCAGAGACAACTGAGCTATGAGAACATCAACATTTAAACACAGCGTGCACAAGAAGAAATGGGCTTGTGCATGCTCTCACAGGCGTTTAATAGGAGTGGGTACAGGGTTGTGCATGTGCATTTTTTTTTTAAAGTGGGAGGGCTTTTCAAAAATTCACTAAAATCCTCCACTATACCTTTAACAAGATTACATAAATTGGATGACTCAGATTTTAAACTTAAAGTCGCAGGGAAGTTATATTGAAATTTCAATTCATTCTGGCTTAAACATGTATATAAATGTACTCTTGATCAGACCATATTGTCCCAAAAGTGAGAAAATTTCTATTTAAAAATCCTGTCTTAAAATCTGGGTTTTTCTTTCTGTTGTTTTATGTAGGCCAGTTAATTATACGTCAGCTTGTACACCTAAATTCAGCCAATCATGTATCATAGGTAATCTGTCAATCAAATTTTTTCGGTCATAGCATCTTGATTCATATGTCTCAGCTAATATAGGCAACTGTTGAAATAAGAAATAACAATCATTTACTTTAGCATTGAGTTCCGTCCCAGTGTACACGGGGAAGGATGTCTGTGTCTTCAGCAGGTGTAGAGCTAACAGAACTGGCAGCGTTGCGAGGCAAGGGCTCAAACATGGACGGCCTTCGACACCAAACCAAGCTTCTGCCGCCTTGGCGTCCTCTTCCACAACAACTTCGTCCCCGCTTACTCCTTTAAATAAACAATGTATAACGGAGAAGACTCATCCTTTTGCATGTTTCCGCTGTCCGTAGCGTTCCTTGACAGTGCTGTGGCTAAGTGCTACTTGATCCCAATGTAATTTCCCAATTGCTTCCGAGACCCACCCACAAACAAACGTTCTTGCAACCCTTCCTCCACAGCAATCCTTGATAATCGACAATTGATTGTGATTGATAATCGACCAATCACATTCACTTTATTTACACGTGTGAAGTCAGGCACCACTCGGGGGAAATCGGAACTGCAATCGTTGGAACAACCAAATTAAAACAAAAAATAAAATCAGGTGATGGCAACTCCAGCATTATGTGCAGGAAAAAGACTAAGTTAATCTCTCTTATTATCAAGTTTCCTTTTAGAAAGCAAATGCTGTAATTTTAGACCCGATCACTTCAGGATACAATTCAGGATAACGAGATTGGGTGAAGTACAATGCTCTGCAATTTTTTATTTTTTTTTTAAATAAATTAACTCTTATTTATTTTGGTCTGATAAAATAGAATAGATTTTAAGAGCCCTGGAGCTGTGATTTCATCATAGGATTATTAACTGGATAAAAAAATAGGCAACATCATCTGATTAAAAGACCTACTACAGCTGCTACTACAATAATAGTTTCATATTGGGCACAGAGGATTGTTAACAGGGAGTCATATCTAGCTAAATTAACATCTACCTGAGCTGCAGATATTGCAGGTTAGTTTTTACAAAAACATCCAGTTACTGTATGTTAAAACTGAAATAGGGACGTAAAAAAACTTGTTTTAAATGTGACAAACACTGAACCCATGTATGGTTTACAGCTGCAACGTGAATTAACTTCCTTTTATATATATTTTATAGATTTTTTTTCTAATATATTTCTTGAAATAATTAACAATTAGAATGTGACACTTAAAAAGTCCCAGATGTTTCTCTGCTTTTTCCCCAACTTGACACTTTTCCTCCTCTTCTACACTGCTCCTGTCCCTCCATACTAGAACCTCCCCTCCTCCTTCACCACCTCCTCCTCTGAGCCTCCCCACCCACACGCTGCGTCTCAAACACCTACCGTCTGCCCGCCAGGTCTTTGTTGCTAGGCGACAAGCAGTGAGCTCTGGACTGTTCTTGAGAGAGTGAGAGAGACGTTTGTCCATCATGATCTCATCGTTTTGCGGTGCCATTTACACGTAGACCTTTCTCTTTAGAGTTAGAAATCTGTTCAGAGGGGGAAAAAAAAGAATGGAAGAGTTCTTACTATCAATATTAGCTGTCTATTCTTATTTTATAGACTAAATAACACTATATCCTATTCTTATTTTTTCTGTCATGTGTCCATTAGCTGCTCAGGAAAATCAACCTGATATTTTTTTGACCCAAAAATAAAAGATGGTGCTTCTTGCAAAATAGAGAATGCATATGAAGCAGGTCAAAAATGCACTGGAATAATATTGCCATCCGTCTTTCCGCTTTAATCTGAATTAGCCTGAAAACATCCTTTTACAATCATCGTGTCCACTGCTTCTTCTTTTTTTTTTTTTTTTGTATCCAGGCTACAAAAATTCCTGTTGCTTCACTCCTCTTGATTAGTCCCTTAGGCCTTTTACGACTTTTATTCTGATAAATGGGCCTGGTACAAAGAGCTAAAACACATTTACAACAATATTGATTAACAGTGGCCATTAGCTAGTGAAGTTGAAGGAGGACTTTTGTACATACTGAGCCTTATGATGGTATCCAAGAGCCGGCTAAATGATAGTTCAAACGCAGAGGATTGACGATGTAGATATTCTTACTCCTGCAAATTAAAGAGCAACAATCAGGGTTACAGAGGACTAAGGAGATATGGTAACTTGAAAATGTGTTGAATATCACCTTAACACTTGACATTGTTACAGCCACAAGCATATTTTTTTGTATTTATGGAAAGGACAAAAAATATAGCATAGTTATGTGTTTCTATCTAGAATCTAAAAACTGTTAAAAATGTGCTTGTATTAATGCCCCTTTTACTCTTATTTGCCAAAATTACAATTCTGTAAACTCTGCAGCCTTTAGATGTCACCTAAAAATTAAATATTTTAAGTTCCGTAAAAGTTTCAGCTCTTAAATTAAGCTGTTCCATCTGCCAGGAGATTTCGGTCAAGCAGCACCAGACCATACCACCACAAAAACAGCTTCTACCTACCTGCTAGCAGTCTTATAAACAAGGCCTGGGTCCTCTACTGACCCTTCTTCTCATTCGTGTATAAAACATCAAACAGTTTAAAAAGCACATATATGCATGATATTTAATCTGATATCTTTTGACTGTTGTTTGATAACTGCCATGATGCTGTTCTGTAACTACTCAAATTTGTATTTTTCAAAATATTATAATTCCCCAATTTATTTTCTGCAACTGCATGTTTACTATGTGTAGACCTGGTGCCAAAATAAGTTCCTTGTATGTCTAAAACACTATTTAGAAATGTTTTGATTCTGATTAGCAAACAACAAAGTAATGAAAAAAAATGAAACACTGTAGATATGTGGAGGAGCTACCGCTACAGCCATTGTTATTGGGCCATAGTTGTACGCTCTGGTCAGAGGTGCTCTGTGAGCAAATCATGGCACCTCCTAAAAGAATCAGGAATAAAATAAATGCAGTGCAGTCCTATTAAAAAAACTGTTAAAAGCAGCAAAAGAAATGACAATTTCATAGAGGCCTAAATCAAATTATGTGTCATGACTTAAAAATGGCAACACATACATGCCCTCCATCCAACTGGACTGTTTCCTTAAGATCATGTCATTTACGTTGGTCTATTGCTAGAATAACAGTAAAATACACTCAAGTCTGAGGTTTTAATATAGCAAATTATAAAAAGGTTCAAGAAAGACATGTTTCTGTGTGACAATCCCTTTGTTGTACAAATACAGTCACACAAGGTTTCATGTGTCCGAACCACTGATGTGTCCTTGGGTTTGAACGTTGCTGCAGTGATGAAATGCCCACTGTTTAGACAGCAGAGGAGAGCTGATTCAGTTTTCATATCATCCCATGTGAAAGCTGTTGCCAACTCTCTGCTTAACTCACTCTGACAGTGCTTATTTAACGTTTGTGCTGAATTTTGGCGTTGTTTATTAGAGCTCGGCGACACAGCCCACATGAAGCCTGCAAGGGTCAAACTGCTGACTCCGGGGAGGTGGTTCTCTTCACCTCTACCCGCACATGTCATTCCCAAAACATTTCTGCATCACCAGGAAATGCCTCCCTCGACCTCTGGGCAAAAAGCAATTGGGCCATACTTTTTGTCAGCTTCTTAAATCTCAAACCTGTTCTGGCTGCAGCTCCCTAACAGGAACAGACAGATCACAGCACAAACTGGAGCCAATGCTTATCTCACACTGAACGCAAACAAACAAGGTTGGGCTCGGACACAACAAAGCTCTTCTGAGATGTGTGTGTGGCCTCTTTTTGGATAGACTCCTCTGTTGAGAATACTTTGAATCAGGAGCGTTGAGCATCAATGCTGTCGGAACTGGAGACAACGCCTCAGTCCTGACCAGCAGCCCAGTTTACACTCGACAGCACATGGAAGCTTAATGTTGCTCAAATACAGTCCAGTGTTCCATCAAAGCCAGTGACCTTTCTTTTATATGCACTGATTGGTTTGTTGTTCTGCCATCTTGTGTAATAAGACTGATCTCTGGAAGCTCTGAAACATAGAGACAAATTTGCTACAAGGTTTTATGTGAGACTCCAGCTTCCCCTAATATATCTTGTTAGCTAAGGTCAAAGTCTTGTCTATCTGGGGTTACGATACAGAAATGCAACATTTCCTGTGGACCATGCTGGAGGGCTGTGCTGGGGAGTGATGGAGCACTGGCTAGGATGATCCGCGGGGTGTTTCCTCTGCAGAACTGCAGGGTTAAAGCATGCAAATTCTCTATGAAGGAAGCTGATTTTGTTTCCCCAGTAGTAGGCCTGAGATCTAAATTTAAAATGATTATTTAGGCCTAGAGTTAGAAAACCATTTGCACTTCCATTTGTTAGCCTCTAAGCTGTTTTCAAATCAAGGGCAAGTCTCTGAATCATTAGACACAGATGACTGCCTTTTTAGCAGCCTTGAACTAGCACATTATTTCTATCAACCTCTAAATGTAAAAGAAATGAACACCAAATTGACGCATTTGAAAAAAAAGGCCTGATTTTTTTTTTTTTTTTTTTTTTAGAATCAACATTTACCCTCAACAATGATTGGTATTTAAATGCACAAGGCTATTGCTGCTACTCTACATCAAATTATAAGGCTTAAGCTGGTGTGGACAAATTTATATAGGTACAAGTGGCTGAAAGATATGACAGCAATATTACCTTTTTGGAAGATGAAGGTAATGAAAGCTGTCTCTCAAGCAAAGAGAATGTAATCTCCTTGGTCTTTCCTGGCTTCTCTTAATCCTGTCAAGTGAAGTGAAGTGGAGAAGGGAGAATGGGTGCAAGCAAGAGAAAATGCTGAAGAACCAAACAGACAGTGGAGGTGTAATAAGGAAAGAGAGATTGGAATAATTATGAACTGGATTAATTAGGGATTTTTGCTTATACAGTGCTCGACATTTATTAACCTCAAAGATTTTTTAAAAGCCGAGCCCTTAAAATAGCAGGTACCTATTATTATTATTATTATTATTATTATTATTATTATTATAGAGAAACAGTAAAATTTGTTTAAAAATATTCTTTGCTCATGCAGTTTGTATGCATTTATTCCCACATAAAATAACAGTGGTTTAGTGTAGAAATTCCACTAATACACAGAGACATTTGTCATGCTAACTGTGTAATATGTATACTACATTACTCAAATTAGGAGTGCACAATATCCTCCTGAGACCCGGCCCATTCATTCATGTCCATTATAGTGGACATTTTTTCCACCGGGATCTCCCTTAAGTATCTGGAGTTACCCTATCAAGCCCTATAGTGTTTTGTAGAGGACATCCTGGGCTTTCCAGTGATGTGTCATGTGATAGGTTGGCATGCTGGGAACTTTACTTTTTTTCTCTCACAAGATGGCAGCCATACCAACAACCACATTTTATGGAAAGAGGAGAGGTAAGTCAAATATTCCTTATCTATTGCTGTTTTTACCATGATAATTATATATATTCTTGTTAATTAATGTGTCATCAACAATATTATTAAATCTGAAAACACTTTAATTATTTATGTTTTGAAATAACAGTCATTTAATGAATGTCAACTGTAGTGGACACCGGGACCATTTTAATGTATTTAATGACTGCACATTGTTGTAGGAGACAGAAGCGAAGCAGAGAGGATTCTGTACCGGATGATAGAGGGAGATTCAGATTTGGAGCTGTCAGATGAGGAAAAGGATGAGAATGAGTATCAGCCTGTAATAGGGGAAGATAGTGACGAAGAAGGAGAGGAAGAAAATACAGGAGAATCTGAGGAGACAGAGTCAGAGACAGAGAGGGAGCCGGAAAGTCGTCGTCCTCTGTGGGCCAGGACAAACTTGTATGTTTTATTTAGTTACAGGCTAATGTAATCAATTTTATTATCATGTTTCTGTAGATTATTGTAGAATTTGTAGCCTAAATAAATGCTTGTGAGATTGGTTAATATTACATCCATGACACTGAAATTATGGCACTAAGCAAAATTGATGTGTAAAAAAAAATGTAGTGTTTTTATTAACTTTATTTCTTTCTCATCGCATTATAATAGATTCACACCCGTGCTACCTGGGCTTCCTGACTATCACAATGACCCTAAAATCCGTGAATACTGGAGTCCAATACAGTACTTTTCACAGTACATTGATGACAAAATCTTTGAAGATCTGGCAGCCTTTACAAATCAAAGACAGCTGCAAACAACAGGAGTGTCACTGAATACTACTGGCCAAGAAATCAAAATTTTCATTGGCATATCAGTCCACATGGCCTGCCTTGGCTATCCCAGAGTGAAAATGTTTTGGGCTAGAAAAACCAAAGTACCAGTCATTAGCAAGAAGATGACAAGGGACAGGTTCTACAAGCTAAGAAGTTCACTTAAGATTGTCAATGACCTGGATGTGAGTGAAGAGACAAAGAAGTCAGACATTCTTTGGAGAGTCAGACCATTGCTTGACCGTGTGAGGCAAGGTTGTCTCAGCCTTCCAAGGAGTGATAAAGTGTGCATTGATGAGCAAATCATCCCATTCACAGGCCGTTGCCCAGTCAGGCAGTATGTGCCAGGAAAGCCAAACCCTACTGGCCTGAAGGTCTTTGTACTTGCCTCTCCAAATGGTCTCATCCTTGATTTTGAGGTTTATCAGGGCAAGAACACATTCATGGGGCAAAGACTGGGAGTTGGAGCTGCAGCGGTCTTGCGAATGGTCGCGTCTGTTCCTCCAGGAACTTATGTGTTCTTTGATCGATACTTCACAACAATCGATCTCATGGACGCTTTGCTGTCAAAGGGTCTTCCAGCAACTGGAACTATTATGAAGAACAGAATTCCAAAGACATGCCAGCTACCAGCAGATAAACAGCTGAGAAAGGAAGGGAGAGGGGCTTCAGTGATGTTGGTCAGGAGGGAGCCAGAGCTGGCACTGACAAAATGGTTCGATAATAAACCAGTTCTGATGGCCTCCACTGTCTATGGCAGAGATCCAGAGGATATCTGTAGCAGATGGTCCAACAAAGACAAACATCATGTCCAGGTGAAACGGCCAGCAGTAATCAGAGAATATAATGACAACATGGGTGGCGTAGACCTTTGTGACCGAATGCTGAGCTTCTACCGCATGTCTACCAGGACGAAGAAGTGGACATCACGTGTGATGACGCATTTCTTTGATGTTGCCATCACAAATGCTTGGATTCAGTACAAGTCTGACAGTATAGCGCTGAATCGACCACCTAAAAACACAGAGCAGTACCTGGACTTCAAACTGCACCTGGCTGAAGAGCTGATGGATAGTCCAGCATTTCATGACAGCAGTGAAGACAGTGAGGATGAGTATCAGCCACCAACCAAAACAAGGATTCCACAACCAGAGCCATCTGTACGCAGAGTAGGAGCTAGACACATGCCAGAGATGATGGACATAAAGCATGCGGAAAGATGCAGGAACAAGGGCTGCAATGGCAAGACATACATGAGGTGCACCAAATGCAAGATGTTTCTCTGCATAACAAAAAAGAAAAGATGCTTCCAGGATTATCACAGCTAAAAAATCCAGTGGAAGATGAAATACAGAACTGCTTAGTTCTACTGTATGTCTTATAGTTTATTGTCGAACTAAATACATGTATTTTTGCTGTTGCAAACAACAAACAGAAGAATTTTACAGAATTGTATCTGATTTTATCAAATGTCAAAGTTCTTAGTTAAATATCACTTTCAAGACATATTTTTGTTTTATTTCTTTATTTTGTTAAGCCTGTTCTATTTTCCCATGAAAATCGTCCTGTTGTCCTCCACAGTGGACATGCAATAAAATTAAAATTAAAAATATATTTTAAAAAATCAAAATTGTAATGTGTTTTTTTAGGTCCAAATACATGGGAAATCACACAGAAAAAGAAATTGTAAAACATTTTTTTCCTTCGGTTCTCAGGAGGATATATTAAGGTTTAAAAGAAAAAGGTATCATCATTACACTTTTGGCACATTTACAATTTCTAACTATTATAAGGTCTGTAGTAGATAGCAGTTCATTAGATTCTAAGTGCCATGAATTTACCCTCTGCATAGTAGAAAATACTTTTGGCCAATTTAATGCTTTATCACTGTAGTGGATTCCCTCACCTTTTAGTGCCATGCTTAGTTCAGGTATTGTGATGATAACTGAATGGTTGAAGGGAGTGAGAAAAATGTCGGATTACCACAGAGAATTTCACAAAAATTTCACAATAATAAGTGCTTTCTTTATATCATATATGGTAACGGAAGATGTCAGTGTGGATCTGAGACACATCTAGAGGTTAAGGTTATCATGAAAGCTGTAAGAAAAGAAACAAACCACTCTTTACACATCAAAATCTAATTTAAGTGCTACAGAGCTGTTTGCAGCATATTCTCAGTTGCACCTCACTAAGTTTTTTTTTTCCAGAAACTTTCGGCCTAATCTTTAGACGGTTTGCATGTCTTTAGAAAGTGCAAACATATTTTCAATTCACTGAATGGAGTGTGAAAATGTTTATCTGGGCACTGCCTTCATCAATATGCAGATCATATTATAATGACCAAACCATACACCATACATGTGTGTGGGTGGGGGATGTGTATGCATTTACCACATGCAAAAATATTTTCCAAATCCAAAATTCAACTGAGGTTACAGTTTTTGTCTTTTTTAATCCTCCTCAAAGTCAGGTGCAAACTGACGCAAAAATATCTGTGGTTATTGTTTCCACGATGGAGGCATTGGTACAAGGAAAAACAACGGGATGAGATTCTATGCTCATGTAAACATATCTTGACCTTCAAATAGTAATAGAATCATATTTATAAAGAAAATATGTAACTTTAAATCATTTTTTATATTATAGATGTAAAATAAAAAAAGCCTGCAAAGAGACATTATTTTATATTTAAGTTTAGATATTTTATCATTTTTTTACTTTCATTTGTAAAAATTTGAGATGTGCTAGGATATAAAAAGGTAATTATTACCTCCAATATAACCTCCAGCTATATGGCTTAGTAGAACGATGTCTCTACGATGACTCTAAACTGCTAGGAGAAAAGCTCTTTTTTATGGGCGGAACCAAACTGGTTTGCTTATCTTGAAATTTGCGCAGCAATCTTTGTATGTCTCCCGCAACACGTGTACCTACACATGCTTAAAAATTGCTCATGGAGTTTAGTGCCCTCTATGTGGAATCTTTGAAGATCAGGCCTCTTAGGGCCGGATTTATCAAGATCCAATTTTGCATGCAGTAATTTGCGCTCGCAAACTGGAATTTTGCGCGAGGGGCTGAACCATGGTTTGCGGGTGATTTAACAAGAGCGATTGCGTAACTGGTGGCAGGTGCAAAACTGTTGGAGACGCCCTATTTAAATGATGGTTTTGCGCGTTTTGTGGTTTGCGGCATGGCGAGTTTGGACAGCAGAAAGAGCAAAAGGAAATTCGACCCCATGGAAATGGAGGTGTTGGTGGATGAAGCCAACAAACATTTAAGTGAGCTACAGCAAATAAGTGTGACTGTCACACAGAGGAACGCTATATGTGAACAAATCTGTAATAAAGTAAACGCTGTCGGTGAAACCTTGCGAACAGTGGATGAAGTAAAAAGAAGATACCAGGATATTAGAAGGCGAACCAAAGAAAAACTGGCATATAACAAAACATCTGCGAACAAAACAGGAGGGGGCACAGTAGATAGGATGCTTCTGACCAGCATTGAGGAACAAGTACAGCTGACGCTCTGTGAGGAGCAAATCACTGGAATTGCAGCTTCAAAATGGCAATGCTGGATAAACGATATGTTTTGATGATCGTTTCCTCGTTCATTCCAAAAATATTCACACAAAGTGAAAAAATGCGTTCTCTGCGTCTCCTTGCTTCATTTCGATGTCTCCTTCTTGCGACAATAACCGCTGCCATGTGTGCACAATTACGCATACAGACCATTTGCACCTTCTTTTGAAACGTGTTAAATATAGAGTCAGATACCGTTAGCAAAATTTCTTTCAGGTTTAATAAATCACTTTGCGAGTGCTAAATTAATATATTTACATGTTCTCCTCCCACAAGACGCACTTTTGCGTGTAAACGCCCCATATTGCATATTCATAGCAGAAAAAGTACTAAATGAATAAGAGGCGCTATTTAGCACGTTTTAAAGACCAAATCCTTTTAGCACGCTGTTGATAGATCAGTTTGTACATTTTTTAGCGTGCTCAGTGAAATAGCTCACATTTTTATACACGCAAACCTTTGATAGATCCGGCCCTAAGTCTCTTAACTAAAGCCAAACGGCTAGTGCCAATCACCAGCAGTATATGGGTTAAAGACTGGGTCAACCTGGACTGGTCGCCAGTCCATCACAAAGATGCAAAAAGATAAAAACAAATGTAATTTAGAATCACCACCTTAACATAATAGTTATGTTTTAGGACAGTGGAATGAAGCCAGAGTAACCAGAGAGAACCCACCCATGCACAAAGAGAACATGCAAACTTCATGCAAAACAACCCAGGCAGGAACTGGGAGGCCATAATGTTGCATACGATCCCATCTGTTCACTTGTAGTACTGAAGGACTAGTTAGTCATTAATATTTTATACAAAGACAGTAGGATCATGCAGCCCAGATCAATTAATGAGGTTCATATTTTGCACAGTTCAAGGAGCAACTGGTGGCTCGCCTTTAAAACCTCCCAATCTGAAGAATAGGTAAGTATTTATTGGTATTGGTAGGTTCACTTTCAGTTTACTAATACATTAATTAGAACCACTCTTATTATAAATGTATTTGACTTCAAACTTTTAGAGCTGTTGTGATTACCTGACTTGGCACGTTTTTATGTTTGATTTAAAATCTTCTCTCCACTACACTAATCCTCAAACCTTTGGACTCCCATTTATATTGGGATGTTGCTCTTTATAGAGCACTGTCATTGATCAGTGCAGGTTAGACAGCAGGGAGCCAATTAGGGCGAGGGCTTCAATCCTTGTAGTTTTCCGCTTGTGGAAAACACCTCAACGGCCTGTTGTGCACGAGGTAATGGGGCCTTGACTTCAGCTGCTTTGTTTGTTATTCTCTGAGTCACTTATTGACAGAGAGAGACAAGCCGTCCTTCTCTCTGTATTCAGGAGGAAAGCTCATTAAGGTGTTCTGAGGGCAATTGGGGATCAAGGTAAGACAGGCAACTGCTTGATAGGGTTGTTTTGTTGCTGTGTGAGGAGCTACTTCACAGATTCAGTGACAACTGGTATTTGTTAACAAGTTCTAGAACACAAATAGGTTATTAAATAAAGATACACAGAAAATCACTTTTTGTCTTTAATGATTAAAGCATTCAACCTCTTAGCTCATGCATGGATATATAGACTATATACCAGACAACAGGTGTAAATTATTGGCAATTAGCAAGACACACTCAATAAAGGAGTGGTTCTGAAGGTGGGGACTAGAGACCACTTTCCTTTGAAAGTGATCTTTTGGTCACTTTTGAATGTTGGTGGCACTTTCATACACATGGTAGCATGAGACAGACACTTCAACCCTCACAAGTAGCCCGGGTATTGCAGATCATTAAGGAGGACACATCAATGCAAGCTGTGGCAAGAAGGTTTGCTGTGTCTGTCAGCGTAGTGTCCAGAGGCTGGAGGCGCTACCAGGAGACGTGGACTGCTAACTCCTCCTTTGTCCAAGGAGGAACAGTAGGAGCACTGCCAGGGCCCTTCAAAATGACCTCCACCAGGACAATTGTGAATTTGTCTGCATAGTCGGTTAGAAACCGACTACATGAGGGTGATGAGGCCTGACACCAAGCAGGAGGCTTAGCATTGGCCAAAGAACACCAGTATTGGCAAGTTCGCCACCGACACACTGTGCTCTTCACAGATGAAAGCAGGTTCACACTGAGCATGTGACAGATGTGACAGAGTCTGCACACACTGTGGCGAGCGATCTGCTGCCTGCAACATCCTTCAGCAGGACCTGTTTGGGAGTGGGTCAGTAATGGTATGAGTTGGCATTTCTTTGGAGGGCTGCACAGCCCTCCATGTGCTTGTCAGATGTAGCATGACTGCCAGTAGGTACCGAAATGAGATCCTCAGACCCCTTGTGAGACCATATGTTGCTGTGTTTGTCCCTGGATTCCTACTAATTCAGGACAATACTAGACCTCATGTGACTGGAGTTTGTCAGCAGTTCCTGCAAGATGAAGGCATTGAAGCTATGGACTGTCTGCCCATTCTCCAGATGTGAATCTGACTCAGCCCATCTGGGACATTATGTCTCTTTCCATCCACCAATGTCACGTTGCACCAAAGACAGTCCAGGAGAGTCCCGGTCTGTAAGTAGATCCCGTCACCTCATTAGGAGCATGCCCAGGCATTGCAGGGAGGTCAGACAAGCGCTAGGAGGCCAGACACAATACTGAGCAATTTATATCCTTATTTTTGAAGCTTGAAATGTGCCAAAAGGTTAAATGTTCAAGGGGGCAAATACTTTCGCAAGGCACTGTATGTCAACTAATAATTTCTAAATAAGACTGGCTGCATTCCCACTGCAGGGAAATACGACCCATGTCACTTATTTTCATTGCAGTGTGAGTGGCTCTATTCTGATCTTTTTATCCTCAAAAAATTCAGATGTGCCACTTCTACATGTGTTTTTTAAGTCAGATACATATAGGATATTTTTCAAAGCCTCCCCTGTCTGATTGGTCATTTGAAGGGTTTAATTTTGAACAAATCGACTGACCACTTCTAGAAAGAATTACAGTCACCATCACTTCCATAAATAGTAAACTGCTGTATGACGTCTCCTTCTGTCATTTCCACAAGGCGCCTTACAGTAAACCATTTAATAGTAGCATGAAGGGCCACATCCCAAAAAAAAATTTTCAGCAACAAAAATCTGAATTGAATATACGACCTGCAGTATGAATAAAGCCTAATTTATTTAGTTTGGGTTTAATAAGTGCTCCAATAGTTACTTGTGTAATAGCCTACAAAAAAATAGTTTTCAGCAAAAAAAAGATTGTAGAATTATTTGGAATTATGGATAAACTTAAAAAGCTCTCAAAGAAAGCACAGACGTCTGCCAAGGCTCAGAGAGAAAATCATATCAGAACTCCAAGAGGTCACTTATGCCAAGGCATAATAAAGGATCCATGAAAAGAAAAAAACAGTAAAAAAAAACTGTTGGTTCCAAGTGGTGCTCAATTACTCACCAATGAAAATCTAATGTCCTTTTCATAATTTCTACTATTTAAATGTGTATGAACTCATAGACAACATTGAATTGGTACTCATCATACAGGGCCAACAGACTCTAGCACAACCAATGGGATTCTGCAGTGTAACCTGTTGTATCTTTTAGGGATGATTAATCAAACTGATGTTAATTAATTTATTTTTTGGTTGCAATACCCGTAATTATCATAACATATAAAACCAGACTTTCAAGCCTTTATTGTTTTTGGGCATTATTTACTGCCAATAGGTAGATAGCAGTCCAGTATTTCCTCTCTATGTATCTGTTACTGTACAGTAGTAGAAATTGATCTCCAGCCAATGCAGGGTTGCCTTAAGATACAGGGTTGCCTGTATCTTAAAAACTTGCATATATTCCACACATTACATGCAGACCTGCTATAAACTTCACGAGTGCTGTATCTTTTTTTATTTTAGCTATGACAGGATAATAATATTACATAATCCTATGATATGCTATGCCGAAACTGCACTGGCATTTGATGACATTTTACACATCTCACCACAGGATGACCTGCATGTTGCTGAGTACATGCAGCACAGTGCACTGGAGATACCGCTGAGAGTATCGTTACAGCCATCCGAGCCAACCTGGACCTAAGTGAAAAACTAATAACCCTCCCGCAGGGGCCGGCTGTGATAGATGTAACTCACTGACACCGTGCAAAATGGGATATGCATCAATAGTATATAAAATACATTTTTATTTTAATCAAGGAACTACTACATATGAAATGCTTTATGGCTCTGCCCAGAAGTGCATTCATGTATTAAGAAAGCCACGCACCAAAGATCTTGGATTGGTTCTTACACTGAGGGTACAGTTTTTCGATTCGCAGCCCAGTGTTACTATATGATGTTTGACATACAGCAATGTCACACAACATATTCTTATTTGTTGGAAATACTTGAAATCACATGATACCTGATGACAGGATGTATTATCAGTATTTCCTCTAAGTTATACAAACAAAAGGATTCTCAAATTTTTTTGTTAACATTTAATTGTGATAGTATTTTCTTGATGTTTCTTGAAAACAGGAGTTGTTATTGTATTTAAAACTTTACAAGAAAGCAGCACAATACCTTTATTTTTACATGAAAGTGTTTTTACACAGTTACCTTCTTTATGCAACATATATGCATAGTGTAAATAAATTTTGTATGATTTGTAGTTTATTAAAAAGAAGCTAATTTGTTGACAAAGTTCTGATTTGATTTTATAATAAAAGTGAGAAACACCAATTCAGAAAATACAGAACTGGGTATAAACTGAATATAAAATTGTAAATATTTGGATGGTTGGATAATTACATACGTATGTCATAGGTATATATTACAATGCAATGAAATTGTTCCATATTTTGACAAATAGATATAAAATAATATAGTTCTATAAAGATAAATGTATATTCTTTATGTTTGATCTATTCCGAAAGTTGATGCTTCTTATAAACATGGTAAAAACAGATTCTAGTAGAGCTGTTGAGCTCTGCAGCCATGTAATTTTAGGCTTTGACAACCAAATTTATCTGGTAAAATAAAAGAAATAATGGATTAGGGAGCAAATTTGACAAGTACTGCTTGACAGAAAAACGTATGTGCAAAAGGAACAGCATGTCAGAAATGCAACTCGAATGAGTTTGCTTTGCAAAAAACGAAACACTATAAAGACAAAACTTGTTTAACCACACTTGCATTAGGCAAGTATTTTACTAAAGTAAATGTAAACTATTTCCCTAAAATGCTGGGATTGTCTCTAATCAGCTTGGCCCCAGAAGAGGGCTCCTGCAGTGGAAATCCAAGTGGTTCATTGTTAAAAACCAACACTCATCTTCCCTGGATAAAATACAATTTTCTTCTGCATTTTTACCTGTTATGGGGGAATAATGTTTTCAAGAAATACATTAAGACCATCAATCTATCCATTTACTTCCTTCAGGGGCGGGCTGGGGCCAGTGCCTATCTCTGGTAGTCTATGGGCGAGAGGCAGGGTACACCCTGGACAGGTCACCTGTCTGCCGCAGCGCAACATAGAGACATGAAGACATGAACAACCATGAACACACCTAAGTACAATTTGAAGAAGCCAATAAACCTAATAGTCATGTTTTTGGACTATGGGAGGTAGCTGGGGTACCGGGAGACAGGGAGAACATGCAAACTTCATGCAGACAGTCCCAGGGCTGGGAATCGAAACCAGAACCTTCTTGTTTCATGAAACTGTGCCACCATGCAACCCTCTATTTTAAAAGCTTTTAAAATGATTGTTGTATAAATCTTATGATAAATGAATTACTGAGTCTATCACCTCTAAGCCTCTGTTTACCATTGGACCTAAAGAATCAAGAAAAACACTCAAACTTGTATCTGAAGCTGTACATCGTCACCATATGATGTTCTGTTTGTTGTTCTTTCTGGGATATTTCTAGAAAAAAATCTTACTGTCATATTTTTTTTACTTTTGTTATTTCCACCTTAGTACTACAATGAAATTTGATCACAGTGAACACTTTGTTAGATATGGAGATTTACTGATCTTCCTCTCATCCTCTGTGCATGAGTTTTGTTTGGTAATAGATTTATGTGGATGCTGTCCTGATCAGATGGATTACAGTGTGTGTAATCCTTATATCAGAGAAATGGGAGTCGGGACAAACATGAGTCACAGTAAAGTTCTCCTGAACATTCCTTTATTATTTAGCTTTGTCCTCTGCTTTGTTTTCAATTGCAGAGAAGGTGAAATGTGTGACTTTGAAATGATAGCATGTTGCTTAAACTATTTTACCTCATCATACTCTATGGATCTATAAACCTGACCTCTATGAGTAATAAATAAAGGCTTATGTCATATTGTGAATACATATATAAATACCCTCCCACTAAATTTTTTGCTGTCTGCAACCAAGGGACACAGAGGTAACAGTGGCGTGTTATGAGTCTTACTACATTCACGTCTCACAGGGTGAGCTTATAAATAGCCTCCCACACTGGAATAGAGTTTTCCTGAGTGATATAGTGGGAAGCCAGAAGAACAGCTGTGTTAATGCCAAGTTCTGTTACATCAGCTGGGTCAGATGGGCATGAACTCCTCTCTTTCCTTTTCTTTCAACCTCACCCGACATCTCTTTTGTTTTTGTCTGTCCCTTATTTTTTGTTCTTTCGGTAACTATCCTCCCTTTTCTCACTGTCATTTTTGCTATGTTTATCTGCCTATTAATGTGTTTGAGTTTTTCTCTCTTCAGCATTACATCTGCCGTCTTTGCATTATTGTTATGACGATTTATCCTCCTTGTCTTCTTGTCCTTGTCCTGTTGATTTCATTCAGTCACTTCCTTTCTGTCTTTGTTCTTGTGTCAAGGTTTTTTTTTTCTGTCCCTGTCTTGCAGATTATTAGCAGCCCTCCCCTGAGTATCTGTATAATTGGTGAAGTCCTAATATTAACAGTGCTCATCTGTGTTGTTATAAAAACGTTCCCTTGGTGTAGGAAGATGAACTAGTTAAAGTAGATTTAAAAGAGCAGGAGCTTTAGAGGTGTAAGAGCAAAATCGAATCAGATCATATGGATGTTAGGTCCTTTGGTCTCATAAAGAAATACATCATAAAGGTATTTCTTATTTGATTATGTTTCTGCTGAAATGTGCCAGTGAGTTAGGGGGTTCTGTTGTCAGTCAAAGAGGAATTGCTTTGTACCATCTGGGCTGGAAATTTAGCACTTCATTGACACCTTAGGGTTCTCTAGTCTGGTATGATTCAGTTACAACAGTGTTGATTACTTGTGGTAAAAACTCTATGTTTTTATGCGCTGTAGTAAACACTGAGAGCAGCTCTTTAAAAACTAAAGTAAGTCTGACACTTAAAGTTTACACCATCCCATCTCCTGCAGAGCATGTCAGGAGTATTTTTTCACGCAGCAGTGGGGTACGGTAAAGTTGTTTGCTTTGGTGGGAAGTCGGACATGCACAGCCTGCTACCTGCAGCTCATATTACAGCTTGCTGTGATGACTGGTTCGTACTCTATCACTCATGTAAAACAACCCACCACATGGCAGTAAGACATACACTTTGGTTACTTTTTATTTTATTATTTTTTTTAACTTTTTAGCCTAAAAGTATTCCTACACATGCCACTTCATGAATGAGCAACGAATCACAGTTAATAATATCACCTTCAAAAATATTTAAAAAGAAAAGAAAGAACAGAACATATTTTTTTTTCTGCAAAAATATCCTGTGATTGCGGCTGTTCCGCATCTCCCCCCACAGTTTGACATCACAGAGGTTTATTTATAGCTAGCAGATGGATTCTCCCATAGCAGTATGCTTCAATGCTTCTCCCCCCCAGCTTAGCCTACCGTGGATGACTCAAATGAACTGGAAGGAATAGGTTGTTTACATTATCTGCTCTGATCTGCAAAGACATCAGTTTGTGACTTCATCTATTATTCATGTTATCCAACATGCACATGTTACAAAATGTCCCAAAGAGATCTAGACCTGGATTTCACAAACTACATATGATTTATTCGTCTTAGTGGCGTGTACATGTAATGGTAGAATAAGATTGTCGGTGTCTTTTGCATAGAAAATGTCTATCATACCGTATAATGCACCCGTTCATCCCAGCACACCAGTACATAAAGAGTACATACCGCATGGCACAGGGTAAACGCATTCTTACAACCAAACTGATTTGTCCTGATTTAAACAAAATTAATGACCACCTTAATGTGATCTCTGATGTTAAAACCAATGCTTACCTAGTAGAACACCAAATTCCAATATCACTTTTGACAAAATAAGAAAAGGATTATTTCCAAGATGATTGAGCAAATATTCCAAGGAATGATGAGACAAAAGTGTTAAGTTTTGGAACGTGTTTGTTCATGTTATACATAGCAAGACCTAAAACTAACACTGCATTTTAAGGAGAATAATAGAGCATCCCAAACACAGTAAAACATTGGGCTGTGTTGTTTCATTGTGGATACTATTTTTGTCTTGTTTCTTATTGTTGAATCAGAAATACTGACCTTAATTGAGGCAAGTGATGCCTGGAAGACTTTAGAAGCTGTTGTTCTAAATTGTCCTTGTTTTCTAAAAATGTGTTGAATTGTGTTTTGCCTTGTAATCTGTTGAGATATTTTCTCTTTCAGATGATTCCATGTTCACAGAGGTCTGGTAGTATTGATAGTATAATTTGTATAAAAAGATGGCCTATTTAGATCTGGAAAAGCCTTGTGAATTTCTAACTCACTTTCAAAATATATTTTAAAAATAGATCGTGTTGGTTTTGATAGAGATTTTTATGAAGAAAATCATAATTTAAAAATTCACTTTCTAGCATTTTTTTAATGGTCTTACACATGTAACATAGGAGGGAATATGTAATATATGTAAAAATTCCAATTCTCTGCTCTGTATCTACTTGACAAAGAATCTAAAAATACATAATTAGATTTTTGAACCTATTCACATGCTCTATTCAGGAGCAATCATTAAGAATTTATTAAAATGTTTTTTGAGATATAAAGAAGTTTTTAATGCCTTGAATTTTTATGATTACTTTTAAACTTTTTTGATTTTTTAAGGCCATGCAGGAAACCCTTCACAAGTAACTAAATTATCCGCTGAGGCACAGTAAGGCCCTATGGCAAGAGCAGATAATGATCTGATGACTAAGTAGGGCTTTTTTAGGCCCAGTTTATTAGCATTGTTATGGGGTTGAAATGAAATTAGAAAAATGGCAGCTGTGTCCATGCCATGTCATTATCAAATGTAATCCAATTTGAAACAGCAAGCTCCTTGATATGGACAGAACTCCCTCATGGGCTCATGTGTAACTGCTTTATTCTTAAGCTCTGCAAAATTAGTAAATTTCCTGCATGTTAACAATAAGGGAGCACAGATAAAAAACTTACAGATTGGACAACTAGATGGCCCTCTCCTTGTTGGATCAATTTCTACAATGCTCTGGAGATTTTAGAGTAATAATGTATTTTCAAAATTCAATCTAAGCAAAGTTTTTTTTTTGGTTTAAGTCAGTATTTTTCTTTAGATTTAACACAAATGATGAATAAAAAGCTGTAGTCATTTCAATCTCTACACTTTGCTGCAGGAAAAATTTCCCTTTGATGGCTAATTGTCTGGTGTTACTCTTGTAAAAAATGTTTAAGAGTGACATGTGCATCCTAAGAGTATAACTCTCTGCATATATTGTCTATTTTTAGTGGATCAATGGGCTGCCTTTAGAGGGTAAAAAGTATTTTCAGTTTGAGGGATTTTCTTCATAGGTCCCCCTTTAGGCCTAGCCTTAGTTTTTAAGAATGTTGCATATTGTATGTACAAACCTCTAAGTATATTTTTATCTGTCCCTAATTGGGGGGATTCAGTGCTTCAGTGGCTTCAGATCACAAGAAAATCTACTCATTATTTTTTATTGCCAGGAGCAGAGAGAAACTGAATGCCCACTAGTGTCAAGTCAGGAGTGAGTGAATGGCTGGAGAGAACAGCTGCATGCAGTGACTCTGCCAAGCTTAGCATGTCAACAAAGTGCAATGCAACTCTGCTCACTCATTCGGAGGCAAGACAGAACGTTTAAATGCCTGCCTGACATTATGGACCGTTAATATGAAGAACCATCTGTGCAGCTCAACTAAAGCGAGATACATTCTGTCATTATTTAAAATCATACATGCATTTGGAAAAACATTGGCTAATGTATATAGCAGATGGGGGTCAATAGGTCATAATAATTATCCTTGCAGCATTTTTAAAACATTTTGATCACACTTTCATTTTATTTACTTCATTTTGTTCTTTCTTTAAGGAGGCTCAGAAGGTGAATAATCCTGCCAATAATCCGACAGCAGATAAGACGACTAAAGGTCCTGATGAGAAGGAGGAAGCACCAGCCAGCGAGGTGGGATGGATGACTTCGGTCAAAGACTGGGCCGGCGTCATGATCTCCGCTCAGACGCTCACTGGGAGGGTTCTGGTAGGTTTCTCTTCTTCAGCCTCCAAATCAACCATGCAGGTCCATTAGCATTTTTAGACACATTGTTTAGGATATTTTCCATGTAAAGTGGATCTTATGTTTATTGATCAAAATAAAACTCTCGTCAATAGTGGCATTTAGTTAGCCATTGTATGTTATTGAACATGGAAAACCCCACTGAGGCTGGACAATGCTCCGTCCTTGGTTGATCTGAGCTGTTTTGCAGTTTTGCATGCTGCAGCTCAAATATTTCTTTTAATTCTTATGGGTCACCCTGCAAGTGTGTATTAATGCATGTGTGAATTTAAGTGTGCTTTGTTGATATCCTGGTTATTTGGCTGAACTCTAGTTTGGTTTGTCACCTGGCCTTGGATGTTGATTTTTGGAGAAGCTCTCCCTTCCTACCTGTCTATCTAGTTTATTTTGTGGTTTGCATCTGTCCGCAATATGGCTGTGCGAAACGCATATTAATTTTAGGTGGTCAGAATTTGTAGTTTATAAAAAAGTTTATAACAGTTAGATTCAAACAAATATTATACACTCACCGGCCACTTTATTAGGTACACCTGTCCAACTGCTCATTAACACTTAATTTCTAAGCAGCCAATCACATGGCGGCAACTCAGTGCATTTAGGCATGTAGACATGGTCACGACAATCTCCTGCAGTTCAAACCGAGCATCAGTATGGGGAAGAAAGGTGATTTGAGTGACTTTGAACTTGGCATGATTGTTGGTACCGGAAGGGTTGGTCTGAGTATTTCAGAATCTGCTGATCTAATGGGGTTTTCACGCACAACCATCTCTAGGGTTTACAGAGAATTGTCCGAAAAAGAAAAAACATCCAGTGAGAGGCAGTTCTGTGGGCGGAAATGCCTTGTTGATGCGAGAGGTCAGAGGAGAATGGCCAGACTGGTTTGAGCTGATAGAAGGGCAACAGTGACTCAAATAACTACCCATTACAACCAAGGTGGCAGAAGAGCATCTCTGAACGCACAGTACGCCGAACTTTGAGGCAGATGGGCTACAGCAGCAGAAGACCACACCGGGTGCCACTCCTTTCAGCTAAGAACAGGAAACTGAGGCTACAATTTGCACAAGCTCATCGAAATTGGACAATAGAAGTTTGGAAAAATGTTGCCTGGTCTGATGAGTCTCGATTTCTGCTGCGACATTCGGATGGTAGGGTCAGAATTTGGCGTCTATAACATGAAAGCATGGATCCATCCTGCCTTGTATCAACGGTTCAGGCTGGTTTTGGTGGTGTCATGGTGTGGGGAATATTTTCTTGGCACTCTTTGGGCCCCTTGGTACCAATTGAGCATCGTTGCAATGCCACAGCCTACCTGAGTATTGTTGCTGACCATGTCCATCCCTTTATGACCACAATGTACCCAACTTCTGATGGCTACTTTCAGCAGGATAATGCGCCATGTCATAAAGCTGGAATCATCTCAGACTGGTTTATTGAACATGACAATGAGTTCACTGTACTCAAATGGCCTCCACAGTCACCAGATCTCAATCCAATAGAGCATCTTTGGGATGTGGTGGAACGGGAGATTCGCGTCATAGATGTGCAGCCGACAAATCTGCGGCAACTGTGTGATGCCATCATGTCAATATGGACCAAACTCCCTGAGGAATGCTTCCAGCACCTTGTTGAATCCATGCCACGAATAATTTAGGCAGTTCTGAAGGCAAAAGGGGGTCCAATTCGTTACTAGCATGGGGTACCTAATAAAGTGGCCGGTGAGTGTAGCAATGCTATATTAGTTTATAAAATTTGCATTTTATGCGAGTGTAGTCAACTTTATCTATAGGGACATCTGGTCTTAAGTTTTTTATGTGCCAGCTTTCTTTCAGTCACAGTTCCTCTGATTTTCTCAGACATCAACTGTGCATTTGTAGACTGGATGAAACAGTTTTGGGAGTTAGAAAGAGAGAGAGATATATCTAAACTCAAATACTAACTCTGTCATTGTTAATGTTTGCTAAAGGGTGACAGCTTCATCACACCTGATGAAGATAGTTCAGAGTTGAGGAGGGCATCGTCCTTTTGTGCTGAGGAGGATAAAAAAACCCTGAGGGGAGCTGTCAATTTGCTAAATGAGATTCTCTTTCATTATTTTCCCACTCATACAACTCTCCTGGCATGGACGTAGCTGTCTTTTCCCTTTCATCTTCCTCTTTGACTGAGTGTTCCCAATCTGCCCTGTATATTCATTTCCCTCAGCTGCAAGTGTGAGGAAGTGAACTGCAGCAAAGAAAACAGACGAATGGAGAAATCTCAACAAAAACTGATGAGCAAATTGAAAAGTAAACTAGTGTATTTGTTCCAGTCAAGGAGAAATGAGAAACTAGCTCCTTTAAATGGGGTTTCTATGCCTAGAGATATCCCTATGTATCACCTACTGTGATTTGCGCTACTTCTGATGGAACTGATAATTCAACCCAGCAGGCTATGTTTACTCACGTGCTCACTCTAATGATATGCAGCACAATACCGCAAGCACAAGTTGATCCATGAAGGTGAGTGACTGGCTTATCATGTGGGAGGAATGTGTGCAACTGTGGGTTCTTGTTTGAAAGTGTTTTTCCATATATGCAGTAAGAACATGAAAACTTCTGTATATATGGACATGGTTGGATGTGTGCCAGTGTGGGTGGTTAGGTGATTTTTGTTTTGTTTTGTCAGGCTATTCCTTTGCTCTTCCATCAGTGCTTCACTGCAGATCAGAATTTGCAAGGAGTATCCATGTATGCAGAACCTGGCTGGTAACCATAGGAACTGCTGTATAGTGGTGCTCTGTAATCTGACATTACCCTGTCTGCCTGGGTAGAGTAACTTAGGCCAAAAGAAAAAAAGAGAATAGTGTCTCTCTTCTAAACTGACCTGCACAGGTGGTTTCAGAATAAAACAACCCATCAACAAAATAGAAAACTGGTTGTTTCTTTTAGTAAGAGCACCCCATTCCTTAACATTTGTTTACCTTGATGACTTTGCTGTTAGTGAAAGATGAAGTATCCCCTCGAGCTGACTTAATAACCTGACAGATATACATCCACTGGGGGGTGGGGAGTAATGTAGTTCTCTCTCTCCTGCTCTCCTAGGGTTGCAAACACAATTTGTGTTTAGATTTCCTTTCCTGTCACAACACTATGCCTTGCAGTCAACATGTATCTTTTAGAGAGTGAAGATTAATTGATTATTGAAACAACCATCAACTAATTTAGTAATCGATTAATCGTTAACTGGAGTACAGAGACTCTAAAACTTGCCTTTAGCTGACAGAGAACCCATGTTGAGCAGCAATTATAACACAATTATCAAAAAAATATCTGAACACTTTGCATTTAAGATAAAAAAAAAAAAAAATTTCTATCATTATGCTCTATCCAGAACTCCTTAAGAGGAAGAATTGTAGTTTCACCTGGTTTAATTTAGTTTAAAAAAGCCCGAGTAAACAGATCTTGCTGTTCCTTAATCTTTCTCTTTCTCATAATTCAGGAGATGTAATGCCAGATACATTTCAATCATTATTTAACATTAATTTGAATAAAAACAATTGGATCCACAGTTTATTTTATTATTTTTCAAATAAAGTTAGAAAACAAACTCTTCTGGCAGTTTCATACAGTAAACTTAACCACAAATGTTGGATCCTGCAGTACAACTTGCATTAAAACACACTCTCTGCATGATGCTGCCTTTGGCATACTCTACATTATTTTTTTGTTGAATTTTTTTATTTTAAATTCTCAAAGTTTTTTTTTCGTGCCTAGATAATTCCTACACACCCTAACCACTAGCCTTTCATCTGAGTTTTACAATTTGACATGCTTAATAATAAGTCATACAAGTAAACTGGGTGTTTCAAACAAGACAAAACTTTCAGACATACAGTAAGAAGAAACTGGCTATGTCATGAAAAAAATAGATTGAGACTAAACTGCTTTTATGGGCTATCTGTGAAGATTCTCAGTCATCCAGGTCAAACTTGAAAAGTCAATCTGAACTTTTCAAGCTTGACCTGGATGACCGAGAATCTTTAACACTGCTGCTTTTGCATTTTTCCGTCTATCAATCTTCCATTTCCTTATCCCCTCTCTCATGAGCAGGACTTCAAGAAACCCCAAAACAAGCGTCTGATGATAAAAATCATCTTAACTCACCAAACTGCCTCTGCTTCTGCACCCCTTTGTGTGTGCTCCTCGGAGCTCCCTCCTGGCAATATTTCAAAATTTCATCTAATGTATATTTTAAGCTGTTAACCTGTTTCATTTTATTACCTTTAAAATATCATATTACCCATTCAGCTTCAAACATAACAAATAGATTGAAAACTCATTTTTTGCAAGTGCATTGTTCATGGGCATATCGTCATATGGCAGGAGGAAGCTGGAATAATTATACATCAATCATGGCCAAACAAAAACATAATCTTAACAATAATGACAGTTCAAGTAAAAGCTCTCCATCTGAAACGTGAATTGTTATAAAGTTGTAAAGTAAAATATCATAATTGGTCCAATCACTATTTATTAACTAGCAGCAACTTAAAGACTTGTCCCTCTCTGCATGCTTTGGGACAGTAGTTCACTCAGCAAAACTGCTTTTGGAAGATGGTGGATAATGACACATCACATCCCAGTAGCTTTATGGAAAAATCTCATTGAGCAACATCTGAGGACAGAACCGAATTCTTTGACAGGAGGAAAAGTGAGGTGGTTGAATTGGTACGACTGTCCTAGTATCTGCAAGTTGATTTTCCTGTTGGGATCTGCTTTAGTAACGATGCATGAAATCCTATAATGTCCAAGAAAAATAGCAAGGATTGTAATCCCTGAATGCAGATAGTCTCCATATCTCTCTGGACAGCGGATTTACACTGCATGGTGGGTCCTGAAATAGGTCAGTCCTGCCATCTTTCTTAATGGGATCTTGGGTGGCAACCAAGGACCATCTGTTCACACGGCCCGCTCTCTAATCCCTGTGTTCATCCCCCTGCCTATTCCCATCCACCCTAACACTTCTTGGCCTTCTGCGTTTTGACCCCATCATCTGGAAATACTATGAATGCAACACATCTGTCTGTCTTTACAGAAAAAAGTGAAAGCACATGCATTCTAATCACTGTTACATAAACGAATAAAATCCCGCTCAAACAGTCATGTTCAGCAGTAAAACCCCTGGCAGGGCTCATGGTTTTTCTTTGCCTCTCTTTCTTTCCTGTGTGCTTTTGACAGCAATATTTTTTCCCCTCTATTATCTGCTTTTGGATGGAAACATACTCAGTGTGTACTTATCTATGTTCTTTGGCAGTAAGGTGAGATTTTGCAGCACTAATAGTGTGTGTTTTTTATTAGCTTATTTCCGTGTTTCCCACAACATCCTGTGGGGGTGAAAATAAGTGTTCTGTCACACTCCCCATGACTGCCTTCCTCCCTGCCCAGAGAACAGCTGCCATTCACACTTTTCAGGCCGGCATTGTTTATGTCAGTGTAATGCAGTGGTTCCCAAAGATTTTCTTCTGGGCCCCCCTTTGGATTACAATAAAATTTCCACTCCCCCCCCCCCCCCCCCCCCCCCCCCAAAAAAAAAAAGAATCAACTGGGCACACACACATCGTTCAACCAGATATAATAAATCAATACACATATTTTGTTTTCAAACTCCACTGAAGTTTATTTCACACTTCAGGTTGCAACAAAACAAATTACACACCATCTTTACAGTGGAACACTTTTGTGTAACTGTATTTTTTTCATAGTTCTATAATGTAGATTAGAAGAGGATTCTTTGTTGTCGGTGTTATTTTAAACATATTTCTTTTTTTTTATTTGTAACAATATTTAACTTTGCTATAATCTATACATTAAAAAAGCCTCGGTGCAAAATGGAGTGAAAACATTTAACAGCTCCCTGAGAGTTTTTTCTTTGTACTTTAATCCTCCCATCTTTTCAGTGGCTGTAGTGAGCCTGCTTTTTGCTGTAGATCTTCTCAAATTTGGGTTGCAGTGTCACAACTGTCCATTATGCTCAGTCAAGCAAGTGCTGTTTTTTTTTTTTTTTCTTCATTCATCCATACCGCTTCCCGCGCCCCCCCTGCAATGGCATTGCACCCCCCATAGGGGGCGCGCCCCACACTTTGGGAACCACTGGTGTGATGTGTGTGTTCACCTTTGTGGGGACAATTTCAATTTCACACTCTTTGGGCTTTTAACCAGCTGCCCATATAAACTGCAAAAAATACAAAGCTGTTATTATTATCTATCATCAAAGGTGCAAAGTCATGGTATATGCCTATATTAGAAAAAAGACCAAAAACTATTATATTGTCTGTAAATAAGGTATTCACCAAGCGTCTTTCCCATTAGTGATGATTTTTCTGGTTGATTGTGATAATGCTCCGCATTGTTGGTTAAGGTTTTTTTTTAAGCATGTCTCTTTAAAAAACAGAAATATTAATTTGTTTTATTCCTCTTGATTGTTTAGCAGTGAGTCATATATCAAAGCTGTGGATGCACTTCCATCGTAGCAGTGACTTTTCTGTTATTCTAAGTCCTTTTAGACAACACCATTTGAATACCATGTTTTTTTTATGGCTAAAGCAGGTTTCTCAACAGTTTTTTACCCCAAGTGAAGTAAAGGGACTGTTTGCCTTGCTTCTTTTTATTTATAAAAATACTTAATATTTTAATTTCACCATTTACTGTGAAAGTTAAATATTAAATATTTTAGTTAAATATAGTTAATAGTTAAATATTTTTCTTGTCTGTGACTGTCACCTTTACCAAAGTAATTTTCTGTTGCAATATTTTTACTTTTAGTTTTTTTTTTTTTTTGAGTATAACAATGAAAAAAAAAATCAATTTAAACAGAAGAATTGCATTTCAGTGTATTGTTAATGAGACCTAATTTAGATCTAATATTAAGTAGTCTTTTAAATTCCATTTTTTTAATTTAATTTTTTTTTTTATCTTTGTGTCTAACTTGAGTAAGCAAGTGGCATAAACATTCAAAAAAATCATACAAGGAGACTACTCCTATGGTACTTCAATTGGTCACCTCTCTAAGTAATGCAAGTTGTCTGTTAAATTAGTTTTTAAATAAAATTTTAAATCCAATTCCCCCCTGTTTTTTCATCAGAAACTATTGTCTTTTAGAACCTTTAGCACATCTTGTACCTTTTTCTTGTTGTTGACTTTTTGCTACCCAGTATATCCCTTGCTTATTTGCCAAAATGCATCGGTTCAGTCGATGGAAATCCACTCAGTATTGATGTAAATCTTCTTTTAGGGTAATGAATTGCTGTTACGCCTGCCACACTTCAGAAGACATGCCCAGCAGCATAGAAAGTGAGCTGTGAGGGGTAGAAGGAAAAAGATGGGTGTGGTGCCAGCCTGGCAAGAACTATAGGGATAACAAACTCACTTAAAGATGCTAGCGCACTGCTTGTTTTCAAATATGAAACAAAAGTACATTGACAATAGAAATCCATGTTGGAATTTTTAATTTAGCGTTTGGCTTGGTTACAGTTTGGATTGGTTGAATGCCCATTCAGCCTTATGCTGAATTTACTTTTCTTATTTACAGTAAAATAAACCTTTCTATGACAGCCAGTACAAAAGGGATGGGCCTCATCCATTTTTTAATACTATTAAATCTTCCTTAGATTATTCCTATAAATGGTAAACAAAATGACAACAGCTGATATTTAACCTTCATTTTTAAAATATGATTAAATGTTTGGTTAATAATAAGGTTTGCTGATTATAAAGCAAAAAGCATCAAGTTAACAGCAATTAATCAAAGTAGCGAGTTAACAGTGCTGAAAATGATTGGAACAGCAAGGTATTTGAACAGAACAGCTAAAATTATAATCAAACTGGGGTCAATTAATTGAAGCAGTAATCTTATATTGATATAATTGTTGAAGCAGAACTTTAACAGTGAACACAGCTAATAGGAATGACACAGTTTAGGTAGTAAATTAACAGTGAAGAATCAGTCTAAGTATTACTTTGTGGTAAATAACTAAAAAAAAGCAAACGGTTATAAAATCCTAGTCCTTCATTTGTCAGTAATTTATTAATTTCTAATACTTCTACTGTAAACCAGTTTGAAAATCAAGATGACATTTACAAGCAGTTACCATAGCTGTTAACAGCTATACAATGTTAAAGTTATCAGTTAAAACAGTTCTTGGAATAAGATAATGTTGATAAAACTATTTAAGTTATTTTAATAATCTTACAGTATTAAAAATGGTTAATTAGCTCACTGCTCAAGCTAAAGAATACAGAGAATTAGTTAGTAAGCAAATAGTTATAAAGTAAGAAAGAAGAATGCCTATGAGTAAACGTCTATCATTAAAGGAATAGTACACCCAAAACATGATTAGCCTTCATTTTCTACTCACCCCCATGCTGAACAACACCCTGGAGTACTTTTTTGATATCTCAAATGCATCTGGAGATCTGGGAGGCTTCTTGCTGTCTGCTGACATTCAAATAATGGAGCTCCATGGCGCCCGAGGCAGAAAGGTCCATAAAAGTCCACAAAAAACGTGTCAATATTCCTCCATACTGCTCGTCCAATGTATTCCAAGTGTCCTGAGTGGGTAGCATCCAGAATTTACTCGAAACGAAGTCATTTAGAATGTTTTTAGAGCATAAACAGTAGTGTATAGGATTTCCTGAAAGCGCGTTCACGGCGCTACGGAAACCGCGGCAGACCAAGCCAGATGAAAGTGCGCATTCAGCTCAGCAAAGAACTCATGCTCTTCCTCAACACTGAAGTCCTCAGACATTTTTCTTTCGTTGTTTCTTTCTTTGCACAGGTAAACAGCACATTTCTTCTTCTACACTTGCATTATTGGCAGAGCAGACGCTGAATGCGCACTTTCATCTGGTTTGGTCTGCCGGCTTCCGTAGCATCATGAACGCGCAGGTGCGCGCTTTCAGGAAATCCTATACACTACTGTTTATGCTCTAAAAACATTCTAAATGACTTCGTTTCGAGTAAATTATGGATGCTACCCACTCAGGACACTTGGAATACATTGGACGAGCAGTATGGAGGAATATTGACACGTTTTTTGTGGACTTTTATGGACCTTTCTGTCTCGGGCACCATAGACCTCCATTATTTGAATGTCAGCAGACAGCAAGAAGCCTCCCAGATCTCCAGATGCATTTGAGATATCAAAAAAGTACTCCAGGGTGTTGTTCAGCATGGGGGTGAGTAGAAAATGAAGGCTAATCATGTTTTGGGTGTACTATTCCTTTAAAGCAATCATTAGCTATGGACTATCACATTTATTTTGCAGGTTAAAAATGTAAACTCTATATGAATGAATTGCGAGAATATAAATAGTGTTAATCTACTTTTAAAAATATTTGGTTTGGTTTAATTTGGCTTATCGATACAGGAAATTTTTTAAAGATGTGAGTTTAAGTAAAATGTATAATTTTTTTCACAACAACCAACATTTTAATTTACGAAAAGTTATGATTTATTTTACTCTGAGCAAAAGGAGTGGATTGGGGAAAAAATATAGATTTTCCTAAACATGAATCTTCATAAGCAAGAATTTTGATAAATTAAAAAGAATCAATATATCGCCCAGCCCTAAAACCAACATACTTACGGTCTGGAGAAACTTTTGTATCCAGACTGAATCTTTACAAGACCTCAATGAATATTATAATATTATGTGTGATTGCCTGCTGCTGTTGGCTGGTCTGTAAACAAAAAGCCTCAGACAAGATAGAAAATGTGGACCAGATTTCATGTCATAAAGTTGAACTCTATATAAACACATGGAATAAACTCAGTGACGGGGTCTCTACCTTAGATCTTATGAGTAGCTGCCAGCTATATGATCATACTTAAAATCCCTTTATTGTTGCACAATGGGGAAATTCACTCTCTGCATTTAACCCATCCTCTACTAATGCGGGTTAAGGGTTTTGCTTAGGAAGCCAGAGTGGAGGCTGCAGGGATCGAACCGGGTACTTGTTAAAAAAAATAAAATAGATTTAATGAAGCACATGTTCATGCTGAAGAACATATCGACTAAATTAGACCTAGAGGTGCCACTGGCTCTTACGATGTAAGGAAAAACACTCCTGCCACACAAAAAAAAAAACACTAAGATTTTCAAACTTTTGTGCACCTGCTGGTTATAGAGAAAATTATTTAAAATAACGGCTGTCTTCAAATAACAAAATGTTTTCATTAGGTCAGATTACCCATCAGCTGAAAATCAACAGTATGTTCATTATTATCTTATTTGAAGCTAGCCTCTTTAATCTTTCACTGATATCTGTAGACTTTCATCACATAAAAGCTGCACTATTTTTATTTTTCCTTTGAGGTAATTTTAGAACCTGTGCGATTTTAGATTCGAGATTTAAAAAAAAGGTCAACATCATATGACCTCTGCTTCATAACAGGTCACTGTCTTAACTAAAAATTCTATCATTATATGTAAAGTTCCAATAATTATGCACATGGTACTAATCTTTAAGTTTCCAGATTTGTTGTGTCTTTTCACATGGGTTAAGTTTTTTTGTTTGGCCCTTATGATTTCTGGGCAGCCGCCACATAAGTAACATTTGCTGCACTGAAAGGTCGAAGGTTTTTCTTGGAGCATTGACAGGAAAAGCAAGGTGTCAAAGTAGGAACAAACAGGGAGTCCTGGTATCGTGTTTTCCACTTTCATCTGCTAGTAATTCACACACAGTGTTAGATATCCAAGCATACATATACAGTGTACTATCACAGCACACCTCATTATCAGAAAACCTTCTGTCAAGCTTGGGTTTCTTAACTGCAAAGTAAATCACAGAAGACAGACTTAATACCGTGTAGTGCAAGTCTCCCTATGTTACATTTTATCCCTCAGCTTTTTAGTGCTTTTAAATTGCAGAGCACTGGGGAGAGGTTTACATCTCTGAAATGGCTGGTCTCAATTTGTCCTCATGAATGATTTTCCCCTCATCCCTCCTTTACGCCTGTCATAACTCTGAGGCGTTCTGTGGGATGACTCATTGTTGCTTTTTCCTCCATTCCCCTATCTATTAACCCATCCATTTGCCACCTGTGCCTCGGTTGCTAGAAAGCCAATGGCCTACGACCATCTTCTATCACTGCAGACACCCCTGCCCTTTGCCAATCCCCCTACCTTCTAACTGTTTCCCAGAGTTAAAGGTTGAAAGAGTTGACATAGAAGTAATGTTTCTTTTTGATGACTGCTGAGCCTTGTCAGTATTGGATCAAATTGTCCTGTGACTTGTTAAACAATATCACTCAGACTCTGTAGCGACAGTCTGTATTCATGTCTTTCTTTCAGCCTGGGTATTTTCATTCTAAAAAAATTCACAAATCAAATTAAATTCAATTAAATTACATATGTTATTTATTTTTTAGGAAACATTTCTGCTGCTGATAGCTTCTGAATGTATTTAAAACTTCTTAGCTTATTACATGGCAAGTTCACCATCATTAAACATACACGCAATAAGAAAATGAAAGTATTATCAACTAAGTGACAGCAGTGGATTGTTAAGCTAAGATTATTTTTGTTGACAGAATGACTCACCCGGCCGTTAGCAGTGAACAGGGCAGCCAACAGACAAGCAGTAGATGTTTTAGACCTACAGATTTGTCAGTTATGAAATAGGCTGACGTTGTTGTTTTTGCATTTGAAGACTCCTGCCACCACTCCCTGACTGACCTGTGTTGTGGCTATGTTGTAAGTTCTTTATAAGGAGTATTAAAGGACTTGGTGTCTCTGATATAAATCACAGTTAATGGTTCAAAATCTTGTATTTATCCTCCCACACTCAACACCAGTATTTTTCGCCGGACTAAAGTCTCACTGAAAAGGGACAGAGACTAGTAAGGATAATTGCTTTGGTCACTATGTTACAACTAAATGTGTTTAATTTTTAGAGAAGGAGGGTTTGGATATTTTGAATTGTTTTAATTCCTTTAAAAAATACAAGCACCAGAAAATCTAAAGTAGTCTAAGTATGTTCTTGTTAATTGAGTATTAAAGGTATAGTGGAGGATGTTTTTTTCTGGGTGGAACATCAAAATAAGGGGTCCTACTAATTGTTAATCATTCTGGTGATATGTTTACATAAGGCTGTGCTTGTCCCCATTTTCACTTTCCAGTGGTGATTCTGACATAGTGGAAAAACTGCACATCTTCTTTTGGAAAGTAAGCTTGTATGAGCGATGCAAACAGCTAATTCTAAAAAGTTTTCACACATCTTTAATTGAAGGCTCCTTCTCAGGAGTGGGTACATGGTTGTGCATGTTCATTTTTTTAAGTGGAGAGGGTGGGTCTTTTCAAAAATTAAAAAACCCCAAAAAACTTTAAGTATCATTTCTAGCAAAGTATATATGACAGTGGTAAAATTTTTCATAGTGAAACCAGTCTGTGTATTTTAGGCAAGTTCATTATCATTATATAAAGGTTACTGTAACAAAGGGCTCCATATAAGTACAAAAACAGAGTTGATTTCTTATAGTGCTCTCTGAAAATTTGCCATATTTCATTACCAAGAATGAGGTTTTATAAAATTTCTGTTTTAACACTATTGTTCATTCTTGTAGCACTTTTCTTTTCTTTTTTTGAAAATAGATAAATAGATCCACTCATCAATAGTGTTTTAGGGGGAAAAAGAAAACCCCGGAAAACCAACAGTGGCACAAGGAAAAATGTGCAAGATACTCAAAATCCAACAAAATTAACAAAAAGCAACAGCAACAACATTACAGCCAATTTGTCCAACAGCTGCTTTGTTTTGGGTAACAAAAATTTTATTAAAAGATTAGATATTACCCTCTCTTATATTGACAGACAGTTAATGGAATTAATAGAAAACATTGCACAAAATGTACTGTCTTCTAAAAATATTTAAGTATTCATTTTATGATCATCGTATGTAGTTCCCAACCCTAATTGAATATTAAGGAAATGAATTCAAATGACTAATTCACAGATTTCATTCATCTCCAATGAGTTTCTTCTTCGGTCAGTGTGAAAAATAGTCGGAGAAGTAGTAGCAACAAGCCAGAATTGTGGGTTTGATTTTAACTTTTTTCCATAATGAGCTTTTCGTCATTATAAAACTAGAATGGTGCTTTTATAGTTTGGTCTATCTACCATACCTATAAAGTCATATCTGGGTGTTCATTTTGAATATGTCTTAAAATCCTATGTAGCGTTTTCAGCACAGACACTCTACCTTTTGTGGAATATGTCAATTCATTTTCCAAAGAAATCATAAAAACAGCAAAACTAAAGAAACAGAACTAAAAAAAAGAAAACGGCTTCATTTCTAATCATTACGTGAAATGACAATATTTCAGAAGAAAGACTTTAAAACTGAAAAAAACATACACACTAAATATCTACGTCTCTTGTTTAAAATCAAAACTCAAAAGCAGATTTAACTCGGTCATAGAGGCAACAAAAGATTCATAATATGCAATGCAGAAACCCTACTGACTTCAGCAAGAAGGGTTCTTGAAACTTTTTTACACTTTTGTGGCTGCAGCCTGGTGGCAAGCTACAGTACATTATAGCCAAAGCTGCACTGGGACTCACTGACAGAAGCGAGGCTGCTGTACACTAGCGCCACCAGTTCCCCATCAGTACGCAATGCTGGTCAAGTGTCGTGCCCAAGGACATGGCGACACTGAACGCCAGAGCTGGTGTTCCAACCAACAACCCTCCGGTTGCAGGTCAAACTCCTTCATCCGAGTGCAGGAGTACATTTAAAGTAACATCCTTTAAAATGTATGGTATACACTTTTCATATTGTGCAAAACCAGGATGCATCCAAAGTACAGGTGCTGGTCATAAAATTAGAATACCATGAAAAAGTAGATTGATTTCAGTAATTCCATTTAAAAAGTGAAACTTGTATATTATATTCATACATTACATACAAACTCATATATTTCAGATGTTTATTTTGTTTAATTTTGATGATTACAAATGACAACAAATGAAAATCTCAAATTCATCATATCAGAAAATTAGAATATTGTGAAAAGGTTCAAAATTGATGGCCCCTGGTGCCACACTCTAATCAGCTAATTAACTCAAACCACCTGCAAAAGCCTTTAAATGGTCTTTCAGTCTAGTTCTATAGGCTACACAATCATGGGGAAGACTGCTGACTTGACAGTTGTCCAAAAGACGACCATCGACACCTTGCACAAGGAGGGCAAGACACAAAAGGTCATCGCTAAAGAGGCTGGCTGTTCACAGAGCTCAGTGTCCAAGCACATTAATAGAGAGGCGAAGGGAAGGAAAAGATGTGGTCGAAAAAAGTGTACAAGCAAGAGAGATAACCGCACCCTGGAGAGGATTGTGAAACAAAACCCATTCAAAAATGTGGGGGAGATTCACAAAGAGTGGACTGCAGCTGGAGTGAGTGCTTCAAGAACCACCACACACAGACGTATGAAAGACATGGGTTTCTGCTGTCGCATTCCTTGTGTCAAGCCACTCTTGAACCACAGACAGCGTCAGAAGCGTCTTGCCTGGGCTAAAGAGAAACAGGACTGGACTGCTGGTGAGTGGTCCAAAGTCATGTTCTCTGATGAAAGTAAATTTTGCATTTCCTTTGGAAATCAAGGTCCCAGAGTCTGGAGGAAAAGAAGAGAGGCACTTCATCCACGTTGCTTGAAGTCCAGTGTAAAGTTTCCACAGTCAGTGATGGTTTGGGGTGCCATGTCATCTGCTGGTGTTGGTCCATTGTGTTTTCTGAGGTCCAGGGTCAACGCAGCCACATACCAGGAAGTTTTAGAGCACTTCATGCTTCCTGCAGCTGACCAACTTTTTGGAGATGCAGATTTCATTTTCCAACAGGACTTGGCACCTGCACACAGTGCCAAAGCTACCAGTACCTGGTTGAAGGACCATGGTATCCCTGTTCTTAATTGGCCAGCAAACTCTCCTGACCTTAACCCCATAGAAAATCTATGGGGTATTGTGAAGAAGAAGATGCAATACACCAGACCCAACAATTCAGAAGAGCTAAAAGCCACTATTAGAGCAACCTGGGCTATCATAACACCTGAGCAGTGCCACAGACTGATCGACTCCATGCCACGCCGCATTGCTGCAGTAATACAGGCCAAAGGAGGCCCAACTAAATACTGAGTGCTGTACATGCTCATACTTTTCATGTTCATACTTTTCAGTTGGCCAACATTTCTATAAATCCTTTGTTTTTATTGGTCTTCAGTAATATTCTAATTTTCTGATATGATGAATTTGAGATTTTCATTTGTTGTCATTTGTAATCATCAAAATTAAACAAAATAAACATCTGAAATATATGAGTTTGTATGTAATGTATGAATATAATATACAAGTTTCACTTTTTAAATGGAATTACTGAAATCAATCTACTTTTTCATGATATTCTAATTTTATGACCAGCACCTGTATGAAACAAAAATGTTATAGGACTAGATGTACCTTGATGTTTGCTACTGCAAGATAGGAAAGTCTGTGACAGAAGCTGAACGGTAAGTCCCTTATAGAAAAAAGTAAATAATATATTTGATAGAAATTTTAGAATAGAACAGAAATCATTTCTAGCCAATCTGTCTGGAACGGTTTTGGAATAGCAAGATAGAAGCTCCAAGATGCAAGTGGAATTTGTTTCAAAAATGATGTTTCTTTGATTAGTTTTCATATTAGCTGTGATTGGATGTTGTTTTTGAGGAATTTTGTAGACACCAGCCTTAGTTCACAGTATATGCAGATATCAATATGCCTTGTTTAACAGCAGTATAGAGAATAGAGGATTAGATCTAAAGCTTAGTGGCCAGATTTGCCTTGGAGAGCAAAAACCAGCAATGAATAGTATCCTATACTATACAACCCTATATTAAGGTATAGTGGAGAATTTTTGCAAGTTTTCTAAAATACTCACCCTCTTCACTTAAAAAAAAAAAATGCACATGCACAGCCTTGTTCCCGCTCCCGAGAGGGAACAAGGCGTGTTCCTTCTATTAAACGTGTGCAAGAGCGTGCACAAGCCCATTTCTTCTTGAAAGTTGCTGTTTGCATTTCTCATGGAAGCTTACTTTCCAAAAGAAGATTTGCAATTTTTCCACTATGTTAGACTCATCACCTGTAAGTGAAAATGGGGACGAGCACGTAGGACGGTCTTATGTAAACATATCACCAGAATGATTGACAATTAGGAGCATCACTTATTTAGATGATCCACCCAGAAAAAAAACATTCTCCACTATACTTTTAAGAGTCTAAATAACACTGAAATGACCTTGAAATCAGTGCTCTTGTGTAGTTGCCCTAGAAGAGTTAAAGGAACACTAAAATGTTCCTGAGGGAATTAATGAGGCATTAAATTATTAACATTGCACATTTTCATGGATGCAGGCTTTCAATGGTGCATGTCGATTGCTGTGTGGTGTAGGAACAGCCTCCTCTTCTCAGCCTGTCTCATCATCTATACATCAGCAGGTCTGAGTCACACACAACGAGTGAGTGTGGGAGTGCAGGGATCAGTAGAGATGGGGGTGACTTCATCCCAACCTCTGCTTTATAAGGTGGATGGGTTATTATTGCAGCAAGATTTGCAGTGGAAGATGGAGGCTGTGGTTCCTCTCTAAAAAAGCTGAAACGAGAGGCAACAAACAGCAGCTGTCATGTGACATTTTTTTTTCATTGGGAAACAACTTCTCACTGTGCTCTGGAGAACCTTACAATGTGAATAATTGAAGATTAACTTGATATACAGGCACTACTGAGCTGCATCGTTTTCTGCTTTTTTCAACGCCTTGTTCAGTGTCTAAGATAGAGCCAGCGATAGGTGTTCCTTCTGACATAATATGAGACGTTTCATGCTTGTATAATGTTAGGTGTTCTAATTGCTTATCAGAGGAGTCAGCTCAGTGGGGACCATCTGCTAAGCCAGGTTTGAGATCCGTTTACCCCCACTGGGATTCTGTTTCCTGGGATGGGACAGCCGCAATGTGTCCCTAAAACACATAACCTCTACCAGGCTGTCTCCTACAGCTCACAGTTTCCATGAGATCATTAATGTGTTATCTTAGGGGATGAGGAAGGTTTTCTGGCCAGGTGACTGAGATTTTACTTACAGCGAACATGTTTTCTTTCAAAATGAGTAGCTTCCTTTCTCTTCTTAAAGGAAAAGTCTGGTCAGACTCCGAATACAAACTTCTGAAACTACTTTAAGTATGAAATTATTACATACTTTTGAATATATGATAAGTGTTTTTAATTAAGAGTAATTTTATTTGAATGTGCTTTACTGGAGACATCCATGGTTGTCAAAGAACACTACTGCCACCCAACGGTTTGTGACGTCACGGTGCAGTGTCGGCTGTTGAGCAAGTCCCAGTGTTGATTCTGGTGTTTGTCAGGACGCGCTATTATCCATGATGGCGACGGGCAGGGAACTATGTGAAGCAGAGTGCAACGGATCAATGACGTGTTTTTTTTCTCTGGCCAGAAGTTTGATGACAATCCAACGACAAATCAGTGGTGGATCATCAATTGGAAAGGTAACATAATACATTTTTTTTCCACTTTTACCCGATGTGTTGCAACATCCAACTGCTGTGCACGTGGGTATTGTCAATTTAACTAAAGCTCTTGCGAGTTTCAATGGTAAAGTCCTCTCGAAATCTTAAATAATGTTGTTGATGACAGAGGTGTATACAAGCTCCTATTGATTATGCTTGTAAAGCGGGGAGAATGGCGCTAAGCTTACCGCATCGTGATGATCTAAGGAGTGTGGTGTTTAACTAACCAAATTATATTTGGGCAAAAATGTGTTCCCGGACTCGTTGATCGTGCCGAAAAATTTTGTTTTTTATTTTTTTACTGATCAACGTTAAACACATAAAATCCCCACCAACATATTAGTTTTAGGAATAAACAATGACCGACTGGTTATTCCTTGCTGACCTGACTTTTACTTTAACAGTGTAAATACATTAGTTGTGGTTTATGCTATTAAAATTGTTTCAGTCTTCATTATTTTTTTCAATTTTGATTCTCAAGAAAACATTTAATCCACACAGAGAAAACAAGGCTATATTTGTTACCTCCTGACTCCTGTTAAGAGCAATAGCAAGGTGCTAATGAAATAGTTTTGTAGGCCTGACTCTGGCCCTAAATTACATCAGTATTGACTTCAAAGCCTCAGTGCATCAAAGAATGACCAGAGGCAGAAAGCCTGGCTCAGTTCACTCTGCCTCCCCTGTCCTCAACTTGCATCCTACATGCAGGCTGTATTTAACAGCAGGGTTTAATATACGTAACTAATATGGCAGATCATATGTACCCAAAAAAGGCAATACAAGCTTCACACAAATTAGTTTAGTTGGCTAAATGTTCTTACAACTCGCTGTTTGGGGTCACGATTCGATTCAAAATCAATTTTAAAGTGCCAAGTTGTCAATCTGTGTAACTGTGAAGATGTTGGCAGCGATTTAACTCACAATCACAAGATCTGCAACAGACAGCTCCCGTTCTTTAGTGATGGAGTGAAACATGACATTTATATTTACGGCCATGTTGGGTTTTTGCATCACACAAGTTTACAAAACACTGGATTTGAGCAGCTAATGTATATATCTGCTATTAAATGCATGGTGAATGTCAAAATATGATGGCTTACTCTTGATGCCAATGCATCACATACCATACCAAATTTATTTATCAAGCACATCCAACAGGACAAAAGTGCTATACACAATCATAAAATACAAAAAGTCAATCATAAAACAATAAATAAAGGGGTTAGGGTTAGGTGGTAATATAGGTGGTATATAAAAGTGGTAATAAAATAAAAAGCAATAATAAAATGTAAAGATCCTGGTGACTTTTCTATTAATCTCTTGGTAAAGTCGCAACTGAACTTTCTCACAGGATGGTATGGCCTACTTTGGCCCCACTACGTTACAGAACAAGCTACATCCAGAGCAGTCACAAATGGAGGCTTTCCATCCATTGTGAGACGGAGCAGTCATATGGGGGAAAAAAAAAAAAAATTGCATCTGGTCCATCATAAAGGGGAAAGTTATTAAATTATTCAATCATTAATTGTCATTATAAGCTGGCAGGGGCTTTTTATTAAATTAGAATTTCATAATTGATTTCAAAATTTTTTAAAGGCCCTATCATGAAGCTAAATTTGGGCCATCAAGTTTCTTCATAAACATTGTTCTCGAAGAACTTATTAGAAAACTGAAAAAAAAAACAAGTAGAAATTAAAAGAATACTTTTGAAACTGAAAAAAAGATATAAAACTGAAAATGAAAGTTCAAAACTACTTTTCAAGTTTTTTTCTTTTCATTTTCAGATATATGTTTTTTAGTTTCCGCCATTTCCTCCTTTAGTGTGGGGTCATGGTTTAAATAACATGGGTTGTGGAATCATGACAGACAGCTAAGGCTCCTGAAGGAAACATTCTTTGACGTTGGATTCAGTAATTGTTGAAACTAGAAATGTCTTTAAAACACACTTGATGTTTTATGTGTAAGTAATTGGCCTTGAAAAACATTATGCTTAACTGTTTTAAAGACATTAATAGATAAAGGAGCTATTTCAGGTCCTAATCTACACAGTGACAGCAGCTGTTCTTGTTTAGCTGATATCTGAATTTCGTAAAAATGTGTTTTTCATCAGGGAGCGATCACAGGAAGGTGCAAAGAGAAAAATATAGGAAACCCAAACCCAACAATGCAGACAAGATGAAAGCTGCTATTAAATTAAGCTTTGTTAAAACTTCCATGGAACCATAGGCCTTCATGCCCTAATGCAACAATATTGTCAAAAAACGATAAAGTGCAAATACTTTTGAGTACATGGACATACTTTTACCATGATAATAAAAATAATAAGATAAAAAGTTTTACTTTTTTAACTGAGTTGCTGAAATAAATATTTTTATGATATTCAAATTCATTTAACTGTATCCGAATATAATTATTATTAATCATATGTTATTAAATAGTAAAAAGACTATACATTGAGACTTGATGTTCCAACTTGTTAATCTAATTTCAATCATAACTTTCCACATTTTATTTCCTGTAGGCCAGGGTACTTTGATATAAATGTCTTAAATAACTGGTACTATAAAGGGTAGATGACAACATGGTGGGGCTTCTTAACTGAGGTAATATCAACATAAACCTCCAACTGACAAAAGCACTAAAAGGCCAGACCCTCATATCCTCTGAAGACTGGAAAATGTCTGGAATTTGTTGCCCTGCTTTATTACCTTGCTCCTGCTGTATGCTCTCTCCTGACCCATTGCACTTACAGTTATTCCCATAAGTGGCAAATCACAGACACATTTCACATCTTGTATTCACTGGAATAAACTTGGTATCCTCAGGTTTCTATTTTGGTTCTCACATGGTAGCAATTCTCTTTATAGACACTTTCTTAAAGGCATACTATTATAAGGTGTTAACTTATAAGCGATCCTTTAAACAATCCTGATTTTCTCATTGGAGAGAAAAGTCTGAGCCAAATTGAATTCTGAATCCCATATAGTAGATTTAAATTAATGTGACTTCATTCAGACTTAATTCAGACATACAGTAATCCAATGTTATCTATGGCCCATGTAGCCCAGCTTTAAACATTTGTGCTTTGTCTAAAGTAGATTTTTCCCTTATGAGTTAGTTTGTTTCTCCCACATATATAATACATAGTTCATGAGCATAAACAATACCATACAGTAAGTCAGCAGGATGCCAGAAAAAACTAACTTTAAAAATCAACTAGTTGCATGTTGCTGGGATTAAATTGTTGTAATGATATATATTCCTAATCTGATTGTCGCTAACCCAGTTGCAGACTGGCAGATCTTGAAACCACTGTAAAAAAAACACACATCAATTACTAAGGCAGGTGTTTGGAACCACTAGTAATCCTCCAGATTGAGAGCAAAGCTCTCTTAGGAGAAGAAATTCTAGAAATTTATTATATATATGACTTAAATGGCAGGTCCTGATCAAAAATAACACCAGTATTTTTTATCTAGTTATGGGGCAGCATGTGTTAAGCTCCCCAAGTAGAGTGAGTTGTGATGCAATATTTCAAAGAACAAAGGGGAACACAACCTAAAGTGATGACCATAGGAAACATGGGTATGAGTAAAACAACAAAAAAATAAGCGCAAAATGGGTCAGATCTAAAGTCTAAAGTGACTCAAAAAATCCAATGTTTTTGTTTGTCACAATAAGAATAGATTTTGGAGATGGTAAGTTGTGGATTTTGGAGAAGTAGGTTGTAAAAGGAGTCAAACAACAAATCTGTTTGCTTAAAGGTGACAGTTTGAGGGAGCACATGGTTGAACTTTTCACCAAAAAGCACGCTGGATATCCAGTATTGATACGGCTGTCAGTGAGGCGGTCAAAAGTCAATCAAAGCATGCCTTGCTCAGTGGAACATATTGAAGCTGGATTAAAATATTTATTTTTATCACAAAATACACAGTAAGCAACAAAATATTTATTCTGGATATAATTTAGGGATTCCTAAGGTAGAAATTAAAGAAAGTTTTGCATCACCTCTTGTGAGCTGGAAGTAAGAAGATCCCTATAGCTTGACAAAAGCATTTTTTTTTGCACTTGGCAGATATTGTTTATCAGACATAAATAGTTTATTAAGAAGTGAAGGTAGAGTTTACTGTTCAATGAGCAGCTGAGCGCATCTTGGTGGAGCACAAGTGCAGACAAGTTTCAATGCATGTGCAAGGACGGATTTCTGCACGAGCACAGCTGGCGGAGCAGAGTTTGTCAGAGATCACCACACATCAGACACACACTGAATGAGCATGTATGAGATTTAACCATTTCATATCCTACTCACCAAGTTGGTAACTGTGCACTGAAGTTGGTGGCACAAAATAGCAGATAGCAACTTTTCCCTGGACTTTGGTCAACTGCTAAATCTGTTACTGGTACGCAGTACCGGACCGTTCTGACTTACTTTCACCCCTGAATGTATACAATGCTATTACATACCTAAACTGATAGGTAGATCTCATGGGTCAAGGGTGGTCAAGGGGTCAATTCTGACTCTGAGATTCTGATCTCAGAGTCTGATTGTGAGTGGCGACACAAGCATGGGGGCAATGAGTGAGTGTGGACTGTATAATTGTAAGAAACCAGTAACCCCTTATCTCTGTCCAATGTCTTTAATGCAAACAATGCACAGTGTGGCTAAAAGCTATATTTATATATGCCTAAAATGTAAATTGCATAAAATCTTTTTCTATGATTATTTTCTTTCAATTTGCTGTTACAGTATTGGGGAGGTACCCCAGCCTACCGTTCCAACAAAAGTGTAACTGCTCAGGTAAAATACATAAGGTCTGCTGCAATGGAGATAGAGACAGAAAAATACACAGCCTGAATTTTACAGTTCCACCATGGCTCAGTTAGTGGTTCTATCACTTTTACACAGAAAGAGTACTCTCACCTGAGGGACACACCTCAAGCCACAGGTACAGCTTAACTTGGGATCGGTCTCAGCTGCAAACAGTCCACTCTCTGTGCAGGCTGTCATCATAGCTTGTTAGCATTCCGATGGCACAGTTTCTGTCAGGGATCTGTTGTTTTACCAGATGAAGTTATAATTAGTACCACTATAATAAGTATCGAGAAGTAGCTGTGCTGTTTCTAATTTGTGTTAAAATGAGGTGACCCGGTGCGTCCAATGGAAAGTGCAGCGGTGAAAGTGATAAAAATAAAAATGCTACTCTAGAACCTCAGCTGCTAAAGAAATATGATCACATTAATATGTTTTCCCAAAATGTAAACATGTTATACAAGCAGAAGTGCATAATGAGCATTAATTGTGATTGGAGCAGGTATAGAAAGTCAAAAGTGCCACATGTACAATGTGTTATAAAGTGGCAAGATTTCCATTTGTCTATGTGAAAATTTCAGCTATTTCATCATGCATCAAATTAATATATTTTATCCCAAATAATTCAATATTTAAATATCTTTTAAATTATTAGAATTGAATTATTAGCTATCAAATACAATTTTTTTTTACAGCCATTATGCATTTATGTCATCATTTTATAAATCAAAATCCTTCTTACTACTGAAAAACAGAAAATGTCCATAAACCATTAGCAAATCACCTTTTATTCTTCTTACACTGCAGTGTCCAAAGACAATAGCAATACACATAAGTCCTTTTAAATATACATTTAACTGTGGTTTTGTTTGGTGAAGACCCTTATGCAGCTATACTGTGACATTATTCCCTTTCTTATTGAAAGGTGAAGGTATCAGTTTTGTTTTGGGTTAAGTCTTCTAAATATGTGGAGCTCATAATTAAATGCAGCAGAAGGCAAATGGAGGCATCGTGCTCTGAGGTGCTGCTACTCTTTAAAGGGAGTTGTTCACCATTCATGGAACATAAATGCCGATTTTTTTAATCTCTGTGGTTTCTTTGCTGTGAAAAGAAGTTCATTTAGAAATAAATTCAATACATTGTTAGCGGGAAAAAGTGGGCTTTGACACACATGATAAACTCATTAACCTTCAGGAAATTAAAAGAAACCATAATTAGATATAGATCATGCCACTGCTGCATCTCACCTGAGGTTATGGGATTGTCTGCAGGGAGATTTTTTGGTGTCATTCAGAGGTAGTTTTAAAAGAAAAGATGAATATAGGGCATCTACACTGCTGGATTATGTAAATGGAAGCAAATGTTTCCACCTTATGGAAAAGGAATTATTTTAATGCCATACTTGGCAAGGCCTGGCTTTCCCAATTGCAGCCAAAGGCAATAAGACATTTAAGTGATGGAATGAAAAGTTGTGCTGAATAGTGTAATATGCATCAGACAAAGTAATTGTGCTGATAGAACTGTGGCAGAAAAACCAAAAGTGTGATATAGTTTTGATGTTATTAACTTTGACAGAGATGATTTATGCTGTAATTTAAGGTATATAATGGGATTGTATGGCAATAACTGCTGTCTGGCCAGCGGTGCAGTGACCTGAATACGTAATTGCCTGTAGACCACATACAGCTACTTAAACACAACATTTTTTTATACAGAGAGAGAACCGCCCTCCCCTTTCATTTTGCTTTCAGATGCATGTGCCATTTTTGTGTTATTATAGAATTAATTATCTTTTTTTAAGAGCGCAAGTAGAAGCAATCTGTCTTACTACACAAATCTTCAAAATAAATGCAATTAGATGTTAATTTATTTTTTTCCTGGGATGTCATTAAACACATAAACAGACATGAATTTATAATGATGATGTATTGCTCCATATTAAAACCAAGGTGATTTATATTTTAATATATTTTTTTTAGCAACACTATCCAGTATTGATATCTTGAAAGGATTCCCTGCTTGGTACAGAACTGGGAAGAGGTCTTGAAATCTTTTATTGTTTTAACAAACCTTTTTTTTAATTCTGGGACATGACAATGGAGAGCACACATTTATTCTATAATTTTATACAGTATTGGCTATAGCTGTTATTGAATGCATGTTCAATTGTCATTTTTTTCTATGTTTAATGTATCTGAAATAGTTGCCACTGTACGGTATATCAAGGATTCCTATAAAAATAAGGGTGCTTAGCAGATAACATTGGCTTGCCTTTTTTAGCACCTAGGCTATAATAGAAACCTATAATGAGAAATTAGCTTCAAACCCAGGTAAAACGCGTATCTTTGTTTCTCCTGTAGCCATATGAATTAATACAGTAAATGCTCATTTGTATCCATACAGTTTCCTTACCAGTGGCAACAGGTTTGGGATGTGTGATATCCAGGGAGGTGACGTATCTCTAAACCCTAGAGTCAGCTGTAAAACGTCTCAGAGAACCACCACTGGGAACCCTCATTAATTCTTTACCATGGTTTATGGTTAGCTGAGAGCAACAGCTGAGCAGTCACATTTGTCTTAAAATGATGTAGCCCTGCAGGTATTACACATGTGCATTAAACACATTGTGGTTACTCACTGCTGTGGCTGCAGGTTTTTGACAATGTAAGTCTAATTTAAAATTCTGCAGTATCCATAGGAAACCATCCACAAGCTCATCTGCTAGAAGACAGCTGGAGAATGAATGTGATGGTGGAAAATTTCCCTTCTGTCAGTAGCTCTTTGCAGGCTGGTCACATTCGCTCTCTCATCTTTTCTGTTCTGGCAAAAATGTCATTGGGGATCCTCTCTATGGTCTCAAGAACAAAGGAAAAGTCAAAGGTTGAACATATGGTGATGGTATGCATGCTTTTGCACGTGCACAAGGAGGTAAAGATGCACGTGCAGAAGCGACATACGGTGCCATTTTAATTCTTGCTGGGCCCTCTAAGACATATGCTAATATTCTCTGTCACTCAGAGATTCTTTCTCTTCTCTCTCTCTCACTTGCATCTTTCCCCATGCACAAGCCACTTTCCTGCCCTCTCTTAATGCTCCTCATGCCTGATGAGAGGTGAGGGGTTCTTTCTTATATTCCCTCATCCCTCCATCTTCTGCCAACATCACTTTCATTTTTTAATTCCCTCTCTCTCCTCTTTCACGCTTCTCTGAAGGTCATTTTTAATAAAGACCACCGTTAGGTACATGATTCTGTAAAGGAGGATGGGCTTCTTCCTCTCCCAACAATGCATCTCACATGAACAATTTATGACCAAATTTTAGTTTGGAATCAAATATGCTATGAAGAAGCTTTTAGAAAACATTTTTCAGACAGGTTGTCCTATGTGTATTTAACACTTCCCCAGAGACGACCTCTTCATCTCCCACAGACAGGAGCTCATTTTAGGAGCTGCCATCCTGTCAGATCCAAAAGGCTTTCCTTCATAACAGCCTGCATCCATATGTGGATATTTTTCTGATACAGGTCACAACATTTGAATAGAGCTAATTCCATGTCATCTGTAACACGGCTTTAGCTAGCCTGGGTGCCAGTCCGAATTTAGTCCCGCCCACAAGGTTTGAGTTCGGACTACGTCAGGCTAGGCTTTAGCTGTACGGCTTTTGAAAATCTCTGTTGAAAGATTGGAAAAATAATATATATACATTTCTTAATGTCATGCTTTTTTTATGTTAAGATTTGGATCCTAGACCTTACCCTTTTTTAGTTGCATGGAATGGTCATTAATTATTACTTAATTCTTACTCCTGCAATGGACAGGCAACCTGTCCAGGCCTCTTGCCTATAGTCTGCCGGAGATACAGTAGGCACCGACCTCACTGCGACGCTGAGGAAATAAGTGGGAGAAGATGGATGGAGGGCTAAATTGATGGATGGATGGTGGATGAATGGTCATTCGGTCAAGTATCTGTAAAATTTTTCCACTTTTGTAACATCCACCTGTGCTAGACCAACACAAATAAAATCTTGCAGAAATGTGGGGTCATCCTCGGTGTTAATCAGTTTTAGCACAAATCTAGCTAAAGGACTTACTTTGTTTGTGGGGAGAATATCAGAGCTCAAACATAACAAAGATCAATCTAAGCTGGTATGTTAGAGTTACAGTTGTGGGGAGGTTTAGGCCGTGTTTGATTATAAAAGCAATATCCTTCACATAAAGCAATATTACTGCAACATCTGAAAATGTAAGACATCCATGACTTCAATGGCTTAAACCAAAGAAGCAGCAAGAGCCAAATGGCAACTGTAAAGCTGTAAACTGTAAAGTAGTTGCAGAGCCCTACTGTTTAGGTGGGTGATTCTGTTAGCATGAAATTATAAATCATGCACTCCAAGAATATAACATTTATGACAAGAAGAAAGCTATCAGAAGTCAAGCCATCTTGAGGACACAGCTAATGTGTGGAAAAAGGTTGTCTGGTATTCCTGCAAAATATATTGCATCACATAAATCAAACTGTGCACATCCCCAAAAACACTACTAGTTTATTAAGCATCAGGCTTGTGGTGATGTTTTCTCCCATAGGGGCAGATGAGGTGCATTCAGCTAAATACAGAAGCGATCCTTAAAGAAAACCTGATCATGGGTGCAAAAGACTTTTTACTGGGGTTAGAATGACCTTCCAGCCGGTTGACAATGCTAAATGAACATGCAGGTCTGCCGCAGACTGGTTTAGATCATAAGGCCAGTTTGACCGGTGGCTATGTCTTTCTCAGTTCCACTTTATTTATTGATTTTTAAAAGACTTTCAGTTTGTGAGACTAAAAGCAAAAAAATACTATGATACATTTCAGCCTACTAAATTTACATAAATGTTCTTTGGAAAGCAACCATAACATAGTTTCTTACTAAAATATGTTTCAATGTTAGTTAAGTGTCTGTAATAAGCTTAATTAACTTATAAAACTATATATCTACTATAAATGTGACTGTTCTTATTGTATTGCAGAGAAAAATGTACCTGTAACCAATTCAGCTATGTAATAATATTTCCTTTTAACCCATGTTTATATTTTAATGCACTGACTTGGTGTGTAGCTCACCTTAATACTTTATTTCCATTTTTTCCCCTTGTCTGACTTGAATAACTGATCCTAAAGGATTTTCTATGAATAGCTGTAATTAGCTCTGTGCAATCTGTGTTTTGAGAGTCCATTACAATTTTCCAGATGTTTCCATTTACCATGAAGATCACAATAGTTATGTGTCTTGTTGAGAGAAACATTATTTGCTTGTTAAATTTTGTTCCTTACTGCTAGTTCTTGAAGCAGATTGGGTTCAACAGATGATATCAGTTTGATCTTTAAACATACAAGGAAATTGCCTTGTTTCTTATAGATAAAATGATAATTACAGCTCTAAACTAAAAGAATTGAAAATAATATCAAAGTTTTAATTACATGTTTAACAAATATGTGTTTATGAGCTCTGCACAGGCAGCTTTCATTCAGTTATTGTCCATAAATCTCCCTCCTGTTAAGTGCTGCCTGGAGCCTTTCCAGGTTGTCACAGGGGAAGAAACATAGGTTCTCTCAGGATAGGTTGCCAATATACAGTACACCAGGGCCAACACACATGAGACAAACACCAGTGCGCACACACTTCCACTCCTACCTTCCATTTAGAATGATCAATTGCTCCAAAGAGATTTGGACTGGAAGAGGAAACTGGTAACTCTTGGGGGAAAAAATCCACAAAGGCAGAAGAGGACAAACTCCAAACTTCCAGTTTCATCACTGGAGATTATCTTACTCTGAGTCACAGTGCCAAAAAAAAAAAAAAAAAGGACAAAATGCCAGGGAGACAGGGAGGGTTCTAATACAGTAGTAGTCATTGAAAATTTCCAAACTTTCCTTCATGGGTCCTTGCCTGGTGACCTACTGTTCCTCTTTAAACATCAATCTTTGTACTAAAATATTCTTTCTGACATTGTTTGCGGACATTAAGATCTAGGGAGAAGTGTCATCTCCTAGTCAGACCCGGTAATTCAGTGAAAGGGTGGAGTAGTAAATAAAATGCACACCCAGGAGAAAGCCAGTGGCTGGGAGTTGGAGATTTTGCTGGGAGTTACAGGGGAGTACACTGTAGGTTACCATTCGGCTGGTGTTTCAATGGGTAGGGCCATTTTGAATGGCTGTTACTGTATTTTTACATAATTCTGCAAAATTCCCATTTCATTTTAATTTTATATTGTATATCTCCCGTTGTGAATTTCTTAGATTACCATTTATAGTTTGTAATTTGACAAATATTTTGTCACTGCCTCTATAAAGACGCAAAAATAGGTAGGTTCCAGAAATCTTTCAGCAACTTTTTTTCTACAAAGTGGGTCTTTTATGGATGAAAAAAAAAAGATGCTTCATGAAGGACAGGTTCATGTCCTTCCACCAATCCTTTATGTGCAGGGTTTTGTCTCCAGAGATGATGTCTATATGACCTTGGAAGGTAACACAAAAGGAGTTTGGCGACAGAACCAGGCAAGAGATGTGATAAGAGGCGTGATGTTGTTTCTCCCAGCATTATATAAGACCTTCATTTTTTTTCCTTCTTCCTTTTACGCTCTTTTGAGAAATCAGATATAAAATCTCAGTTATCATAGAAATAAACTTGCACATATGGCAGCTACTGAAATGAAAAGCAGTTGACACATGAAAGGTATCAGATGTAGAGCTCAAAGTTTGAGATGTGACCAGAATAAAAGTTGAGATAAAGAAAAAACACTCTCAATGCAGGGGAGCATTTTTTTTTCTGTGCATGGATCTCCCATTTTACGTAAACCTTTGATTTTTTCCATAGATTTTTTTCGGAGCTAAACTTGAAAAGATAAATTAGAATTTATTGAGAAAAAAACCTTAACTCACAGTGGTGAAGATATTAATCATTCTCGGTTGGGCTCAGCTGTGTTCAAAAGATACTTTTTGACTTTTAAGTGTTTAACCTAGTTAAAGACCAGACGTCTTTTCATTTTTTGTGACACTGAGACAAAAGTGAAAATTGCTGCACAGTCCTGCACAAATTGAGGCTTCTGTTGAGTATATCTATATTGGGAAACTCTATGCAGCCAGACTCTCAGAAAAAAAAATGGATCAGATGCAAGCAGTGTGACCCTGCCTTAAGAGAACTTTCCATTTTTTGCTGTGTCTTGATATTTTATTGTACAGCAATTGCAGTGGTTTTCTTTGTTTTGATATTATAAGTCTGAATTAGAGCTTCAGCAATTACAGTTTGATGGCTAAGATGTAATAAAACCTTTTTTTGTATTCCGTTGAGCTTTATAGAAAACAATAAGAACAATAACTAGGACAGATAGGTGCAAAGATTTTTCGCTGTTTTACGCCATAATATAAAATTTACTTGTAATAAATCTAAAATTTCATTAGTATATTTTGTAAGCCAATACCACAAATTACCAAGTCAATTCAAATGAGGAATGATCTCTCCTTAAAATAATTCCAAAGCATAATGTTTTCAAATTTATTATTTTTAGTGCAAGAGGCTAAAGGCTAAGCATACTGTAATATCATTTTATTATATTTATGTATCATTAACTATACATTATTTTGGTTGCGTTAAATTTCTAGCTTTACTGGATTATTTGAAATACAGTTATTCTGTTTTTCATAGAAGAGCACAGATTTGCAGTAAAGAACAGCATGGCCAATAAAGATAGTTTATATCCCTTTATGATTGTAAAATGCCAACTATTTTGGGTCCTTCACACCAAGGATCGTTGAGTCATTTAAATAAAATCTTTTTTGGCTGATGTCTAAAACTGCTTGGGTGTGATTATTATGCTGTGTGTGCCTCCCTATCTTCACAGAGTGAGAAACTGCAGCTCAGGTTGAGTTATATAGTATGAATGTAGAATACAGAGCAAGTTATTTGTCAGACTACCAGATCATATATTCATCTGAGCAGCTGTGTATCAGCCCCCTGCCATTTGAGCTCCAGAAAACAGCGAAGTAACAACGTGTGCTTGAATATGGATGGATGACTGTTATTAAAGTTTGATGTGTGTTTCATTAGTTGACATGCCCTTGGTGAGAGATCAACACTCTTAACTAAATTACTGACTTTTTATTAGGTTTTATTTTATAACCAATTCATATCTATGTAGAGGACTCAATGCCATAATGCTGAATATAAGACTTCAGTGTATACTATTCATATACTTTTATACTACGAACCTCAGCAATATAACATAACACTGAAGTTCATAGTATAAAAGCCAAACAGGGGAATGCAGGCAGATGTATGCACTGATGTTATCTATCCTGTAGAATTGTCATCTAAATTTTTGGTTTAATATTAAAAACTAGGAATGACAATTTAAGCACTGCTGACCTTTTTATTTGTTTCAAAACCTGCTTTAAAATTTGATCCAATGCTGATTAAAGGTTTTTGGATTAAAACCATAAATGAACAGAAAAGGTAAAATACTTTAGACAGAATTCTCCTTCACTGTGAACCTTGAAAAGTCTCTCCATCTAGAGCATAAGACAGTTTTTAGAGCAAGTACCTCTTTTTGGCAGAAACACCAAGCACAGCTGGATTAAAGAAGCTTTATCCGGATAACACATGGTTTTCTTGAAACTTCTTAATCTTGCTCCAAGAAGTCCTGCTCATGTAATCTGAGAAATTCTGAGAGAGAGAGAATAGGTGGGAAAAAAAATATTTACCCTTTTAAAAGATGGGAACCATTTCAATACATTTGTATTAACTGGGCACTTGGCTGCTCAGTGGAGCAGTGGGAAGCACTGCTGCCTTGAAGCTTGAAGGATCTAGGTTCGATTTCCTGCCCAGGGTCTTTCTGCACAGAGTTTGCATGTTCTCCCTCTGCATGCGTTGGTTTTATCCGGTTACTCCATCTTCCTCCCACAATCCAAAAACATGACTGTTAGCTTGATTGGCTTCTCTAAATTCTCCTTAGGTGTGAGTGGGTGCGTGAACCATTGTTTGTCCTATTTGTCTCTGTGTTGCCCTAAGACTGGTGACCTGTCCAGGGTGTATCCCACCTCTCGCACATAGACAGCTGGAGATAGGGACCAGCACCCCTCACGACCCTGCTTGGGATAACTGTGACGGAAAATGGATGAAAGGATGAATGTATTTATAAGTTAAAGACCATTGCATGTCTGCAGATAAAATGTTAGAACTAAATACCACGAGAACTTCAATGGCTCTAAGATACTAATAACTTTTTGCTTGAATAAACAAGTCAAAAGTACATTAGTTTATTATCACCTGTGATTAGTTTATACAGGGAAAAAACAAATCCCTTCCATGTTTACAATCCTTACATATTCATCTGTTGTTAGTAAAACAGCCCGTGGCATTTTATAAAATTCATGCACTTTGAGTATTTATATTTTCACTCAATTCTCTCTTATGATTCTGACCTGAGGGCTGGTAGGAGTTTGAGAAGAGAATGCTTCCCTATGTGTGCTTATGTGACTAACAAAACAAATCTTTTGAAATCTCACCAACCAAACAGAGATAAGTTTTTTTTTAAGCAATGAGTTTACAACTAGCAAAATTGTTGACAAGAAGACTCAGACAGATTTTATTTCTCATGTTGTTTACCAAGTTTCATTTAATTTGGAACAGCTCTCTGGACAATTTCATCTTTTTTTAAAAGTGCAGCCTTGGAAAATAGTAAAAAAAATAAATAAATAAATATATATATTAGTGCTGTCAATCGATTAAATTTTTTAATCGCGATTAATCGCATCAATGCCTGAGTTAACTCGCGATTAATCGCATTTTAATCGCACATTTTTTTCCTGATTGAAAATCATTTAAATACTCTCGGTGACATACAAAAAAATACATACAGGCTAGGTTTGTGCCAATGTTCTTTTTTTAAAATGAAAACAGGTCACAGATACTGATTTATGCCATAGAAACATATGGCAAGAAGATGGGGAGGCATGTAGCAAAAAATAACAAATATGTAGCCAAAAAAAAAGGCCCTGAAAACAGGCTGATGTAAAAGACAGTCTTTACAGTTAATACAGTCTTTTGAACAAAGACAAGCATTTTACCCTACTGCTATAAAATTTAGTAGAGTTAACATTAGATGTTAATTAACCAAGGTAATAATGAACAATTTTCAATCAATACATCAAAATCAATAGACCGACATCACTAGATGAAGGTAGTCTATGCTCTAGAAAGTTACTTTTCAGCCTCTTAACAAAAATGAGAACACACACACCCACTCACCCACACACAGACACACCCACCCACACACACACACACACACACACGATACCGACCTGTGGCGTACACAGACGGCAAGAGTGCTGCTACGAGATTCCATTTCACCTCAGTTATCTGTTTTCTCAGCGTAGTTCAGGTTGCTAGTAGTTACCAGACACTCAACTTGTTTGTTGGTGGTGGGGCTTAAAGAAAAGGCACTAGCGCTACCCAGTGTATGAGCGTCTTTTTCCCTTGAGGAGCTCCGCTCTTGAAGCCTATGAGAAATGCATACACTGGGGGAAAATAGCCCCGCCTTCCCGCAGCCTGCAGCGGGATGTACTTGGAAAATTGTACCATAAAACCACATAGCGTTAATCTCACGTTAAAAAAATTATCGCCGTTAAAATGGCCTCGCGTTAACGCGTTAATAACGCGATAATTTTGACAGCACTAATATATATATATATATATATATATTATATATATATATATATATATATATATTACTGTAAATTTAAAGTTCTAACATTTTTCCCCTTCTTTTATATAATTGTTAAAGAGGTGAGCGTCAGTTATCAGGATTACCGTAGTTAGAAAAAATTTATAATTATCTCAGTCCTAATTTTCACTCAACATAAAATTCAGTTTCATTCCTTTCGGTTGCCCTGTACTGCATAGTATCATATATAATGGGAAGTACTTGAAATGGAATGTATTTTAAAAACAGGCTTAAAGTAATCTTACGGGTAATTACATTCTAATTCATGCCTGTTTTAAAATTGTGCCCAGTGTACATTGCAAGAAATATTTAGTTACTGATAATCCCTCAAATTTAAAGAAGCACATGGTAACAGTGGAGGAAAACAACCCTATTTAACCACAAGAAATGCATAAACCCAATCTTTAATAAACATTTGTGTTTTGAAAAATCAGATCTTAAAAAGCTTCTTCAAATTCCACTTAGCAAGAACTTGTTGACAGAGAAGGGTGCAATTTTAAGGCTAAAAAAGAAAACAATCATGGCTGACTGTGAAATTTGTGTTTATTTCAACAAGCTGTTCTCCAGTCAAGTGAAAAGAATTGTTTCTGATATTTATCCAGCTATTGTAAATATCATTGACAGTTTGGATGACACAAATTAATCAGCAGTTGTTTCAACATCAAAGGAATAGTTCAGACTTTTTAAAGAGGTTTACTATCTCCATTAATTTTTGCATGTTACCCTTTTAAGTTAATCCTAACTCATAAAGTTAAATTTCCTCTCCCTTACCAGCCAGATATTTTAGATGAGTACATTTCCATTTCATTTAATCATATGCTGACACTTCATAACCTACATCTGCCTACCACAGAAATTTGAAGAGGACAAGTAATTTTGAGCCAGGCCTCTCTTGACCTTGGTGCTTGACCTTATATGAAGTGATTATCCTGTAAGTTGTCAGCCTGCATCACCTGTCTCTGAGACTCTGCGGCCCTCTTGTCACAGGGCTGGCGCTCTTAGCTATCAGACTGGATCCCTGTTGGAGAGGGAGGTCGAGTGTAAGACTTTGGCTCACTTTTAAGTCACTTCCATATGCAAGCTACTGTGTGCTTGTAAAGTTCTTTAGACTGTCATAGAAACATGGAGTCTCATGTGCTTGGGTGGGTAAATTATTATCTGTTTACAATTCTGATGGTGTCATGTGAGAGCTGCCACCTTTAGCTGGCTTGCAGTACTGGAACATGAAACCCGCGCACATTAAAGTTAAGACACACACACTCACACATGTACATGAATTTTTTGCAGCCCAGTTTATACTTGCACCCTTCCACTATTGGCTGCTAAAGTGCACCTTGGAAAACATTTGACAGATATAGCTTAGCGCTTTAAATATAGAAAGGGATACACCCGATGAAAATCTACAGAGCTATTTAAGAGAAAACATAGACATCACATCTGTCACATGCTGTACTGTGAATAGAATTCCAGTTGATAACAAGTATGACTCATTTATGCTTCCTCTCACTCATATTATTCATAAACTATAAACTAATGATAATCATTACAGTAATAGCAAGAACTCATGCTGGGTTTTGATTTTGTTTTTTTGATAAATAAAACGTACCCTTTCAGAGGGAGAAGGATTGGGGTAGAAGGTGGTGGATGGGCTGTTAACAGCTGAATAACTGGGTCAGTTTAAGATCACTGTGTTTGCTATCTCGTCAGCTCATCGCTGAGTGTTCACTGTTATCTGCTCAGCTTTTCAACAACCTTTCAATTCTCAGCCCATTTCCAGCCCTCCATCCCTACCCTTTTTGCTTCTACCGCTGAAGTAGAAGCTTATCTCCAAGGAAATGTTAAATCACTCTGAATGCACCAGAATGTAATATCTTAAAGCAGGGGTTTTCAAAGTGTGGTACAATCTGCCTCCACTCAAAGAGCAAATCAACAACTGCACCACCCAAGCTAAATTATTTCCTGTTTTCTTTTTTCTACAATTATTGTATTCATTCTTTTTTGCTCACTTGTTTCTTTATATATATATATATATATATATATATATATATATATATATATATATATATATATATATATATATATATATATATATATAAAGTATATGTATATGCATGTATGTGTGTCTGTGTGCATATCCGTGTGTGTGTAGTAAAAGCATGGATTTCCTTCTCAATGTCAGGGGTATAAAAAATGGTCAGATGTGGTTAAAATATGACTTGACCACAGAGTCGATCTGAAATTTTAATTATTGCTCAATATCTAACATATAGCAGAAGGCAACATCTTAGTTTTCAGATAATATAATTTCAATAATTCAAAAGCTGTGTTTATCTCTGGTTGTTTTGTTTAACTCCATCTACTCTGCAATTTATCTACCAACCTATGTTTGACAAAATGCATCAGTCACTTTGAGTGGAATTTTGTTTTCCTTATTCTAATAGATAATCTATAATTTTTAACATGGGTTTCTGAAAAATTTATTATTGCAGGTTCCTCTGTTGCTTGACTTTAAACTGCTTTTATGCAGTTTGAATCAATGTCCTCTTCATATTTTAGTTAATTCATTCAGAATATGAGACCTACTAACTGCCCTATTGACTGTCTTCCTTTTAAATCAATGACAGAGATTTGTCCGGCTGTTATTCTTGTTGTTGTAACTTCTATGAATGTATGTCTCAGATCAGAAGCTGGGCCAAGTACTTTCAAACAGGCTGTTGTTAAGCCTCTTGTCAAAACTTCCCATCTTGACTCATCATTTACCCCGGTTTTAAAAATTTTGGAATGTTAAAAATGTTGGAAATGTTTGTCTTAAACAGGTGGAAATAGAGGTGGAAATTTCATGAGGAAGACATGAGATCATTTTTAGGTACAATATTATGTTTCATAGGTTAATTCAAACAATCAGAGACTGTAATTCTATGTTCACACCATGATTTAGGCAGCAAAAAAGCGCTTACTGCTTCATTTTTAATGCTTGTACACATTAATGTCAGATATGCCTCAAGAGCATCTTTGATGCCCCTTAAGCGCGTCCAATAAAGTGTCCAGATGTGTCCAATGGCAGAGAGTGGCTTTGCTATTTGCTGTGATCAGAATATATATTTTTAATATATTCTTAAGCAAGAAATGTCCACCTCAAATTATTGTCTGTGCAGCTTGTTCATCAAGATTACGATCCTGCCTTAAAATAATATTTTGCTGTCGGAGCCTCTCAGACCCCCACATTTTGCCAGCATCAGCTGCCTCAGGCCCGGTCACCTCTTGGGGGATTTTCCACTTTGTTTGTGGCAGCTAGAGGTAGAATGTTAGTGTTTTTAAGCTATGTGGTACAAACTGCTGGCACCAGGATAAGAAAAGTGAATATATTTTGCCGGCAGGTTCCAACATTTTTAATTAATTTAGGCGTTAATAAACAGTTTCAGTGGAGTGATCATAGTGCTCTGCATCAGCACCGCTGTCCGTCTCCCTGTCAGCTCCCAGATCAGCTTCTCTGATTGGTTGATGTGGCGCGTCGAGCAACAAAAATTTTATTTTTCCAACTCCAGCATCTGCTTCTCTAGAAATTTTTAAAATTTGAGCGAAATTTCCAGGAGAAAAGCAGGGCGTACAATTTGCCTTTTTTTTTTTAGTAAAGGGCATACAGTGTTCGCCTGTACGCATTGCTAGGTAAAAGCCTGGGTGGGGTTCATCAAGTACCTAGTCCATTACACAGCAATACATACAACCATGTACACACACATACACTACTCACCTAACAGCAATTTAGAGTTACCAATAAACCTAAAAGTCATGTTATTGAGAGAAAGCAGAAGTACCCAGAGAGAGCCCACGCACACAAGGGGAGAAGATACCGACAACATGTCATAGAAAGACCCTAGGCTGGGATTTGAAGCCAGGTCCTTCTTGCTGCAAGGCAGCGGTGCTACAAACTGCACCACTGTGCTACCGACAATTATAAACCTCATAGAAAAAAAATAGTATCTATGAAAAAAATTGTTATACTTGTCATGCATGAGTCTTCCTTTTGTGAAGCATTATTGATGTCTTTGGTTCAAAAGGTTACTCTTTTAGGGATAACAATGTTCCTTGAGTTGCTGCTGTCCTCAGTTCAAGTGGTAAATTATGAAACATTCAGTAGGACTGTTGGTGTATATTTAATACATCAGCTACAATGCATTGGATAAATACAAAGAAACACCACATGAAAGTAATCAAGCTCCATCATCAATAATGGATGACCCAATCAAAGGGGACAGTGAGCTTCTTTTGTGAGACGGCTGAATGGGAGGAAAGACCGCTGGGGAGGAACCATTATGCATCGCTCCACTGGTCAGCTGTTGCGAAGATGATGATTACTATGGTTGCAATGATGCTGGTGATGTGAAAGCTCATTTTGCCAAAAGGGTTTTGCTGGATGGGGTTCCTGCACACATTGCTATTAGAACTAAAGAAAACCTGAATATTCACAATGATTTTTTTGTGTGTTTACAGGAGGCAGGATTGATGATGATTAAAGATGATAAAAATGTTAGCCGTTTTTCTTGCAGTGTTCCAACTTTAGTGAAATTATTAAAAGAAGCTTATTGTATGTTTACATTTTTGTGAGGAAAGTTTGTCCCATTAGCATTGGTGTCAAGTTGGTAAATATTTTAAAAATGTAAGTTCACTCCAATTGTTTTCAGTAAAATAAGCAATATAAAAAAATATCAATACTCTCTGTTAACCCTGCACCTTACTTGAACTTGTTAGAAGAGCTTTAGCTTCACACCAATCCATACCCTGCACTATTTTCTGTTTTACTCAGTTTAGGAGCTTCTGGTCGTGTAGTATTATATAACAACTATGCAAACACATTGAATTGGACACCTCTGGACCAACTACAGTCATGTGTCCCTTTTTGATTGTGTTAATGTCACTGTGTTCAATAGGCTGTAATTCCTGAGAGATAGGGAGCATTCATTATTAAGTGCATGCTTTATGAAAATTTCTAAGGTCTCATAGCCGACAGGAGGCAATGCAGGAGGTAATGCACTGTTTAATTACAATGGCTGTAACTATTATTGTGGATTGTTTTCACTGCAGCTGAACACAGCTCATGCTTTACTGTTCAGTACATTAATCAGCATAGTTGTAAGACTTATCACTCAGTGCACTAACTAATCTTATTTCTTCCTTTCTCTCCTCAGGTGGTGTTAGTCTTTGCACTCAGCATTGGAGCCCTCGGAATATACTTCATAGACTCCTCAGAGTAAGTAGCTCCAAGAGCCATGGTAGCACTTATAAAGTATTCTTATCTCAGCCCATTTAATAGTAATAATTTAACATAATATGTCTTAGGCATGGCTTTAAGTTTGTGCTGAAAAGTCAATGTACATATTCACCACTGAGAGGATGCTATCTTTCTGGATGCAGACATAAACCCATCTGCATTTGAGGTTTTGTCAATGGGAGGCCTATCAGTTTCCATGGCAGCAGAGATACTCGGTGTGTATGTTACGAATGCGGCTCTGTGTGGGACTCTTGATGTTGTCAGTTTATGTGAAACACTTGCTGGCATTCACCCAGAGACAGATTGCAGGGCTGGCTTCTCTCCCTTACACATTGCAGCTAGTTTTACTACATATTGACCAATTTTTATACCATTAAAGTGATTATTGGGATTTTAGGATTTTCTCTGTCTGTCTATCGTATTATTCACCTCCATGGTGTGTACCACTGCGTAAAGAGTAAGGATGTTACAGAATAATGTTAAATGCAGCAGCCACTCAAAACATTTTACTCATCTTTACTCGTTTTAATCGCTTGTGAACGAAGAGGTAGAGTGACTCTGTAATTGCTCGTACTGAAGCCACTTGAGTTAGCTGACTGAAGGATGGAGGAAATACAACCTCTGTCAATGCAGTCATAGTGTTATGAATATATTTTTATACAAATGCGTAAAAAATATTCATACCAGGGAACCTTTTTACCTTTTTTGACATCAAAACAACACCTAATGCATTTTCTTGCAATCTAATTGGAGAGATCAACGAAAGTGGTACATGAGTTTTCCTTTTTTACTAATTAAGGCTTACTAACTGAGGCTTAAGAGGTTTGCTAATGTTAGTTAACAAACAGTATCATGAATATCAAAGAACAGCATGCAGGTATTACATTAATTTAGGGAGGAGTTTAAAGCAGATCTACAGTTACTTAAAATACATCTTCAACCTTAAAAAAACACCACATTAACCTAAATGCCCTAAACCAAGTCTAAAAAAAAGCCACAACAATATCATGCTGTGGAGATCCAATTTTGTGAATAAAAAAGATGCTCAAGGACATTGTATTCTCAGTCTCTATAAGCTGGAGCTATAATTTGCAATAGAGTTGACACTGATTCTAATCTGTAGATATTCAAAGCTGACTGGGCTGTACATTAAAAAATCAGTTATAACACAAATTGTTTTATGATGTACTGAGGGATACTTTTCTTCCCCCTTTACAATTATGTACCACTTGGTTGTTCTATTTATAAAAGCCCAACACTAAATCTATGCATCAAAATAAAACTCTCAACAAAGTATTTATGCTGAAATACAACAATTAATTTGCAAGCCCGTATAAATGAACACTAAATACTGTAGGTACTATAAAAACCTTTAGTTTATGCAGTATTAGTATAATGAGGGTATTTTGCCTTTGTGTGAATATTGTCCTATGATGTAACAAGATTATCCTCTCTTCTAATACTAAAAAAATATAATTTTTTCCTTTCCTTATTTTAAAGTTTATAAAATATGTATGAACATTTCCCCTTTTTTTTTTTAAGAAACTGTAAGAAAAGAAGAGATGAATATATGTCAACCTTAGTTATGAACCTTATGTCCTCTACTTGTGCTGAATTTCTCATCTTCTCCATGCATGGATGTGTCCTTGTTTAACATGTACTAAAAAACATTCCTCATCTTTTAAATAGGAAATGTAAGATGTAATGTATATAAGAAATGTTATAACTGAATCTGGTTGGCATGTTTGACATCTTCCTTTTGTACCTAAGATTTATTTTTTTATGATAAAATCTTCTATTTACAAAACAAAAAAAATATATATAAATACAAATTACATAAACATCATCAAAAAACATCAGCCAGCCATTTAGATCTGAATCAGTTTTGTTTCAGATATATACAGTATGAAAAATATGACTAGCTGTACTTTAAAGTAAACTTTAGTTATTTTTGTATAGGTTTCGTATAGTATAGGGTTTAGTATAGGGTTTGCTGTAAAGTCAGTGAAACAATGCATGCAAATATCACCACATGTTCATTCACCAGAAGGAAATCATGCAAAATAAATTGAATTCAATGTATTTTCTTTGAGTGGAGTTATCCTACTTTTTTCTTTATTTAAATGACCTTAAATAATAGATTAACACTAGGTCTATAACAATGCTCATCCTTTTTTTGTCATCAAAATTGTTTTTCTGTTAGATACTTTGCAGGCTGTTTTAAGGGGAAAGTCATATAGAGATCTTGTGGTTTTTATTTCACTTTAATTTAGATTCTTTTAGCTGTGAAATTATGTCCCGGAGGAAAGTAAGTCTAAAGTGCAGAGAGATAATGTGTAAAATCTGCTGAAGTAATTCTAAATTACAATTCAGCAGGTTCAGTCTTATCTCTCAGTACCAGTGGAAAATTATTCCTAGCATGAATATAGACTCTCTTATTACTGTAGGATAAAAACCTTTGGCTCTTTTTGTCCTCTGCTGTGGATCTGCTTTTATTGTCCTTTTCTGTGCTGTTTCTTTCTAAGCAAATCATTGCATATTGGGAAGGTTTTTTTTCTCCAAGTACTCCTAATGAATAATTAGTAATCATTTTAACATGCAAGTGAAAAAATAACACCAACTTTAATAAAACCACAGATATTTAAAAATAATGAAAGGCAAAATCCAGAACTGATAAAACTACAGAACTGAACTGTAGTTTTATTTAAAGAGGGCTTTGAACAATCTGTCAGCTTCGCAATTCTACCTGAAAGAGAAGCACAAATATATATGAAAAAGAATGGATGATTGGAAAAAAAAAACCAAGAAAAATAAATATTACATAATATTTAACACAGAGCTGTGAGCATAGTTAGAATAAAGCTTTGATTTTAGTCTTTAATGTTTCCTCTTTGGTTCTAGATTGTTACAAAGTCTATTTATGTGTTATTGGGCTTCCCAGAGGCACTGTCCTGGTCTCTTATGTTCCCATTAAGACAAGGCTCATCAGAGTGATTAGCTCAAGCTTGTTACTAGGATGTGCACGTGCTTTTCTGTTGGGGACTACTGACCCATTCAGAGCAGCTTTAGCCCACCCTTGGGGTTTTGGACATCTTACAAATGCTAAAGCATGTGTTATAGCTTTGCTTTCAGCACAGCAGCTAAAGTTCTTATTGTGCTTGACTATGCAAAGATTAAAAACCAAGCAATGACTAATTAATGCATAAAAAAGCCTGATGTCTGTGATGTAGACAATCAAATAAAAGGTTGGTTAGTTGTAAATAAGAGAATAATGTTTAACACATTTTCTCTTCTTACTCACACACAGATGACCTTCTCCCTCACCCAACCTCCTTTGCTATTAAATGTTAATGACTTAGCAATCAATAGGCACGGATTTATAGGTTGCTACTTTAATGGAAGCAATTATTCTCCCAAATACCAAAGGTGGACAAACTCCTGGACCAAGCTGCCTCCAATGGTTTGCTCTCCATCCAATTCGTCTATTCTGAGCAACGGATTAAGTGCAAAACATTCTAAAATTAGCTATAAAAAAGCAACATTAATGGGAGGGATTATGGTTCTTTCCCTGCGTTCATACGCTGTGGAAAATGACATTTGGGGGAGTGGGTTGGATCTTGGCAGTCTGGAGATGGCCTTTTATTAAATGTTTCTTATTGAAGCACAGTACAACAAGTCTCCCTAATGTGTTGCTCCCATCTTTCTGCAGGTGGGCCTCTTCTGGTTGTTGGAAAAAAAAAAACTTCTGTCAAAGCACATACTCATATTGTAAAGGAATGGAATTTTAACTTTTAAGCTAAAATATTATAATAAATAAGTTTCCTTCTGTTTGATTTCACAAAGCGGTTATTTATCACTCTAAAGTGTCTGCTCAGTTCCTCTGCAGTACACTCTGCTTGCCAAACGGATTCTATTTTCACAGTGTTTTCAATGGGAGGCTAGAGCATCCTCTCCCACCCACATCTGAATCTGCTTTAATACCTTGGCTCATCCTTTTATTTTATCCTCCATCCCTTCTCTTTTTCTTCATTTTGCTCCCATGAAACAAAGAGGAATGTAGGACAAAGTCTCTGCAGGCTGCTCCTAAAGGGATGCCCTTGTTCCTGTTCCACTTCAATTTCTATTTCTCTCTCCTCTCAATCTCACTGTACCACACATGCAGACTCATGTATGTGTATGTTTGTGCACAGTCACTTTAAATGGAAAGAGGAATTGTGTAATTTATTCGAGTGTCAAATATGCCTCTGAGGCAGCATCTCAGAGCTGTAACTCTACCAGTAGTGTGAGATCAATGACAGCTCTAAAAAAGAAACAGTCCTTAATGACTAATTAATGGCTTAAGGTGAGAAATATGGCAGAGGAGCAAGGCGTGCTTGGTATTTACGATAAATGGCAGCCAAGAACAGGACCTTTTTGTTTTGGGTGCTGTAATATGTGTTGTTTGTGATTTTTAAATATAAGACATATCTTAAGTGAATGATTTTCTAAAATTGTAACAAACCGATTAAATCATTTTATCTCTGAATGGGTTGTTTTCTCCCTTTGGCCATGTGATCTAATATACTGGTTAGGTTTCATATATTCACAAATAATGTACCATCTTATTGTCTTAATATTAGTTGCCTTATTAATTAAAGCCTCTGCCCGCCCAAAGTGCCAGATGTTTTGCCAGCTGTTTTCAAAGAATACTGAACAGTTATGTAATTTGTTATTTCACTGTAAAGTCCTTGAAAACCTGCTTAAAACATTAGTTTTAAATGATCCATCTTCAAAAATGCATTTCTGGATAAAAATGACAAAAACCCACAAGATCATTGTTCATTAATTCACATTCACACAAACTGCAGTGTGTTCTTTGAGAGGAATTCTGTCTTGCAAAATGTCAGGTGAAAACCGTAATTGTGAGGTGAGTGTGTAAATATACGTCTGGTTGACTGGCTTCTATACAGCATTTTAGCGTAAGGAAAGTGCCCTTGTATTGCATTAAAATCCATCTTATACATAAAATTATGTGGAACTATATCTAAAATAACATCACCCGGGTTTTATGGTGAAATTCCACCACAGTCTTAATCTTCATATGAGTGACCTTTCCTTTTACTGTATTGCCATATAGTGCTTTCTTCATTAATTAGATCAAAAGCAAAGGTACTTTGTTACACTAACTAAAATGTTATTCAAATGAAATTTAGTTTGTTCTTAGGAAACCCCCAAAAAACTTTATTAAACAGCTAATGAAGCATATGGTTTAATTTTTTCAAATTTTTTCTAATTAATAACTTCAAACTGAAAATGGACAGCACCTCCCTTATATTGTAAGTCACTTTCAAATAGACCACAAGACTGATGTTTTGCATATCGAAACACTCGCACTAGTTTACTATATAATACTACTGTATATTTCTTGTTTGCCTTTAGGGATATGCAGATTATAATCTTATGGTAAAACTGCACAGCATACTGGATGAAGCATATGTAATTGTAAATACCTACCACACACACGAAACTGTTACAAGAACATTTAACATTGATGTTTTCTTTTCGGGGCTGCACATTGGCATTGTGGCCTACATTGATTTGCAATAATTTGGGTCAATCATTCTGGCTCCTGGATGAGCAAGTAGCGACAGCATTAGCTTGCATAGTGGCATTGACTCTGCAGCAATCCCTTACACTCCCATGGAAACCTCCAGCAGAACAATGCTCAGTGTGAGTGGCCATTTGCCTAGCGGGGGTTCAAGGAGACAGACAAAAGGGACATAGATGCACAGATCCACGAATATTTTCTTTACTAGAAATAGGAATAGAAAACTAGCTCCATAGAAGGGTCTGTCTAAAAAAGAAACCATTTATCAGATGAACTCTGGGGCAGCTTTCAGGTCAGAAATAACAAAGACTTATTTATAGTAAAAGCAGGGCCTATAGCTGGTCCAGGAGAGAAATGGGAATAAACCCTGAAAAACAGGTGCAACTCTATATCTATGATGAAGGTATTGATGGCTTCAGGCAAGCTAATGCCTCCTTCTAGGTTGACGTCATAGAAAATGACACCACCTGGTGGTGCTGGACCAAATTAATTTACCATGACAAGAAAAAACAGTAAAATCATAAAGTTTGAAATTGAATGCATAAATAATGTAGAATTGAAGAATAGAAGTTGAATGAAGCAGAATGACATAAAGTGGTCCCCATGCCCTTCAGCAGACAAAGCCTACGGCAGCGTAAATATAGAAATAGCTTGGGATAACATGAGCCACTTTAACTACAAGACTTATTAATAAGGAAAGAGTTTTAAAATTTTTAGGAACTACTAGTAAACCTGCAGTGCTCTGAAGTTCTCTGTTATGAACATAAGAAACAATCCAATCGCTGATACATATCAGTTAGAACTTTGTTATTTAGTGCTTTATACATAAGGAGGGGAATTTTAAGTTTCATTTTACAGGAAGCCATCAAAGGGAAACTAAAGTAGAAGAAAATGGTTCCTGTTTTTCATTGATATCAGAATTTGGACTCAGCATTTTTAAAACAATTTGCAATCATATTTTGTAGACGTCCTGATAGAAAAGAATAACGGTCCAGCCTTAAATTAAGAAATTCATGGACTAATTTGTCAGCATCAGTCCTTCACAAGACGGATACATTTTTTCCAATATTCCAAAAATGCAATAGGAGGATTCGGGAAATGTGTTTAATAAGAAATTTAAATGACAAGTCATCATTAAAAATAAAAGCAAAGGTATTTATTATTGGAGATCAATTTATTTTCCAACCAGATAAAATGACTGGCCAATCATCCTTTTTTCAAAGATGCTGATCCAAAGACAATAATTTCTTTCTTGTCTGAATTCAAAAGCAAGAAAATTTTATAAACCAGGTTAAGACACGTCTTTAGCCTATGTAATGTTTTAATTTAGGATCAGGATTATATATATATATATATATATATATATATATATATATATATATATATATATATATATATATATATATATATATATATATATATATATATATATATATAAAATTTTATTTTTATTATTATGTTAGGTTCATTTTATTTCATTTTTTCAGTATAATGTATTAGTATCTAACACTAAATCAGAAAAGTCAGAAAACTGATTTATGGGGTCTTGGACAATAAAAGGCACATGCAGAAGTAGTTTTGGTGCTTTGCAATTTGGATGGATGAAAATAAAGATCAAAAGAATTGCAACTAATAATTTACCTTGGACTATTTAACAAATCAGACTGAAATACTTGATGCTAGTTCTCCCCTTGGTCGAAATGGGTATGTAAAACTTAAATAATTTAAGGGAGTTGACTCATTCATTCTAACATATTCCTCTTACTGCAGCCAGGTTTTTATAGAACAGCATAAATCAATGTGATCATTTTGCACCGTTGGTGAGATAAACATGTTTACTCCTTTATGATTATTTTTAATTTATTTGATTTTGGTTATGGGCAAGACACTGTCTGAATGAGGTAATGGCAGGATAACAGTAGAGAAGGAGAGGTGTGCTAAACTAAATCTCTAATTCCTAGTCTGGACCCTCAGCTGACCAGATTTACATGTTTAACATTCCAGATTGGGACTGACATTGTTTCAGATTTCATTACTTTTTTTAATAACTTTTTTTTCTTTTTAGCCAGATTGCATAATTTCTGTTTTTGTTTTGTTGATGTGTTATTTTCATTCACAAAGTGCTTTAAATTGCTCGACAGGGGAAATTGGAGTAGTGTGATGCAAGCCCTTTCAGTTCACAAAAAAAATGGAGTCATCTATTTTTAGACAGTTATTTGTCCGCTATCCTTGAAGGCATATAACTGTTTCTTAGTTAAGTAATGGTTCCTTGACCTAAATCAGTCATTGAGGTACAAATCTGGTCTTCTTTCAGCATCACCACACACTCCATTTACTGTGACTTACATGTGCAGGTTTCATTCTTCTAAGAGCCCTGCATAAAAGACATACATGAAAACCTACGCATAATAATATTTGTTTAAGGTATATTTATGCATGCTTTCAGTTTAAAAAAATAAAGAGAACCATTTATTCAGAATCTCAAAAGGCACACAAGATTAGTGGTGCAGCAAGACATTTCTCTGGCATAAAAATAACACATTCATTGTTGTGTTGTATCACAGTTGTTGCATTATTCAAGTGGGAAGAAGTGCATCATTATTGTTTGCTCAGGGGATCGCCTTTTTGTTGCTCCCACAGCTATCCAAGGTCATATGCCCGCTGACGAAGGACTGGCTCAGGCTGACTGACTGAAGGTGTTTTTGGCCTATTTTTGTAACACAATCATCTATACGTCCTAATGCCCTTGTGAACAATTGGTTTAAACTTGATGCTTGTATTTTCTAGTCTTTTCGATTGGAGGGCAGCATAATAGGGAAGGATTATGTGTCCTTATAGAGACTTGCATGTTCCAGAGAAAGCAAAAATGGGTGTCCGAAAGGTTTGCTAATTAGGTCTATTGATGATTTTAAATCTGGTTGAACATCTTAATCGTATTTAGATTTACTTCGGCATTTTCTCATAATATTAAGATCTCCTGTCTTTAATTGGGCCTCCTCTCCCATGTTCCCTCCCATCCCTGTCCTTCTGGTGTCAGACTGAGTGGTATAACCCCAGGCCATGCCAACACTGAGAGTAATAAGAACTGTGGCAGATCTATTTTCTCTGAGACATAGAAAAGGCATCTCTGGCTTTTGACTGAAGAGTGTAAAGTGTTATTAAAGGCATGAGTCAACAACCTCTTTATTTCACAAAAAGGTGCTTTGTGCTTGCAGTTGATTTGTAAACTTTCCTGCTGTCCTACTATTTATTTGGTTAATCATGTTTCCCTGTAAGGTGAAACTAAGGAAAAATACATTTGAAAACATTGACCTTGTTGCCTAATTAATTTATGTTGAGTTTACAGAATAATATCATGCACACATTGTTTGTAGAGATGATATATTTTTACACAAAGTTTTGGTTAAATGTGTTTTTATTTGCCACTTTTAAACAAGCAGTGGGTTAAATTTACTGACATTTAGTGACAGGGGCACAAATTACAACATATTTTCAAGATGACCTTGGTTGCAGCTAAACCTGTAAGATTAAAGCAACTGAAAAAGAGTGTTATTAATATATTTTTCTGCACGTAAAATCATTAACACATCTTTGACTGTTCCTCAAAGCATTTTTTATTCTTCTGGCTTAACCCTAAATATCTTTATTTAAAGTCTCAAGGTCTTTAAATACTAATGTTGGTATGTTTTCTAGAAAAGCCTACATAGTCATTTCAAAATTACCTGACCCACAGCATTGTTTGCAGTTACCAGTTGGCTTGGGGTTCTGTTTCACATGTTCATCCCTTATTTTATTCCAGAGTGGTTCAGAGTATTTATTGTCAAAAATCTAAATTGCAGTCTGATCTGACCAAAGCACACGATTCCAGTCTAATTCGCTGTGGAATTTTTGAAATCACACAGGCATTTCATGTTTTACCCTCCATACCTTCTAAAATAAACATATACTGTATCAATTAGTATTCAATAAATTAAAATATCTAAAACTCCATTTACACAAGTAGCTCAGTTCAGACTAAATAAAACACATCATGTATATTCATTACACACAGAGTGATTTTTTTATTTTAAGGTATTGTTTATGATAATTATGATCACAGCTAATAAAAAAGAAACATTTAAGAATAGAATATTACATCACACCAATATAAAAAAGCACAGGTAACTGATATAATGCGTGTTTCAGCTGAAGTATACCAAGACATGGCTTACCAAATATTGGAGAGACTTAGAATCAAGTGCGAATTTGTATATAAAGTCAAAAAAAAGTTAAACTTGTCCACTCACTTTATGTTTTTCAAGATAAATGAAGTTGTATAAATGAAAAAAGAATAATTAAAATCCATTGTGCTGTGGTATTCATGTCTACAAGTGAATGTAAACATTTTACTAGAACTGTATATACTCATCTCAGCATGGAGGTGTAGGAGTTGTATTAAGATTGAGCTGATTCTCATTTTTTTCCTTTCTTCAATTCTTGGCTTGCATTGTGAATTTCTTTGGACTGTAACACACTCAGCTGCTGTGAAATAACAAGCAGTGAAAAACTCCCACATGCTGAGCTGATAAGGTTGTCATTTCCCATTGAGATCCTGATATAACAGAGAAACCACTGTGTACTTTCCTCAATAGTTTACTTAATGATCAGGCTCAATGCACCAATAAACCATAAGTACATAATTGACAGAAATTAAATGTCGGATTATTTGTTTTGTCTTGTAAAGTGATTTTTAAGCTAATTCACTGAATCTCAGGGAAGCTTCTGTAGTCTGTCATGATTTCTACATTACCAAGACAGCTTTGGATGTCATGATTTAAGATCAAAGGTTATTCAGAATCAGGCCAGACCTGGTCCTGATGGAAACCACTCCAAACATCCGTGTGTTTAAGATATAATTGTTTATGTATAAAAGTGTGTTTATATTTATTTGTATGTGTTTGAAATAACCCAATTTTAGCTATACTTAAGTAGAAAGGAGAAATAGGCCATGTTTTCTGACAGATTTTAAGTGTATTTTTATACTCTCTGTTTAAACCCTCTGTTTAAGGGTTTGGTTTGGCTTGAACACAAGATCCCAGTACATTTCAAGCCAAACCAAACCCTTAAACAGAGGCTAGTGCATCCTAAAGATAAAACCCCCAGACCGAATATGAGCGGAGTGGTATATGCTGTTCAGTGCAGCGAGGAATGCTCTGATCTTTATATTGGAGAAACCAAACAACCTCTCCACAGACGCATGGCCCAACACAGAAGAGCGGCCGCCTCTGGACAAGACTCCGCAGTACACCTACACCAGTGACGTGCGGTGAGGTTCATAGCTGGTGAGGCACTGACGTCATCAGAATCAGATTTGCAAATAGATGCATAGATTGACAGCAGTTTACAGGTTATGTTTCACTTCTGCATCCTTACACATACAAACTGTAGCTCACAAAACACACATTTCCTTAAAAAACAAAACAAAATAAATGTTATTACTGTCTTACCTTTACTTATAAATGAATAGAAGTCCTCCTTATCTTCCTTCAGTTTTAAAAGTCTCTCTGTCTCAATGGAGATCACTGCCAGGGAAGAAAGCCTTCCTTGATCCGTCCTGTTCCTGCCTTATGTTTTCAGTCTCTTGAGCACCCCCTGCCATGAGGCAAGAGAACTGCCTGCCTCACCTCGAACTTGTTCTCTGCCGTTTATAATCGCTCATTACACGAAACACGTTACACAAACACAGTTGGTGACAAAAAGCTCTGTACATTATATACATAAGCCAAATTATTAGAAATAAGTTCACATATTACATTTGTTTAAACCATTTTATTGACGCCGTACAGCAACATGCTCTCTCCGCTTTGCAGCCAGCGCAGAGCCAGGGGTTGCGCAATCCAAGGTGAGGCAGAGCTCGCTGCTGCCTCACCGGCATCGCTTCCAAGCATTTGAATGGGAAAATAAGAAAATTCAGCGATTTTGAACAAATAAAAATCGAAATTGGTGAAGCTACATGAAAAATGAATATTTTATAGTACAAACCACCGGATGAATATAACAATTTAAATTACTTTATGATTATATATTTTCTTTCTTTCCATGATGGCTGGTGAGGCACTGCCTCACCTGCCTCCCCTGACCGCACGTCACTGACCTACACCTTGTGGACAAAGGACATTCTTTTGAGGACCAGAATGTCCATATTTTGGATAAAGAAAATAGGTGGTTTGAGAGGGGCGTGAAGGAAGCCATCTATGTTAAGAGAGAAAAACCAACTTTAAACAGAGGTGGTGGACTCAGATTCCAGCTTCCAAAAACATACAATTCAATCATAGACATGATCCCTTCCAGATATCACCAAACCCCCCACCCCATCACAGAGGAACGAGGGACCTACCCGCCCCATCCGGTGAACAATACCTCCTTAACGACCAACCCTTAACAATCATAGACAGGTTTCAGGTATTACAGGGGACAATCCCCCCCCTTAATGGCAATCCCCCCTTTAACGACCAACCCCTAGAATCATAGACAGGTTCAGATATTACAGGCTAACGATGGAACTAACGACCCATTCATCGGTTACCATTGCATGTTTCCAAGCGATACAAGGCGTTGTCTATATAAGACTCAAACTCACTGCGGATCCAGACATTTGAATTGAGAAAGCTTCCTGGAGAGGTGGCGAAACGTCTTCAAATCTTGGAAACCAAGTCCAGCGGATATTTTTTGAATTTTTACGGAATGACTTTGACCTGGATGACTGAGAACCTTCATCAGCATGTATTTTTATAAGAAAAATGATCAGTTTCCAGATACTGTGCCCAAATATTTTTTTAAGAACACACATTGTTTATATCTGACTTTCATTATGAATGAAATATAATAATTACCTATATTTATGAGGAACTTTAGGATCTGTTATTCAGATTGATAGCAGATTATGCATATTTAGCCTCATGTTTTTTGTGTGTGTTGTTTTTCAGTAGCAGCTGTTAATTTCACACTTAACCCCTTAAAGCCTGAAGGATGAAGTAATTTTTTATTTTTTTTTAGAAAATTCACATATTTTCAAATTAAAAGGGTCTTTGAACTTTTTTACAAATTTTTATAAGTTAAATTAAATATTTTAATTAAATTGAATTAATTAATTAATTAATTAAAGTATTTAAATTATTTATTTATTTGTAACCAACCTTGTTGTTTTTTGTCAATGAAAAGACTACCTGCCTTAGGATATTAATTTATTTCCTCTTGTCCATTAGTAATTTAAAGAGACATTATGGTAAATGGCCGGGCATGCAGGTGGCACAGTGGCACCCATGTACGGAGGCCTTAGTCCTCAACAAGGCTGACCCGGGTCCAAATACGACCTTTGCCGCATATCTCTCCCCCTCTCTCATATCCCTTTTCCTGTCAGCCTATTGTCTAAAAAAACGAGCCACTAGTGCCAGAAAAAATATCCTCGTCATTACATAATGCAAGCATGCATTAAGAGCAAAACAATTCAATGTGACAAAATTTTATTTTCTCTATTTATTTATTTATTGAATAAAAGACACAATCGAATTTAAGACATAATTCAGCACCTGTTAGAAAACATTGTAATTTTAAATTAAATTTACAATTTTTATGCACGTTTAAGAAACAAGGGAAACTCTCGACACAGACTGTGAGGTGGGAAACTGAATCCAGATTGCGTCATAATTCCTCTCAGATGTTTAATTTCACTTTTTAAAAAACTTAATCGTAGATTAACTTTATCAGATCAAAAAGTGCAGTGTGATGTTGGCTGACCTGTCAGGCAAATTACTAAAAAAGGTTCTTTAGCCAGGTAAAATTTAAAATCAGTCCACAATCAATTATTTAAACGTTTCCTCATAACTTTATTCTAAATCATTAAAAAAAAAAATATTTTACTACACAATGCATTCAATTATTTAGTAAAAATTATGTGATTAGAAGATAAAGCCTCCTTTCTAACCTCTGCAAGATGATCTTCTTGTTTTGAACTTGTTCATTAATCTAGTCTTGATACAAAGAATGTATATTAGATTTCAAATTAAATGCACTTGTCTTTTAAGCCTTCACTCGGCAGTGTACACATTGCTCAATGTATGCCGTAGAAGGCAGTCAGCCAGAGCAATATGCAGAGTGCTGCTATTGGAATGATTGTCTCCCTCATTACTCTGAAGCAAAACGCTAAAAGCCGACACCAAGTTGAATAATGAGCTGAGCTGATTACTTTTTTTGTGTTTAGACTCTCACTTCCTACTGGGTAATCATCAATATGTTTGTACAAAGGCACCTTTTTTGACAGAACAAACAGATTAAAACTCCTTCATTTCCAGCTGTCTTTTTTAAACACTCATTCCTGGATTCTCTTTAGTAGAGAAGAAAAAAAATCCTTAATAATATTTGGGTTTGACAGACTAAATAATTCATCATTGGTGCAAGTGCTGTTGCATCAAAGGAACTCAGAGTTTCAATTCTTTCTCAGTTGTTTTATCTTTTTGTGATTGGCACGACAATGAAGGCTTTTATGTGACTCCCAGTTCTCCTCTGACTCAGTGGATTGAATATGGAAACATTAAAACTGTAGTACTTAGGTGGTGAGGCTGAATTCAGGAATTAGTTTATGACTTTAAATCAGCATTTTGGTAAAAATAGTTGCACCAACAGAGGTTCTGAGTCACCTGAGAGACTTAACACCAGTGTTGGAAAGTAAAGTACATTTACTTGATAACTGTACTTTTTCTGAGCATCTTTAAATCAATTCTTTTTTTTTTTTTGATGGGTACTTATAATTTTCACTCTATTACATTGCAAAGTCAAATACAGTACTTTGTTTTACTAAATATTGTAAACTGCTAGTTACTTGTTCCTTTTGGCACAGTTTAGTTTATATTCTGGTGTTGCTGGTTTTCTTTCTTGAAATGCAATTTTAACATGCAAGATAGTAGCCCCTTAGCACTGAATTTGGACACTTTAGGGTTAGGCCCGGGGTGTCCTGTAACCTCAGGGTTAGGTATTAAAGCCACTGAAGTAAAGGTCAGTATTAAGCTTATATGGAGGGGTAATCAGAATCTAAAAGTTAGGGTCTAAAGTTGGAAGTCTGTTTGTTTGAGGTTGCATTGTCATTTGGAAAGGAGAATAAAAATGTTAGGCAAGGGTTTCGCTTTATCCATGATGATTAAAGATGATTAAAATTGAACAATGTGCAGGGGTTTGGAAAGGTAAGGGAAGTGGAGGGTGTGTTTACACCGCAACCACAACCGAGTCCGGTCTAGGCTTAACCAAGCATCCCCTTCCTCCCTTCTTGTCAGAGAAAAAAGAAGGTGGACGTAGGGTTAGGATTTGGAACAGGGGTCAGGGATACAAGAGATTGAAACCCCCAAACCCTTCCCCTCCCTGGTCCACGGGCAGGGCACTTCTAGCCAGGAGTAACCAATATGAAGCCTACCACCCATTCAGGCCCCTGGATGGATGTTTTAGAGATTTGTATGTCATTCCACAAATTTGTTGCACCAACAGAGGTTGTTGCCATGTGACCAAGATGTTCAGTATAATTAGTTCTCAAGCGGTTTCTTTGTGCTATTAGATTCAAACTTAAACCTCTATTCCATAGTGAAAGTGTGAGGAGAATGGTTTGTTTTTCAATTAGAAATAATCAAATCCGTCCATTACGCTTATCCCAAGTGGGGTCGCAAGGGGTGCTGGTGCCTATCTCTAGCTGTCTAAGGGCGAGAGGCGGGGTACATCCTGGACAAGACCCAAGTCCATCGCAGGGCAGAAATAATCAAATGGCAGTACTTATTAATTTGAGGCATTTTCATGCTGTTGTTCATTAAAGCTGTGGTTGTACACATGAAGACATCAGGTGATTTCTGAAAGTTACAAGGTTCTTTAAAATTCCTCTGAAAATTAGACAGAAATACACTGACGCTTGAACATTTAATTTGTATCTTTGAATAATAAGTAATTTTAAATGCACATGCTTTTGAATACTTTAGTATTTTCAAAACTGAGTACTTGGGTAACTTTAACTTGAGTAGATGTTTGACCAAATAACTTTGAATTGTAGTTCAGTACTTTTACTCAAGTACCACTCTTGAGTACTTCATCCACAACTGCTGAAGACAGCAGCTATTGACATCGTCAGCATCAAAGCATTAAAGCTTTTCTCACCTATGCAGTAGGAAAGAGATGTTATCAGTTAATGAGCATTTGAACCTTCAATAATGTCCTTCTCTCTCCCTTTCTCCCTCTCTGTTTCAGTCCTATAGAATCCTGCCAGTACTTCTACCAAGATTTTACATTACAAATTGATATGGCCTTCAACGTATTCTTCCTTCTCTACTTTGGCTTGCGGGTAAGATGACACACACATATGTGTATTTTACGTCTGTGTATTTTAGTGTATATTTTACGCAGTGTGCACACATACATGAGTCATAGCATTTCTTCACAATTTGTTTCACTGCAATGAAAAATCTGTCATTTCTTATTTGAATTGAATAAAAGTTATGAAAAATTGTTCAGTCCCATGAAAATATTAAAGCTTTCCTTCAAACATTTTATATATATATATATATATATATATATATATATATATATATATATATATATATATATATATATATATATATATATATATATATATATATATATATATATATATATAATGTTTCAAATGCGGTACATTTGTATTTTGGTACCCTCAGCAGAAAAACATCTTTTGCAGCTAATACAGCTGCAGGTTTGTTAGGTTTTGTCTCTACCAGCTGCAAACGTCCAGCCACCGACCTGTCCTGTGCTTAGATAACTCAAGCACAGTCTGAAAAGATAAAGAGTCTCTCTGAACCACAGTTTTTAACCCTTTCCTGTTAGATTTTCCTTTTAACTTTGACTAGGTCATTCTAAAACATAAGCTTGCTTTGATATAAACCACTCGATTGTTCCTTTAGGTGACGGCCAATGTTTACTGACCCTGATCTGTCCTAAGTTTTTTCCATGATGGTGTTTTATTTTACTTCATCCATCATTCAATCAACCTTAATCAGATTCCCTCTCCTTACTGAGGAAAAGTATCCTCGTAGCACAATGCTGCCACCTGCATGTTTCAGTTTTTTTTTTAGATTTATGTGCAGAGTTATTCTAACTCTAGAAAGCCAATTATTGTTTTATCTCAAAAAAATAACATTCTTCCATAACTTTGCTCTGTTACTTACTTGCCTATGGAAAACTTTTAAACAGAATGTTTTATACTATTCTTTAAACAATAGTATACTTATTTTAAGAGGGCAAATTTGTGGACTGTACAACCAGTAGATGTTTTGTTTAAAAGTGTTACCAACTGAGCAGCTGGTAACGTTATAGTAACGTTATAGGGTTATAGTAGAATGGAGCTCTTGACTGTTTTTTTTTATTATTTCCTTCCTGTAGGTTTATGTGTATGTCTATGTCCCTGAAGGCTGCAGCTGCGTCTTTTAAGGGACTGGAAAAATGTAAAATATAAAATGTTCAAAGCATGGTATGAATAACCCCCCCCAAATGTATCCCTGACTTTCTCTTGTGTTTCTTGGTCTTTATGGTGTCTCTTAATTTTCTACATCAAACCTTCTGAATGTTTCATAGAACACTGGGGTTAATACTCAATATTATATTATACGCAGACAGCTTGCATTTACTTATACAGATCTGGTTGACTGCACAGGATTCAATATACTGTAGGGCCGTACACATGAACCGTACATTTTAGTTTTCTAAATGCTTGGAAAATTATGAATCATTTGTGTAAGTTTATACAATTAGAAAAATTCGATATTTTTTGTGTAAAACTACATTTCTTTCCGTAGTGACTGTAAATATTTTCTGGCAGTTTATAGCAGCCAACGACAAGCTGTGGTTCTGGCTGGAGGTGAACTCTGTGGTGGACTTCTTCACTGTTCCTCCAGTGTTTGTCTCTGTCTACTTAAATAGAAGCTGGCTTGGTAAGTTTACAAAGCTTAGGTAACATTTAACACACCCCGTTTTCCCATTCCTTGTTTCTTTCTATTCTTTCACTCCAGCTCTTTTTTTTTTTTAAACACTACATCTCTTCCTCTGCCTCCCGGTCTCCCGTCTGTCTTTCCTTTAGTAGGGGCATGTCTCTGAGGCCATGTTGCTTGAGGCTGAAGTCAACTTTCCCTAGTCGTTAGAAGTGACAGGGCTGGGTCCTCTGATGTTTTAGCTTACATAGACCCAGCAGAGTGAATGGATTGATGGGGTGAAAGAATGGGGCTGTGCTTTACTCTTTTTTTTCCCCATATATGTGTATTTTTGGTTTATTTGTAAATGTATTCAAGCATTGCACCTGTAATACCTCACGTCAGTCAATAACTGCCTCATAATCTCATTCACATCCACACCAAAAATATTCAGTATTGTGTGATCCAGCATACACCTGCACTCACTCATGCATGAGCCAACTGGAAAACACCCTAACCTGCATTACATAACGACCTACTTTTCTCTCTGTGTTTAGAGAACTGTGACCTAAATTATACTGCAGTGAAAAGGGTTTGATTCCAAGTCTGTTCTTTTTTTGGCCCCTATGTCTCTCCTGATAGGACCCAAAAAAAAAGCATCTGTGTGATATTATCCAACCTCGGTTTTTCTTTTATTTCATTGTCTACAGGTAGAACTATTTTCTCATCCAGATTGCTCTTTGCTAAACATTTAGTGTTTTTAGCAATTCCTGCCCATAGTTTTGATATACCATGTCATCAGACTGGTTATTTAATGTCTATATTAGCTAGAAAGATCCTTAGTCTTTCCACAAACAGTATGGGGGTTGTGTCAGGGGACAAGATATCTTAATCTGTAGGAGGTTGCAAGATACAAGATATGAAGACGATGTACAGTAGTTTTTTGTTTTTATTTTGAAGCTTTAAACTATTTTGTTAGTGATTAATACTGTATTTTTTGTGTATTTTGTAAATTGCGGAAGCATTCTTTCCTTAAAAGGGTTTTAAAGTTTATTAAGTTTGTGTCAAGGTTTGGTTGGGGTTTGAGGACCCAAATGCAGAGGCAGGTTTGTTTTTAGATTTAATGAGAGGTTCACAAACAACTGAGGCAGAAATCCAACATGAAAAAAGTAAAACAAGCCAGAACCATGGAGACATCAGGGGAAAACAATCACGACGAGGAAGACAAAGTAAGACAGGGTTAGACGAGGAACCAGCACTGAGAAACTGCACAAGGAGAGTATTCATGGGAGACTAACGAGCTGATTGGGAGCAGGTGTGAAGAGAGGAGTCTAGAAAGGAGCTAGGGAAAAGGAGACCAACACAAGAGGGTGACAGAGGGCAACAAATAAAAACCTAAGAACAGAAATATAACCAGAAAACACAACAAAATAGGAATTAAACCAATAAAACATGGAGCAAAGTAAAACTGAATACTCAAAAGAAAACATAACAGAAACAAGACTGTGACAGTTTGTCTTTTGACTATTTATTCATAAATTGTTCTTATATAAAAACACTGAACGATAACAGAATAAAGTGATGTTGAGCAGTGAAAATCTGCCTCTCTACTAAGATTACTTGTGTAAATGTAAATAGGGCTTGTAGAAACATAGGACTTTGATGTTTGATTTGGTGGCGTCTTCGGCAGCTGTGGAAGTTTTCTTATGAAGGGTTACACATTTTCACAGAAAAAAAACAAGAGTTGCATAATAAATGAAAAGGATGAGAGCCAGGGTTCCTCTTTCTCATATTCATCATTTAAGGTGTCCGCATCGTAGCCCAAGGGATATGGGCGTTAGGGTCTTGATGAGGGTGATGAAAGAGTTTGAAACATCAGTGTGGCTGTTGCTTAATGTTCTTTTGAGAGGAATCACCTTTGAATAATATAAGCTGTGATTGTTGCATGAAGCATATCTATTTTAGGGCAAAATTACAGCTTTATTTTATCTTTTTGTCAGACAAAATAAAATTTTCTTGCAGACTTTTTTTTATTTTTTGTACTGCCTTGGAATTATTTTTTTACTGCTTGTTCATTGCCTATTTAAGAGGTTTTTACCCATAATAGATATTTTCAAAGTAAATTATCTATAGTGGTAAAAAAGGCCAAAAAAAGCATTTTTATTCAAACTAAAATCTGATTTCTGATTAAATTAATATTGTTAGGTCTACATACAGATTAAATGAAATATGTTGGGGTTAAAAAAAAAATCTGAAAAACCTGTCATTAAACATCAGTCAATAATGAGGTTTAAGACTTTCATACTCTAAGCTACTTTTGAAGGACTGCTCCTATGGAAACTGTTAAAGGAAATGTGAATGATCATCTAGTTTGTTCAATAACGTGGTAGAAAATATGCTGAATGTGTCTATCTAAAACGAAACTATTTTTTTTTATGATTTTAGTTAGTTAAAAGTCAAGTAATCCATCCATCTACCCATTTTCCATCACGCTTATCCCAAGCGGGGTCACGAGGGATGCTGGTGGTCAAATTATTTAAAAGTGTTGTTAGTGAGTGAATGATAGTTCAATTTGTGCACCATGTTAAGTGGTCTATCCCTTGAACATTAGAACATTTACCGTTTTTACAGAAGCAAAGGATCCAAGTTATACAGGTAAAGATGTTTTAAAAAGTCCACAATTAAGTCAAACCTTTACTGCACAGAGCAATATGTGCAGAAAAATGGAAATGGGAACCCCTAAGATGTTACTTTGTCAGAAAATATCTGTTATATTGATTCAAAGATGATGAGTATTCAAAGGTTTTAGATAAGGTGTGAAAAATTACTTGTGCAATAAAGAAAGTTGCACCATTTGTTCTTTCAGTTACACTTAAAGTTATACTTAAATACAGTTATTATGTTTTTTTAATATATTTATAGAAATATTCTACTCTAATGCTTTATAAGTGTTTTTTTTCCTCTTGGTTCAGTTGCATAAATGTTTGTTGCATTAATCATTCCTGCAGAGATGTCTTTTCCCCCTCTGTTATTATTTTACTGTAGTTATTTGTGACAGTTCAGATACATTCATGTGCACAGACTGTCTACATACCGTAATCATCATTATGCCAATTCCTCTTATGTGGCCATAATAATCACACAATATGATATTATTTCATATTCTCTACTTCAAGATCGCACCTGACCTGAAAAAGTGCACAAAAAAAGCCTAGGACTTTACACTCTTTGAAACAAACAAAAAAGTATGTCATTACATTCAAAATTAATTATAAAAATAAACAAATAATTAATAAAGAAATCTAAAAAAAAAATGTAGATCATATAGAAAATCTTAGAGGTGTGTTGATGAGAACAAGGCTGAAGAGGCGACCTCAGGGCTGTGCAGGTTTTGAAGACGTTGACAAGGTCAAAGACCCATTTTCTGTCCTTCATCATTGTAAAATGGTAATAGTTGTCATCTTGGCAAGAGGGAATGTAAATCATTTGATGAATATTTTGATATTTGCAATTATTTCCAGCTTAATAAATAACCTTAATTTTGCCAAATTTCAGCGTCATTATTAAATAAGTCATTATACCACAGCAGTAACAATAACAAAATAATCACATATTAAGGTTTTTTTTTTTACATAATTTCTCTAGATTATAATGATACCTGTTCTTGATCTGGTTATTAGTAAAAAGCTAAGAAAAATCCACCAAAGCATGAGGTAACTTTTAATTTTATTAAGCTCTCTGGTGGGATTACCCTGACAGTAGTTTAGGTTTTAGAAGATCAAAGATGTTGAAAGGCCACACTGTAAATGGAAAACAACACAATTGAAATTCAGAAAGTCAGAAAGCATGTATCTTTGTGAGAATACATTGATGATATAGTGTTAAGGAAGTGAGTCATCTTCCTTTGCTTCCTATGAGACACCTAAGGGGGCTCTTATCTATTAATCTTACCTGGTATTCATTTCATTTAATTAGATACAGGGTTTCTTCTCAGGCTTTATTTGGGAATTCCAGATAGGTTATTAGCTTTCCATAAACGTAGGGAAGGGGACATAGTCAGTATAATAAATTAAGTGTAAGAATCAAATTCTTACACTTTATAAATTTAATATGAGGTCTGTTGTAGGTGTGCTTTTCAAAGACCTCTACTAGAGGTTCTGCCCTGGCCTCCTAGCATGGAGAAGCTGCAGCCTATGGAAGAATAGATACTGTGCAGTTGATATGGTGTTCCTTCTCCTGCAAATTAGACATTGATTAAGAGAATAACGATGTGTGGCTAATGTTAGAAGAGCATGTACAGTTCTGCTTCTGCAGGAAAAGAAATTAATCTTCTTTAACAACTTAAACCCACGTTTCCTCAAGGGAGAAACTGGGTGGAATTACTGAAGCATGTGGCTCTTTGAAAGATGCTCATAGATCTCAGGGCTACAGAAGCTTGGCCGTCTCAGTCTCCTCCATCTGCAACATGGAATGACTCTGTCAATAAATGACTCAAATAATGTATTAATACATTATTTGAAAATGTAACTCTGTAGCTAACAGCTGTCTGCTGCAGGATGTGAAAGAGGTGCTTTGAGGCAGCAATTTTAATCCCATATTTCTACTGCCTCCTAGTGGAGAATAAGTATAGCATTCTTTCACTCTTATTGTGGTGTTGGAAGCAGCTGAGTGCAAATGCCTTGTATGTCCTTTAATCAACTGGCAGTAAGCATATTCAGGGTAAGTAAGTAGGTTATCACTACTATCTTAGCCGAAAGATGTTGATATGTGGTAGCCTTCTGTCCAGTGTTAGCTTAGTAAGAGCAGCGTCAGATCATGCAATCTAAGCATGGCTTGGCTTACTGTCTGTATTATTGCAGATGAAACATCTCTGACTACTGATTGATAAAACAGTCCTGCCAAAACATGTGACTAAGGGGTCATGCCTCATAGATCCACAATGAAGTAGGCCTATTCGTTGGCACAGGCTGTAAAGACCTTTTTGAATGAGCATTATGTGAGCAGACGGATGTGTTTGTGATTCTGTGTGTTTACTATGTTTGACAGTGTGAAAGAATTTTTGGTGTTAAAAGACATTTTGACATTTGTTTTTAAAACCGATGCTTATAGATCTATTTAATTATCATTATTTGTTTTATCTGCTTAACTTTTGTTGATAGCTTCTGCATTTAAAATAACCTTTGACACAATAATGGACATTTATACCACAATGTGTACATACTGTAGTGTTAGATATAAAAAATAAAAAAAAAATATTATAAACTGAGTGCCAGACACTTTGGGCTTTGGACTTATTAAAAACTTGTCTCCATATTCATTTCAGAGAATATGGAGACAAATAAATACCACGCCGAAAGCATTGGAGCAAAGTCAGTTAAATTCTGTTTTTAGAAACATTCCTTAATTTTAAAGTTTATTTTTAGGCTCTAGTGGCCTGTATTTATCTGTTGTTTTTTTTATATATGGAGACAGGAAAGTTCCTTGTTTTTATTTTAATTCAGATTAAAAAGATCTATAATTTATGTGTGATTATTTATTTTATCTTCTAATATAGTGCTAAGAAATCGACAACTTGGTAGCTTTCTGGCACTGTTGGACCATCATTAAATAGAGAATTGTGCATAAAAATTCAAAATTTGGAAAATTTGCTAAAATACCTGTGCTCTCTATGAAAACCCTTTTCGAAGCAACTTTCTTTAGAGACCAAAAATATAACCGTTTAACCTTCACAATAAAGCTCATTCCAGTTTTTCAGTTGGGGACCTTTTTAAGTTCTGATTGTTTTCTAGAGAAATTAATAATAAGGGGCTAACCTCATCTTGTGGAATAATCCTTAACCCTTGAAAGATATGGGCTGGAGTTTCCGTTCATTTTAAATTTAATTTCTACTGCACCTTTATGGACTAATAATGAATTCACTCTAAACACAAAAGGAATGAGTGAATTATGCTATCCCTACAGTATGTAGAGGCACATTATGAAGCAAAGTAATAGAAATAACATTTTCCTATCAATGCTAGCGGCATGAAAACAGCAAAGCAAAATCCGCAATGAAAGCCAATTCACTTGAGTTAAAAAATCTGTCGTTTTTTTATCTGTAGCATTTTTTTGTGATCAACTTCAGACCTGGTCCAGTCGCTGCCTCTTCCCTGCTCTGCTGTACTCTCTGCCCGGCCTCGCAGTCTGCTCTCCCGCTGCTCCTTACCTCTGTGACCTCCCTCCAAAACTTCATACATAGTTCTAAAGGAAATCACCTAGATTGAATCTTGAGAAATTAAATGGTATTACAGCTACACGTTAGTTGTTTTACCTTTTTTTAGCAAACTTATATATCTGATAAAGAGATAAACGGAACAAAAAAACACAAAAAAACAAAACAATTGAAAATGCTCCTGAAAGAAAAGCAAGGAAATAGATGTAAATTCAGCACTTCCATTGAAGTCCAAACATGACTCTAGTTATTTACTCTGAATAAAACCATGTGAATTCTTATATAGCTGTAAGTTAAGGTGTACATTTAAATAAAATCTATTTTAAAATCACATTTTTAAAATATGAATATCAAAGCCTCTGCAAAATAGAACTAAGAAAACAATTCAAAGTGCCATGTTGCTGTATAGGACACAGAGACGAAAAAAAATGAAAAAGTTATATAGTCTTTGCAATAATAACAAAGATCCTTTGATCTGACCTGCACACAATGACATATTTAGAAAAGTATTTTCTCATTTACCTTTGTATATTTAAGAAACATACTGAAATGAAGGTTAACTATTAATCCTTAAAAATTTGATCGTCTGTTGCAAAGACAGGTTTAACATTCAAAAGACAGCTTTTTAGAAAAACTAGGAATGTGTTCATGGGAATCTTTGATCCCTTTTTTTCCAGAACTCAATAACAAGGTCACACATTGATGTTGGGCAAGACTGTGAATTTTGGCTCTAGTTCATGCAAGTGGTATTTCCTAGGGTTAAGATCACCAGTGTTTGTTAAAGAATAGCTTTAAGGAACTCTTGATTCGCATATCCTCTTTTCCTAATTAATATCATAAAAAAGTCTTTTACTAGAAATACTTGTACATATTACCATATTTGGTTGTGTAAGATCAGAGGTATACTTTGTCAGATTTTCAGTTGTAAAAAAATGTATCTTTAATTGGACTTTCATCATTCTCAGAAATGCTTTGATTGTAGATCTTTTCTTCACAAAGGAGAGGTTTTCTTCCCTAAATTTTTATACAAAATTATCACAATTGTGTGTTCATGTTCTTATTTTAACATGTAGAAAGACATTTGAAACAAGAGGAAAATTTATATTATATATTTTCGATATAAATTTATAGAAATGTCTGACGTATGTTTGTAGCACTATTGCCTTACAGGAAAAAGGTTGTGGGTTCGGTTCCCAGCCCAGGGTCTTAAGCGTGGAACTTGCATGTTAAATACATAACAATAATCATTTTCTTAGTCTTATTATTATTATCATTATATTACATATGACATATTTGCTGGCAAGTGTGCTTCTATGGCTATTTCCTACAGTACTTTAGAGTGGATTTGAAATACCACAATAAATGCAGAGCACACCCTCTTGAAAAAGGATTATTGTTTTTTTGCCCTGCATTATTTTCATATCTGCTAATCCTTGGCAGGATGCAGACCTTTTTGTAAATTAGGTGCAACACAACTGTGTGCAGAGAGGGAGGGAGAGAGAGAGAGAGAGAGAGAGAAAGCTCTGCAAGAGTTGACAGTGATGCTCTGTAAGGCCGGGAGAAAGGTAAATCGGTTTGTGTGGTGCGGATTAAGGGCACTAAAACTCAACACAGAGAGAAAAACCCTTCTTATTCAAGCTGACATTCTGATCACATAGACATTTTGAGGCTGGACTGTCATGATGAATGTTTACTTTTAGCTTTATTTTTGTCTGAAGCCCATGAGTTTTGTGGGAACGGTTGCATAATTTTAAAAGGACCTTAGAATTGATCTCAAATAATTTTCTTAGTCATTGGATGATTTGAAACAATGATTCCTCCTAAACTGCTTGTCTACCGCCGCACACACTGCGATGTGAACCTAGAGAATCTCCAGGAGACCTGGAGGAGAAAGAAGTCTTGTGGAGATCTTTTTCAGAATGGATATAGGGTGAGGCAGAGCCATCATGGGCAGGATCACAAAGGAGCGCAAAATGGATTTTATCATACTCTTTGGTCCTGTTTACACATTCTATCCAACTGGGGTAAGAGTTTTAGCATTAACAAATGCATATTCTGAAGGTGGGCTTTTATTTACATGTAAGTAGCCCCCATAAGTTTTTTTTTTAACGACTAGATTCAGTTCTGATTTGACATGTTATCATTGGTAATGCTCATAATATGAACTGTAATACACAGACATGGACATGTTCATTTTTCATTCCATCAGAAATTTAATCTAAAACCAACAATCAGAAGATGTCATCATATTTTAACTTCGTATTTTCCACATTCAAGCTGAGCCTTTGTCCTCTAAACTTCCCACTAACTCCTGTTTTGCCTCATTTGTGTTTGTTAACATTCTCCATAATGAAGTTTTGTTTTCTTTCTTAAAATATATTTTTTACTATTGTGCATTTAATTGTGTGTTTTCTCACACCTTTCTATATTTGCTCTTGTCTTTCAATAGGTTTAAGATTTCTGAGAGCGCTAAGACTGATTCAGTTTTCAGAAATATTACAGTTCCTAAATATTTTGAAAACAAGGTAAGAAAGAACATTCTTTTTCTTGTATTAAACGTGAAACATTTTCATTCTTACTTGTGCAAGATACTTTATCATAAACTGACAACACCTTAAAGTGAAAAACCCTTTTTTGTTTTTATTTAAAGCAACACTGCATAACTCTCTTGAGCCAAGTAATAACTTGCTTATATATATATATATATATATATATATATATATATATATATATATATATATATATATATATATATATATATATATATATTTTTCATGCCAGTATCCACCATTTGGCATATATTAATGCTCTGGCCAGACTGTCTTTCTCAAAAACTTACTTAGATTTGGATCCATCACTGAATGTGTCATTTGACCATGTTGGTCCCCTAAACAGAAATAATATTTGGGACCACCCTTTGCAAACCAGCAGACATTGCAAAAAAATATGTAAAATAAATAAATAAAACCTTCTAGAAGTTTTTTTTACTTATTATTTATCTTTGTCAAGTTATTGATAATTATGTTTAGCATAAGAATTTAACAGTTTTTAACACTGTATTATATTCCCACTGTATGATAAAGAACAGAGGAAAATAATGTGTTATTTGTTTAGTTGGTGGGCAGGGTTTAATGTCTATTAGTAACATAATGTAATGTAATTGTCCACTTGTAGAGATGTTCTATGATTTATAATGACTGTCCTTAAAGTTGAACAAGTCAGACTCACAATGGAATGTTGATGCAAAAGGGAAGGGCATTGTAATAACCTGTCCTTACTTAATAGTTAGCCTCAAAGTTGGATTTTAAATCCACATGCTTTTTCATCTTGGCATGATATATTATTACAAGTTATGAGTTTTGAGTTTGGGCCCCACTCCCACAGACTGCCACTCTGGGTCTCTGACCCTTAATCCCACACTTCTCCCCGCACACCGCACAATGGCAGCCAACTGCACCCCAAATGGATGGGTTAAATGAAGGAAATTTCTCCAATGTGAAATCAAAAAAGTTCAAATTAATAATGTTTAAATATATTATATTTCATGATACTGAAAAAAAAAATCTATTTTTAACTTTTTTTAATTTTTTAAAAATATTTTCTAAAAAATAAGCGCCCACTTTAAAAACCACTGACCTAGAGTTCTGCTTTTTGGCTAACTAAGCTAAAAGTGTTTACACAATAAAAATATGATATTTCTCTGATTTAGAATTTAATCTAGAGGAGTGAATGAAAGTTTATCTTTACAAGTAACTCCATGAATTGTCATTCTACTGTTTCCAAAGTAGCCTGATAACACACACTGTAGGCAGACATCTACAGCTATGCAGTAAATTCTAGCACCTCTACTGGCTTAAGGTTACACAGTGTTGCTTTAAGGACTAATTGCACATAATTTTTTTAGTTTGCAGATTTTTTTACCAACTACAGTTTCTCTTTCATTACCTGTTATTTTAAAATACTTTTTTTATTAGTACTAAATAAATAAATATATATATATATATATATATATATATATATATATATATATGTATGTATGCATAAAATTTTATTTATCACTCTGTGTTCATTAAGAATTTATATAATTTTTTCAATCTCAATTATGTTACATTTATATTTTAATCTTTTTTGAGTTGAAGTAGAATATTGTACCAGTTGTTACTCTCATGTTTTTCTCTTTAATTGTCTTGATATTTGTTTCCAAACCAGCAATTCCATCAAGCTGGTGAACTTGTGTTCCATCTTTATAAGCACATGGCTCACGGCGGCTGGATTCATACATTTGGTATGTCAACTTTAACATTGTGTACGTGGTGGTTTCCTATGTATAAATAATTGATTTTGTGAAAAGAAAATGATTGGTACAGTTGCATATTTGAAAGTATATATTCCTTCTGTAGATCGCACACTTCACCTGGATCACACACTTTTTTTTAAAATCATCACTGAGTTTTTGGCCAAATTTTTCCAGGATATTTAACCACTGCTTTTGGCTTATTCAGAATATTTCAGTTAAATACTTGGTTTACTATGACTGAGCTCAGATCTAAACACGCTCCATATTTATCACTATAATTTGGGTCAGAGCAAGTGGAAGGTTTGTACAGTAAGCTTGATTTATTCATCCCAAAACTTTATTTGATGTGCCATTATCCTTTGGGAATATCCCCAGTGCTGAAGTTTTAACCAACTGACTGGAGATTTGTGGCAGGGTTAATAAAATTTGCTGGTAGTCCTCTCTCTCTTTATTATTTCCTCACTTTACAAATGTAAAGGACTATTAGGTTTTACATCTAGGTGGATCCATATGTGTGTATATATATATAAATGTAATTTTTTGTAAAATTTGTAAAATTTGACTGTATATGCAACATTTTGCATTGATATAATTCAAATTGTATGTTGTTTAATGAATTAATCTTGGTAAGATTAGTCCAAATACTGTAAGTCATGTGGTAGTCATCTTATTGATCCTAAAGATAAATAATCTCTTTAGAGAAGTTGACATAAGAGCTAAAGAAATCCTGTTTTTATTTTTTTTTTATGAAAACAAACCAAAGGTGTTCCTCCTTATTCATCAAGTTTTCTTTTTAATCAATAAGTGTTTAAAATTAGCAACAACTGCAAATACATTTATATGATAAATATAAACTTTTGATAAATTTGATGACCACCATCAGTCCTGTTAAGCAACATATCATGTATTTCAAAATATCACCACTAGATGGTGGTCAAAGCTTGATATGATGCAGAAACCATGCCCAGTTGGCCGGATTTGTTTAGTTTAAAAAAATAAATTAAGGAAGTACTGGTGAGTCTCATGGCTAATCATTTGTACAACCTCTGCTCTCATTTCCATTGCAGGTGGAAAACTCAGGGGATCCTTGGGAAAACTTTGAAAATTCCCAGTCGTTATCTTATTGGGAATGTGTCTACTTGCTGATGGTGACTATGTCTACAGTGGGCTATGGGGATGTCTATGCAAAAACCACCTTGGGGCGCCTGTTCATGGTCTTCTTCATCCTCGGTGGTTTGGTAAAATGCAATTTTTCTATCCTCTTCTTCCCTCACATATCGATCCTGCCTGTCTTCCTCAATCTGCTATTTAGGCCTATTTTAAATCATTAAGCAAACCTAAATAATTATTGATGATCAATGCAAATTGTGTTAAATATATTGTATATTAACATAGTGTGTTTTATACGAATTAAACTCTGCTGCATTTACCTGCAAATGTTATTTAACCTAATGTATCCTGTCTGCTGTAGTTCAAGGTCCTAGTCTCCTTTGTCTGCTCTCCCTATGTGTCCCCTCTATATTACTTGAATTAGAGTATATGCTTTTGTCTCATAAATTTGTTATATTCTCTTAAAATAGCAGTTGCGGTTTCAGGACACCCTTCCTTCTGTGTCTCCTCCCACATTTCCAACAAACACAGGGGCAGGAAGATGAGGCTCAGGCCAGCCTGACTGGTACCACAGCAACAGCAGCCCCCCCTCTCCTTTCCTAACCTCTTTATGAATGATCCTTTTGGGCTGCCACAAGCACCTTAGAGTTAATGTGGAAATGCATGAATGTATGCACCTGTGTGCACTTATATCGATTCAGGGCTCTGGTTCAAGGATTTAGCCCATTCGAATTTTGGAATATAGGCTTGTGACAGTAGGATTCTTTTCTACATATGTGTGACCATGTGTTGCTTTGTGCTCATAGTGATAGATTGTGTGTTTTGTCTGAAAGCGGAAGGCTCTGAAAGTCTTTATTTCAGTACCTTCACATGCTTTCCTTAAGTAGCAGTGGATGAATTGTGACTCATGGCTAAAAAATATTTAGAGAACAAAACAATCAGATCAGACCCTTAAATTTACTCCTTGCCCTAGATGGACAAATTAGAGATTTTTGTCTGATTTCTTATCTTTCTTATTGTCAAACCTTTCCTTCCTAAAATCATTATTTATAGCCTCCTTAATTTGAGTGATAGATATAGTAACGTGTTTATTCAGAGCAGCAATACCTTTCTAATGCTTGTGTGAGAAAGAGCAAATACTTCAATGCAGTCCTACTGAATTAAGTAAGACAAAATGGTTGTGAGGCATAGATCTAATTGCAGTTTATATCCTTTATAAGTAAATAGCACAATTATTGGAGTTAACATTACTAACTGTAAACATCCACCGTAGTGAGTTTTTCTCTCGAGCCATGGTTCTTAAAATGTGCTAAAAGCACCAGTGGTGGTACTTGGGCTGTTTTTGTGGTACCCAGAAGTAAGTTTGGACAGTTATTTCCAATGTAAATGTAAATAATTAACAGAGATCTAGAGAGAAGTTCTACAAGGAAAAGAAAAAAATACTCCCAAGTATTAACCTGATGCAGACAGCAGTTTACCGGTAACAGGACCAAATGCTAGTGGCTACTTTTGCTAGAAACAGCTTTAAACCCAACCTAACTGTGTTCCAACTTAAAATGTTTAGCATTCCTAATCAATATGCACAGTCACCAGCCAGACATTTATTATCAATAAGAACCAAAAGCAATGCTTGTCTCTATGATTTATACTTTCAAAGGCTACCTACACAACCAATAGAGGATGTGACATAAGATCTAAGGAGGTACAATTGAAAGTTTATGGGTTCAAAGCAGCCATATTGGATTTGGAGTATTAGGTAATACTACAGTGATACTGTTTGAAAAAATAACAATGGAGCTGGAAAAATTAGTTTAAAAAAAACACTGCCCTACAGACTGCAGATCCCTATGTTAATCGGGAGTTTTCCAAAATTTGGTTCTGCCAAATTCATAGGAGAAAAAGCCCAAAAGACTAAACACTTCTACATGGCTGTAACATGTAATATCAATTCAGTCATTTTATCATTTCAACAAAATATTCCAAGGAGGGTAGGAAATAAAATCCTGTGGCAGATGGCTCCTTTTTCAATATAGTGATTAAAACTACTATTATATAAAAGAGCAGCTGCTGCTGAACTCTTTGTATTTCTGTCATCTATCCTTAAAAAGATCCCTGTTTTATTTTAAATAGTTTTATAAATCTCTTTGCTGATATTTTAAAATATAATCCTGAAAATTGTTACCTTTGAGTTTTCTTTACACAGTGAAGTGCTGTGGTTAGCGGGAATGGTGGCAACTAGTGGGGTGCATCACCTGATTAGGATAAATAATCAGATAAACAAAGTATTTATTCATTTGATTTAATTGAATGAATAAATTGAAGGGGAAAGATTTAATTAGGAATTAAATTTTTCATTTTGGCAGTCAAGAGTCATAGGCAGCCAAACATAAAACTGCTATAGCAAGGTCACACGTTTATAATGCGTTTCAATCCCCTATAGTTTAATGGTAGATCAATACATTTTTTTATTGATATTTGATGGCCTAAGTGTCAGCGTTTCCACTAAAAAAAAAAACCCTCATGTGATTAAAGGCTGTCAGACATTGCAAAATGCATCCAGCTCATTCACCAGCCCAACTAATGAGTCTTGATACGTTTTGCAGCTGTGGACCATCAGGACGGTCTTTTCAAATCAACCTGCCAGATCATCTGTGTTTGTTGGACAAAACATGGCACATAGGTTTTTTTTTGTTTGTTTGTTTGTTTTCAAAATTGTTCATTAGTTCTAAAAATTCTGCCACCCAGAAAAGGTTTTTGGTGCCATCACAGACTGGCAATTTTCAGCTGTGACCAAAGTCCACTTACTGAACTGGATCTTGAAGAACCTTTACATACTGGGGCTCAAAACAATAAATACAAGAAGAACTTAACACGAAAACATTTCTCCTGTATATGAATTTTTTGGCAGATCTCTGCTGTTAAAACAAAACTTTTTTCATCTCAGAAAATTGGATTCATATTCTCCACCAACCACTCTTTGGCATAGTAGTCTCTTTTTTAGTCTCTTCTTCTGTCTTCTATCTCCTCCTTAGGCCATGTTTGCCAGCTACGTCCCTGAAATCATAGAGTTAATAGGAAACCGCAAGAAATATGGTGGTTCCTATAGTGCGGTTAATGGAAGAAAGTAAGTATTCCAGATGGTTCTGCTGTTTTTATGTGTGCAGTGGAACCCTCTCTGCATGCCTTTTTTTCTTTTTTTTCTGTTCCATGCATGTAGGCCATGTTTGCTCGCTACGTGCCAGAAATTGCTGCTCTCATCCTTAATCGGAAGAAATACGGAGGGAGTTATAACTCGACACGAGGCAGAAAGTAAGTTGAAATCCAGACAAGGTGTGGTTGTGTGACTAAAGCGCACCCTCTTTTTTAAGTTCTTAAGTTATTGGGGGTTTGAGAACTTTACATTTAATATTTTTCAAGTTTCGGTGCAGTAGTTAGATGAAGTCACACTGCGTGACTGGAGACCTTGGCCATTAGGACACACATGTTCATGCCCCTTCACTCTTGTTCTTACTCTTCCTCTGCCTACCCTTTTCTCTGAATCTACCTCTATCTTTCTTTAATTCAACACTCTCCTTAAATCATTCATGTGCTGTTCATTTTCTTTACTTGTTTTCCTTGACACATCCTGTGTTGCGCTATAATTTAATTTGGAAAATAGAGCTTTCATGACTGCTAAACATTTCCAACTTGCCGACCTTTAACACATAAACAAAGGCCCTAAAGATAAAAGAAAGTCATGAAATCCCTACTCTCCAGTTTTAAAGAATTTTCCCATGAGAACATAGAAAAACTGAAACATCTGCATATGCATTATTATTGGTGGTCTTTTCAAGCATCATCAATCTCAATGACCATTACTTTGTTTCTTAATTTTGTGTATTTTATTTTGCTTGGGTTATTTGTGCATGTTTTACATCTCTCCTCAGTTGCATCATATCTGGGATGTTCTTTACAACCTGCCGTCTCATGGCTTTTTCATTATCTCTGCAACCCTGATGAAAAAGCGCTAATCGCCGTTGTTTGTCACTGCTGTAGCACATTGCATCATCCGTGCCTGACATTACTCTGGCCCTGATCTTCAGTCAGCTCCCACACCCTTGAATGCTGGATGCCTCGCTCCCATTGGAGGCTCTCAATTGCTTTTTGCTTGCTTTTGCCTGCTCCATTCTCAATGCTAACCTGTTTATTGTGTATATGTGGTGTCACAGTTCGCTGTGTGTGGATTTAACCCTAAAGTTTGCGTGGTGCTTTGGTCAGTTTACTTTTTCCACAAGAGTAACACAAAGCTTTTTGTACATTATTCCTCTTATCCCTTTGTGGCTCAAACCTCTAGCCCCATAACAACATTGAGTGTCTTCCTTTCTTCACAGTGGCATAGGAAAACACTACACAAAAAGAAAATAACACACTTGTATTGCGTAACTACACATTTAACATTTTAAAGTACACAAAATGATCACCAGATATGCCTTTGATTGTTTAAATATGATAAAACCTTTCTGCAAGAAATGCCCACTAGCCATCACATGCAATTTATTTAGCATATCTGCATTTCAATTAAGGAAATAAGTCTAAAATTTAGTTATTGTTACAAAATCTCCTCACTCCTTTCCTTTCTGTGCTGATAAAAAGGTGCTGACTTCAGTATGTTAGACGCTTAAAAGGAAGTGACAGCTTTCCATGATTTATGATTAATTACGCTATTATATTATATGACCACTAGGGGGCACTCCTAGAGCATAAACTTTTAAACTCAGTCATTTAATCCTTCATTAGAAAGAATTTTATAAAAATCAGGTATGTTAGTACTAAAGTAATATATTCTGTCCTGACACAGCAGAGGAAAGTCTGCTTCACACCCTTGGTTTTAATAGACATGCTCTATTTGTAGCAGGAGCTTCCCTTTATAGTAGGGACATAACACATTTTCCAGTACACGTGGCAGGAAACACTAACCACCTGCTTTACTGATGTTAAGCACAAAGATTAATATTGCAAGACAGATGTGAGAGTTTTCCAACACTAGTAGACCAACCCTCCTCTATCTCTTTCTTTTCCACAAATTTTCCTTGCTCCATCTTGCCTTTTCTCGCTGCTCTATTGTTAGTCCCTTCAGTTTCAGTTACTCTTTGCAGCAGGAACAATTTTTGGAGTCAGCAGTACAGTGGGGCTTTAAGGGGGGAGCCTTTGTTCTCTGAGATAAGATTGATGAAATGTTGTGTTTGGCTCACGATTTCAGCCCTCACACACAGACGGGTCTTGAGTGAGGCTCTTGTCAAAACTTCAGATCATTTCTCCCTCTCCCTTTTTTTTTCTCCTCCCTCTGCAACTCTTTGGTCAGACACATGGTAACAATCATAAGATACCCATAAAACACAGAAACTTTGAGGAGCCTTTCAGTTTTGCTGAGTTAATTTAGATACATTAGGAAGAAACTATTAGCAAAAATCGGTTTGATATGCAGCTCTAGAATTCTGTGCATTTCGATTTAGAAGCTGTTGACACATGAAAAGAAAAATGGAACCAGATTAGAAGATTATTGTAATTGAATGGTTATGGAGCTTTCAATTGATGAGATCATGATACATTTAAAATAAGTGCAACCAGTGCTTCACCTCTCCTGTCATTAAAAACAAACATTTAAGGCTATATGGAAGCCAAAGGGTCTCATGTTAGATCAACATTAGATTTATGTCTGTTAGCTTTGGTAGAAGTTCTCTTTGCAGTGTAGCATAAACCCTTGAGCGTAGTGACAGCTCTTACACTGATGTAGTAATGACAAGGGTAATGTTCTGTTGGCACCCACCATATTTGGGGTTTTGCGGTTTCCATTATGACTCTGTGGTTTCCATTAGACCTCATTCAGCTGAGGGCTTGGCATGGAAACTCTTTTCAACCCTGGCTGAACCCTGTCTGAGAAAAAAAAAAAAAGAATAAAAAGAAAAAGACCTTCAATTTTAAAATACACAGCTTTTGTACTTCAGAGGCGAAGCAATGTCACCAAACTCTGTCAAAAATGCATCAAAGGGGGCTGAAAACTTTACAAGAAGTAAACATGGCAGCATTTTCATGACTAGTTAAGGATTAGAGAAGTAGCAATTGAGTGATCTCTCTTGCTGATGTTTTGAGCTCTGTGTTTGTCCGTTCTGTTTCCTATTCCTCCCCAGGACATCCCATGATGTTGTCTATGTGCATGTTTTGTTTGCATGTGCGATGATAAATGGTTACATATATTATTTTTGTGCTGCTAGCTTTTTTTGTGGTTTATTGGGTGTTTTTTTATGTTTTATTGTAAAGAACTGTGTCTATGATATGCTTTTTTTCAGTTAATTTAAAAGTTTTTATATGCAGTGTCTCGTAAAAGTATTTTTACACCTAGAGCTTTGTTACATTAAAATTGTAACCTTGATTGACCAACATAAAGCCCAAAACCCAGATTGATAGAGCCCAAAATGTCTGTCTACCCCTGGATGGAATCAATTCTTTACCTGTTAAGCTTTGATGGATTGATGGAAATATACAAAACACAAATCAAGTATAGCTCCATTCTTAACAAACTTTCTGTACCTATGAAAAGTTAACTTATACAATTAATGCTTATTCATTTGGATGGCCTGATATGTATTAGTGTGTTTGGTCATACTGTTTTTTTAATTTTGAAAAAGGCGTTCAACATTACTGTTAGATTTATAACATAATCCATGTTTAAACTTCTCTACGACATTCCTGACCAGCCAAGTGTTTTCCTTGGTCTTCATGATGCTGTTTGTTTAGCGATATTCTCCACAAGACCCTGATGTTTTCACCCAACATCTGAATATGTGCCTGAATTTAAATAGGCACAGGGTGATGAACTTTATTACTAACTGGGTAACTTGTGAAGGCAATCTGTTCCACAGGACTTTATTTAGGTGTTTTAGAGTAAAGAGGGCTGAAAGCACATGTCTCCTTTTTAAATATTTAATAAAAAATGTAAATACAGCGGGGTTTGTAGCTGCATTGTGACAAAATTTTAAAATAATCATTTTGCAAAGCACTTTAGATGAAGCTATATTGCAAAATCAGTGAGATGGTTTTGAAGTTGATTGATGAGCAAATGATATACTATACAGTCCTACACAATAGAGAAATTAAATATGTATTAATCTTAAGACTAATTACACATTGATGGTGAAAAATGAACAATTTTATGTAGAGAAGAATGTTTTGTTAATCACATCATCATCCTAGTGTAATAGAAGTAAATGTCTATGTGTATACATGAATACAATCTCTTTAAATCTACCTTTTACATTTAAATAATTGTGATGTATTCTTTCAGTGGTATCTTTGGCCTTTATAACTGTATGCTTAGCTGTGTAATGCTTCTCTCTAGTTTTTCTAAAATGATCAAAGTGTATCTAGATACTCATTCCTGGGGAACAGTACTGATTTTATTCCTACATTTTATGAAATGAGAAATTACCTTTGTCCAGATAGAGCTAGTTTCTGGCAGACATGTCAGCTCATCAGTTGGTTGGAACATATTTCTGCCCCTCTGGCCGAGCATTTGATCACGGCTGCTCATTAGATCCTGGTAAAGGTCAGAGGAGACATCTGCGAAAACCATTATGTCCTGCAACATCCGAAAACTGTCATTCTCTTAATATGGCTGTCACGTTGCCTTGCCAAGTCCGCTTCAGTTGAGTCCTGCCACAGCCATAAGGTTTAAAGCAGGAGAGCACTTAGTGATCTTGACTGTGGTTTTCATTTAACACCACTAAATATATTTTACTTTCAACAACCCAGATTGAATCAGATTACAGTAATGTCCTTTCCAGTTTTATGTCTTGACTTAAAAGATTAATATCTTCACTAGAGCTATTTCTGGGCATAATAACATAACAGTAGAAAGAAAATGCAATAATTATAAAGAGTGCAAAAGTATGACCACTAAATTATTTTCTTGTCATAACGAAGGCCGCTGTACAGGTATCCATAAGATGCTTAGATTGTCTACTCCATATCTACGCTTATCCTCATCATGACTTATTCAGCTGAATAATATCTAACAGCTTTTTACATTTGATATCTTATTTAAAAAGTAGCTTAAACTGCAAATGAAAAACAAAAAAATGACTTAATTTCCTTCAGCGTACTTGAGAAAGTCTCGTTGGATGATTTTAAGATTAAAAAAAAAGGAAATTTTTGGTAAAATTTGCTTAGACTGATGACAGATTATTGTTATTTTTATGGCGATTCAAGAATAGTATTTATTGTCATAGCAGCTCAGATTTGTACAATTGTAGTAAAAGATTTGGACTTTAATAAGCTTGATATAAAGAAAAAAAATGAAAGATAAGAAGCTGAATTGAGTGTGGCTGTGATTTATTTATAATTTTATCAATTACATAAAGAACAAAGCTGTAAGTCTGTGCACACATTGTATTCATTTTTTTTTATCAACATATGTAATTGTACCTGATGAGTAGCAATCAATCTGTTTTGGTCAAATTAACACACAGTGTTTTTATTAAGTTGTTAAATTTGAAAAAAAAATAGATGAAAAAAATCTAGTTCTGTAATGTCCGTTAAGTGTGCATTTTACTATTGATACACCCATAATTTCCTCTATTTTGGTGTAAAATTCTGCTAGTTTTACAGGGAGTCATTTGTTTTCCATATCTAATGATCACCCAAAGATCTTTGCATACTAGTCAGATAATGCATGTGCTATAATTCCTCACAAGTGGTCAAGAAGTTATCAGTTGAACTAAACTGAAAACACTTTGTGTCCATTGCCAATGGAGCTTTTCAAATATTTAGCATGATGGAATCTTCATTGTTACAGACAGAGCTCATGCATAGCCTAGCATGAGATTCAATGACGCTATTATGCCATTGATGCTAGAGTTGTTTACCCTGCACCTTTGTGCAGATGTATCTTTCTGATGCATTTGAGCTTCTCTTTAACTAGCTAACCATTACTGATGGTAGATGTTAACTCAGGAAGGCTGCTACAGCTAACCAAGAAGTGCTTTTGCCATGTTCAACAAAATATTAGTCGAAAATGTGCAGATTCATACAGCCAGGCTGCAGGAAAAGACTTGAATTAGTTTACCGGTAACAGGTTTTAACTGTTGTGCAAAAAGCAAATTAAACCATGGCCTTTATATGTAGAGCAATTGGCATTAAATATTTCGAATTGTTAAAAATGATCCCTGTCAGTGTGGCTTAGCTGGAGATCAAACTGCTATAGTAGCAGATGTGTACAACTGCAATGCTGAATTTGCAATATTATAACAGGAGTAATAAAATACTTTTAGCTCCAGTTGTACAGACATCTTAAAGATACTGAATTAAAGAAGCAAGCATAAAAACTTATAGATGCTTGTTAAAAATATTCACACACTGAATGAATTATTAAAATAATAACTGTTATTTTTTTAGGAAACGGACATAAATATATAATGTTATATCTGGCAGTCTTAAAAACACATGAACTCTTCTCATCAAAGAAAATAGCATTCATATGAAGCTTTTTTTTATATTTTAATTAACAGCTGTTTATAGATATTCATTTTTATTTTAGTATTGCTCTGACTGTTTATGGAAAATTGAATCTGTTACTTTTTAGTAAGGGAAGTCTTTCAGCTAAGGGAGTTGGACATTAGTTGGTTATAACCTCTCAAGAGGACTCCACTTGAAAAGAAACTAAACTTTTATTTACTTGGCAGTGTGTAATTTGCATAGATTATAGCTGTTAGATCGGTGACACCAAATGTAATTATCTGAGCCACCACAAGTTCAAACCTTGTTACAATAAACATATAAATGAATACTTGATTACAGGGTGCTTAGAGGACAAGAAGGGACCTAGCCTTAACCTCTAAGAATGGTCTCACACAAACTCTTGCCTTTCCTTTAGCTCTAATCAGCTCTGCGCTTTCTGTCAGATTCCCCAGGCATAATGTGCTGCTGAGTACTGCCAAGGACCTGTCAAATACTCTGTGGTCCTGTTTAGAGTTTGTGTCAGCCACATGCCGCTGAATCATTTTGAGGGTTTTAGTAATGCTCTGTATAAAAGCACTACTTTATTGATGTATATGTCTGTGTCAAGATCATTTCTACTCACAAAGGGCTGGTTTGGCTGAAGGGACAGTTTTTATATTGGGAACGGATGACAGTCCAACCATTGTGGGGTGTGTGATTATACTTAGATTTTTTGTAGTGGTATATAGTTAAGTGTTTGATTGAACTAAATTTAACCACTTCCATTAAATCAAGGAAAAATTAACTCATATGGCATTAAAAGATATAATCCAGTTACTGGTTTGCTTTGAAAATGCATCCAGTAACATCTCAGTTGAAGTCTCTTTTTTTCGCTTTGTATTAGAGTTAATGTACTGCTTTGGTTTGTCTGATTATCTTTGGGAGATATGCCAGTGTATGTAGCGATTTATGTTATGCACTCAAGAAGGTGTGTTCCCCCCTTTTAGGCACATTGTGGTCTGTGGTCACATTACCCTCGAAAGTGTCTCCAACTTCCTCAAAGACTTCCTACACAAGGACAGGGATGATGTCAATGTAGAAATTATTTTTCTCCATAAGTAAGTTAATCTTTTCCTTCCTTAAAATGTTTAGGATAGTTTGAACATTATGTTTATATAAGGTATGCTAAGATTTTCTAACTCTTGTGTCTATTTCTTTGAATGATAGTATTTCCCCTAATCTTGAGCTGGAAGCCTTGTTCAAACGCCATTTTACTCAAGTAGAGTTCTACCAGGGATCTGTTCTCAACCCTCATGATTTGGCCCGAGTGAAGGTATAGTCCTCAAGAGATAAAATCATGAGAAACCACAGTGTGTCTCAGTTGACATTAATTTTAAATTGAATTTAGAAAATAAAGAGCATTCATTCTACAGGCCATCTGAGTTTGGAAAACTGTGTTGCAGCAAATCTTAGTGACACCAATGGAAAAAAAAGCGATGGTGTAAGGCCATAGTGGTTTTAAAGGTTTTTGATTGGTTCTTTCTACATAGATTGAGTCAGCAGATGCTTGCCTAATTCTGGCCAACAAATATTGTGCAGATCCTGATGCTGAAGACGCTTCTAACATCATGAGGTATAAAATCCTGGAAAACCTAAACTTATTGGAAAAAAAGTTGGTGCTATGTTAGATTTTCATATTGAACATTTCTGACTGCCTTTCTAAGGGTCATATCTATCAAGAACTACCATCCCAAGATCAGAATAATAACCCAGATGCTACAGTATCACAATAAGGTAAGTGTTAAAGTTTTTTAGAGATTAAGAGTTTACTGGAGCTCTAGCCAGCAGTATGATACATTAAAATCATGACAATGACACATTTTGAGTACCGGTAGAATTAATTTAAGAAAAGTTTCGTGAATCAAAGCAGTAACGGCAAAGAAAAACTCATTACTACAGGACATGGGGAATGGCCATTTGGAGTCTAATTATTTACCGCATTAATACAGAAATATAGAGCCTGTAGAAGAGCTGTACCCCTTTATAGTTGACGCGGATGTAAGTGCAGTAAAACGAAAGAGAAGCAGTGATCAGCATAAGAGCAAATGCAGAAAAAAAAAAGAAAAAAATTGTAGCCAAAAAAAGGCCCTGAAAACAAGCTGATGTAAAAGACAGTCTTTACAGTTAATACAGTCTTTTGAACAAAGACAAGCATTTTACCCTACTGCTATAAAATGCAGTAGAGTTAACATTAGATGTTAATTAACCAAGATAATAATGAACAATTTTCAATCAATACATCAAAATCAATAGACCGACATTACTAGATGGAGGTAGTCTATGCTATAGAAAGTTACTTTTCAGACTCTTAACAAAAATGAGAACACACACACACCCACCCATACACACACACACACACACACACACGCGATACCGACCTGTGGCGTACACAAACAGCAAGAGTGCCGTAGCAGATTCCATTTCACCTCAGTAATCTGTTTTCTCAGCGTATTTCAGGTTGCTACTAGTTACCAGACACTCAACTTGTTTGTTGGTGGTGGGGCTTAAAGAAAAGGCACTAGCGTCACCCAGTGTATGAGCGTCTTTTTCCCTTGAGGAGCTCCGCTCTCGAAGCCTATGAGAAATGCATACACTGGGGGAAAATAGCCCCGCCTTCTCGCAGGCTGCAGCGGGATGTACTTGGAAAATTGTACCATAAAACCACATAGCGTTAATCTCACGTTAAAAAAACTATCGCCGTTAAAATGGCCTCGCGTTAACGCGTTAATAACGCGATAATTTTGACAGCACTAATATATATATATATATATATATATATATAACAAATTTAACTAAATAAATGCTGAAAGCATGGTGTATGGATAGTTGTTATGGGTAACTACCCATAGTGTACCCTATGGGCAGTTGTTTCAGACTTTATTTATGTTGTATGGAAACAAACTAAAATCCTTGTCTTTACTTCAAGCTTTGCCAATAAACTCGCCCCTGTATGCCGTATTGAGTCACTGAATAAACAGTAAGAACACTGTATTTAACCACACTGTTCCACTTGAACCTTCTGCTCCATCTGATGTCAGTACAGGCAAACTTGTTAGTGGAGAACAACTTTATATTCTCCCACTTGGAATGAGGCTGGCGTGCACAGTCCACACAAAAATTTGGAGGTGGCGACCTAGCGCCGAGGTTGGGTTGGGGTTAGGGCGCATTTGGTGCTTGCGGCCGGGGACAGCAGATTGCATAAGTTTTGCCGCGCACCCTAGTGCCCTGCTCGATGTTGCGAGCATAAACCAGGCATAAAGGCTCTGCATTTGGAATAAAACCTACAATTATGAGAGTAATAATAATTGATAATGGAACTTTATTGATCTCACACTGGAGAAATTTACCACTGCATTTAACCCTTGAGTAGCAGTAGGCTGCCATCGCAGGGCGCCTGAGACGCCATCGGTGGTTGAGGGTTTTCTCACCGCTGTCACTCCCCCCTGCAAGCATTTTTTTTAAGGCTGCCAGCTAATATGTGGCAATTACTGAACATGCCAGAGGAGCAGTGTGGGATTAAGGGTCTGGCTCAAGCCCCCTGAGAGGCAACCTGTGGGGCTCGAACTCAGAACCTCAGGATTCCAAGCTCTAAGCACTAGGCTTAGTGCTAAGTGCATACACTTCCCCAGTAAACTTAAACATTTGATTAAGCTTGATTTATTGTATGAAATGTCAATATTTGAGGATTCAAGGCAAATACATTTTGTTTGATGACAAATCATTTGAATGACATTGATGAATACTCAATGTCACCTATGTGGACCAGAAAATAGTAAAATCAGAAACCCGTGATTACATTTTTTGTCTGTGTTTCTGTTTTTAAAAAAGAATTTAAAATGTTGAAGTGTCAATTTAAATGTAAATATTAATATTTTGTCATTTGACTTAGCTACGTAACATTTTTAATCTGGCACTTCTTATTTGTTTTCTAAACATAAATAATTCAAATTAATTTATTTGATTTTATTTCTAAGAGATCTTAGCACGCAAAGATTAATTTCATGTCGGGATACTCATGTGTCATTGGGTCTTTAATTTAATTCCAGTCGTTTTAGCAACTTTTTTGCTTGGTTAGATTCTATATAAATGGGTACTGTCTGTCCTAAATCTGGCACATTTATATATAATAATGGATTCAATTGTAGATTTAAATGTATTGTCTGTTTAATATGGACTAATTACTGATAAGGTATTCCCTAATTTTAATAAAATTGTTTCGACTACTTAATGCATTAATAATAGTGGTAACTAAGGGTTTGTAATGTTGTTGGTCAACCAACCAGTTGTTGGCTGTCATCTAAGTTAATAGTTACTGTAAGTTAAGAAGTTAGTAGTTGATGAAATCGGTTTGAATCTCTTTTGGACTTTTCTACCGTTTAGCAGAGCCAACTAAACCTGCTAAGTCTTATTTATAAAATGTTGGTTTTTTAGCTGTCAGTTGAGTTCAACTTTAAATTGATCATATAAATGTGCAGATTGTATCAGCCTTTTTTTTGTTGCCAAAATGAACTTTTCCTTTAAGAGTGTCAACACCAAATATTTCCATGATCTTTTTACCATGATCTTTCTCCCTCTCCTGCTCTGAAGGCCCATCTGCTGAACATTCCCAGCTGGAACTGGAAGGAAGGTGATGATGCTATATGTCTGGCCGAGTTGAAGGCCGGCTTCATTGCCCAGAGCTGTCTGGCCCAGGGCCTGTCGACAATGCTGGCCAATCTCTTCTCCATGAGATCCTTCATTGAGGTAACTCAGAGGAACAGAATTACTTGCCCTGTCTGGCCATCTGAACAGACCGAGGAAGTACTAATGAGATGGTTCTCAGCATTCTGGAGATGATTTTTGTCAGGATTGAAGCAGAGGTTAACAAAGTGCTGTTTTGTGTCCTGTCTGGTGACAGATGGGCCAGATCTGTGGGAATTCAAACATACTTGTGCAGAGAATTGCTTTCATTGCCGTGTTTATAGTCATTTTGGCACGTTATGTTTTTTGTGACAACTCATCTGGAATCTGTTCACTGTTTCTTCGGCCTAACAATGAGGTGGTTGCTTCTATGAAAGACCTATTTCCATGTCTTAAATATGATGGATCAGCTAATAATGAACAGGCTGATGCTTTGCAGGGAAACATCTGCAAACCTCATTGGACAGATGTCGGAGAGGAAACAGTCCTGCTTTCTTCCTTCTCTTATATACATACATATATATATAAAACACACATGAGATTTAATTCTTTTTTTTTCTCAGATTGAGGAGGACACATGGCAAAAGTATTACCTTGAAGGAGTAGCTAATGAGATGTACACTGAGTATTTGTCCAGTGCCTTTGTAGGCCTCTCCTTTCCAGCTGTGTGTGAGTAAGTATTACCCCATACTAGAAGGATTTTTGTGATCTAAATAGAGACAGACGTAATGCTTAAAAACAGCAGTTATTTGCTTTTGTTCAGCTCTTCTTTAATGAAGTGTTTTTGTTTTCCAGGCTGTGCTATGTGAAGTTAAAGCTGTTGCTTATTGCCATTGAATTCAAGTCTGAGCAGAGAGAGAGCAGGTTTGTGAAGTGAATATTCTTCTCAAATCTGTGTGGTAACCAAAAACATCCATGAAGTTTTCTCTTAAGAATTAAGCTATTTCCAACAAAGTCAATCTATTTTCTTTTTTTCTTTTTTTCTATGATCTGTTTGCAAACCTAATAAAACTGTAACTGATTTTGAAGGGTTTAGTGCTTGGAAAACTGTACAGATTTAACTATCAAAATGTAAATAGCTGAGTGAATTACAATATTTCCGTTAAGAAGTAAAATGACACAAACTCAATAACAAAGCACTTATTTATTTTGGATATTTAACCATAAAAATATTGATATCCTGTGAACCTTCTCTTAGTTTGCACTTCTGCAGTACCATACTATAGTTTATTTTATTTGAATTGAATATAGATATTTGAATTAAAGTAGTGCTGAACTATAAAAGTGGGGTTTTCATTTGATTAGCTGTGTTTTTAGTCTCTAGCCTGTTTTTTAAGCTTAACTCTAGATTTAAAAACGTTTGAAAAGAATATTCAAAGCTTTGAAAAACTCATAGAGCAATGTTCAATTCATGATCTTAAAAAGGAAAGAAACCAATCTACAAACTTACCAAGGCATTGCCTTTCACCTTCCATGACCCATCAGAACCATTAATACCCCTCATGTGACCTCCTTGGCTAATCCAATGGGAGGGATCAGAGGCAGCATTTGTCCCCCCCTAATTCCTTGTTACACCTACAGTATATTAATCTCAGTGCTCCCATCCACTAGTTAAAACTGAAGAAGACTCTTGGATAAGAGGCAAAATGTCTTTAGAAAACTTTTTTCAAGCTTGACCATGACCTGGATGACTGAGAATCTTCACATATACCTTCCACCTTTGTTCTACTAACTTGATCTGTATGGAAGGTTGTCATGAACAAGGCCATTGTTTAACAACAAGCATGTAGATGCCCTTTACAGTTCACAACAGGAACTATAAAGGACACTTTGGCCAGATTAAACCAAAACTACCAATCTTTATCTAACAAGAATGTGTGGTGGACAATTAACACTCTTACCACTTTTTCCTCAACCTAAAGCACGGGGTGGCATAATCATGTTGTCCTAAAAACATTAACTCACAGGGGTAGAATCTTTTGAGATTTATAAATGATTTTGGAAGACTTTTGTGTCTTTTCTTCCACTACAGAAATACTTTGTTTTGCTTTCTTACATTATTTCCCAATTAATGGCAATACGTTTTGTGGTTATGATATAAAAGAATGTAAAATATAAGCACTATATTCCTATTGTAGGCCGTTCCTTATTTTTCATAGATATATATATATTGAAATACCCTTGATTTTATTTTAAATGCATGTAAAAAGAGAGTTGCTTAATATTTCGTTTTCTCAAAGGCTTTTTGAAAAGGCATTTATTTAATTGTAATGTAGTATATTTAGAAATCTTTTTAAAAATCTATCTAAATCTATCTATATCCTGAGCGACCTTTAACACATAACTAGACATAGAGAGGCTGAAAAAGCATTGTACCTTTGGCAAACTTCCATTTCAGTTAGCTATTACTAAAACCAATAGTTTTTTTTTTCATGGTAGGAAATGAAGTAGACCTTTCTAAAAAGACAATTATATAATAAAAGGAGTATTACTTTTCAACTAAATGTATTAGTTTTAGTTCACTATTTAGTAAAAAAAAAAGTGAATATTGTAAATTAGCTAATATGGATCTTATAAATTACAACCCCTTATACATAAAACATTTTTATTCTTGTTCATACTTCTTATAATTGCTGTTCAGGTTTTTGCTGGTTACTATTGGTATTTAAATCTTTGGTGATAAACTCCAAGTCACTGAGCTTTGATGGCCTCCTTTTTGTCAGCCTCATCTTTAGATTCCCCAATATATTCTTTATCAGATTTAAGTCAGTACTCTGGCTTGGCCATTTCAAAATATCAACATTTTTGTGTGATATACCAGCTATTAATTTGGCTAAATGTTTGAGGATAACTTTAATAGAACTGAATTGAGAGAAAAAAGCTGCTGATTCATGAAGAATTTGGACTTATTGTTTTTTTTAATGCAAGCAGAATCGTATCCATCTAACCATGGATATATTTATTTTGAGAACAAAGAAGTGACTGCACTAGATAATCTTGTTCTGATCAATAGCATCAAAGTATTTAAATGATTAGCATGCTGTATATTCATGTTTCACATTTTGTTTCCTTTAGGTCTGTTTGATGACAGCTAACTTTGCCTTAGTGTTTATTCCATGACAACACATTGTTTTTTTTTCTTCTGTTTCTTAAATTGCCAAATCCTTTCCATTCCTCCCCATTTCGCCTGTGTCAATTTTTTTTTTCATGCTGCAAAACTGCAAAAATATGTGCATTTACAAAAATGCTCTTTTGATATTACTATTTCCTTTAGTAAAAGAATTCTAGCGTTATGCTGTTTTCTTGTATTTGTGACTTTTAAAAAAAAATTCCAAATAGCTTTTGATGTAGAAAAAATTTGATTAAGATTACTCTTTCCATATTTTTTCCTTTTCAGTTGGAACAGCAAACAACTACAACAAAAAATTAGACTTTATCATACTATAAAACCTTCTTCTGCAAAGTTATAAAAGACTTAAGCAGGGCCCGGATATTTTCTTTGAAGGAAAATACTTCTGTTTTTAAGCCTGACTATTTATTTTAGACAAAGACTGCAGAACGCAGGAGATTGTTATCACATGTAGAACACAAACCGTATACTTGCCAGACAGCTTAGTGCAGCTTGTCTAGTGCTACTGTCAGGTCATTTTCAGCCTCCATCAACAGTTTTGTGTCCAATTTTCAGCTGTTGTGTCTAATATTTTTCAAAATGAACTATGTCTATCTGCCTTGTGCTATCATACGTGTAATCTTAGCTCTTACCTTAGTACATCATTATACCTTAGTACTCTTTTATACTTTAATATATTTTTTCCCTCATATATATATATATACACATATATACATACCTATATATATATATATATATATATATATATATATATATATATATATATATATATATATATATATATATATATATATATATATATATATACATAGATATATATATATTTTTTTTATTTATAATTGTTATTTATTTATATATATATATATATATATATATATATATATATATATATATATATATATATATATATATATATATATATATATATATATATATATATATACATCAGTACAAGGATTCCAGCATATTGGACATACTTTAAATGGTGCCATAAGGCAATCGTAGTGTACTGGCAGATGATTAAGTAGTGACAGTTGCGTTATCCTCTTCTTTTTTTATGTCAATGATAACTGTTTGATTTGAGATTTTTTCTTGTTGTTTGCAGAAGCCGAAAGCGGTATGCCCTCTACCTTATCTTACTTCCAAAGTTCCACCCAATCTCCACCACTTTAAAGCTTCTGACTTTGGGAGTTTCCCCCAAGGAGATTTTTCCAAACACTATCTCACAGGCCTACTCTTTCCAACTTTATATGGTGTCCCTTGTGCTAAATGCACTAACTTCTTTGCAGACAGAGACTGAGAGGATAGATAAATTGGACATGTTTGTAGAAGTACTGTTTCTTTGTCTTTGCTGTTGTCAGTGTACCAAGGCCAAACTCTCACCCTCCTCATATTTAACTCTATTTTGGTCTTTTTTCAGTTTTGTCCTTAACCTTTTAATTGATTTTATTTTTTCATGTTCAGTTCTTTTTCAGTGTCGCTCAGTTGAAACCCTTTTTATTTGTCTTAGCGCTGAAATGATCCACCTTTCCCCTATTTCGGTCTTCTTATATCGGTGTCAGAGCAGTCCTTTTTGGTTATTTGTTTCAGAATCAGCAACTACTTTGTATGAAAATAACCTAGATCAGATGTGGTGTAGATGAGCACTGATCTGGTGGTGGTAATCGGTGAATAAAAAAAAATACATTTCTTTAAGCAGTGGCTGACATAGCAACATGTTTTTGCCTTCACTGATTTTAACACCAGCCCCAACTCAACACTTGTTTTAGAAAAAAGCATGGAGCTATTCAAATTGGATAGCATTAGATTTATCTAAACTAAACCTTTTAATTCACAAGCACCACAATTCACTTTTCCATTCGATGACCCTTTCATAATCTGTGTTAAATGTAAATCCATTTGTGCATGTTTGTGTGAGAACATGATTACCTTGAGAGGGAGATTCTTGTGGGTGAATGTGCATTCTGTTGTTCCCATTTGTCTCAGCCACCATGTACAGTCATGCTCGTGCGTCTCTCGAGTAGATGTTCCCAAGTGAGGTCACTTCCTGTCAGTTTGGTGTTTGAGAAACAATCCAACTGCACAGAAGTTACTGCAACAGTCTGCATCTACGTACCTGTCCCTATACCTGTACTGCAGTGGCTATGCCTTTCTGTTTTATTACTGTCCTCTTCATGCTGTTTGGTAACTGCATGCTCCAACACAGTGACATATGGTGTTTGATGCTTGCCTTGTTGCTCACAATATGAGGTTTTAAAACTTGATTTTCACCAGTTTGCAACTGGTTTCAGAAAGATGTTATGGATTTATACCCCTGTAAAATCTCAGATTTGGGCAGCAATGTTTGTGTAACTGTATTAGATGAACTAGTTGATGTACTTTTTAGAATACAGCATGCCAGGGATATTGCCTGTCAACCAATCTGGGGGTCACTGAGTGTGAGGGAATGTCAGCAGATGTATTTTGCAGACATGGGAAAAGAACAACCTGATCTGCATGATGTGACTGGACCTATATAATCTTATTCAGACATAATTTTGTAATGTGTATATATATGTATGTATATATGTATATACACACCAATCAGCCATAGAGTTATGGTAATTTTAGGGCAAACTGAGTAACACTGCTTATTCGTGATTTAATGGGTCTTAGAAGGGGGAATCGCTCTAATTAACCGATAGAAGCAAATTCTGGAGTCTTCAAAATTCTCAGTTAAACTTTTGGGGAATCCAGGGAGATACAGCTGCAGACTTTGCTTGCCCTTCTAAAGAGGATAGGGGTTTCAAATCAACCCCACTAGTATTTCTTGGTATGTGCCTTTTCCAGGACAGATTATATCTTCTACACTGGCAATTGTAAAGCTCTGACATACAAAGGGAGAGAACTTTAAGTATATTTCAGAGCTGACTGACACAAAGAGTCCAGTTAAAATTCAAGTATGATTTCCTAAACTCCATCTTTGCATGACACAATTGTGATTCTAGGACAGCAATGTCTGTTTTGCTGCATTTGGTCATATTTCTAACCCTATTTTCTAATATCTTATGCTACTACATTGAAAGGTTCAACGTCCTTTGCCAGGGAGGTCAACACATTATCAATATCTGAAAGTAAAAAACAAGTACAGTATGTCAGTATCATAACCTCTGCAAATGATCTACATTGTGGAAAAATGCTGTCTAGATCAAAGAACAGTCCAAACCTTTTGCAGTAGCAATGTTACTTTTCGTTAGAGAGGTATCTAATCAATGTTAAGTTGGTATTTATAAATTATGGCTGATTGGTGTTTATTGTATTTTCACAATGTTACTGTGTCCAGAGCTCAGATGAGAGGTTATTTTCTTATCGCTATAATGAGACACTTTTAAAAACATATTTAAAATGCATATACCTTTTCATTTGTATGCATATTGTAAATGAAGACAATAAGAAAACATCTCCACATTTTCAATGATCAAAAAAATATTTAGGAAAGATAAAAAAAAAAAAATCTTTCATCTGAGTTTTGTTTTAAAATAATTTAACTTTATAAAGGTTTGTGGGTTCAATGATTAAAACAAATATCCATATCATTGATGATTGTTGCCGTTAGGTAACTATTAATGAAAAGTGTGCGTGTATGTGTAGGGGTGTGTGTATGTGATAACAGTATATATGTGTGTATTCTGTATTGTGGTCTAATTAATGGGGAATGATACAGCCAATCACTGTAGGAGTTTGAGATTAAGCCCACTCCCAAAAACCTCTAATATATTCTGTAAAGCAATATTATTGTATTTAAATATTCTTAAGCATATATACATATGCATATATATGTATATATAAGTAAATATATAAATGAATGAATGAAGATAGAACAACAATTTTTTGCAGTTATATTATATTTGAATTATATTTTGTAAAAAATACTTACTAGTTTCTTCTCATTTTTTTATCCAGCATATATTTCTGAAAGCACTCTGATATATTCCTACAGTCATAAGAACTGACAGAAAGAGCTGTTCATTCCCTTGCATCCCGTTGTCAAATACTAACTGAAAGACAACTCCTATAACTGTACATATGCTATACCGCAGCTGTGTCTCAGTGGCCATCATAACATTTGTTCTGCCAAGATGACTGTATTTGAGTGCTGAGACTAAAACCACTCCATGGCCATGATTTGAATTCTTTCTACCCTCATCCCTTTTACTTGTACCTCTCTGTCCCTCTTCACACACCCCTGACCAATCAAGTATCATTTTGTGAAAAAGAAAAAAGATTTGAATTTCTGTGTCCGATCATACTGTTCCACATTTTGTCCAACCGTGTGAGTATCACATCCACAAATTGCCCCAAAGCAAAACAGTTATCTGTTCTTACTAAACTGATACACATAAAGCATCTAAATTTAGACTGGAGTAAAATCAACAATATCAACACAGTCGCATTCAAAGCCTTATCAAGTGTGTGTACCATTCCTCTTGATTAGCATGTTGTGGGCATGATCTGAGTGGTGTCTGGACATAAACAAACTTTTCCTTCTATCTGTATGTTTTTGATTACCTAGCATCCTCATCAACCCAGGCAATCACGTCAAGCTGCAGGAGGGAACCCTGGGATTCTTTATTGCTAGTGATGCCAAAGAAGTAAAGCGGTAATTACATCCTGATGGAGAAATGGCAGCAACAAAAAACTATCCACCTTTTATTGAGTTACTGAAGTGACAATATTTCCCTTATTATTTTAGAGCATTTTTCTACTGCAAAGCTTGTCATGATGACATCACAGACCCCAAAAGGATCAAAAAGTGTGGCTGCAAACGACGTAAGTAGCTTTCCTGTTACTGTGCACCGCTGGCACCTTTCCTTCCCCTCTCTTCCTCTCACTCCTAAACCAGCCTCCGTGTTTATTTGTCCCCTTTTAACTCTTCAGGTTTTTACAGCCTGCTACACAAATCTAAGGTCCTTTCATTGTGCCATTGCTGTTCTGTTCTATGCTAATATGTTTTATGTTATCACACCATTATACTCATAGGAAAGTGTTTGATATGGGTCCCATTTGAACTGCCATATCATCCATTATGGTAGGCTCATTTGTCCATAATTCTGTTTGTCTTTTGGTAAATATCAAAATGTTTTTGTCACCGTGAATTTTATTTGAGTGAAGACAACACTTAACTCCTTTACAGACTTGGTTAAATGTGTAGGTAGAAGGTAAAAAAACATCATTTTGCAGAACAGTTTCTAGCAGACTTCAGGAATTTTACATATTTCTAACAATGGTTCCTTTTAGTTTAGCATAGTATTTAATCATTTGCCACTATAATATGAAATTAAGTCCTTCCATAAATGCATATTATTGAACTCAGTCACTACTCTAAATGACTGCATATACAGCTCCCTTCACATTTAAAGATGTGTAAAAGTCTTAAATTAGTAGCATCTCTAACAGTTCTAATAAAATGTATGTGGCCAAAGCTTTTTCTTTACCTCATTTTATTTGATTAGTGTCTAGATGCTTCATAGATTATTGACTTCTTCTTCTTCCTGTATGTCATACCTAAAAAAAGACAAAACAATACACTTGATTGTTAGACCGACAAATTATTGAATTAAATGACAACTTTTTTTCCTCCTAATCTTTCCTCCAAAAATCAAAAGTAATTTAATTTTAGGTCTAGTTTCAACAACCAAATTTGGCCTTTATTACAGTTATGAATAGTGGACAGTATAAAATAAATGTAAACACATAACAAATAAGTATGAATTAAAGTAATGAAGTGATCAATCTATAAGACATAGGGGTACACTATCAAAATGAATGTATACCACAATACGCACATATGAAGATATGTGGATGGATGGATGGATGGATGGATGGATGGATGGATGGATGGATGGATGGATGGATGGATGGATGGATGGATGGATAGTAATATTTTTTGTCCGTAAGAACTTGAGAAAACCTATAATTTAAAATGTATGAAATGTGAATCTAACATTTCCATTAAATATTGTATATATTAAACATATGAACATTATTTAAATGTCTGTCTTTGTGTGCAATGATTTAATAAGATGTTCGGGTTTGCCCAGTTTTTAAAGCAACCAGAGGTTGCAGTAATTTGGTAGGCTGCATTAAAGAGGCAAGCAGCCTTAAGCAATTCATCATGACTCCAGATGTTGATGTAAACATTTCCATAGATATTTATTCGAAGGGACATGCTGCAGACAGACATCATGTCTAACTACACTGAGAGTTTTCAGTGAATTAAAAAGTGACTTACGATGACTTTTTACCCATTTCGTGTTCTATATAATACTGAGAAATGTGTGTAGCATGCTTCTGCTGCTATGTTTAAAACTTCGTAACTATATAACCCAGCTCATTCATCACTGCAGAACCCACTTTATCTGATCTGTTTTGAAATACAAACTTGGATGAAGTTACTGTAGCCGTAACTTATAGACATTGACACTCACCACGATCCACAGTTGTGTTGAGAAAAACATGTTTTTTTGTTCCCTTTTGATATTTAATAAATAATAAAAAATATATATTTTTTTCTGTTTTTTTGGAATAGAAATTATGACAAATGATTGCTTTTAATATTATCATATCATTAACAAACCTAATCTATATATAGAGAGAAACAAAACAGATAAACAGCTTCAAGGGTTTAAGACGGTGACAAACAAGGCCGGTGGCAGATCTGTTAGTATACTTATGCTATCATAACAAAACATGAACTGATTTAAAGGCTTTTTACACATCTTTAGCAGGGATGCTGATAAGTTTGTAGGTTGTATTACATCAAAGTAATGGACAACATAAAGTACTGTCTCTAAAGGTCCAGAAATGTGCCTTTCTAGATATTTACAGAAAGTTTTACATTGTTAAGCCTAAAATAGCATCTAAATAAATTAAACCAGGATCCATAAGATATCAAACTGAAAATTTGATTAGATGTTATTAAAGGGGTTGTTCCCGATAGTTGCATTTATCAAAGCATCAGTTGATTTACTGCTGTGGAACCCCGTCATGCTCTGTATTTTGGTATATCATGCTCTGTTGTCGTCCCCTATTGTTTTTTGTTTCCATGTTTCTTTATGACCAGTGACAAACTTTTGATGTATTTCCTTCCCTGCTGCCATTGGAAAACACCTCTTTATTTTAACTACTCACTGGTAGTGATTTATTGTGAGTAAAAAGTTGGGTGTCCCATTACCCAGAGTGCAGTGTGTTTTATATTGTTCCTCTTTAGCCAATAGTAGAGTATATTGTATCAATGTTGCATGTAACAGTGTAGCTTCTGCATCCCTCTCCTCGCCTCTCATTTCTTACTCTGTGCTCAGATCAGACCAAACCATATGAGCATAAATCAGACCTAAAACCAGCATCAGAACTTCCACCCTTTCTGACATACAGATTAGAAGGAGATAAGATATTAAAAGTGATCTAATTGGTTGTGAATTATAACTTTTGCAGTTTGTGGTTACCATTTAAGACTCTAGCTAATCCAATATTTTTGGTGTAGAAGTAAATATGTTGAGGGTCTTTATCATAATTCTCCAATAAAATAATGAAAAACCAAGACGTCCAGACACTGAAGTTAATCTACGTTCTGTCACAGGAACATTTGTGCGGCTTTGCTTTTTCTCCTTTTTTCCCAGAGAGCAGAAATTGTCCTTGTGGGAAGTTTCTTTAAATCCTAACAAGCGAAGTTGCCAAAACACAATCAAAACAATCCGGTCTCCCTCTTGTCCCATTTTTTCTGTGATCTCAGCCCCCATTTTTCCTAAACTCTGGCTGAAGATAATTTCTCCCTTCAGACTTAAAGTGCCACTCTGCAGGAGTGTTGTGCATTTCAAATCTGGACAGCCGTTGGGCCTTTTACATTTTCAACTTGCTGCTTTGGGTGTGCGTCCATTAGAAATATGCAGAAACAACAAGTGTTGTAGCATTCATTTCCCACTAGATGGCAGTACTCTACCAGTCATGTGCAAAAAATAAATGCAAATATGTAAACAGGTTGTGAACTCAATTCCCCAGAAAGCTGTTCAGCAAAGTTTCAAGGATTGTTTTGTGAATTTGACAAAATAAAAGTTATCAAACATTTAACAGTCCTTATAGATTAAACCACTTCTAATTTGTTGTCATTGGCACTCTTTAATTATTTGTGTTAGATCATACAAGTGCTGCTAAAAAATTTGAGCCAGATGCATAATTTTCCTTCAATTTTGCTGAAAAAAAAATGACAACAAAGCTTTTGGAGGGAATTTTTACATCAGAACACTGCTCTCCTAGGAACATCCTTTGTATTCAACATGAGCTCCCCGATTGCCTCTGTTTGAGTGTGCTGTCCTCTAGTGAGTTATAGGGGGAGGAACTTATCAAACACCCATGCAGACAGTTTATCAGGGTAGCTGTTATGTTGAATCATCAGTCAGTGATACCCTAAAATGAACAGCCCATAATCCTCGACCATAATCTGGTTATCTGTAAAGTCAGAAGTGAAGGACATTGTCAGAGTGTGTGTTAATTAGTTTGTGTGGGTGTGTGTGTGTCTTTTGTGCCTCATCGTTTCCTTTCCATTAAAAAAAAAAAACAAACCAATAAAACAAACCCTCATTGTTACTTATATATGCTGTGTACCAAGTGGCCATGCAAAAACACAGACTTTAAGGGATGTCAGCATGACATTAGAGCCTCACTGCACCTGCCCATGCCTTCCCAAAAACCGGTTCATTACTGTGAACAGTCATCTCCACTACCTGTTACTGACAACAAAACTGCACTTTTTGCATGCTGTACTTATGCTCATGAAGCATACATGCATGCTGCTAGATAAAACAGTCCCTGACACCTTCTGGCAGGTAATTTAGACCTATTATTTCATTCAAGATCTGCTTTTCTAATCTGATTCATGGACTGTATTACTGCACTGTCAGTTTGCAGCCTTTCTTTTGAGACAATGGGGATCAGGGACTGTTTCTGTCCAGAGTCACAGACATCTAGAGATGTGATCTGGAGATTTTCACTCCTGCTCCCCCTTGGGTTCAAGGTTTCACTCAATACAGACATATACGTACATATATATCTGTCTGACTGGTCATGAATGTGTCTCAGGCATTCTAATCTTGCTTTTAAATGGATCTGACCAAAGCAAATGAAAGGATGTTCTCAATATGCCTGGGAAGTTGGATTTCTTATTAGTAAAGAAGTTGAAGTTAGCCCATTTTAGTAGGAAATGATAAAACCAAATGGTTGGCTCTAAGTACTATAATAAGTAAGTCACCATCAAATAATTTCTATAATATTTGTTAGACACAGACAGGACCTTTTTAAAAGTAAACATTGAACATGATTGTGTATGCCATTGGTTTGATTGGAAAAAGATGGTCAAACTATCAATAAAGCTTCTTTCTGGCAATTTTCAATACGATTAAATGTACCTTATCTGATTCTTAGTGAGTCATAGATTTCTGACTTTCTACTTCAGGGGATATTTTATAAAGGTCCCCTGAGTTGGAACTCTACAGTTTTGCTTCAGAGTAGAATTAAAGTGGGCCATAAGTTTCCAAATAGATAAATCAAATTCAATAGATAACAATAAAAGAATAATTCTGGTAAGATGATATTACAGTCAAAATGTTTTAATATTTACTAAATTATTGTTACTTTTTCAAGACGCTGCCAGAGTTAAAGGTGATTAAAAGTTCTGTTAAAAACAAGAGATGCACTAATTATAGTTTTTTCACTGATTTAAAATTGTTCTTTGTTTGCCAAATAACAATTTTATCACTCTATATTAATACATAAAAAAATTGGCCTTCTGGTTGATAGCAGACATTTGTATTGGAGAGGTGACGTCAAACTATGCATGACCGTATAGTTCCTATAAAACATTGTTTAAAATAAATAACAAATGAGAACTTACAGAATGTAGCCTTTTTTTTCAGCTACCATGGTTTGCACAGCTAGCCTTGCTAAATCAGCAATTTCCCATTTTCAGGGAATGTGGCTAATACCTCTGATTCTATGTTTTCCTTATTCCATTCAACCCATAGCAGAGATAGAGAGTCCATATGGATAAAAGTGGATAATTCCTCATCTTTTCTTATTTCGCTATGTCTCATTACAATATCTGGTCAAACATAGTTCCGTTTTATATCCTTTACTCTGTTCTAGTTTTTTTTCTTCTTCCTGAAATGAAAATGGCTAACTAAAAGGTTGTTATACAGCAACACGTTCTTCACTGGAGAGTGTTGTTATGAGTGCTGGAGTATGTGGCAATGCTAGAATATGGTGAATTCACTGGTCAGGCCCTGAAATCTTCAAGTTGCAGCAGATTTTCTTAGTGCATCTCCAGTCATAGTTAATATTATAAATAACACAATCAATCCCTTGATTGTTTTAACACATAGAGCTAAAGTTTGCTTGAAATTAATTTAAATTGTTAACAGAGCATCAAAGCATTAAGATAAAGACAACCACTTTAACTGATCACTTTTATTTTTTGTTATCTTTGACTTCTATCAGTGTTTAAAAAAAAATAGGACATAGAACCCCTTCAGAATAAATCCAGTCTCCTTTAAAAAGCATAGTAACCCTACAGAAAATCTTTCAAAGTTTATGAAATACTTTTGCCCTAAACCAACATTTACATCAGACCAAAAGACCCTTTGGGGAATGGAGCAGTGAAAGTGCAGTTTTTGGAAAGAGCATAAACTGGCCAGTCTTGCTAAGTAGGGTAGTGTGATGCCGTGGACAGAGCCTCCAGCTGCATGATGGATACAGGTACGTGATCCGTTCCTGAAGGCAAACAGATATACTAATACATGGAAGAATGTACGTATGAGGTTTGCTGCTGAAAATATTTCTCATGCCTCTTTTCATGAATGCCTCCATCCTTATCTTCTTGTCCCTCTTCCCCACAGTTACAGTTTTTGAACCTGTTTCAGCCTTAGCACACAGCTTGACCTCTTTAAAAACGTGGAACTTTGCAAAAGCCTTACAATTCTTACATTATAAAGCATTTCTAAAATGCAGCAGGTAAATCAAATTTGACAGTTGAATTTGTAAATTTGTGATTGACCATGTTTTCATGTTAATTGGGGCTCAAGTCTGTGGAGCAGGTGGCTAAGGCTTGCACTTTCTGACGAAGTTACCTTCCAACTTCCCCTCAAATGAATATTTCTCCTTTTGCCATTAACCTGCTGCTTTTCCTCTCCTCTCATCCCAAAACATGACTGTAGCCAAGATGTCCGTCTACAAACGAATGAAACTGGCATGTTGTTTTGATTGCGGCCGTTCAGAGCGAGACTGCTCTTGCATGTCAGGCAGTGTACATAGTAACATGGACACCCTTCAGAGGGCCTACCCACTTTCCTCTGTCTCTGTTCATGATTGCGCAACCACTTTACGTGCCTGTAAGTTACACCGCCCAACACATGCTGTTACATGTCTGTGATGTGTAGTCTGTTTTCTTTTTTATTCCCTCATCCGGCGGTACTGTACCTGTCAGTGTGTGTCTATGTGGCGTGACTCGTATTTTGTGACACCATAGTTGGAGCTGTGGCTGATGTGAATATTTATGAATATATCTTATTGAGCTATTTGTGTTCTATATAGCTGCGTAGTATTTCAAATGATAATTCAGAGTGAATATAATGTTATAATGTAAGTGGTGGTGTGGCTCTGTGGTGCTGCTGTACAGTACTGTAGGTGTTAGACACGTGGCTACCGCATGCTGCATCAGTCATGCAGTTGTGTGAAAATGTCACCTTTCAAGTGTGATGTTAAATGTTTTTTTAACTGTTCAAGGTAAGAGATCTGTACAGATATCAATGCTGTAATTGTTTACTTTAAATATTTGCACACTTGTTTGTGAGTTTTTAATCTTAGATTTTTGAACTTTTTGGTTAATCGTTTTTTTTGTGATTGTATTTTTTCGTATCTTTGATTGCATTTTCAGCTGCACAGTTTGAGACTTAAGAAAAGAGAAAAGGAAAAAATAAGTTAAAGGGCAGACATTTTAATTGAGACACTTATCCAGGAATGTTAGAGGTAGTAGGTTCACATAGGTTCACAGTGCGCTTTTTTTAAAAGTCTTTTTTTTTTTTTTTTGCTTGATGCTATATAGATTTTTTATTTTATTTTTTGCATTTACAAGTTTTAGACATTTTAAAAGTGCAAAGCCCACTGAAGAAACTTCTTTCCTCCCACACATGATGCTGCTCCTGAACTCCTTAAAGGCCTTGTTAACGGTTCTATTCCTCTGTTCCTATGTTTACCAAATTATATTCCTTGCCTTATGGCTTTTTTGGCACGTCTCAAAACACAAGCAGAAGTCTTACTTTTGACCAGTAAGTTGACTAATTAAAGCAGACCTGAGTACTTAAACACTCTCTTCCAAAGTTGAGCATTTCAGACAAAAAGCAAAAGTTTTTTTCTTAGAAACTTTTATACCTTTTACTTTAGAAATGTTTGTATGTTACACATATATATTTCTATCTTCTATTCTATTTTAGTGTACTAGAAATGGCGCTTTCATCCTGTATTCTAAGAGCTTTTTGTAGTTTGCTTGTTTATATTTCTTATTGGATCAAAATCAGAACTCTTCACAGCAGGACTAAATAATGTTACAGTGAAAAAAAAATGAATTTAGATGGTATAAAATGAGGTTTTTAGTGGAAGGAAAGAAGAAAGCAGAAGCAATCAATAAGTGAAAAGTGATGTTGGTTTCATTGAGGAAAGGTGAGAGGATTCCGGCTCCCGGATGATTTCTTCTTTTCTCTTTTCTTTGTGAGTGGATGGGAAAATACTAAATTGTCTGTCAGTTAGACATGGCAGCAGTAAGCCTCACTATCAAAGCCTTGGTCTCAGACATACATATCTGATTTCCTTTTCAACATTCTCCTATCGTCTGCTGACTCAGCCTAGATTAATGTCAAACACTGCATGATGAGTTTGGCTTGGCCTCTTGTAGTTGAGCCTGCGCTGATATCCCTCGGTACCAATTACTGGCCATTACATGGTTACTGATCTCACTTTTCTTTCAACCCCCTGTAGGATTTAAGGAAAGCCTCCACTGTCTTAGATTTCTTTTGCTTTTTAAATCTGAATGAACAAAGAGTTTAGTGATGCAGAGTACTGGGGTTTGTCAGGCAGGAATGGTCGGATTTCCTTTTCCGATCAAATGGTGAAGAAAAAAAGGAAAATTTTAAATCTTACCCTAAATTCTGGCTTGTTTTTACTATATTGTCTCATCAAAACTTAGACAACAGGTTTGCTAAGACATCTCTTTTAAATCACCATATTTTTGTAGATTTGCTCAGTTGTATGAGTTGCTCTTTGTCTTTTAATCTGAAAAGCAGGGACAAAACATTACATAACATAAAGACTGACGGCAGAGTAAATATGTTGAATTCAAAGGATTAGGTTAGTTGATTGCCCTCCTTTTGGTTTGTTTATTTTCATTAAAAACCTTTTTTTTGTGAAATAATGTTAGCTGAAATACCCATTTGAGTGGAGAAAAGTACTTGAAAAGTCAAAACAATGTGCTGCATTTCAGGTATTTTAAGTGTAGTTGCAGTTTTAAAGAGTTACCCGACTTTTGTCTTAATGTTTGTCTCTTAATTGTTAACTCATTGTTTCGGCTTGTAAAAAGATCATCATCACATCAAACAATCTCCTTTCAAGGAGTTTCACCAGAGATTGCTTTGATAAAGGGAGGTCTCTGTAGCAGAGTGGTGGACTATGGGCTAAAATTATGCTTTTAGGCCTTCCTACAGCCTCTAGGGCCACGTAGAATCACACAGTCACTAGCACATTCACTTTTATCTTTGTGTCTATGCATATGTGAATCTACATCTCATTTCAAAGGATTTTTATCTGTTTTGACACAGAAATTATGTTTGCATTTTCATTTTCCCAGCCTTGCTTGTTTGTCGCCAAACTTGCCTTGACAGCTCCTGTCCACCAGGCAGGCTTGCCCCCTCACAAGCCTTCATCCTATGTTTGTGTAGTACGCCCCAGATGCTAGCCAGTTAGTCTGTCGCCTTTGTGGTGCGGGCAGATTGTGGGAGACAGATGCCAGGGCCACTGTAGGTCCCTGTTTTGAGGATCTGTGTCACAGGCCAGCCCTGGGCCTTCACTGTGACCTTTATTGCTGGAGGATATGTTGGGGAAAAGGAACAGGGGATTTTAGCAGCTATGAGATCAGTTCAAGCACCCACTGCATTAGCAGCTATGGAAGTACCAGTCTTTATTATCTTGTTGGTCAAGGTCAAAAGCTTTAATTCCTGCTGAATTAACGACACAGACATAAACACAGACCTTGGATCATCCTTTTGAAAATTCAAAGTGCAACATTAAATCCACATTTGGAAAGGTCCCAGTTTTGAAAATCTCTGTTTGTGCCAACCGTCTGGACTGCACATGTGCAGGAATCCGTCAGTTTTGGTGTAGCACTGTATGCTCCATCTGCTACAGTATGCTTGCCTATAAGTGCCTTTGTTTGTCTTAAAAAATAACCACAATAGCAGTGTAATTTAAATAAATACAACAGAAGATTATTTTTTACAAATAAAACATTAAAACCCTATATTTCTTAACAAATTCTAATTTACCATTTCACTTTCATTCCATCTTTATAGAAATTTATCACACTTTCCTAATGATATGGCTTAACATTAAATGAATGTACAGTTTATTTAGTTTTTCCATCATCCCTTGGTCTAATCAACTCCACCATCAGAATTTTGCCATTATTCTCTATCTTCCTATTATTTTTAGTTTTGCCTCCTCCCCATAAATCCAAACACATCAAACTTCCCTCTGGTTTAATCCTTTCCACCACTCTTTCGTTGATGTGTCCCTCTGTGTGACCTGCTACTTGTCTTTGCAGTCTCCTCAGCTAAATATAAGTATAATGGATTTGTCAGATCACGTAAGTGTGCTCTCTGCCCTTCTCCACTCTGCTTTAGCTTTGTGTTTAGACTGTAGCCACCCTCGTCATGTCAAATCGTGTTTTGCTTTGTTGTCCCACAGTCATTTAAAATGTAATTATGTTGTCTTTGTTATACAAGAAGCCAAACTGTACACATAAGCCAAATTAAAGTGTCATGTTTAATATTTATTAAAACTGATAACAAAGCCCTGACAATATTTTATTGAAGTATATATTTAAAATAACATAATGCATTCCTGGTGTTTATAGATTATAAATATATATATTTTGTGTTTTTTTGACATGGCATGGAATATAGTTCCATGAAAAAATCTTTTTTTATTATTCTATTTTGTATTGTGCTGCATGTAGCAGCAGATGGCGCTACAACACCACGGAACAGTGGAAGCCAAAAAGAGTCTGGGGTTCGATTCAAAGCTGATTGCAATCTAGGTAAATCTGTAGTTTAAAGCTGCTAAGTAAATTACTTTTCATTGTACTGGGTAAGAATATATTTTTCTCAAAGAATAGTATTTATTTTTATTTTACTTTTTATTGTTTGTTTATTTATTAGGTAATATTTATATTTAAAACATTGTTGAGTTTCTGTGAAAAAAAAAAATTGTGGCTGTATTTGAAGCAGATCTAAGAGAAATTGCAGCCGTATGGGTTTTGTTTAAAACTGTATTACACAAAATTGCATGGCTTAAATAGCAATCCTCATGCTGTGGCAATGCAGTAAAAAACAACGCTTGGTCATGCAGCTAACACTCAAAGCAAAGCCAGCTTAGTTCACATATACAGTAAAATCTTTTACTGATATGCCCCCTTCCTCATCATCCAGTTTACATTGGGACACAGCGATCTGATAAGGTTTGCATGCAGGACAGTACCATCATGAGATTAGCATTTCAAGAAGGGACAGTTGCCGTCTGGGTTGTTCAGGATGCACAGTGGACCTGCCAGGTCGCCTGAGCGCCGTGTAACGCTGCACGTGTTTGACAAGGGCCAGATGAATCCAGGAGCTATCGGTGGCGCCCTGTAAATCAAGGCGGCAGCTGACGGCTGGGATAAACGTCTGTTTATAGCCCGGGGTCACCCAAGCATGCTCTTTCATCCAAACAACCAACCATCCAACCATCTTTTTGTACCACAGAGGATAAGGGCTTTGCCTTCCCAGTCAACTCTGCAAGCAACTCTTTTACTTGTATTCCTGCTTTGTCCACGACCCATTCTGTACGTGCAGATGTAAAGGTTGAGGCTAATGGCAGAGTAGATAATGTGCATGCGAGCGTTTGTGTTAGGAGATATACCAAATATATTTTATCATTAAAAGTACTACAATTTGTCACCGGACATGCTGCAGAATTATAAACACGCATACTGTTTGAGAATAGAACAAAGATTTTTTTTGTTTGAAATTAATCTTTATACATAATCCAAAAGGAAAGCAATAAATGTTTAATGGCTAAAAGGTTTTGCATTAGTAATATTTATAAATTATTAGTTACAGTTTCGTATTTCTCGAAATGAAAGCACTGTTTTACACATTATGCTTGAAATGACAATGCCTGATTAGATTTGACTGGATTGAGCCCGAGCCGTGTCTCTGCTTTGTGTTAGCAGAAACAGAAGCACAAATGAGAAGCAGAACCGAGAAGCTTCTAATTAATTCATGTTTGCCACTAAATGCAAAGTAAATGTCACTGGAAACATTTCTGTTAGTTTCAAATCTAGCTGCAGGAAATAAAAAAAATGTGATCTCTGCTTTTTACTTATGCTTCATTTAGTTGTAACTAAAATAAGTAAATCGCAGACTTTGATTGATGTAACTTATTTCCCAAAAAATATTTTTATCATATTTTAACAGTTAAAATCATTATTTACAAAATTCTGATCGTTAGAGATTAACACAGGCTTTCTCAATGTTTATTCCAGTATTTGACAGCAATGGATAGACTTAAAGTATACAATCAGATCATTAAAATTAAAAGATTCATTTCTACCTCCCACGCTGTAAGTCAATTTTCACTTAATACTTTAATGCTGTCTTACCCCAACCTGGACCTTTTAGTCTACTGGGAGATAGCATTCATCCCCCTCACTAAGTACTACAAAGGATGCTTACTCCCCACGCTGCAGTAGTCCTACACTGACCCCCCCTTTAGTATCTAGGGTCCAGGAGACAAGATTACCAGAAGCTGACCCAAGCCCTGCAATCTGATGGGGAAATATTGCTTCCAACCCACCAATACCATGCTGCTCAGTTAAATTTGGCACTATCGGTGATTCCCCCTTCAGCAGGATGTAACTTTCAATAACTCCACCTGTCCCGTTCTGTTTTTTGTTTGCTGCATGATGGTTCACTATGTTGCCAATGCAGCTGTTGTTGCCGGTGCTGTTTTGCACAGATTTGCCTGCCAGCACAGTGGCTCAGAAGGTTTAACTACTGTAGAAGGCTTCCATAATAGTAAATAAATAACTTTAAATAACCACAAAATTATTTTTAAAATTTATTTTATAAGTGTTGTAGGCATAGTAATCTTTAAACATGTAGATCTTTTTATAATTTTATGTCAGGAAAATGCTAAGTATTTGTGCATAGGTGGAAAATATTGCTTCAAATTTTTATGAACCACAAAAAAGGTGCTATTTTTTTTTTAAATTTAAAATAAAATAACATAAAAGAGGGGAAATTATGGGGGAAAGGGTCTATTTTATGTAATGCATTATATTTAATGGTAAAGAATTATTTGTAAAGAGGATCAACAAATTTTGTTAGATATTCTGGAAGCCCAGTTGCATAAATAAAATGCCAGAGAGTGATGTGTTTATTAGAATCAAAGTCATAGCTGTTTTCTTTTATTAGAAGAATTAAGTTATTCACAAGATTGCACGTTCAAATAACAATGAAAATCTACATGCTCGGAATCGCTGCCGCTTGCAGCGTGCACATTGATTTGTGCTAATATCATGCTGTGTTATTGATTTCTAACCAAAGGACCGATGGGGGTTTGAAGTGATGGTGCACTTGGCATTTGTGCTTGAATAGCGTAGATTGGAAAGGAGTATCTGGGTGCTTGTCTGAGAGCTCTTGGAAACCACGAGGCGTCAGTAGTGAAGATCAGACTGCAGTTAGCGTGACTGAAATCTTCAGTCCTGGCCACACTCTGGCTCTGAGACCCAAGAAGCGTAGGAAAAAATTTTTTTTTTCAACAAAACGAAACACTTGACAAGAAACTAAGAGAAAGAAAAGACTGCGGAACAGTGTCCTGTCAAAGTGTCAAAGCTTTATACACAGATATCGAATCCTAACAGAAATCATTTCATCTTTTTAAAATATGTAACACAGCTCATGACTTTCTTATACTTATCAATGGTGTGCATTTACAAGCTGCTTTTAGAATTTATAGCCCACTAATCCATAGCTTCTTAATATTCTCTCACCTATGAGCTGAATGCTAAATGATCTTTAGACTTAGAAGTAAATCTGGGCAGATGCAGTTGAGCTGTGTAGAAGGAGCTGAAAAAAGTGTTTCGAAAAGAGAATAAATATAATATATTAAGGGATTCATTTTCATAACATATTAATCTCATTGTTGATGCTTATGCCCATATTCTGCTGTCAATGATAGTTTGGACATTTTTGTAGCATTACTGTTATTGCCTTCCAAAAGTAAGAAGGTTTTTAATTTTTTATCATACTACAAACCTGAATACACTTTAACATTATTTTATGTGATACACCAACATGCAGTAGGGCCCTTTTTGCAAAAGTTAAAGAAAAAGCGGCATTTTTAAAATATTTTGTGTGGAATGTGTGTAATGGAATTAAAATATGTACAACCTCCTGCGTTGCCACCAAATAAAAATCAAGTGCAGCCAACTGCCTTTATAGGTTACCTAAATAGTCTGATTAGTAGTAAAGTCCGTCTATGTGACTTTGAATCTCTAAAAGTGCAGCTGTTCTGTTACGGTCTTAGAGGTTCGTTAGAAAACACAGGACAAGAAGAAAGTTATGAAAAGGTTTATAACAAGACTTACTCAGAAATCAGTACTTTGAGCTTTAAAAAAGCTCAAAAAGTTTTATTCAATCTTTTATTTGAATTTGAAATATTGTCTCACAAATGCAAACTTAACAATATGCATGGGTTTAATATAGTTGCAAATGAAAAATGTATTAGAGAAACAGTAAAGCGGCCAATGGGAACTAGTTGTACCAGTTGTCGTATGTCAAGAGGACCTTTGTGGAAGAGGGACAGTGTGCACCGGGCCTACACGGTAGAAGGTATTCTAGTTCAGAATAGTTTAAAATAAAACCAAACCCTTTGGCATATATGTAAAGATCTATTTGCTGCTAAAAAAAAGTAACAGTGTACATCAACTTAAACGAACCATCACCTAAGTAAAGCATGGACTTGGCATGGCAGCATCATGCTGTGGGAATACTTTTTCTTTATCTGTGATGACAGAGCTTAAAAAAACATTCATCTTTTTTATTTCTAGCTCTTAGTTATGCACTACTCGCTGTTGGTTTATCCTACAGTATAGAGCAAAATACAATGAAAAGTTGTGGTTGTAAGGTAATATATTTAGCCAAGAATTGTATATAAAGTGGTTTAAGTCCACCTTGACAGAAATTAGCTTTTTACTACTAACATGCATATCAATCAAATACACCTAGATAGTAACACATACAGTATAAGCGTATTTATTGATATTTTCATTAACATTTTTTAGCTTTTTTCATAGTATCGCATTACTTTGATTAGTTTTATCTTGCTATGTTACTAATCCTTGTTCTTCTACACATCTTACATTTGAGACTAAATCCTTAAGTTTCCTTTTCTTCTGTTTCAATTTTTATTTTAATGATATTTTATTTCAATATCTTGTTTTGTGTGCAGTTACTGATTGATAGCTGGCTACTGTTTTCATGTCAGGTCCATCACACACTTTCTCAGAAGGCCTGTCTCTGTTCTGAAACTCTTCCCGTGTATTTGCAGTTGAGGACGAGCATCCTTCGACTCTCTCACCCAAAAAAAAGCAGCGCAATGGGGGGATGCGAAACTCACCCAACTGCTCACCCAAAATGATGAGGTAAGAGACAGCGATCTTATTCTCCTTGCAGCCTTCAAGCTGAAAGTGGGAGGGAGGAAGGATAGATGGACTGAAACGAAGAAGGTGGGGGAGATGTGTGTCTGAGAGAGATGCTGCTGTTGGTGGGAGTTTGGATTGGCTGGGATGGGGCAAATTAAGACTGGCAGAAGAGCGAGGTAAGAAACTGAGAAAAAGGAAGAAAGAGAGGAGAAATGCCCTGTTAAGTTCTGACTGTTTCGGGTGGCATGCTGTCAGCTGTTAATGACAGAGCTGAAATAATATTTCTGTCACGAAAAGCAGCTGTGAGAAGCCGTTTGAAAACTCCTCTGGCTTTAAAGTCCCAGCTGTCACCTCCTCCAGTCCGGTCCGCATGTACTACTTAAACAATGCTGGCACTAATGACACCATCATCCAATCAGAGGGACTTGCATGGTTACTTTGCCCTCAGGCTACTGCTCTATTGTGGGAACCCCTGCGAGTACTGTATCTGGTACTTAAGGCCATATGCAAGATGTATCCTTGCAATCAAATATGAATTCAGATATTACCTTCCTTTTATCCTGTCCTGTGGAATTAAATTGCTGTTAATTGATTTTGAAAGATAAAAGGGGCAATGTTTTTTATTTTTTTATTTTGTGCACCTCTGAGAGGCTCTGTTAGACACACGGCAGAGAGCCCTAGCTTGCCCTGATACACACTTTTTTAAATGAACTTAACCAGTTCATTATTCAGTTAATTTCCACATTGTATTTGGGTAGACGACAATCAATATAATACTGAATAGGAAATAATGAGGTTTAAAAAAAAACAAAAAAAAACAATTCAAATCAATTATTCAAATGTTAATTTTTTTCAACTAAATGTAACAGTTTTTTTTAGATTGGATCAAAGATTTTGTTTGATCATGCATTTATAAATAAATGTAAATAGAGTAGCTACAAATTGAGATCTTTATTACACTGCTTATAATTTCTTTACCCATAATAATTTTCAATAAAATACATTTCAAACCTACCAGAACAGATTACTACCAAACACACTGTTTTATGACTGTAGTTAGCAGTATGCATAAACATGTTTTATTGCTGTCCGGTCATCCTTAGCAGTGTATTCATGGTAGAGATGCTCCGTGAAAACAAAAAGTAGGAACTGCTTTTGAAATTTGTGTAAGTTGGATTTAAAGTCTTGTAATTTTGGTAGCATGCAGCTGGCAGGCAGAGTTAAGACATTTGTTTAATCAAAAAGACTGTCTAAGCTTTGTTTGCTTTTAAAAAAATAATTTTGAAATTTCCTTTGACCAACCACTCAAGAACACATTTAATTTCTGCCTGTGCTGAAAAAAAAAGGCGGAGACAACCTAGAAATTGAGTGCTCTGCAAATGTAAAGTGGCTGCAGATTAGTTCTTACCATGCAAATACACATCTTGCTAATTTACTTCAATGATGTGGCAAGTTGATATTAGTCACACATACACAGACAGGTCGGTTCCCCTCTATTAGAATGATTTATTCGTAAACAAGAGTTTACATATACACTGATCGGATTAACAATGTGAATAAACCACTGCTCTGACTTGCTGTGTTTATATAAATGTAGTATTCAGAATAAGGAGTAAAAATTAATTCTGTGAACAAACCAGTTGTAATATTGAGATCGGATTCAGTTAAAATTAGAATGAAATTCCAGCTGATCAGCGTCCATCTAAAAACTTGATCATTTGGATTGCTACAATCTGACCTGTCTGCACTTGGATGTGAAGGATGAGCGGTACTGGGCTGCACCAAACTTTGAGTGATGTTAATTTCATTCCACTCTCTCATTCTGTAATGCTGGAAAAAAAACAGCTGAATTTTTGAGCCCCTGGCATCAATTTGGAAAGCAAAAACGCCTCAACTGCTGTCAGAACTTGGTGACAGTTCATTCTGGGCATGCAGAGCGGTAAAAACCACCACACCCTTAGCTTTGGTTGCTTTTTTCCGCATTGGCAGAAGTACAAAAGTTATGCGGTTGTTTTAGGTAAATAATGACTGCATGTACTTCTACTATGAAAGAAACTTAATGCGAGTGCATGTCATGGTTAAATTTATTTAATTTTATTCCCATATAAACATCCTACTTTGATTATTATTATTTTTATCTAATCAGATGTAAATTCGATTAAAGATCGTGGGACATGAAAATTGCTGCTGTATTCTAATTCAGAATACAATTGCATTCAGATTGAGCAAACGCTAGTCAGAATAAACTTATCAGTGCATTTAAATTGATACAGTTTAGTAGATGTCAAACTGGCTAACATCTTAGCAACTTTAAGTTTAGCACTAGTTAGTTAATAAAACTAGATCCTTGATCCAAAGTTTCTTAAAGGTCCTTTATTTATTTTTTTTATTATCATTAGTTTATCATGCTTTTCAAGCTTTTAACATCACGTATAGGCAAATGCAGAATTAAATAATTCCTTGGATATTATTTCTTTATGGAATAGAGTTCTGCCACCTCTGTTGGCTGGACAAAGTCTGAGATCTGATTTTCACAACTATAACAATAGTTAAAGATAGCTTGCTGCCCTGTGCAGATTAGTTACTCAAGGAGCGATTTCATCTCAACTTTGAGCCAGAATCGTCCCGCTCTTCCTCACATCAACCCCCGCTGATTGGAGAAAGTGTTTATAGTGCAGGCACAGCTTGGTTAAGGTAGCTGCTTCCCGGAGGGGACACTCTTATGTACTTATTCTCCAACCACTCGTTTTCAAATGGAGGGTGACTCAATGAAATACCACAACATGCACGATTTTTATGAATGTTATTACAAAAAGGGTTGAGAAATGTTGATTTTAAGCAAGTATAACCATTACTATACCTGAAAATATACTTCACCTACAAAATGTATAGGAAAGTATGAGCCTTAGCTCCTGCTCTTCATATAAATAAGTAAAAGTAGAAAGATTTCAGGAAAATTGTAATCAAATCTTTTAGGTTGTTAACCAGTTCTATTGTTAGAATTTCAGGATTGTTAAATATCAAATTTAATATGTCCATATTTTAATCTTTGATTAAAATTTTAATGGTTTTACTGCCTTATATTGATCACCTTAAAATTTTACTCTGCTAGTGTGACACAAGAGCAAAGTAAATGGTCTGAAGTTTTAATTAGCTTTTTATTGGCTTTTCCCCCTCATTATAGTATTTTAAATCTGATATTTCTGATTTTTCTTTAAACATTTCTTTAGACTGCTGTCATGTTCATTGTTTATGCTGAAAATCCATTTGGATGATGAATTTTTGTAATCATTTGTAATCATTCGAGAAAAAGACCTAATTTAGTATTAAAACATATTATAATCCCATAAAATCTAAAGCTAAATGTAAATTCTTCCTTCTCCATTTTGTCCACAGATGCCTTATTGTTCTGTTTTTTTTTTCATATTCTTGCATTAGCTCTTTGTATGCTTGTTTTTGCTGTGCTCCCTTAGGCAGCGATCTTTTCTCTGCACTTTTGTGCCTGTGTGATTTTGTCCGGCATATTTGCCTGCATACCTCCCCCTCAGTTTGCCACAAAACAAGAACTTAATAAGCCTTTACACTTGCCAAACCATTAGCTCGACATAGAGTCATACCCCTCAGTCTAGTTTGCAACAAAGTACCATTTTAGGATGCCCTTGCTCAGAGGGGGGAAAAAAAAGAAGAAAAAGAAAAACACAAAAACAAGACACTGGCACATTTCCAGCTAACTGCTTGTTTAAAAGACTGTTTAGTTTGCCTAACTTAAAGTACAAAACCTTTTCTTCTTATCCTTCTCTGCTTAAGAGAAGGTCCCTGTTTGCCATGTAATATATGCATCTCTGCTTTGATCTCACAGTGATAATAATCTTTGCGAGTTATTTACTCAGTTTCCAAAACACTTCAAAGTGGTGTCAAAGTTTTCTCTGCTTTAGGGAGGTTTCTGTATACTGCTGGCTCTTGGGTAATGGCATGACAGGTCCTCTGTTATAGGTGTAGATTTTCTTTTCCTAGACTTTGCCCGTAGCAGAACATCACATTATCCATCGTATTCCACCCTCGCTGTTAACATATAACCACATATATATTAAACAGATTAACTTAACGAGGTGGATTTAAATGCACCGTCAAGAGTGATCGCTCCAGGGAAACTTTATTCAACAATCAAGGCGAGGGGAAAACACAATAGAGCGCTAGCAAGAGAGCCAACATACGTATCAAGTATATTTTTTTTTTTTTTACACTGCCTGAAGGTCTTTGTAAATAAATAATGATCAACAGATTGGCTGTGGGCTTTTGAAAAGTATGCCTTTGTCAGTTTGCATGATGGGGAAAATTTTCAAAGCGAGATGCTGCCTTCCTAGTTTGGCAGGGAGGGATTGGGGGAGCACGCCCATCCCCAGCCTGTGACTGCAGACTGATGCACTGGAATAACTCAACTCTGTTTGAAATGTATACAGTGGGAACGAGTTGGAAAGAAAGGGAGAGAGGGGCATGAGGTACTGCAGGGAGAATTGATATAAGGGAGTTGCTGCCCGTGCTCCTTAAAAGTGCCATTCAAAAATATTAAAGGTTCCTTCACTGTCTGCAAAAGCCTGGAAAGGTTTGAAATTTAGTTTGAGTGTTTTCAAGACGTTGATACCTTTTAAAAATGTCACTCATGATTCTGTATGATGAAATTAAATGTACTTTTTATTCTACTGTATGGAAATACAGAAAATATCATTTTTTGGGTCAATAAAATACCTATCCGTCTGTCCATCCATGCACACAGACACACATACATTAATACATACATGCATTCTGTCCATCCGTTTAACCATCTGTTGTTGCAGTTGAGTATCTAAAGACGGGCTTTAATAAAAATTTCTGCAGGAAATTCATAATTAACTTTTGTCATTTGAATGTAAAAACTGTTTAAAATGAATAAGGAACAATGCTAATTTCCCTCTAGAAAAATGTGAAGTTTGGTCATGGATGTAGGTAGAAGCCTGATTTCAGTATGAAAACTGAAACTAATATGTACTTTTTTATTTTCAAATGAGTTGTGCTTTTTGAAAAACACAATGTTGTATATTCTCATATAATACATTTTATCATGGTTTTAACACCTTTAAACATTTGAAATGGGACATGACTGACAACATCCACTATCAGAGGATATAACTGGCTCCTCCGCTGCTGATATCCCTTGGGCGTGGCCCTGTAGCACAGACATGGTGTCTGCTCTCCCAGAGCCTTGTGGTAGGTTCAGCCTGAGGCATGGAGAAAGAAGAGGAAGGAGGAGGAGGTGCACAGAGTCTGTGACAGACTGCCAGTCACACTGCTGACAGCTCTGTGAAAGATAGCTGTCTTGGCAGAGAGAGGTGGAGCGGCAGCCCGCCAGTCAGCTCCTGTGTGGAGGCGAGCTGAGCTAAGCAGATTGAAGTGACGAAGGGAAAGGTAGGGGGGGCTCGATGAAGTTGATTGGCGCAACACGGAGCTCTGGATGAAAGATTCAGGCTGAGTGTAAAAACACTAAATGCTGTCAGTGTTATTATCACCTGCTCTAACTCATAGAGGGGAGAAAGGGGAAAATGCTGGAAAGAGAGGATATCTAATTGACAGATTTCCCCCCCCCATTTTACTCCTGTTTTTTCTACAATTGGTTAAAGGGAAGAAGGGATGGTTATTAAGTCTAGTCATTGGATGGCAGTGTTGATAGAGGATTCAGAAAGTGATGGTGAGAGAGATGTATGTCAAACTCCTGAGAGGTTTTCTCCCATAATATTCACATGTCTCACAGCAGTTTTGTCTTTTAGAAGTTTGCAGCTGAAGCTCTCTTATACGGGTTCAGCAGTAAATATAATAACTTCTGCATCTTGCTTGTGAAAACGTGGGAACATATATTGTGCAAAGGACACAGAGTTACACTGTATACAACTCAACAGCCCACTGGTGTGGATTAAGCTTGTTTGACTGTGACATATTCAAATATTTATCTCATCATTTCAGAGAGCAAAATGAGATTAGGCAAATTCTTGAAATATTTAAAATTTGAGCCTGTCTGAGCATTTACTACTTGCTCGACATGGCATCGAGAACTGGAAATCAGGGTAAAAGCCAGTAATTGGTGTTGCATTGTCATGCCATTAAGTCTGTATCACTCAAACTTTTGTTTTTATTTTCCAATGTGAGCATTGGAAAATGACAATTTTATGATACTGTGTCTTTGGGGCCTATATGATTTAGAGGTAAAGATGCACCAATCTCAGACTTAGTAGCAAATAGTAATAGTGTCTGTTTTTATTCATTATACAAAGAGCTAAAAATTATGGCAAAATACTCTAATCTTTTTCCATAAATGTAAAATTTTCCAATCTTTAATAATTAAAAATAAGTAATTTTACAGCTAAATAAAGCAACGATTTATTAGAAAAACCTAAGCTACAGAGTGTCCCCTACTTTGCAAAAGTTTGTAATTAAAACCAAATAAAGGCAAGTTATGTCTCATGTACTTATTTGTTTGACACACTATAGCCCTATTATTATTATTTTTTTAAAATAAGGTGCACTCACTAAAATTAAATGAAAAAGGTCTTAGATTGTTAAACAATCGATTAAATTATTGTAACTCTGCATCTGAGAGGAAGGGAGTTTTTTTCCCTATGTGATTTTTGAAAATCACATAGGACTTACCGGAATTTTTTCCAAAGAAAGATGCTTTTTTTTTAAAGATTAAAATTTTAAACTATATTTGGTTACTTTTATAGTAAAAAAGTCCCAGTATGTATTCCCTGTAAGGCAAGGCAAGGCAAGGCAAATTTATTTGTATAGCGCAATTCAGTACAAAGACAATGCAAAGTGCTTTATATGATTAAAATATAGGAAGATAAAACAGAATCAAAGCAAGTAGAAAAAAATTAAAAATAAATAAAATAAAATAAAAAATGTAGAAACGAAAAAGAATATTAAAAACAGTTGGACTAAAGAAAATATGTTTTAGTTGAACTGTTTAACTAGAACAGTCGAAGGCAATCCTAAACAAATGTGTTTTTAGTCTTGATTTAAAGGAACTCAGGCTTTCTGCACTTTTACAGTTTTCTGGAAGTTTGTTCCAGATAAGTGGAGCATAGGAACTAAATGCTGCTTCTCCATGTTTAGGTCTGGTTCTAGGTATGCAGAGCAGGCTGGAGCCAGAAGACCTGTAGATTATGTAGACCTGTTACATAGAAATTTCCAAAAAACTAAAATTACCAAGTTTAGCATCTAATACACGATGTGATTGAACAGACAACCTGTTATACATTTTACCTTCTATCAGCTGCCAATGTCTAATTTTCTGTTTTTGCAGCCTTAATCAAAAGTCTAATGGCTTAAAGAGAACACAAAGTTTTCTTTCTGAAAAGTCTTTGGTGATTTTCTTTATTTTCTATTTCAAAATCTTACTAATCAAAGCTGATAAGTAATTTTCCTGTCATTATGACTTTTATAATGAATATTATTACTGTCAGTGTGAATTGATGGTACCTTTGTTGGGTGCATTTTCCATAATCTTATCTAATGTTTGTTCTTTAGTTTTCTCTGAATCCTGGCAACTTCCACTGTTTAAAGCATGTTGTGTGTAAAAGTGGGCAGTTTATTTCACCAGTTGGTGTTTTAGTGAATTTCTGTTTAGAACATTATTTTAACCCTTACTGTGCTAATGCATGCTGGTAATTAGTTTGCTTGCTGTTAAACAAAAGTATCATTTATTTTTCAGTCGACATGACCCCCTACTAATCCCTGGAAATGAACAAATTGAAAACATGGACATGAACGTGAAGAGGTATGACTCGACAGGGATGTTTCACTGGTGCCCTTCCAAAGAAATCGAGAAAGTCATCCTGGTAAGTAGAGCTGCAGCTTTGCACCAACAGTCCTGTAATATATAGATATAAAATATTTTGGTCCGGAGCAAATATTTCCCATCAATACTGCAGTAACAGAATACATACTAACTTGTACTGATAATCTTTTTTACTGCATCTCTGTTGTTTTAAGGTGAGTTTGTTTGTTTCCCTTTAATGTCTCAGTCTTTTCACACTTATCACCAAAGGGGTTTAATATGGCTTATATTTAATTTAGAAGAATTGAGTTGGGTTAGCCTCGGTGCAGTCACTATTTGAAAATAATCACAAGAAATTATTTTCAATAGCTGATAGAATTTGTGTTGCTTACACAATGTTTATTTTTTCAACATAGTTTTCAACCAATCTTCTAATAATTTTTTTTGTGAATTTTTACGGCACTAGTGGCTCATATTTTATGGACAGTAGGCAGACAGGAAAGGGGGTATGATAGAGAGGTAGAGACATGCAGGAAAGGACCACAGGCCAGATTTGAACCCGGGTTGCCCGCATTGAGTACGTGGGTTGTGTGTGCTAACCACTGCGCCACCAAATACACTGCAATAATTTAATAATTTGATTTTCACAGTAGTCCCAGTGAATTACCAGGGCAGCTTTTTCCAAAATTAACCTGGCAATGATGCAATGGATTTACTTAATATATAATGCAGGTGACATTAATGCAAAGAATAAATCTTTAACAGATTAAGCCGACCTATATTAGTTTTGGGGTATCTAATTAAACATGGTAGCTAATTGATAGGCAAGAGAGAAAGGTTGAACTGCTAGTGTTATGACTGTCTGACAGTCTTGTTGTTTCTTGTCTCACTGAGGGATTTTGAAGTTTGTTAAGAGTAGCAGGAATGTTCATATATCACCGGGACTTGGTGATGTATGACAGTTCAAGCTATCATGAAAAAAGTACTTGCTTGCCTGATTCAGTGCTTGATAAAATGCTGCCAGCTGGTTGGTCAGTGATGCTGCTGTTCCAATGGTTAACAACATGTAGAAGTAGTCAGGACTGTTGTTCAGCAATGCATCGCTACAAACATTTGTGTAAATGTTTGTCCAACGTAAACATATTAGGCTTTATTTACACAATAAGTGTGCCCGTAAATAAGAGGGTACTTTATTAGATCTTGACCCATAAATTGCCTGGTTAGTTTTACCCAGTAAATCCGTTCTGCTTTATTCACACATAACCCTGACCCAGTAAATTAGCAGTAAATATCTGGGTAAGGTTATGTTATAGTGTCTTTATTTATCTGGTAAGAATCATTTTTAAGCACACTGTCTAAATTAGATAGTCTCAATCATTGTTTCTGTGACACTTTTTACCCCTTTTCCTTATATTCTCCTCTCCCTTATCCACCCATCCCCTTCTTTTCCCGTCAGACCCGAAGCGAAGCCTCCATGACTGTGCTGAGCGGCCATGTAGTGGTCTGTATATTTGGGGATGTCACGTCCGCTTTGGTGGGGCTGCGAAACCTGGTGATGCCTTTAAGAGCCAGCAACTTTCACTATCATGAACTTAAACCTATAGTGTTTGTGGGCTCGCTGGATTACCTTCGGAGAGAGTGGGAGACTTTACACAACTTTCCCAAGGTCTCCATCTTACCTGTGAGTGCTCAGTTGGTACATTTTGATTTAGACACATATTGAAATCCTGAGGGAGTGCTATCAATTTGACACCGTCACACACGTTGCTTGATTGAAAGATCACTGCATGACAGCTCAGTTAACTGCCTTGATCTAGAGCAGAGACACATCCTGCATATCCAAAGTAGAGTTTATGAGTGCTGCAACTGCAGTGCCCATCACAGATGGCATGGCTTGGTGCCTTGGAGCTTGTTAGGCCAGGCTTGACTGATGATCAGAGGAGAATCCCAAACACAGCCCTCAGCACAGGCTAGCCTTTATATTAGTCCATGTCTATGAATCTCTAATGCCTGGTTAGATCAGTGGAATGTCATTGCCTCAAAACAAGAATACTTGTTAACTAATTTCCCAAAGCTCCACTCTGCTCACTTCTTAAATTTGTTTTTCTCTCCCCCATGTCTTTCTGTTCTATTTTTTTTCCTCTCTCTCTGTCTCTTGCCCTCTCTCTGGCGGTCTCGCTCTTTTTCTCTGTGTTCTTCTCACCCTGAAGGGTACACCATTAAGTCGGGCAGATTTAAGGGCTGTCAACATCAACCTCTGTGACATGTGCGTAATACTGTCAGCCAATCAGAACAATATCGAAGATGCCTCTCTGCAGGATAAGGAATGCATCTTGGCATCACTCAACATCAAGTCTATGCAGTTTGATGACAGCATCGGGGTCTTACAGGCTAATTCCCAAGGTAAGGAGCGTCCTATTAGACATCATGTACACTGTTGCCCAAAGGGGACAGGTAGTGGCAGGGAGGGAAGATGGTAGTCAAGGATGGAAACAGAGAGGAGGAAAAAATTGGGCGGGGATCAAGCTGCCACACTGTAGGAAGGAATATAGAGTGCTAAATGTTCTTAATAAAATTCTATGCAAGTCCACTGTATCATCCATAGACAGACAGCAATGCAGCTCATGATGATGTGCACACTGAAAACCTTGTGTTGATTGCTTTGTCAAACCTTTAAAGTTCACGTCTTGTAATTTTCTGATGATTTCAATGTTGTCTCTGGTAATTAAATGCTTCTAACCCTCTCTGATAATACTTTTTAATGATGTAATCAACATGACTGTGCCGTTTGATGTTGTTCCCCCCGATACAGAGTCTGGCAGATCGTCTGGAACAGATTGTTGATGTTTGCAGACAAACATATGAACCTGGCATCCCATCAGGCCTCATCATCATTAAGCAGCTAGTACAAATCACCAGGCAGGCCAATTCAGCTGCTCCTCATTAGTCACAACAAAACAGCGACACATGCGGGCACACGCTTCTCGCGTCCGTGTGGGTGTGTTTACACCCATTTAGACACACACTCAGATTCATGCCAAGGCAATCTGTGCAGAGACACTCACACACAGGTACCCCTCAGTGTATGTTTACCTTGAAAGCCATTCCTCAAGCTCAGCGCAATGTGCACCAACTCAACAGAGATGGTGTCTCGAGTCTCTCACATAGATTCTTGTTGCTCTATTTTGCGCTCGGGTGTGTGTTTATGGTTGTGTACCTTTGTGTTGGCCTGCAATGGACTGGCTATCTGTTCACTGTGCACCCTGCCTTTTGTCCGCACCATGACCCAGCGGGACAAGCAATAGAAGATGGTTGGAATTCACAACACTTGAGGCACCTAAGCATTCAATTCATCAAACCATACAAAGTGGTTAAGAAACAAAAGAATTACTTCAATTGTTGCAGCTCCAAAGCATAACTTAGAACAATGATTTGTGTTAATCTTTTTACTGTTGTAAGTGCTATAAAAAAACAAAAATGTCTTTATTTTGTAAGAAACATTTCCACATGTTTAACTAAAATAGCAGTGGTATTGTTTTTACCAGCCACGAGTGAGTGATTAGCCTTCAGTGGCAGTGCCACCAAGGACCAATAAGCAGCAGGCAAACCTCAGAGCTGTTGCTCTGGGGAGCAGCACTCACAGAGAGCCTCCTCTAGGCGAAAGCTCATTGGATGTGGCACCTCTCCCCAGATCGATTCATGGAGCTGGAGGTTATCAATAACTGCGTCTTACACGAATTATCCATTTAAGAAAACACACTTTCACAGTGACATGCATTCATGCATACACAAAATATGGAAAATGCACTAACACACCCAAATGCTGCTATTGTTCAGGGATTCCTTCCTTCTGGCTTTTCTCCCATTCAGACCCTATCTGTGGAATTTGGAAGGTGCAAATGAATAAGTAAACATGTGCTTTCCTGGGGGAGAGCTTCTCACGCTGCTTGTAGAATGTAGTCAACCACAGAGCATAGCTGTGCCCGCGGGGCAACAAGGATTCGGGGGTATGTAACCCAGATCTCACTTGTCTATAGTAGACAGTAGCTCAAGATGCACCATTTTGCAGCCTCTCACAATGAAAAACAATGTAATAGAGAGGATTTTGTGTAATAAAGCTGCTTTAATACTTTGGGGGAGAATATTTTGTTGAGCTAATTTCATAAAAAGGATATGAAATGTATGAGGTCCTTGAAAAACATACAGAATTCAATTTAATTAAAGCTAAGAAGCCAAGTTATGAAGGGCTCTGCACTCAGACCTTTGACTTTATTTATTTGCTGAAGATGCAATATTTTTTAGGGTAATATGCTAATGCTTCATGTTGAGATTAAATTCTCTAAGGTAATTTAGTAGAACTGCAGGTTGCTAAGACAAGGTAACACATTTAGACTCTCAATAAAGACATCAGGCTCTCTGGAGCTTACCAGCTCATACCGAGTTGCAGCTTTTAGGTTGTAACCCTAACATGTTTTTGAAAGCAACACAGCAGTAGGCCCCTGTTCCCCACCAGCATCAGAATCTAGTGTTTGAGCTACACAAATCGGAGGCTTCTTCTACAACTTTGCACTGTCTTCAGTTTTGCTATGATAAACTGTTATGGTAGCATTTACGAGGCAAAGACAAAAAAAAAAAAACAACTAACTTGCTATCACTCTCCTTGGCTTTAAGGATATTGACGGTCTGATGTTGGAGCTTATGCTCCCTGGCTGACTCGCATTGTCATACTTGGTTTAATAATTGGTATAACCAATGTAGAGATCAACTAGACTTCAGTTCAGTGTTGCTTTCTACCACATCCTAAACTACTCGCATCTTTTCATTTCAAAGGCCTGAAAGCTCTCTTTTGTAATGTGAGCAGCATATTGAGGTTTTTGACAAGGAAAGAACACACACCCCACACACACTCACACACACATATACACGCACGGAATCTGCAATCGTTTTGAAACTTTGTGACCTGAATATATTCCTTGCCTTATGTTTCCATGGCCATGGCACTATAAGGTGACATTTTGCTGTAGTCAGCACTAAATGATGGATGTCAAAACACAGGTGATGCATTATGCATATAGCATTACAGATTTAGGGTGTTTACTTGTCACTTTGAGAAAATGCAAAAATGTGAAGTCATGTGAATTCTTACTCCTGTCACTTGTGCTTATATTTCATGGTTCTGTGCTGCACTATAAAAGGTTTTCAGGATCCACTTCACCAATTTTATCGTAACAAAATGAACAACATATAAAATTTATGCTTGCCCATAGATGGAGAGATGTGAATGCTAAATTTGTCTTTGCTAACCTCTAAAAGCACAGTAACTATTGCAGTTTTTAAGGAGGCACCTTGTTCACTTATCTGACTTTTTTTCCCCTTCTGAAAAATCTACACACTTAAATTGTGCTGAAAGTAACATAAAAGCCAAAGGTTGAGTAAGCTGATGTAAGCACTATGTATAACAATACAGACACACAGTTCTTATTGACATTGCAGTTTAGATGATGCCCTAGCAGTAAAATATATCTAATACTGTTGTAGATTTCCTTGCCTTCAGTTTTTTTTTATTATTATTATTCATTACTAAATCAAAAAAATAGTCACTACTTTGCAAGGAAAGGCAGCATATAAAGGGTATGAGTATTTAAGATTTAAAAAAAAATACTGTATGGAAGACCTAAACGATAAAAAATTAAATGATTTTAAAAGTTTAAAACAACTAATGGAAATGAAAATCCTGGTTTCTGTCGAGCATCATCAGTTTAAGTGAGGGGTTATCATGAAAACAAATACAAAGATTTGAGGTAAAAGTCTGTTATAAATGCCCTTATATTGAAAATTCGGTGCTACAGCTTAACTTTCTGCTAAGGGAAGTAAATATACATATTCATAACATTAATTAGTCAAGAAAACTCCCAAATTCATTGCAAAACTTGCACAGATATACTTCAATTACATTTTCAAACATCTTTAATAGTTTACTGTTACATTATTCAGTCACCAAATGGATAAACACTAAATTGTATTATTGTTAGAACTAGTCCATCCCTTTTTAATCAGAAAATTAGAGTTGATTTTGACATTTGTTCGACAGTCATTTTACTACATTTAATATTAGTTTAGTAAATAGTAAAAATAAAAAAATAAAAATGTTTAACTGGTCGGAAGATGAGCACCTGCATGCTGCTGAGCTACTTTGAAACTAATTGACATTTATGACAGGTATATGCAATGAAGAATCAGGTCACAGCAGTTAAAACAGTAAAACTGTAATGTACAGTGCTTTAAATATTCTGTAAAAGGATTTGATATGTGGTAGTTAGAAAGGGTTAGAATACTGTATTATTATTGTATTAGTTATGCATTTTCTGTTTTAGGTGGTGCTGTGCTCAACTTTTTATATTTTAAATTGCAAGATTTTTTATATTTTAAATTTCAAGATCTTCTTTTTTTATATTTAATGATGGAAAATAATTGAGACTGAGTTGAAATAAATTAGCAACAATTTTTGTCCTTTTTCATTTGCAAAACTGCTGGCAATTAAATATTTCTTAAAACTCACTCTAAGCTGAATAATTTGTTGTATCAAAAAAGACACACACAAAAAAAAGAACATCCAAGCTCGAAAGGCCCCCATTGTTAATTAATGTGATGATGAAAAAAATGAAACACAACTATTAAATCTACAAATAAATGTATGGTAATTAATTTGTTTTTGATCACTGATAAAACACAAAGCCTCGATAAACCATATAAATCTGTTTTATCTGACAAGCAGGGCTCACACTGTGATACAGACAAGCTGATTTGTCTGATGTTAAAAAATGCTGTCAAATTTAATGAATAAGATATTATGGTCTGTTTGTTGAGTCATGGTGACATTTTTATGTTAATAGTTGACATGCTTAATTATAAAGAATTCTGCATTGTAATACATAATTTCCCTTATTTTCTAGCCAAAATGTTTCTATATAAACATGCTGACAAATTATTGACCTCTTGGATTGTTGCATTTTTAGAACTGTGTGAACCATTTCTAGCTTTAAAACTATATTTCTTTAAGTGCTTGTGTTATTTTTATTTTTTTTGTTATTCTTTGCTAAACTGTAGTAATAATAATGATAAAACTTAATTTCATTAGCAAAATATTGAGAACAACTTCTTATTTCTAACTTTACCCTTAAAGGGCAAAAAAACTTCAATATTGAAATGAGAAGAGGACAAAGATTTAACTATCGGTACATAAAATGAGCAATGCATTCATTCAGCATCAGAATAACATGACTTTTGAAAAAAAGTCCTTTAATCTTTGTTTATTAACAGGTTTGTCTTGCTTGATGAGAAATTATTCAGACATTTCTCTTTTTTTGTGTTGCGTTCAGGTTTCACGCCTCCTGGAATGGACAGGTCATCTCCAGACAGCAGTCCAGTACATGGCTTTGTGCGTCAGGCTTCGGTAACCACCGGATCCAACATCCCCATCATCACAGAGCTAGGTAAACCAGTTTCCACCCACCTCTGACACACATACTGCATGGTATACCTTGTAAACTAAACTCAGCTCATAATTCATCCCCAGAACATCAACAAACAGATCTGATAACAATTCAACTCACTCTGCATTCAAAAGTTCCGACTCATTCAGTGTCTGATTGACTGAGGAATGCATTGTCCGGAATTTTTGTCTACCTCTAGTTTTTTTTTTTGTTTTTTTTTCCTACATTACCCGATTTGCTTAGGTGCTTTTAAATGACAAGTTGATTTGAAGATGTCAGACGGGCACTTTTAGGACAAAAGCTCCATCTCTTGCAATTTGTTCACTAATGGATAAGGGAAACTCAGCCGGATGGAGAGGGTGAAAGAGGGAGAAAAGGTAGGAGGACAAAAAGTGCCTTGGCTGCAAAATATGTCCATTTATTAATAACAATGCCACTGGTTGTATTCCCATTGGTGATGGGGACTCATGAAACTTTCAGATCTCTAAGGGCCTTCTGAAACACCAGAGACCAGCCACTTTGTCTCCCCTGACCCAATTAGGGAGCAGTGGAGCATGAGGCCAGTGAAAAAAAGACCAGAAAGAGAAAGCTGCTACCTAATGCTACTTGCACCATGCCCAGTTCCTGAAGTGAGGTTCTCCCATTACACTTGCTGACCACTCAAATGATCGCCCAAACCAGATAGTCGGGTTGGAGTCCCATACTTGAGTGGTAGCAAGCACTGGCGTTGTGTTGCTACATGCTTTCTGGCAAGCGTCAACTCAAGACGTGATAACATTGTTTCCTATAGTTGAGGAACGAGCAGAGAGAGGGGAGAGTGGCTGCATGTCACACTAGTACCATATGCTGTAATTACATTGTCATATCTTCAAGTTACAGAGCCAAGAGCAGATTAAAGCTAAGTCAAATGAAAAACAGTCTCTATCAAAGGTGCATGATCAATTTTGTTTGCATGGTGTGTGAAGAAGGTTTGTTAGTGGATAAGACATTGTTTATCCCTTGCACTGTGCTACTGTGATAAACATGACTGTGGTTTTAACTGGTTAGTGCTATGACACCTATGGATTTGATATGCTCTTTAATCCTTAGACATTGGAGAACCATGAGAGTCGGCACAACAATACTGAGACAATAAAAAAAAAAAAAGCGTTTGAACCTGTTTCAATAACAGCGTCTCTCCTCCTCTGTACTGTCTCATCACCATTAGCTAAACCTGGCAAAATATTGCCACTGGTTTCTCTCAGTCAGGAAAAAAAAAGTGGAACCAGCATACAAATGATAACAGAGCTGGGTAAGCTGAGCCTTTGTCTGCTGCTGCCATTAGTCCCTTGCACCACTGCTCGTCTCCTCATCAGCTTGTCTTGATTTATCTTGCTGCACTCAAGGCTACCGTTGCTCCCATGGCTGCACTTAAAAAACACAAAAAAATTGTTGAAATTGACATTCTTTTTAATTATTTTTCCCCCTTTTTTGTCTGGAGTGCATCACTAGGCCTTTGATCATGGACATCTGTGTGGCTGTTTTCATAGCAACATGCTGCTCTGCACCTTTGTTCTCCTCCGGTTACTCTACATTATCTCTTGCACGCCAGGCTGCCCCCACCCTCTCCACCAACTCACCTTTCACTCCTTTGGTCGAGGCCTATTTGGTTCATATTCTTTTTGACTGACATTGTAGTGCCACATTGTATAGAAAACCAGTGATAAAATGTGGAAAATCTGACGAAAAACAACCAGTGATGCATGATATATTGGAATTATTATCAGATTCAGACAATTGTAGTCATTTTTTGACATATTGTAGTGGTTACGCACTATATGTAAAATTGGGCTCATATCATTGACCAATATTCATTTCTGTATGTATGTGTTTTGGGACACGGAAAAAAGTGGGTTTGCCATATGTTTATTTTATTTATTTTTTTATGGGGGCTCTGCAGTGTCTTTCTGGACCAGAGAAATTATGTCAACTGTATTAATATCTGATATCATTATCAGTCTAAATGTTTATATTGTCTCCATAGAAATAATTAGCATTTTTATTATACAGATTCATTTCACACAGATTTGTACTTTTCGAGAAATTAATCTAAACCAAAAATCCTTTTTTCATTTAATACAGATATTTTAGCCAGCTTAACATTATGTACATGTACTATAAAGTATATGCAGAATATCGACACATTGTGAATCTGAAATGGGTTTTACTTTAAAATCCTTATGGGGCAGTGATAGCTGCTTGTAATCGCTTTATTTCACCACAATTTTTCCTTCCACCCACTTTAAATTAAAATACTTGTACATAGCACTCTGTGAGCCAACTAGCTTCTTTTTCATTGATCTTTTGTGCCTTAATCTTTCTTGTGTTAAGTAAACCCTGATGGCTAGAACTATACTGAACAGAAAAATATATTTTTTGCAAGTAAGTTTTTTAATTTACCCAAGATTTTCAACATTTTGACACTCATGGACCTATAAGTCAAAACCAACAGAGATGATACTCCGACAAATCTGTGTGTAAGAAATGTATATACTGCAATGTGGAAGCTTAATTTTGAATAAAAGTCACTTTTGGTGATGTTCTAGTTTATTTAGATTAGCCTGTAATGTTGGCACTTCAACCAATAACCCATAACACTGCCTCTAAAAGGATACAGTGAAAAGCTGTTTTTTTTTTTATTTATTTTTTTTTACACCAAGCCATTCAGTTCACTCAGCAGAACACGTCTACACCTGATGTCGATGTGGTAAAACTGTGTTGTCACTTGACTTTAATTTGAATTTCAGGGAACTGGTAAACATGTAAGTTTCTCAGATAATGATGATGTGACAAACGCATCCATCAAGGAAAACTCTTCAAACAAAAGCATGATTTTATTAATGCATGCTGTCCTTATGTGATTATGTGATGTAATAGCCATTTTTAAAGTCACAGTTTAAAAGCTTTGAAGTTTGCCATCATTATCTCTACATCTGTCAAAAAAGAGCATATCTCTCTCTCTATTATATATATATATATATATATATATATATATATATATATATATATATATATATATATATATATATATACATATCTATCTATCTATCTATCTATATATATATATATATATATATATATATACATATATAAAATAACAAAGAGTACTAAAAGTGGCATAATTTCTGCAATGGCTACTACTCTGTATGATTTAAATGCTGTTGAGAAATACCTAAAGAAAACATTTCTAAAGCTGTATGTGAAAATGTCCTGCATGTTAAAGTATGTAAAGGAAGCCTTCCTTCATATTAAAGATTCAAAATATCATAAATGCATAGCTCCTTTTACATCTATTGGAGCCTCTGAACAAGACATAAAAACACATTAAATTAATTCAGATTTTTTTGCAGCAGCATAATCTCACAATGAAAAATGGAAAGAGAATCAGCTCTTTGAATTGTTTAAGCTCAGTGAAGGAAGAGCTTATTCATAAACAGTATGTTTATGTACATAATAAATGTACTCATAGTTCTTTTAAAAGTGGAGGCACTTATATCTTAGGACTTCCTGTTTTCCTGTAATAGAAATATGATCTTAAACAGTGACCTATTTCTTTAAGCCACTCTCAAACCAGGAAAACTAAGAGTATATGCTTGGCTATTTCATTTAGGCAAATTTGCGTTTAACATTATATGCCAAGAAATTAAAATAGTTCAAACTTAGCTATATCTATCACCAGAGTAATGAATAAAAAGTTTAAATTATCTGCAGCTTGAGCAAATGAGCCTGAATTATGACACAATTTCATGGTTCCTAAACGGTTTGAAGAGGTCTGGAAATATTAAGACTTCAATAAAGTTATTTCCTAAATATAAATTTAAATAAGGGAAATAATTAATTTATTCTTTCCATTGTGCAAAAGTTGTAACTATCAAACCATACGAGTTTATACTGCCTTCACACACAATGAAGGTGACAGTGATTGAGACTTTAAAAAAATCAATAGCAGTGTCAGAAAACTGCAGCAGCTTTTTTTGATGTGAGATTATGCTACTACTACTGCTGCTCTTATTCTGTTTGTCTACACAAAGGGATTTGTTGAAGGTACGCTTCATAAAAAAAAGTTAGATAATTGCAGCCATTTAGTAGATTTTTTTCCCTCATGTTTTAATTTAGGATTTTTAAAAGAGGACACTCTTCTAATATAACTAAAATACCTAAAGTAAAGGTGAACTAAGAGTCATACATTTATGAATTCTTAGATATATGTGGTATATGTCTGTTCGGATTAGCCCTCAGTTTGACTTTTTGTAATTCAGCCTTTTCCTTTGTCTCTCAGTGAATGACTCAAACGTTCAGTTCCTGGACCAGGATGATGATGACGACCCAGACACAGAGCTCTACCTGACTCAGCCCTTTGCCTGCGGAACCGCCTTTGCAATCAGTGTACTCGACTCCCTAATGAGTGCGGTAAGCTTTTAAACACTGCTAAACCTCTGGGATAAAATATGTCAGGGTTTTCTACTGCCTATTGTGCCATCTTGTACTGTCTGTAACAGCAATTTCAAAGTAAAATTAATTAAAAAAAATAAAATAAAATGAAGATAAATTGCTGAACTTGAGAGACACTACTGTTAGAGTAAAATGCTGCCAATACATTGCATTTCTAGCGCCTGGGAGATTTGGTGAATTGATTCTGCTGCCAGCTTTTTGGGGTCTAAAACAACATTTGCAATATAGATATCATGAACTTTATTAAGGATTCTTATAATTGGGATGACACCAGCTATGATAGACTTACAAACCCTCTTCCATCATCTTGACAACAGAATCACATCACCATGGATGAAATTAAAAAGGTGATGGGAGAAAATCTTTTGTAAATTCTTTCCTCTGCATCTCATGACCACCTATAATTCTTTCCCTCCCCATTCACTGGTGTGATGACTTAATTCCTGCAGTCCTTTGGCTGAATGAGAGGTTAGAAGGCCGAGTGGTGCTGAGCTGTGCGGGGAGTAAAACAGGCGTCAGCTTTAGTCTGAAAGTGGTCAGAGGTGAAGCCGGCTAATGGACACTGCTCATCCATCATGAAGCTCTGCAGGCCTGTCAGGGGCCCAGAGAGAGGTGCTGCCACTCTGGCCTCGCTGCCGAGTGACATCGGCTGTCTTAGCACAAGGAAAAAGCTGGGCACGAACAGCTTGAAGGACAAGTGAACCAGACACCTAGAGAGCGCAGTCAAACTGGTGTCCCTAAGGAGAACAGAGATATTGTTCAGTGTGTAGAACAGCATTCACAGAAGAACAGTTTAAGTACTTCTGCTTTATTTCGTAAAAACTCTGTGAAACCAGATGGGTGTTTGTATTCGATGTGAAAAGAAAAAAATAGATATTGATCAGTTTTGTAGACATAGGATGAATAAATTAGAATTGTAATGTAGTAGAAAAAGTGTAGAAAGTTTTAGTTTTCTTTATTTAAAAAAATATGTGGCATGCATATTCATTCAGCCGCTGGTTTTAGTCTGACACAGCTAAATCAAATTCACTGTAAACAACTGGCTTTGAGGTAGGAGTTGGAAGAGGGAAGCTCGCTGTGAATGAACCCAAGTTCTGTTTGCCAGAGGCAATCCAGGGGAACTATTAAAGGCATATAAGAAGGTGGTTTGTTTTGTTCCTTTCCTCTTTACAGGTATTTTTGCACATAGAATGTTGGTTCTTCACAATACCGGTAATGGAATATACTGACATTTGTGATGGTCAGATAAGAATCCCTGTTGTGGGAAAATGAGTAAAAAAAGCTTTGTAACATTTTTTATGATCTTTTCTATTAAGACTACCACACGTTGTTTTAATGTGCAAAGAACAAAATTCCCTGCGTGTACGAACTTGCAATTGAGTGAGCGCACTTGTGGGCTTTTCTGGTTTCAACAATGAGCCCACACAAAATAACAAGCCACTCTCCCACTATGGAACACATTTATAGCCATTTAATCATTTTCACCTCTAAAAACAAATGGTTACCCATCATTATTTTCATTCAGATTTGCATCATCAAATATGTATCTGGACTAAATTCTGTTGCAATGACTTATCAGGAGGAACGTAGCCTGCAAAGTCAATGAGTTGATGCAATCAGATGGTTCCCCTCAGATAAAGCACTTTTAAGAAATTTGACTGTATGATCTGATTTAAATGTCTCTGGTAGAGTGCCTCAAGTTGCGTTTTGAATTGGCACTATATAAACAAACTGAAATGACTGATATTGAATAAACAATGTCATGATTAACAAAAATGTAAAAGTGTGTGTAATGAAAATTGTGAAAGGATGGAAATCTATCCATATTGCCTGCACATAAACATAAAGAGAGATGGGGCTGTTACTCCCTTGGAGCAAACCTGTAATCCATCTTGTGTGAGTTATTGAGAAGGAGAAGATGGAACAGGAGCTGGGCTTGAATGAGTTTTGGAATATTATGGTATATGATAGAGGTGTCCAATGCCTGTCCTGCAGATTAGATCTGTCATTTTTTTCAACACAACTGATTTCAACTTTTGACGGTATTAAAGGGATTTTAGAATTGCTATGATCTGAATCAGGTTTGTTAAAGCAGGGAAACTTAGAAAGGAAACAAACAAAAAAGCCCCCAAAGAACACGGAGAACACTGGAGAACACCATTATTCAGATCATTGTTACAGAACAGGGCTAGTCTCTTCCTGGATCCTGTTCTTTTCTCGCTGTTCTTCCTAGAAGTAACAACAGCAAGAAAAGCAAACTTTTCTAAGCTTATCTAAATATGGAGCGACAGCTAGCCATAGGTAAAGCCGTAAAGCTTTACCTATGGCTATATTGACGATTTATACCAGCGTATGTCTGACGTAAGAAAATTCTGCCAGAAATGCTGACATTTCTTGGATAAGTTATGGCTCAGTTTTGTACTGTATAAGTTATGAGCACGCTGAGGTACGCTGAAACACGCTGGTACACATCAACATATGGCAAATATGTCGAGAAATTTTGAGCATTCTCAAAAATTTCCCGAGGTATGCCAGCGTATGCTCATACGTTGGGCAGTAGTTACAGGTTATCTGATCGTTGACATGCGTTAAGTGTAAGTTACTCATGAGTCTAGGTGTCTAGCTTATCCAAAACCTATGAGTAACTTGTGCATAACTTCTAACTATCTTTTTATTATGTTATCTACTGTATAATGGTGTATTAGCGGCATTTTGGTATAAAAGAGTTCACAGGAGGAAACAGTCAGTTCTCCTCTAGACTTCATCATCATAGGGTGAGCGCGACTACGACCAACAAACATCCCAGCAGACATGACGCTGAATCTGCTGTGACTGCAAACCTAATTTGTTTATTTTTATTTATTTTTTTGGCAGGTATAAACAGCAGCTAGTTTAATATGGCAATCTTTTTACGCAGACTGGGCGCCTCCGGGGGTATCACTGTTCCCTTCAGGAGCACCGATGTGGCTGAGGGGAGCAGCTATTACTGATGCTATGCCCAAAATTGAAAAAACACATAGAAAGTTCAGCATATGCCAGCATTTTAGGAGATTCTGGGACGTCCGGCATACGCTGTCTAAATCTGGATTTATTCTGATTTAATATCAGCACCTTCTGGCATCTCTTTCTGATATTTTCCTTAATCATACAGTGTTTAAAGTGTTTAAATTCATACTCAATGCAGAGGAAAGAAGAGTTTAGTATTTTCTGACAATTATAAAGTCCATACATTTTTGACAAAGGCAGAGAGATAAGCAAAAGGAATGATCAACTTGTTGATATCAAAAATGACTCTTAACATTTGCTTTTGTATGATTCAAAGATATATTTGTCAATTATTTCAAATAAAATATGTTGGGAAAAAAAGTTAATTTGATTTTATTGCTCAGCTTTTGATGTCCATAGAATTTGTAGCCCAGGTAACACTTGAGTAAAGTGCGATATCGGTGCAACGTGCAATAGCCATTGGATTTGCTGATTTAGAAGTGATGTTGTTGATGAAGCAAAGTATGAAATATGTTCTCTCAATTTAATGCATTCACTGACTGAAAAGAAAATGCAAACTGATTTTAGAAAACACTGTGTGACAGTGGTTTAATGAGATTCAGGAATGAATACTTTGGACTTGGCTATCTACTGCATTTTATATGCAAGGCATTCTTATTTGACACTGACCTTTTGGGCTATTCTATGACCTCCAATTCTCCCAGTGGGACTTTCAACTTCTGTGAATCTTCTTGCTCCACTTTATGATATGTAGGGTCCTATATAGGTGCTTAGTTTATGTTTTTTCTTAAACCAGCTCTATGAAGAGTACACTAAAAGAAACAGAAGCTAATTATTTTTTTTATGTGATAGACATAATTTGAGAATAACACATATTTAAGTTTTCATTCAAAGAAAGACGGGTGAAAAATACTGTTCCCTAACCACATTAGCTCATTTTTTTTTTCAGATCTTTACTATTAGACATGGTGAAGGTCAAAATAACTGGCTGTTTCTTACCCTTCTTCTGATTTAACACCTCATCTGGTAGTGGGGGAGTCTTTCTTTCTAACCGAAATCCCATCTGTGTTCTCTCCAGACATACTTCAACGATAACATTCTCACACTAATCCGGACACTAGTCACTGGAGGAGCCACGCCAGAGCTCGAGGGCCTGCTAGCTGAGGAAAACGCTCTCAGAGGAGGCTACAGCACGCCACAGACGCTTGCCAACAGAGACAGGTGTCGCGTTGCCCAGCTGGCCCTGTATGATGGCCCGTTTGCTGACTTAGGGGTAAGCAAATGCTTTGAGTGGAAATGACAACATTTCGGCATTACCTGGCAGCACACATCTGGCTGCCTTTGCTGTTCATCACAATCCTTAATCCTATGTGAACAAAAGTAATCACAAAAAAACAGGCCTCAGTAGGCGGCGAACACTTCAAAGGGGACAAGAGTCCTATAAAGGAAACATTGCTTCCAACTAGTTTTATCAGGTTTTATTGTTACTCAGGTTTTATTGTTACTCAGAGCTGCTTTTTTTTTTTATACAATAAATTATGTCACAATGCTGATTGCTTCAGTCTCCAGAGGTAAAAGTTGGCATTAACTTTGAATCTGAAGAAGATAAGCATAAAATATCTTTGCTGACATGGAAAGACTTCCTGAGCTAACACCCTTTTATTTTGTTTATCAGGATGGTGGCTGCTACGGCGACCTGTTCTGTAAAGCCCTGAAAACCTACAACATGCTGTGTTTTGGGATCTACAGACTAAGAGACGCTCACCTCGGTACACCAAGTCAGTGCACAAAACGGTAAAGTATCCGAATTTTATGATTGCAAAAAACCACAATCTTTCAGATTAAAATGATTTGAGTATCAGTCTTGACAATGTTTGTCTTTTGGGCAGATATGTGATCACAAACCCCCCATACGAGTTTGAGCTGGTGCCCTCAGACCTGATCTTCTGCCTAATGCAGTTTGACCACAACGCCGGCCAGTCAAGGACAAGCTTATCCCACTCTTCCCACTCCTCCCATTCCTCCAGCAAAAAGAGTTCCTCGGTACACTCTGTGCCCCCCTCCAACAGGCAGAACCGCAGCAGTAAGAGCAGAGAGGCACGTGAAAAACAGAAGTAGGTGCTCTTATTGTACATGCTGTGTGTGGTGTCACTCTGCATGTTAAGTGATCTATATGTGAGCTGTGTTTTTTAGGTGTGTGTATTTGTGTGCAGGCTGTGATGACAGATGTGATGTAATGTCTGGTTTGTGCTGTTTTTTTTATTTTTTGTTCACAATCATCTGCATGCAGTTTTCACTCAGATCACTGACGATCATAACAGAATACCACCTAATCAATAACCGCCAGAAAACAATTCGACTTCTATTGTATTGATTCTTGGCCCAGTATATGATTTGCCTTCCTGCTTGGATGACACTGTTGTTGGAGACCAGCTTACAGTGAAAAAGTAGCAATGATATATAATATGTTGTTTGGTCTACCTGTGTAATTTGTTGTATTTGTGGTGTTTGTAAAGTTTGTTTGGTAATTATTTGTGCTCATGATCAGTGCCTAGATCATGGATATTTTGTATTGTGATGTTTGGTCGGATATATCGAGTTGAAAGAAACTATGGCTTTTGGAAATGCTTCCGTCATAAGATCATCCACTTTTAGCAGTGTTGATATTTTCTCACTCATGGTGCATCTGTAGTGCTTTTTTTTTGCATGTCCTTGTTGATCAGGCTTTTCGTTCCTGTTCTGTTTATTATTTGGTTAAAATATTAATATATAAGTATAGTAAAAGATCCTAACTTGTGATACAGCACCTTCCACTTTTATCGACACACCTGGGAAAACATATATTAACCCTTTTATTGGAGTAGCATAATCCCACTGAACAACTAATATTACTTGAATATGTTTTATTCATTCCACATTAAGGTATGTGTCTTAAAAACTGTTGCCAAAACTTTTAACAGCCTAAACAATTCCTTTAAAATGAATGTAACTTGTACTTTGCATTTCACTTTTTAGATTTAATCAGTGTCTAGAAATCTTTGTTAATAGTATAAGAATTCCATAGTGTTCCTTGAACATAAACATGAAGTAACACAGAAATCTACTTTTCTTAGCCACAAAACAGGCTTAGATCAGACGCAAACTGGACTTTTGCTCAGTTTTTTCTGAAGACATTTTGACACCTATTCCAGAGTCAATGATTTCGACTTGCACAAGAGCAATCTGTTGAATCTGCCAAAAAGCAACATGGAGGTCTCTCCTCCGAAGCACATTCCGAGACAAGTACAAATCAAAGATCCACCTTTCATTCTCTTGGGTTTTTGAAGTCTTCTAGATGAAAATGTAGATGGTTGGAAGCTAAAACCACATTCCTCCGAACCCTAATCCTCCACCTAGTCAGCCATCCCCCCAGATGTTAATTCTCAGTTATCTCGGGGGAGGACCAAGAATTTACATCAGGAATGATGACTTCTTGGTCATCCTCTTTGAAGACTAAGAATTTACACAGGAATATTTTGTTTAAATAATTCAAATTGGGAAGGACGAGAGAACATGGGATTAAGGCAAGAACATTTAAGGCAAGTTTAGGTATATAATACTGTAGAATGCAGTAGTAAGACAAGTCAAAGTGTTGTACATCATAAGAAAAAGTACATTGCAAGATAATAAAATAGAATACAAGAATTACCCATTATAAATAAAAGGGAATTGGATTAGAAACTTGAACTAATTACTTTTAGATTGCATAGTCAATTGTCACTCTAAACAAATGGAACTCTAATCTCAATTTAAAGCAACTTAAGAAAAGTTTAGCATCTTTTCTTTAGCAATTGATGATCTTTTGCATTGATTTCTTCTATGCACTTAACCGGTGCTTGAATGGGTTCTTAGTGACCTGGTGACCTCATGATGTGTAGCTGTGTGTTATATGCATGGCTATGAACTTAGACTATGTTCTTGGTTATTAGGAATTGAGTTAGGGGAGCATGTAGATATTGAATTAAAGGGGCTCTAAGATGGACCCTTTTGGAACACCACATGATTTTGGTGATCTCTAATGTAAAGTTATCTAGTGACACAGAAAAGGCCCTGTCTGGTTGGATTCAAACCAGTCAGGTTGTGTAGCAGAAATGCCAACCCATTTTTCCGGGCCCATAAACTGGAGCAATCAACAATGTTGAATGTTGCATTAAGGTTCAATAATACCAGCACTGTGGTTCTTTAACGGTCTGCATTTATGTGGATGTCATTGAACACTTTGATAAGGGCAGGGTTTGTCCTGCGGGATTAAAGTAAGGAATAGTTTTGGACCTTGACTTTGGTGAACCCATAAAAATTTTTTTTTTTAAAAAGGTATGTAAATGCCAGATATTTATATGCTCCGTATTAAATAACTGCCTAACATTAAATCGGAGTAAAATATTTCTGTATGTGTTACCAAGATTATTTCTATTTTCTAAATTCTAGATGAATTAAAATAACATAGTCAGATATATTCTAATGGATTTCCATGAAATTAAAGTGTATTCTTTGACAAAAATTTTGGCTTAGATCAGATGTTTTTAAGCTCCCTAAAATTAGTTTACTAAACACACTGATGTTACTGTGTCTGCTTTGTTGACTGCACTGCTTATACCTTCTCAGTTGTGCCGCAATAAATTCTCTATAGGACTAAGATAAAAGCTTTGCGTCTTATAAACATTGAAACAGAACATTCCTCAGCCAGTTTTTAAGTTACTAATTGTAAGTAATTTATGGTATTCTCAGTTCTTTGTTCTCATAATAAAAAATATATATTTTTGATGTCCCTCTGCAGCAAAACATCCACACAACAGGGTGTTAACAGCTAAGCTGGGAGGGTGTTCTAAGATTTGCAAGATTCCTCGCTTTCTGTCAAACAAAAAGGTCACTGTAAAAAGTCATGATAGCATAATCTGTGTTCCATAAGTATATTTAAATGTCTACATTTAAAGAGACTAGTTAAATATTTTGGTATTTAGCTAAATTAAATAATTTTGGAAATCCTAACTGACAGAAACCAATAAAAGTTTAGTCTGATTTAAAATAGAGTGAGTCAGACACAAAGAGGGAATTTGTTAAAATAGTCTTTTATGTATTAAGTGTAAATATCTAGTTTCCATTGATTATTAAATACTTTTAAAATTTGTATTGAAGCTTGTAGATAACCATACAGTAACTATAAAACCTTGGTGTCTGAAATTGAATAATATATTGAAAAAGTGTTGATTAACTAAACAAGAGTAAGGCAGCCAACATGGCTGTTCAATGTTATGGCAGAGTGATGGCCTTTGATTAACGCTATGCTACTCCAATCAAAGATTAACCTATTTTAAGATATGCCAGCTGATAACTGTGAAGGGTGCTGTATTTTCTTTTTGGCATTTTCTCTTCCATAAAAAAAAATATTTTAAGTAATGAAACTGAGTTAATTTCAAAACAGAGACACATAATAAAAGCATGCAGACTTGTTTTGATTAAACTCAGGATTGACCAATGTGCAGATAAAGAGTTCTCAATACATCTGGAAATTAAGATGTATTAAACTGCCCAAATATAGAAGTGACAACATGCAAGTTTTACATTGAGTGGCTAGTCTTTTTGTCGGTTGTGTATTTGCTGCAAATATTACTTACTTACATTAGATTACTTACCTCTTTTTCTGAAGTGCAACAAGGATGAATAGAATGAGCCAAGGTATGCAAGTTAACAATTCTGCATGACTTAGCAACTTTTACCTGGGGGTTTTTGCTTCATAACTATTTCCCCTGTGGATAGTTATGACAAGGGGAGTTTGTTTATTTATCATGTTCTTCAGATGTTGAGCAAACCATGCCTCAGTTTAAGATTTGCTTTCATGTGGAAAGCAAAATGTCTGTTGCTGCTCCTGGCTCCTACCTGCCATAATCAGGCCCATTTCCACATCGCATGAGGCTGAGACAATACCCTCCCCCCACTTTTCTTTGTGCATTTCTCTTATTTGATTATCTAAGTATTATTTTTCTCTGAAATGCATTATTTCTTTACATTATTTTCCATGCCCCTCTTTTATGATTTGTTTGAACTTGGGATGATTTGCATTGTGCAAAAGGTCCGTATGTCTGTGCATCTTCCCTCTTGTTTGAATGCTATCAGACGACCTGTACAGTAGCAGGCTTTAAGATGTCACACCTGTTCCCTAGCAGTGCACTTCAGCACTGTATTTTTACTATCAGCTGCTTAAAACACAGTGTTGTAACAAGATTTCAGCTGTGCAAACCCACATGTTAACTCACATGTAGGTCAGACCCATTCAAATCCCCCCTCCACCCCCCCGATGCAGTCAATTTACTCACCGTTTTACAGAAAATTAAAGAAAGTGTGTCCAGCCCTTTGCCATCGGTCACACGAGGAAAGTGGGAGGTGTGACCAATTTAAAGTTTATATTAAAGAGGTGGATATGAGCCTGTAAGTTCTCTCCTTGTAACTCTGTGCACCCGATATGCTGGTTAGAGGCAACATCAGTAAGTTCACCGTATCAACAGCAGACCATGGAGAGAGATGGCAGACATCTTGCCTCACCTTAGGCACAATTCTACACATCAAATGTCTGTTCTCTAACACACACCCCCGCAGCTTTAAGACTGCTGATGCGCGCACACAGAAGTGTAAGAGTCAGAGCAAGAGTCAGAGTACAGGCACATAGTTTGCTCCACTTTGCAATGTTAAAATTTGATGTTATAACTTTAACCCCAAAGGGAGCAAGACGTTAGAAGTAGAGAAGAGTTTAAGAACTTGTTTGCAGATCTAAATAGACCCTTCTTTTACCTCAGAAACTGAGAGAAGGCTATATTCTGTTTAAAACAACAAATATCATTTTAAAATTCCATTAAATCTTGTTAAAAATTACTGTGAAACATTTCAGACATTGTGCATTAAAATTGTGATCTGTAAGTAAACTGTAAGATCTACAAACCAAATCACTAAATATAAAAAGTAAACATTCTAAATACTGTAGAATAAAGGGAAATATAGCAAGTTTTTTTTCCTAACCATGCTTAGAGATATCCATTTAATTTGGAGGTATCCTATTCAGTTTTAAAACCCCTTTGAAATGTACTGATTAACATTTTGTGATATTATCCTGTAACATATTTTATTCAAATGTAAATATATGTATCAATAAACATCTACATTGAGAGCTAAGACTTTGATTTAAATAGGACAATTTTGGTATTAATTCAGATTAATTGGTTCAATTCCACTCAATTCAGTTTATTTATTTAGCGCAAATTCACAGCACATGTCATATCTAAGGCACTTTGCAATTCACCAGATCATACAGTCAAATTGATTCTAAGTTTTCTATCTAAGAAAACCGGTTGATTGCATGTTTGTAGCGACAGTGGAGAGGAAAAACTCCCTTTAACAGGAAGAAACCTCCAGCAGAACCAGGCTCAGTGTGAGCGACCATCTGCCGAGGCTGAGAGAGATGGTTCTGGACAAGAGTCTATAGCTGTAGCCTAGAGGCCTGCCTATTTATTGTGCTTATCATATGGCACTGGTCTGATGAAATTAAGCCACGCCCCCAATGTTCTTATCTTTGAAAAAGCATTAAAATCTGCATAACTTGACCGAATTTCCAGTCTTGTTTTTCTAACTTACAATGAAAAAACTGTGGCAAGACCATTGTTCAAAGAGATTTTTTAAAATTTAACTAAGCCACTGAGGTCGTGCTTTAAGTTCAACTGACCAGCGCCATGAGTTGAGCGTTATGAGGTCTCCACGCTGCATCCATGCCTGTCTCGTTCTAGAGGCTACAGCTAATGGCTAGTCCAGAGAAATCTAAGACAAAAGTGAAAATATTAAAACAACTACGTTCTGAAAATTCCCATAGTGTTTTATGTGATTGCTGCTTTATACACCCCCTTGCTTTAGGTGTAGATGATTAGAAATGAGTATCAACCCTGTTGCATGAAATCTCTACATACAGTGAATTTAGGAAATATTCTGCCCTCTTGAACTTTTCAAACTTTTGTTACATTTCAGACTTCAAGCATAAAGATATATAATTGTATTTTGTTTTGAAGAATCAACAAGTTGGACACAAATATAAAATGTAACAAAATGTATTGGATATTTTAATTGTTTTCGGCAAATTTCGGCAAAACTGAAGAGTGGGGCCTGCAAAATGAATCGCCCCCTTTATTTTCAGTGTAGATAACTTTTTCCAGAAGTTCAGTGAGGATCTCTGAATGATCTAATGATGACCTAAATGACTGATGATAATAAATAGAATCAACTTGTGTGTTATCAAGTCTCCGCATAAAAGCCCCTGCTCTGTGATGGTCTCAGAGGTGTGGTTAAAGGGCAGAGGATTCATGAAGAATAAGGAGCACACCAGGTAGGTCAGAGTATTTTTTTGTAGAGAAGTCAGAAGCCAGATTTAGATGCAAAAACATTTCCCAAGGAGCACTTTTCAAGTGAATCATCACCCTGAACACACAATTCCCATTGTCAAACATGGTGGTAGCAGCATCATTGTTTGGGCCTGCTGCTCTTTAGCAGGGACTGGGAAGATGGTTAAAATTGATGGGAAGATGGATGGAGCCAAAAAGGACCATTATGGAAGACAACCTTTTGGAGTCTGGAAAAGTCCTGAGACCGAGATGGAGACAATGATCCTAAACTTAAAGCAAAATCTACAATGGAACGATTCACAAATATACATGTCCAGGTGTTAGAATGACCAAGTCCACGTCCAGATCTGAATCAAGTCCAGAATCTGTGGAAAGAACTGAAAACTGCTGTTTACAAAGGCTCCATCCATCCTCACTGAGCTTGAGCTGTAGAATGGGCAAAATAGTCAGTAGCTCAATGTAAAACATAAGTGTCCTGCAGCTTTAATTGCAGCAAAAGCTGGTGTAGCAATTATTAACTCTAGGGGGCTGAATAATTTTACACACCCAAATTTTCAGTCTTTTATTTTTTAAACAGGTTTAACATAGCCAATAGATTTAATCTCACTTCATGATTGTGTCCTACTTGTTGATTCTTCACAAAGAATTTACGGTTTTATATCTTTATGTTTAAAGCCTGAAATGTTGCAAAAGTTTTATGATATTATTCAAAAGGCTTTTTTAACACTGTCCGACAATACAAACAAAATAAAAACTAAAGGAAATGTGGGTTAACTGCAGAAAATAATGTCATCACAATATTCTTCAATATTTGGATGTGTTTCTGTAACTGCACAGCCCTAACTAAAATGAGAAATTTATTTCTACCTAATTTTCAAAAACTATTCTTATTTCTGTATTTTGGTAAAAACAGAAATCTCTCGTAGAGATTGATGTCTTAAAGCCTGCCAACATGACTGAATCTTTGAATTTGTAACAATGAAACACCTAAGATTTCTATCTCTTATCCCACTGAAATAAATATTTTCACAGCAGACAATTCTGCCACATAATTAATTACACTTTCAAAGTTGTATGCCACTGTTAGAACTTTAAATTGGCTTCTATTCATTTTACAACCATTATAGTTAGAGATTAATCACTGGACAATTTCATGCCAATATTGATCTCACTTAAACTGAGGCAGTTTGGTTGTAAGTAACCTGAAATTGCAAACCTTTCCAAGCTAACATTGTTTTTCTCCTTCTTCTGCCTTGTTCTCTATAGAAAAGAAATGGTTTACAGATGAACCGGAAAATGCCTATCCGAGGAACATTCAGATCAAGCCCATGAGCACACACATGGCCAACCAAGTCAACCAATACAAATCCACTAGTAGCCTGATTCCACCAATCAGAGAAGTTGAAGATGAATGCTGAACAGGGGCAGGGGGTTTCTTTGATAACTCACCAGACATCTGTGTGACCTGTCTTGAAGAGTCGGGCGGAAATCGATAGACAAGATGAGACGATATTACCGACAGGGGTATTGAAGACTCTTCTATTCACTCTTTCTTCCAGTCAAGGGTTGGACGGAAGGCCGGACTAGAAGGGATCTCCTGTGTGCATACCCTAAATGTTACTTCCATGCTCTGGACTCTATTTAATTTATGTATCCATAGAGTTGTACATAATGACAATCAAATAAGGACTGTACAGCCCCTCTCCCCTAGCACTTTTTAAAATTATTTTAAGAAAAGAAAAGTACTTCCTGTTATTCTTTGCAATAGTTCACCTCTTCATGAGACTGTGGATAAAGCGATGGTGGGTTATTGGAGAATGAGGATTGAAGCGATAAACTGAAATATCATCTCCCAAAGATCAACCCAGGTGTGTCACGCTAAACCAGCTGGGATTCATCGTCACTGTATTTTCTGTTTGCTTCTGTTTTCTATTTGCACTAAAACATACAAAAAGCCTCTTTTGACAGAAGAACTGGAGGCATCACCCCCCCTCTGGTAAATTGTCTCCAAGGAGATTTACATACGGATGGAGTGAAAAAGGAAGAAAGGGAAGAGAAGGGACGCTGGGCTTTGGATGCATTCTAATCATGTTCTTCTTTTGTTATCCATCATGTTGTCGCTTATGGTGTGCAGATATACCTTGAATCATCACTTTGAGCAAGACCATTCCAGCCCTGCAGAGCATAATCACCTTGTAAAGCAGAAATCTATTAACTCAGAAAATGGTGCAATGAAGGTTCATGCTTCTTTGAAAGACAACTCTGTACCCATATGCTTTCTGCAGATATGTTGAATTCTTAGCCTGAAATTCACTTTCAACCTCACATGTGTGCCTAATCCTCCTAAATAACACACTGTGGCGGTTCTTACACAAATTATACACTGAGCAAGCCCCCCCTTCTGCACCTTCAGAATATTTAAGCAGTATTTAGGGAGTTTCTGTCCAGAGTAGACTTCTGTTTAGGTTTGATCTAGAATTTTTAATTTCAAACAAATGCAATCTAGATTAAACCAAAATGAAGAAATTGCCTTTTAATTTAATGGCAACAAAAGTAATTAATCATAAATGTTTAACTTAGAGCTTTTACACTGTGCAAAAACAGGGCTGCACACATAAATAATTGACCGGACATGCAAATCTACAACAGAAATCCATACTTCCCAAGCCTGCCACGAAGTGTTTGTGATGTCCTCTTTTGGCATGCTGTATTGGCAGTGGGCCATTTCACCCACATCAAAAACGGCCATTAGCACAAACTTTATAGTGTGGTTGATTGGCCTGAAAACATAGAAAGGTTTTCTAGCCTGTTCACTCTGTCACATAATCAGTTCTGTGAGTAAACCTGTGCAGCCACGTGTTTCTCCTGAGTCATGCTTATCACTGTAAACATCCATTTTAACTGGATTGTATGCATTGATGCTTTCTGGAGGGAACAGCATGAACTATCTTAGTACTAAAATAAGACTACTAACACTAATAACAACTAAAGGATTTGGATCGGCAAATATTCCTCAGCTATGTTGGATCTAGCATGGATGGCAGCTGGTTGGCCTTCCTAAACATGCTGCCATATAAAGGTGGCACAACAGGGATCACAAAGTAGAATGTCATATTTTTTTTTTCACCTTAAAGTTTGTCTCTGTGAAAGTGAATGCCACATAGTGCATAAAAGTGGGCATTAATGGGCCTCCTTTGATCAAAGTCACTGCCTGGTACAGGATTGGCACAGAGGCAGTTAAAGCTTGGATGTTCTCTGCTGCCAATCCAGATATCACATACTTCAAAGACCCTGGGAGTTAACCAGCTGTTTCTATCCTACAAGACAATCATAGTTGAGGAAATTTACCAAGTCCACAAACAGCATTAAAGAACGCTAAAGAGGTGTTTTTTGTTCTTAATGCCAGCCTGTGGGCACCTGTAGATCCAAATCCAGCACTTATGGGGTAAAAAAAAAAACCTACAGAAATGTCTTGGTGGATTTATATATTTAAACTTTATTTTATATGCATAAACATAGCCAATTTGTATTTATTTTTCTAATACAGAGTCTAGAATAAATTGCTTTTTGAGATAGTCATAACCTTTAACATATCAAAAAATTTGTGTTTAAAAGATCACTTTATTTTCACAATGTATTAAATTCAGTCAACCCCTGCACCCTCTAACGGACTACATCACTCTGGAGCAGAACGAACTCAGCTCCGCTCCATGGAGTGCATGCAGAACTGAACTTGAGTTCACCTTAATCATTGTTTATTTGCATTGTGTCTACGAATCAATGTGTAAGGGTAAGATGTAGGCGAATTATGTTCTTAGGGGGTGGAATTGAGAAACTGGATTGATGATGAAGAGTCTAAGAAGAAAAGGTTGCTCCCACTGTGCCCAGGCCAGAACTAACTGACCTACAGGAGACGTGTTTGACCTAAATTAGGTCTCCGGTGTGGGGAAAGAGGATGCGAAAAATCACGGCACAGTGTGCTCGTGTTTTCATGAGACAGAATAATTTAATAAGGTAAATAAATATGGCCTGGAGATGCTGTCTATTTACTGCAGTGATTCTCTTCTCTGAGGAAAGGTTACTCTAAGCATAGGATACTGTTTTGGAATATAAAATGAAAAATATTGTGCAAAATATGTTTGTGTAAACTCAACCCATGATATAGACCACATGTCTTTCTCAAACGAAATGATCCAAGCTTCAGTGTTTGTCTATTGGATGTAACTATACTGGCGCTTCATACACATCGTCCTGAAGTGAACTTTTGGAACTGTGATTACATCATTGTCACACATTGTAGCAAATAGATTCCTTTCATGAAAAAAAAATAATAATAATGTGAGAAAAATATTTGTATAATTGGATTGTTTATAGCAGATTTACTCGTCGCCTGAATGCTAAGAAATTAATACTGTGACAATGACTCAAACAGAATTGACAACTTACAGTATATCTTAAAGATAAGGAAAATAAGATCTTGGGTTATATTTAATAATGCAGAGATTATTTAAAGAAAGTCAGATCTAGTTAAACACCTAGAATGGAAGGTAGCACCAATTCAGCAACTGTCATCAAAAGGCAGAACATCTTCAGCTTTCCTGGGTTTTACTTTTTTGTAATCCAAGGTTTACATTCCATTTTGTTAGCTTGTCATTATCTGTCACAAACTGTCACAACTGCCTTTTATTTGTTTACACGTTAAGGGATTTAATAATTCAAACTGACAGCACATGAATTAATGCGTCATTTATTTTCCCTATACTTGTATGTTTGTTTCTACCTGAGCCCCCATTGTGCAACCTATTTAAACCAAGGTTTTAAACAAAATTGTTGCCCTCAAATTCAGAAATGTCTTTGTATTGTATACCTCCGAAGGTTGTTTTTTTTTTTTTGTTTAAGTGCCATGAAGCAGTCATCCTTCTGTCATCCAGAAAAACCTCAGAAAACAATAGTCCTTTTTTTTTTCTCCACTCTAAGAAATAGTATCTTGTACTGGCATGGAGAACATCCAAGCCACTAATGCCTCCATGCCAGTATAGTGCCAGGCAGTGTAAAGATCGGGAGGAGGTCCCAAAATAAAGTCCCACTAAAAGCGAAAAGTGGCATTCAGGAGTTGGTATTTGGGCTGGCTAAAGTTCAATTCACAGAAATTGTTTCATACTTAAGTGTCTTTTATAGCAGTTCAGCTCAGGCTGTGCAGTAGGATGTGGATGACTGAAGGATTCACACTAGCCCATTAAGAAACATCACACATCAAAGATTGAATACGATGCATGACTATTTGGACAGTATGTTGTATTTTTATTTTATTTTCAGTTTTAATGTTATTTCCCTAGCTGTAAAAGAGTATACTTTATTCAAAGGCGATTGTACTCGATACATCTCATAAGAGGGAAATGGAGGTACGTTTCAAGTCTTAACACATTAAAGTTGCATTCAGCAAATTTGTCAAAAAAGGTTGCTTTTTATCATTTCAGGAAGAATTCAGAATATTATTGTTGATTATCCTAGATAGGAAATGTTGGCATATTGTCATTGCAGAATACAGGAGTCTGACATAGCCTTCTAATTACTTTGGATGTGTTTGGATATGAAGGGGAAAGGATTATTTGATGGTGCTGAGTTGATCTACCTGACTCTATCAAATATAATCTGATGATAAATATTCTGTCTTGTAAAAAAAAAAATAAAGTTTGTACATAGGTTGTACATTATTTCTTTTTGTATTTTCTCAAATTAAAATGGATGTATTTGTGTTCTAATGTTGGGATCTTTGTCTTTTTTTTAATATTTCTGTCAAAAATCCCCTCAAGGAACTTAAAATATTAATGTTCTACTATAGATCATAACATATAGAAGATAATATACTTAAGCTCAAGTTACATAGGGCAGGCCTGATAGGCTTAATCCTTCAGTCAAGGATGACCAAAAAAATCACAGTTTAAAGAAGATTTTTTTACAGCTGCATCATCACAACATACATATGTTTGTAAATGATGAGACATCACTAGCTTCAGCCATATCGAAATTTTTCATCCATCCATCAATTTTCTGTATCTACAGAAGCCAATTAAAATAACAGTCATCCTTTTGGACTGTGGGAGGAAGTTTGAGTACCCGGAGAGAACCCACACATGCACAGGGAGAACATGTAAACTCTGGATATATACACATATTGTATAAAAATGTTTTAATATATTACAGTAAAGGAGACAAATAAATATCTGTCTAAGCAGGAAATTATTAACCTATACAGTATCATTTCAAATAGCTAAATCTCAAAAAGTGAAACAGTCAGGAAGTTCTCTCTGTCCTTGAAATCCAGAAGTTTACCCAACAACTACATTTCTACTTAATACTTGGTAGAGATGTAGACTTTTTAAGGCATCCTCCAAAAGTCTCCTGCAGTAGTTTGCTAGAATCTGGGTCCTTTCTTCCTGACAGAACTTATGTAGCCTAGTCATGTTTCTGGACCTCTTTTCCAACTCTGCTCACAAAACCTTAATGCAGTTATTATATATATAATTTAAAAATGAATTTGTCTAAAACTTTGCACTGATGTTGTTAGTGAAAGACAGAGCTCCTTATCTGTCTCTGTCAAGTGATGTAGCCCCACACTGCAGAACACAGTTTCACTAAGTCTGGAAAACATAGAAGGGTGAACTATCTCTATTTCTAGCTACATTCCTATTTCCACTGTTTTCCATTCATCCTTTGACTAGACCTAGAGCTACTGGATTAAGAGTCTGTACAACTGTAGGGTTTTGACATTAAAAATATGCAGGAAATCTGTGTGTTGTATAGTGTATGCCAACCAAATTAAATATTTTCCTTTGATTTTGGCTACAATGTGATGTATTTGTAAACAAAATGAACCAGAGGACAGTTGTGCTATGGTGGATTTGACTTGAGGATTTCAAAACATTTACTGATTAGAGCTTCATACATTCTTTAGCCAGCTTGTCATGATACTGACTTTCAACAAGCATTACTGTAGATCTGGGCTTGTCATGGATTTGTGCCATTTTTTGTAGTGACCTGGATCAGGACACCACTTATTATTATATATTATCTATAGAAGCAGGAGCTGACCTACTGTAGCATAGACTCAGATATATGCAAACTGCACTTTATCAAGTCTCCCACTTATGAAGGTGGCTGACCTAGGCATTCAAGTAGCACTACTAAATCTGCTTTTCCATTGGATCACGCGTTAGTCTGGATTTACGTTTGCTGACATACCATTAGCTGCTTCATCGCTTTCACCTGTCAGACTGTCAATCAGCTGGAGAAGAGCGGTGATGGTGGGAGTCGTATTCTGCCAACACTGGCTCATATCTGCACAGAGATACCAACAGCAGATGAGCAAAGGACATCTTTGGAGGTATCTTGTTGTCAATGCTGTACATTACATTTTTAAATGCTTAGCTTCTTAAATTCTGCCTGCAAATACAGTTATTCCAGAGGTAAATTACTTATTAAGAAAATAATCCTCTTCTCGCCACTTTAGAGTTATATAATCTGTCAAAGCAAAGCCTCAAGGGAGATAAGTGTGTCATTAGATGGCAATAATTGTAAAGGACATTTAACCTTATTGCAACATTACAATTTTCACACCAAGCAATCTGCTTGTTAATAGAATGACTCTCCAGTTTTACTGTTATGTTTTGATGTTGTGACATATTTTGTTCCAGTCAGTTGACAGAGAAATAATTGCATTAGACAACAAAACTTAGACTTAGTCAGACTTTATTGTCATTTTGTTCACACAGAGTGTATACAAAAAGAAATTTCGTTCACTACTAGCCTAGTAAACGAGCCCAAACCCGCCAGCGGCCAAAATAATTTTGGCCTGCGAGTTTGGTCTAGCCTCGATCAATGCCCAGGCCCTAGAACTGGCGGGCCAATCACAACACAGAGATATGTTTTGAATTTTTGGATGCAAAGTGGGTGGGGTTTTGAGGGCGTGGCAACAAAGCTGCACGACGCTGGAGAAAGCACCACAGTAGCATACGGCAGCAGCAACTTTCAATGGAGCGCTCCATTGAAAGTTAAAAATTCTCTTTTCTGTTGCTGTTATTCAATGAAAGTACGTTTTAAGATAATTTGAGGCGAGAATTTTATACTTTAAAGCGTCACTATATGGTCCAGTTACGGATTTAATGCGTAATTTAAAAAAAACTATTTCCGAAGTTGAGAGGACTGTGGCAACCAGCGGACTTCCGAGGCTAACTGCAGCCAGGGCTAACCGCAGTCGTGTGTGGAGGACGGCTGACTCTGATGGCGATTTTTGACTCACCTTTGGAATAAATTTTGGAAGGATTAGACTTGGGGTTTTCGTGAGCAGGAAGAGGCTCTACGCTCATTCCTTTTTAAGAAGGACGTATTTGCCTTTTTACCGACAGACTGTTTGTCTTCACTCCCCCACCAGCTTCCTGTCGTGCTTCCTACATCACAGTCAGTTGTGCTCATTGGCCAGAGCGTTGGCCAATAGGCACAGACTGCGGTTTGAAAGATAATGGGTTGTTCTCATCAACAATCTCCCGATGACTCATTCATCGGGGCCAGAATAAATTACACACTTAATCTCACATTTAGTCTGGTTTACCAGGCTAGTTCAGTACACCTGTCAAGATATTTTCATTTTTATTAAGTGCAGCAGTGATAAAAGATAAGCAGCAGTGATAAATGTAAATATACGACTGTATATTAGTTACAGCTTCAAACATTCAGGGTTTTTTCACATAGAAAATGTGAAATACCCCAGTACTATGTTTGTGCTGTCCATACATTAAGGTACGTTCTGATTCATTTTTGCATGTATTATTCATATGTAGGCGTCTGTCAGCTGCTATTTTTTTGACTTTCAAATAAGACAATTCTACCTTCAAAAAATTTAAATCTATCAGATTGTGAGGACACCCCTTCTACACACCCCTTTTTAGGTGAAGCAATTTTTAAACTAAACTAAATGTTCCTCTGGTACACAAGGACAGGGCCTTAGAGGAAACAAAAAGGAGATCCCAGGACTCTGTGATAGGAGGTACATTTAGAAGAATCAAGAACAACAAGTGCCAAGTAAAGTTATTGCATCATCATGCGGTGGGGAAGTTTCGCTGTCATGGATAAAAAAAGAGAGGAGAAAAGAGGATTGACATCATGTTTCATACGTTTATCTCTACTCAACAACAATGTGCTGAAAACATTTACAGAATGAAGAGCGGAAACAAACACCAAAAATGATTTTGAAAGAGAAAAATCAGAAAATAAACTTTTCGAAATCACAGAACTATAATAGGTTTAGACAGAATTATAGAAGCTTTTTTTGCGACTTCAAAAGCAAGACTGTTTTCTACAACTTGGTGAGAAAGCTTCCTGGCAATAATGTTAATCTTGTCAGCAACTACAGATTCAATTTAGCCTTACATTGGCCAGGAGGAACTGCAGCTTTCCTCTGCATTTTGTTGAGTCCCTCATAAGTTTATCAGGCAATCATCTTCAGGTGTTGGCACTTAAACAGTCATTGCTAATAGCGCACATGGATTGGTTTGAGTGGGCCAGCAGTCAAGTCAGAGCATGGGGTTGTCATCTCAAATGTGATGCATCTGGTGGTGAGTTTGACGCTTCAAGCTTGTCTTGAAAGTCCTTTTGTACCCTAGAGCGGCTCGTCCTTAGCGAGCTGCAGCAGGAAAACAGAAGTCAATGTTTGTTTTCTTTTTCTGCCAGTCCAGTTAATTCAACCTTCATCTCCACATATCTGACCTTAGTTTTTTCTGAGGAGGATAATGACCTGCTTCTGCATCATCTCTCTAGTGTCGTTGACCAGACCCTTCTCTTTCCTCAGCTGGACTAACACTGGACTAAATGTATACCATACAAAGAACATCTTAGAACAAGGTCTAAATATTAAAGTTAGGCCTTGAAGTTCGGTCTTCCTTAGAACAAAGTTTCTCATTTACATTTCTGTCAGCTTATGCATTAGTAAAAGGAAACTAGTTAAATGTACTCAGGTAAGTTTTCAGAGATGTAGTTTTCTTACATAATAGTTTGTTATTAAAAAAAAAATAAAGCCAGCACTTTGAAGGTCAGGTGAGAGAATACAATGCAATAAATGTTAATAACTACTGCAAGTATAGGTTTCATCTTATTTTTTCTAACAATTTTGATTTTGTTATTAAATTTTCAGTTATTCATTGTATTTAATGTTCTAAAATTGTCAACACAATTATATTTTCATGCCCTATTACAAAATGCATTACAAACTAACTTATGATTAAACGGTTATACAGTACCTACATATCTGTTTTAACAAATACCTTTGACTGTCTTTTTTACATCTATATTCCAAATGGATTTGTTTGCAGTTAAACATCAACCAAACTGAAGAAAGGTTTTGAAGGGATTGCTATTGTGATCAGCTTTACACAGCAAAAGCAGATGTGTTTAGGTTTTTTTAAAAGCCATTCTAATTTGTCATTAGAGATCCTTATGCTTAGGTGACCTGCTTCTTAGCAACATTAAAATCAGAGAGCAGCTCTGAACCTGGTCTCCTTCTCCTTTATACTCCTAAGCTGAAGTGTGCAATTTCACACTCAAACGTCAAACAGCTACTCAAGAGGAGAATGTATGACCCACCCTGGCATTTGTCCTCATTTCTCTCACAAATGTGCAAACACCATTACCCTTGGGTTATCTTAAGTGGTGTGGTGAAGATTCTCAGCCTCTCCTGTCTGTTTCTTGCCAGACAACACTATCAAAACTGAGCGAGGCTGAAAGACAGAGTGAGGTGGGGTGAGAATGCGATGAAAATAGAGCAGATGTTTGTGTGGTTGCTGATTTGTGGGCCTGATAAGGGGCTGCTACACAAGGCAGCTGGAATTGATGGCTTGTTAGTGAGGACAGGCCCCCTCTGTGAGATGTTTTCAAAATGATTGATTTACAATAAAGTGGCTCCGGGTGTGCGCATGCAAGCAGAACTGATGCAGATCGATCTCACTGAATTTGATTGATCAGCCATTTAGCTTGGCAGTGTGTTTACCGAACGAGGCCAAGCAGGACCCTCCTTGAGGCATCCTCCCTTGCCATAAAGCAGAGGAGAAATGCCACATCGTTGGTCCCCAGTCTCATTTCTCTGGCAGTGGCAGGGAAAACAAGCCCTATCAGAGCACAGCCCATAAAATTGTAATCATGCAATGAAAAATACCCGCATAAACATTTACGATTATGTATTTTATTCTACCATCAATGCGTCCTGCTGCAACTTAGAAATAGTATGCCTTCGGAAATAATGACCTACCTGCTGTATGCAAAAAGCAGAATGCCAGCCGCCTTATCACAGTGTCACATTGAGACTTTTCGGAAGGAGGCATTGAAATAAGTACCAACGGTGGAATTCAGTAAACAAGCTGCCACACTTAAAGCTGACATATCCAACAACCTTTAGCCTCGCTTTTTTATTATCTTGGAGATTACTACTATATGTAATGCTGAATAGCCCTCAAGTGTTAAAGTGCCATGTATTGTATATCAATTGCATCGTCAGTGATTTTAACAAAAAGCTTCTAGAAGGGTCTCTGCGGGTTTTATAAGAAGTTTAACAGATGAATAAAGCACAAGGACTGTTTTTACTATACAACCCTGCTGACCTTCCTTCACTTCCTTCCTGCCAAAACAAACCTCTCCACCACTCAGCTGAGAATTTAAATCACCTGTGCTCACTCGCCTCATCCTGTTATTTAGATAATTGCCAACAAGAGCGAGCTTTTTCCATCCTCAGGACGGCACACAGCCGGCCCATCATGTCCCTTATTAACAATTTTACACACTTCGCCGCGGCAAGAGGGTGTCAGGATGCCAATAATATTTACCGTCTGCTGCAGGGCCATTCAAGGGAGGCTGATTGTTGCTGATTGCTCTGACAGAAGCTGACAGCATTCGAAACCTGAGATCCCTACAAATCAACTTGTCTTCTTTGTTTGTTTTTTTAAGGAAGGGAACAATGGTTTGGGCTTATAAGTGGGGGGGCAGAAGCAGGAAATGAAAGATAATCAGTGATCACTTAAGAACCACGGGGTCTTATTAAAGACATCAGAATATTATTTGCGGTGCCTTAAAATTTTATGTAATCAAGTTATTAAATTATGACCACTAAGAAACATAATTATTAACTAAACAAGAAAAAAATAAGCATGTCTTGAAAATAAAAATGTGTAAAGGTTGGTTTGCATATGTACTAAGCCCATTTTACTCGGTCAACTTCACAATGAAGTTCCTATCAAACTGAGCAGAGAAGTCATCTAATGAATAAATGAAGTGTGTTTACTTGAGTATGATTTGGCTGTACTGTAGAGGCCTCAAAGGTTTGTTAGAGCACATTGGTGAGCAAGCAGCTTTTTGAAGACCAAGGAACAGGTCAGGTATTAGGTTAAATTATAGAGCAACATCCAAATCTCTGAAAATCTGTCAAAATATTGCTAGGCCATCATCAGTGAAATAATACAACTAATCAAATATCATTCACGTGCAAAACTAAGAGGCCCAGACATCTGTAACTCAGTTAGGTTAGAAGGACTTATTCTTAAAAACATTAGGAGTTAAGCTTTCCAAAATCACCCAAATTTTAAGGAAGGATGTCAGAACTGGGGCTGCTCGGTGGTGCAGTGGGTAGCACTGCAGCAAGATGATTTTGGGTTTGATTCCTTGCCTGGGTCTTTCTGCATGGAGTTTGCAATACATCAAATCTTTTGGGTGCAATTGTAACAAAATCTAAGATGTTTCATTGGAGTACTTTTGAAAAGCACCCTATGTGTTTAAACATACAGTTAATTTCCCTGTTTGAAAGGTCTGAGATGTGATCATGGATCACTTATTAAATCAATGAGCAATAATGTTTATATTACTTGCCAAAAGAGCTGGGAGGCAAGTGAGTGAAACGTCTGTCAAGGGAGTATTGAGCTTTCTTAGCCAATCCATTTAGTCTGTAATGATTTCCATAACATTGACATGAAAGATGTTGACAGCAATTATAACATCTCCCTTTTGACCCCTAACAATTTGTGTCCTGAAGCGTTAAACATCTCAATCAAGCACAGGCACCCACTATAAGCCACCTCAGACTGTATCAACATCTGCAACATGATGGGAAAGGTAAAAGTTGTTTTCCTTATGTGACAAAGAGAGAGGAGGAGAATCTGATGACAGAGCAACATCCAAGATCTGTGATAATAGTTTCCATGACAATGAGGCATACTTTGTGCATCAGCTGCGGCCCAGATAAACAGTGATCCTTTACGAAAACAAGAAGGTCATTACAGCAGCTTGTCAAATCAATGCCCACTGTGTCCAAGTTGATTAAGACATCTCTACTCAGCTCTGACACTCCGTCAATAGTAGCAGGCACACAATGCGGGACAAAGAGTGTTGGGCAGGGGAGTCCGTGACAGAAAATGTGTGTGTATGGTGAAGGGAAGGCCAGGCACTCCCACTCGTTCTCCATCTACACACACCAACGCAGATTCACACATAGCGCTCAGATGATTGGAGTGAAATACGCATCAGTCAGGGAGCTGAGGTGGACTAATGATTCCCTGTGCTGCCTATTAGAACTACATGACAACTCAATCCTGCTCACCAGGAAAGAGGAATAGGGGAGAGAGATAGGTGGGATGAAGAAAGGGAGGAGGAGACAAGAAGGGGAAGAGTAAAAAGAAACAATAAGAGATGAAGAAAAGAAGTGACCTTGTAGCAGCATCATTTGAGGCTGAATTAAATTGGCAAGAGCAGCTAATCTTTACCTTGGGGCGATTAACAGAATTAAAGCAAAACAACAAAGGCACAAGGGTTAGCTTTTTCCTTTTTTTCTGCCCAAACCTGACATTTGTAATTTGCGTTGAATGTCTTCCTCTAGAAAAGTTCTTTGTGTGTAAGCTTGTCAGGATTTTTTTTGTCTATTCAACAAATGGATATTAGCTGACTCAAAACAGTGTCTTAAAAAGGTGTTCATTCTGTTGGAACATTTTTAAATTTGTCACTAAGCAACCACAAACTTTTGTGTCCTTTTTTGTTACCTAATTAATTAAGGTTTAGACTTTGACTAGGGTATTCTAACTCATGAATATGCTTTAAAGGAAAAGTCCAGTCAGCAAGGAATGATCGATAGATCATTATCTACAGTATAACTAAAACTAATACGTCCGCAGTGACTTAATGAATTTAATTAATCAGTGAAAAAATAGAGATAATAATTTTCATCGCGATCACTGATTCCGGGTCTGGCCATTTTTGCCCAAATATAGTAACACCTCACCCCTGATATCTTCCAGCAGTGACGTCACGGTGCACTAAGCCTAGCGCCATTCTCCGCACTTTAAAAGCAAAATCAATGGGAGCTACTTGGCACCCCTGCTATCAACAACAATTATTTAAGATTTCGAGAGGACTTTGCCATTGAAATTCGCAAGAGCTGTAGTTAAACCAACAATGCCCACGTGCATGGCAGTTGGATGTTGTAATACATCAGGTAAAAGCGAATTTTTTTTTTTGTTAGTTCACCTTTCCAAATCCTGATCCTCTAAGGGTTGGTTGTTGGATTGCCAACTTGAAGAGGGAGGATTTGCCATTAAACTTTTGGCCAGAGAAAAAACACATACTATGTAGCCTACATTTCGAAAAAAAAAATGTATTCAAGATGACTTGGATAATAGCGCATTGTGATAAACACCAGATAGAGCACTGGGACTTGCTCAACAGCTGATACCACGGCAGTGGTGTTCTTTGGCAAAAATAGATGTCTCTGGTAAAGTACATTCAAATGAAATTACTCTTAATGAAAAATAATTCTTTTATTTATTGAACAGTATGTGATAATTTTATATTTAAATTACTTTCAGAAGTTTGAATTGTGAATATGACCAGACTTTTCTTTTAAGCCACTGATGTCCAAACAGTTTGTCCCACAGAAATAAAAGTAAAGTTGAAGTTACTCAGAGGTCATCATTTTAGTTGTTTTTTTGTTTTTGTTTTGTTAAAATCACAAAAAGTGATTTAATTTGGAATACATTTATTTTTAACCGTCTTTATAAATTCAGTTTACAGTATAATAAAGAAACAAATTGAAATAATATTTTTTTTTATTTTTTTTTATCTTTGCCATGATACAATTGTACAATTTTTTTTTTTACTTTTTGGTTTATTGTTTTCCATTTGGTTGTTTTGGAAAATTATTTTATTTAAATTCCAGCAACAAAGAACATCCTTGCTATATTTTGCATTGTTGCCCAAATCTATTTTTCTCTTTCACGGCCAATGTCTATTCATAGGCTGCTCTAGCATGAGTTGCTCTTCATGTGAATACATCATGTTTCACTTTATCTACAATACATCTCATACTTAGTTTTGTGGGTACAAAAAACAAATAAATAAATAATTCACTAGGTCTGTTAGAGACATTAGGGATAATTTTAGGCATAACTTTTAGCTGCTATAAGTGCTCCATTTTTTGTAGAAATGTGCAGTTTTTATTCCTTAAGCCTTCAATGGCTTATTAAACATTTTTAAGCATGCTCACTCCTCTCAAAAGTGTTTTTTTTTTTACTTCTATATATGTGCATTATAAGCTGAGTGTCTAAACAAAAATATTGTAAAGGTTTATAATTACAATCTTGATTTGAGGAAAAAGTTTGCTCGACTTTTCCCTCAAATCAAACAAAAAAGTAAAACAGTAAAATACTTTCTCTTGCACATGTTTGTTTCTCTGTGTTTCATTCTACATTTAGAATTGCCTCTGAGTCTAACTCTGGCCACTACTGATCCAAAGCATTTATTTCAAGCTAAAATACTGTTCTTTTCCAGCTGGAACCTTTATCTGAGAAAAAGTGACACAATATTCACATTGTCTAGTAATTTTTGTAGACCAAACTTAAGTACCAATGATCAATATAATAATTTTATGGGCACCTGCTTAAAACTGCTTTTATCAAAAAACACTGCCCTTCATAGGTCTCTTGTACCATTTAGTGACTGAGGGAGAAAACGGGAGTGATGTATGGAAGAGAACAACTGAGAGCTGGAACAGTGGTTTTGGTGTGGACAGCTGCTGAAGTCTTCACGAATTAAGATACAGCTTTGCCTTTGCGTTGCAGCTTTTTTGCTTCAGCCCCCACAAGGATGGTGTAGGGTTAAGTGTTGTACGTATCCTGAGCTGCTTTAATTAGGTGAAACAGGTCAGACAAGATCAGGAGAAGTTGGAGCACCCCACAGCATTTCTTCTGTGCTTGGAGCATTTTGAGACAGCCATAGTTTCCTGTTTGAAAGAATCGCTTGGTTATTTAATAAAAAAAACAGTGAGTTTCTGCCAACCTACAACATCCACCCCTGGGGGAGACAGAGAAAATTAGCTGGTCTATGAGCCGATCATGGATGGATTCTCTTAAGAACCTGCCGATCTTGCTTCTCAGTGCTTCCAGTTCCAGCTCTACATTAAGGCTGAGAGGATGATGAGTTTAGATACATTTTTTAGGTATTCTGTAAAGAACCAGAGACTGAGATAAAACTTAAATCGTAGATTTTTGGTGTCCCATATGATGACCCATCACACAGGCAGATCTGATAACCCTCACAGTTGATGGTGGGTAGAAGTAATAGCTATAACTTTTAGTATATAGTAGGTTATTTCCTGTAAAAGTGGCGAAGGAATTATTTGTAAATCAGTTTCATTTAAAGTATTATATATTAATTTCTATTTATAAACTAATAATTGGTAATACTAGCTGTACCAGAGGCGTAACAAGCCCTGTTTCCCTACTGTGTGTTTTGTTCTGGGGCTGCAGCATATTCCTGCCCCTATATTCCTCATCTTTTTTTTGTGTGTGTGTGTGTGTGTCCTGTTTTGCCCATATATCTCTAGGAATAGACATCCCAGAACAGCTTTGGTTTCACAAGCAGACCAGTATGACTGTTCCCATTAGGTTCTGCTTGATACATCTATATTAAATTTTATTGAAAATTATTTAGGGATTAAAATCGTATACAATGGACACATAGAAGGAAAGAGAGTTAGAGACAGGAAAGAGTAAAAGAGGCATGAAACGAGCAAAAATAAAACAAAACAGTGAAAATAGACAACACAGAAGATGTACAGTAACTCCTAGAAGTCTGCTTCCACACCTGTATCAGATTAGAGGAACACAAAACAGAGAGCCAAACAGCAAAAAAGTAAACATAAAAAAAGCTATCTTTTAGGTATCCATGTGTGTGGAAGTCAAAACCTATGATGATTTTACAATATTACTCAGGGAGGTATATCTCTGGAGCTGTAGCTTAATATTTAGCATCAGTGTGTATCCGTGAACACCTCCCGTGGTTTGTATGCATGGGCATACTCGTGTATAAAGAATTCGCAAAGCCCCTTCAGTAGGAAAGTATGCTTAATAGTAGGTGTGGGCAGCTCCAGACTCTCCGAAAGGGGCAAAGGACAGAAAAAGAGGTGATACGAGCCCCAATATCCAGAGGCACCCAAAATCACCGGAACACAAGGAGGGCAGACATAGGGATGCTCACACCCACCAGAGAAAGGCAGACAAGAGCACCTGGTGACCGACCCCAGAGGGGTCAAACCCCAAGGGGGCCCTGTACCTGAGGGGCCTAACCCCGGAGGCTAGTAACCGGGTCCCACAGGGCCGCAGCAACAAGGCCATGGGCTCCACTGGCAGCCGGTCACAGCCAAGGATCAGGATGAGAGCCCTAGGGTCAGAGGTCTGGGGGCGCACAAACCCCTTAGTGGGTACCCCACAGGGCTAGGAGGCCCAGGCCCAGCCCAGCAGCCACAAGGAATGAGAAAACGCCCACTGAAGTACCCAACGCACCTAGAGAGCCCTCAGTGCAGCAGCAGACACAGGAAACTGTCACAGGCGGGGAGCATAAGAAGGGGGAGGAGGCAGGCCCTGCTCATATTTGGGGCCTAGGTGGTTCAGTTGGTGGGGTGGGGGAGGCAAACACTCAACCTGAAAAGTAGACAGAAATCAACTTCCTATTCATCCAGTCACATTCACACATCCGATCCTTACAACCATACCGACATAAACATGCACCCAATGAAGATGCACACAGAGGCAGACACTAAACATATTCTTTCAGTCCTCATACATACATTAACCTCCCGAGCCTGAGGGCCAATCCCTTTAGGCGGACATCCACAGACCCCCCAGTGTGGGAAGGGGCTGGCAAAAAAGAAAAAAAGAGGGGTTGGAAACAGGTGCCATCATAGGGAGGAGAGCAGTAGTCCAGCCCCAAACACTACCACAGGCCCACCCCAGGAGGGACTTCTCCAAACACTGCCGGCCACTGCCCCTCCAAGGCATCCCCCACAGACAACAGAGCAGGTATCCAACCTGCTGAGGAGCCTATCCCGTCCCCCAGCCAGCCAATGACTTTCTTGTTACTAATAGGTCTGGGATGCTCGGGATATTGTTTGATAAACTAACTCTTCCTTAAAAAAATCATAAACTTCTTCTGCTTTGTTCCTTTACTCTTACTTATGTTGTCTAATAAATCTATGTATCGTTTACAGAACTGGATCAATGCTGAAATAAAATTGCACAAAAATGGAACTCTGCCTCACATGTTTATTATTATTCCAGTGCCCCTCCCTGGTTAGTTTGTCCTAGCTTAACCTGTTAGCAGAGCTCTGCTGCTCAGAAAACTCCAAAATTACATTTAAAAGTAAACTTGTAATCTTGATACTCTAATTGCAAAAATGAGATCAAGATTACACAATCATGAAGCCACTAACCTAATTTTGGGACTTTTAAAGGATTTTATGTACAGTAATCAATTTATTTTAATCAACAACAACAACAGTTCCGATTTGTCTTTATTAAAAATTTAGATTTTTGTCAATACCTATTACATAAGATCCACCAGCATTTGAGTTTCAGTAGTAAAATGAGAACATAGTCAAGGCTTGAGAACATGAAAGGTGTGTGTGGATGGCTGTTAGTAATAATTTATGATCTAATAGATGTCTATGGGTGGAACCTCATTTTAATAAGGCCTATTGTACTTATTTATCAAATAACTTGGGCAAAGTTGTATATCTTAAACCAGCTAGTGGCCACTGTTTTCTATCATGAAAAAAATCAAAGTCTGAAACGTTTTCTCTATTCTGAAATAATACCATGCTGTTAGAAGGAGGTGAACTAAGTCTCATACCTTTTCTCTTTACACACCTGATCAATATTTTTTGAAAGACAAACAAGGTTAAGCCCGTCTGATAGAGAAAGATAATAAATCATTTCAGTACTGGGAAGGTTAACAAAAAACTGTACACAAATGTAGGTGAGAAACATAAAAAACATCAAAGCTTTAAAGTTGCAGGACAGAGTTTTAAGAAAACGGTGCACTTGGCATGAAAATTTGAAGAAGCACTCCCAGTTGCTCTCTGTTGCACTAGAACTCTCACTCTACAGATCCACAGCAGGTTCCTCTGCTGAGCCTGCTAGTGAGCATGGGTACAGATGATGATGGATAAACCGATATGGTAAATTAACTGGTAAGGAACAAATATTAATGAAATTCTTCATATTGATGCAGAAATGCAGCACACCTTGAGCATAAAAGGACAGCACAGGGGTTAAAGCACTAAGCAATAAGTACATAAGTGTGATTGATACTGCTAAGACATTGATTCCAGCTCTGATTGGTTGTTTCTGAATGGGAGCAGTCCATTTCTAAAAAGACAGTAAAACCACTGGGAGGAGGCATAGCTACTTGTTTGTTGTTTATTATCTGCCTTATATGTTACAGTCAGGACATAGTGACAGACTGAGCTATGTAAAACATACATCTTGTCAAAATGTACCCATTGCACATTTAATTCCAACTATATTTTGTAAGGAGTTCAATGTTTTTTGCTTGTTCAATTAAATATTCAAAAGCACATTTGCAATAGTCAACAATTTGCAGTATATGCATAGACTAGAGTCATTCTCAACTTCCAAGTGGATTCTACTCTCTAACTCCTGGAAAGATGACAGAAAAGCTGAAGCTTGGCCAACACAAGATGACAATAACTATAGTTGTCAGGTTTGGAGGAAGTTAGTTTGAGGACCCCAAAAGCAGAGATGAAGAGGCAGAGATGAGTATTGCAGATTTAATTTTGACGGAAAATGGCAACAGAAGCATAAATCCAGGAAGAGTAAACAGGAAAACAAAAAACAGCAGACGCCAGGGAGAAACACACATGATGAGTAAAGCTATGAATCGAGCCATGTGGAACTGTACAGGAGGTGTATATATGGGAGACAGAACAAATAAAGGACTAATAAGCTGATAGGGAGCAGGTGTGGATTAAGGGAACTCCAAAGGAAACTTAAAAGTATTGTGGACTTGCATTTGCAAGAGCGTGTGCAAGAGCATACACAAGCCCATTTCTCCTCATGCCCGCCCTGTTTAAAATGTGCTGTTCACATAGCTCATTCAAGCTTACTGTGTCCAAATACAGCAGGGACTATATAGTGAACTTTATAGCAAACTCAGTTAACTGATCATTCGGACAGACGATCACTGCTTTTTGCTCCGTTGGTCAGGTAACCCATCCTCCACCACTCAGTCTCTGCGGCATCTTTGTTATTATTTCCCACTGTCAGGTAGCGACAGCCTATGGCCGCCGTGCAGCATACTGTATCCCATAATGCTATGCAAGGAGAGCTCTACACGCTCTTCCGAGGCCTTTCTTTTCTTCTCATACACTTCGTAGACACTTTTTCTCATACGACCCTTGGCCATTTTCAAAGAACCTCTGTGAAAAGGGTGAGCTTCAATGACTGTCTGAAACCATAGCTCACCACACATATGCGGCTGAAAGTGCGCATGCGCAGAAAAAGATAGCTATCGGGGTGAGCACATAGAACGTCCTTATGTGAACATATCACCAGAATGATTGACAATTAGGACCACTTATTTAGATGATCCACCCGGAAATAAACAATCAACCTCTATACCTTTAAACAGAACCAAAAAGTCCACAAAGGGCGGAATCTTTACAATAGGGGGTGTCACACAAGAGTTCTAAGAGTTTCACTCTTAAGCTTTAAATATTCAACCACTGTCTCCAATATTTTTTAGGTTAAGGTAGAGGAAATTGCTTCTGCCTTCTGTGGTCTAGGACTTTCAAAACATGCTAATTGTTGGAATTTAATAAGGTTTGATGCAGCTGCTAAACAATCTAACATTATATGTCCTTAGTACTCACTGTTTAAAAGTATCTCATTTAATTCTTAGCTTTTGAATAGTATTAGTAGAAGCCCTGATATAAATCAAGCTTAAGGCAAAAAAAAACAAACAAAAAAAAACTGGTTAATTTTTGGATATTCATTTGTGTGTAGAGTAGGTGTAGCATCCCTAGTTACTATTTCTGGTAGAAATTGAATTTTTACATCTTAAATACTTTCCAAGAAACTGAAGTAGGGTGGATGAAAATCAATAGGCCAAACACAGATGGAATGTGTGCTGCTAAATCCAAGTGAATCAATAATAAAGGGCTGTGTTCTAAATACAAATTGTAGTAACTCATTTTATAAAAATGGTAAAGCTAATTTTTATAATGTTTCATTTACCTGCTACAGAACTATCTGAGTGAAAGAATCTGCCTAAATCTAGTTGATTCTGACCCAGTTAAAGAACAGCCACTGGGAAAGGGAAAATATGCAAAAAAGTTTGGAAGGTTGTTTACTGTGTGGATATTTTCTGCAAACTCCCACTCCTGCAACTTATACTTACAAGTATTAACAAAATGACTGATCAAATGAGAAATCTTGTAACATTTCATACACTTAATAAAGCAAAATTCTTCTTTTTGCTTTTTATGAGCACATGAAAGTGGCAACAGACAGTTTTTGCCAATAGAAGTTCGCTGAAGTATGAAGGTTCAGGTTTCATACTTACAGAGATGGCTGTGATGTTATGGTGGGAAATTAGGCATTAAACAAGACAACACATCAATCACAGCAGTAAGCAAGCATAATCTTTTAGTCTAGACCAACAAGATTAATGTTAAGGAGGTGCCAGTCCAATCCCCGCTCCCCAGGGTTCTTAACAACATAAGCTCTGAACATTTGACTGTTATTTCTATATAACCAAAATTTGGCTGCAGTAAATACTTACCGGTAAGCCCCGTTCCCTCCAGAGCATTCATGATTCAAGGATTTCATTTGGTCTATGCCATACCCCAGGGAGGCTAGCTGGATTTCCTTCCCTTAAAGACTGATGTCCCACACCTTTTCCCCATCATTACTCTCAGCTTTATGTCAAAGCCTTACTTCCTCTATATGTCACCGTCGCCTGTCGAAGCTAGGCTGGGCAGGTTTAAAAGGCTGCCCTCCAGAGGGCCCCTCAGAAAGCGCCTCAGGTAATAGCACAGAACACATTCTTCCTTCAGGTTACACCTCTCAGTGTTCATGAATTGTGCAATCACATGGGATGTCGTTGCCTATGCCATGCATAAAAATAGAACAAAAGCCATGTATTCTGCAGCAGTCCCCTAAACAAATAAGAGCAATATACATGGCTATCTAGATGATTCGAAAAATTTAAAAAATATTTAACTATTCAAGTTGTTATATTTAAAGAGTAAAGTTTGAAAATGTATTATTGTTAGTAGGAGGTTTTCCACTGCCTTTCAAAAGCCACAATGGTTTCAAAGCCCTGGTCAAGTTTCAACACACATCTAACCTTTATAGTATAATCACAAGGATTTTTGTGCAGATGTCCTGCAGTGCTCTGTATCAGCAACAGTGACAGTAACTCTAGAAGACAAGTGATTACCATTCATCCCTTTAATTTGTCAAAAAGAAGTTTTAAATTTTAGGAACCTAGACTTAAAAACACCTTCTGTATTGTCAGTTTATCAAGAATTAGCTTGCTTAGAACTTTGCTTTCAGACTTTATAGAGCTCTGTGTTGTCAGGCTACTGTGGCAGCTGGCTTAGCCAGGTGCTGGGGTGGGGGTGCCTGTCTAAACTAGTGCTTATTGTCAGCAAGTGAACTTATTGTTTCCCCTAAATTAATAAGTCACATTTTTTTAAGGTTAGAAAATACACCTCTTAATCTTAACTGTGCAATTAGGTAATCAGGATTACAAGTTTATTTTGAAATTATTTTTGGATTTTTCAGACCAGTTTTCATGTTTCAGACCAGTTTTCATGTGAGGTACAACATGATCATTTTTGCTGTTGAGACAAAGTGTTTTTTTTTAGTAGCTACTCTGCACAGTGCCGAAAACTCTTCTTTTTTCTTTTTTTAGCAGCCCAAGGACCTCGATTAAGACATAAAAAAACAAACAAATCAAAATTACTTATAAAAACTATTTCCAAATATATTTGATTGACAGGCCGAATGGTGGAAGGGAAGCAAACTTAGCAAGAGAAGCTGGAGGAGAAACTGTTTGGAGTTATTTGGACCCGAACATCAAAACACAGATTGCCTTCACAAAGCCTCAGAAGGGCAAGATTTCTGTAAACATGTACATGAAATTATGTTTTGTTTTTATAATTTTTGTTGTCATTGGCATTCATATAAATATACTGGTTTGATAACTTAGTATAAGTTTGATTGGTTTTTGGTATACATCAATTTTGGAATTATAGCCCCCCCCCCCCGAAGAAAACTCCACTGATTACACCCAGGTTTTTCAAACACGGCTCGACCGGCTAACAATCAGCATTTGGTTCTTCCCCCCCTCTGGCAAGCTGTGTGGCCTCAATCCTGCCAATGTTGTGTATCTGGTTATACCATAACGCTGGGTTGCTGTTGATGATGTTACCATCAAGACATAAATCAGGAAAGTAAACAAAACATATAAGGAAGCCAGGGCGTAGTAAGTTAAGCTTCTCTGACTAATTCGAAGCGCTCTCTTTCATCCTCTGGCATGGGAGCTGGCTCGGAGCTCACCTGCCTGTTTGTGTGTCCTGGACCGGGCCGTCTGTGGAGCTGGTTGCCTTTAATATCTCTGCTTCTTTCTGTATGTCTACTTCTGTCTCCTTGTACCCCAGTCGGCCTCAGCAGATGGCGGCTCACACCGAGCCTGGTTCGACTGCATGTTTTCTTCCTTTTAAAAATAGTTTTTCCTCTCCACTGTCGCTACAAGCATGCTTAGTGTGAGGGATTGCCTTCAAGTCAATGAGTGGATGCAATCAACTGTTTCTTTTTTAGATAGAAAACTTTGAATCAGTTTGACTGTATGATCTGGTTGAATTGTAGAGTGCCTTGAGATGATGTGTTGTGAATTAGTGCTATATAAATAAACTGAACTGAATTTAATTAAGTGGGCAGTATTATTTCGCTCTTTTGTCTTACATTTTCACAAATGTAAATAGAATTGTTTTGTTGTTTTTATATCAGACCCGACTGGTGTGGTGTGTTGACCTGCATACATTGTACTCAGTGGTATCAGGTAACTAGCGGGTTAACCCGGGTCTGATCAGATCAGAGCCAAGGCAATTTTCACACATATCGCTTGCCTGGGTTGACACGGGTCAGTTAGCTGTTCCCACTGCCACTGAAAGCCGATTGTTCCTGGCTTTAAACAGGTTTTTCGGCCAGAGAGAAAGGGTTATAAGATAATAAACTTTAAAATGCTTTTGTTACTAAGTTTAATAATCATCCAGACCTCTCAGGTATTCTGGCTCAAATGTACTTTGAATACCCAGATCCAAACAGAGAAGAGCAGCGTATAGTTTTATGCTTCATTAATCTGAAATAAACTCTCAGTAAAGTGCTAAAACCCTCAGTTGCTTTAAATCGAGATTAGGAACTTATTTGTTTAAAATCGCCTTTGACTGTGCTATCAAAAATTATTGGCTAAGTTTTTAGATCAGTTTACTTTTCATTTTCCCAATCAATATTTTTATTTTTTTTTATTTTCATCTCATTTTGATTATTCATTAAATAATCATCTTGCTACTGAAATTTGGTGTGTTATAATTTTCCTTGCCTTATCTAAAGAGCAACCTTATTGTTTCATGATTTTGTTATGTCATGCAATGGGTAGTTCCCAAATAGGGAGAGATGGCATTAAGGTGTTAAGTGTCTTTCTTCTTGGTCGGAAAAAAAAAACAACAACAAAAAAACAACAACTAATATTTTAAGAAAAATGGAAAACTGGTAATGCCAAAGGCAATATTTGATTATTGTACCCTCCTGGTACAAAATTAGATTATAAGCAGAATGCAAGAAAAATTATCCCTGAAGTTTTGTTCATTTGCTCTCGATGTTCTTGAAAAAAAAGTCAATATTTCCCAAAATATCCTTTGAACTATTTGCTTGTTTAAAATCAATCATCAATGCTATGAATGAAAGGTAGCTGTAGGTTGTAACATTCAAATAGATATTTTAAATTCCCTCTTCTATAGCTGTAGATATAATGAATGTTTCTCCTGTTAAAATAAATGTATGTTCAAATATTAATCCGGCTATTCTGTAAAAAATGTTTAAAAAAAAAGATATAGGAAGATATAATCAGGAATTGTGCTTTCTTAAAAAAAAATTAACAAACCGCATATCACTTCAAAACAAACAGAAAACAAAAGGATGTTTCATTACAATATTTAGAGCTGAACTGATAATAATTGATATTCATGTGTAGGCAACTTTGGCCCCCCAGGATGGTTAAATTAATTATGCTAACAGGGTCATTTAACTGCTTGATTCAAAGAAAGCAGCTCTCGCGTGTTGAATGACACAATAATTACACACACAATCTAACAAGAGGACAGTGACAAGTAGAGGAGTGACACCCTCATTTCCATAAAGTACAAAGAACACGTTTACACATCTGAGTACAACTAACAGCTACAAAAAAAGATGTTACAGTCATACAGGCAGAATAAAAGAATAAAAAACGGTTTTATAGCCGCTGCAGCTTCTCTCTCACACTAATAAATATGATTTGTTACTATGTGTTATTATTTAGAATTATTCATTTACTCTGTCACTGCACATGGAGTGGTAATAGAAATGCCATTGAGGAGGCTGATTTACTCAGTAAAATTTTCATCTCAAGGTCCTGCACTGTGTGATTGGTGCCAGTGAGAGTAACAGGAAATCATGCATTATGTAGGCGAATTTGACACGACCTTGAGACTCCACGGCACAGACCATCTATTACTATCCCAGCGACCTTCCCGTCGCCAAAGATACATCTGATGTGTTTAAAGCTGCTTTACAATGCATTAGGAGGGCTTTACATGCACTGAGCTCACTTTATTTGCTCATACATTTCAGAGGGGGAGTTTAGTGCCATGCTGATGGGGGCCGTTCACAGTGAGTGAGTCACTTGTGGAGACAAATGAGCTCATGGAGGCAGTCCGAGGAGCTGGGTAATAACACATTTCAGGGTAAATTCCCCTTTTTTCCACTTTTACTTGCTACCTGATGTACCGCACATTTACAATGCAGTGAACCCCTTGCAGATTTGGGCTCATTATTTATTCTCTCTTGCTGTAATTGATTGACCTGCATCTTCAAGATGGGAATAGATATACATTTTCCCACCAAGAGAAGGGATGTCAGGATCAATATTCTCACAGTTGTTAAGCTTTTGCAACCTTTAGAATATCATCTGTAATTGATATCTCTTATTTAATTGTCTATTTTTTTTATATAATGAGTTTCTCTTCCTGATTTTTGACCGTACCAGTGACATTTGGCCTTCCCAACAAGCAACATGAAGCCAAAGGTCATACTGGTCTTTTTCAATGTTTGCAATGTTCCAAACAGACCTTTTTTGTACTTTATTAAATGGAGACTTATTTTGTTTGGGATATGTGAGAAACCATACAAGACTAGCACCAAGGGGAAGAAAAATCATAAATAATTTATTGAATAAAAATAGAAATCTGAAAAGTGTGGGATTTATGTGTCAGAACTTTGCTATTATCTATTTAAATCTATTTAACTTTCGTGACTTGGAATGGAGGACCCAGTATTCAGGCGAGACAGACAGTGGGATTATTCAAAAGGAGTTTATTTAACCCTTTAAAGCCCGATCCAAGTAAAAAACAAAACAGGAAATAACTTTTTTTTGGTTTGAAGGCCTTTTAACAAAATACGTAAAAAGAAAAAAGAAAACAGAAATACATGTTTGATACTAATAATCTATTACTATGCGATAAGTGAAGATTATTTTTTGTGTAGTCTTCTGCCCTCTGTTATCAGGTATATCTGATTGTGTAAAATAGGATTTTGAGCAAAGTTACCATTAAATTATGCAAAAGGTGTCAGACGCAAAACATTTCAGAAACCGTATGTATCAAATATGATACATTTGGCATTACAGGGTTAAAAATGAAGGATCCAGCCAGTGAGCTGCCAACAAGATGTGGTGGGCACGCCAAGAGTGTCCCAGACGCTGAAGCTCCAGAGAACAAGCAGGAGTCCGGAAACAGGTCAGGCAAACAGATCAGAACAGGAGCAGGCAGTCTCAGAGGTCCAAGAGTCCGAAGCCCGGTCAGGCAAACAACATGACAGGAAGATGCAAGCTCAGTGATTGAGAGCAGGTCTGGATCAGGTAATCAGGAGCAGGTGGAACAAATTAGCAGTGATTAGAAACTGGGCAAAGTAAGACAGGGGAATGTAATAAGTAATAAAGTGAGTTATCAGTACCAAGATCATGACATTAACTTGCTTGAACAGCTGTTTATAACACAGCTCTGGCTATATATTTAGATAGAATACCCTGAATTTATCAATACAACTTCACATCATCGGTGGCAAACCTCTGCGTGAGATTTCTTTGGTTGAGCAGCGTTTTCTGGAGTGTTATTCACAATAGACTGCAATTTGGATTTTGGCCAAGATGTTTAAATTTAGTCACATTTGACTAATTCCTTCAGAATTTGTTCTTTTCACATTTCCTGGGCATCACCTGGATGACTTATTTTTTATCTAACAAATCAAATCAACAGTTCTTCCATTCTTTCAAAAAGGCCATACTTGTTCAAGTAAAAGACTATATGTTGTTTTGTCAAAAAATCTCTCATCTGAGCTTTGATATTAGCAGTCCCTCCAAGTACTGATCAGTATTGTTTTTGACAGCCATCCTAGATTTAGTCTTAGTCACATTTTAGTCATTAGGATGTGTGTTAGTTTTTGTTGGTTTTAGTCGACTACACGAAGCAGCAGCACGGCTGATGGTACTAATCACTTGATTATAACAGGAGGTGAACATGCTACACCTTTTAGAAACCAGAATTTTGAAAACATTAATTTCACTTCATTACTAAACAATGTAATATGTACATATTAAAGATTAACACATTACATAAAATTTGTGGTCATAAACTAAAAAATATTGCAAAGTTCAATGGCTTTAAATGTGCTTTGTGAGCTACAGTATTAGCATGTTATGGTTCTTGCTCATGTCATCCCTCATTCACTTTTGCACCCCTGTTCAATAAACACTTAGGGAAGTGAGATTATATTTCCATATAAAAAGCCTAATAATTACAGGGAGGAGGATGATGGGAGTTACCCTTATCAAAGGAAATGATAAGGGACTAGCAGGCCCCGTGAAAGAACAGGGTCCATTTTGATATAATTGGCAGTGGAATTATTTATGACATTAATTGCCACATTATCGACTGGCTGTCAGGTCCTGTGTCATTCTGTCCATATTTCTTAGCAGAAAGAGCCAGCTCAGCCTGGTGTCCACTGACAAGCTAATTACAACAGCACAACCTTAAATGACAAATGTTACTCATCGAGGACTGGCCAGGCCCGGAAATAAGGGCCGCTTCTCCCCCTCCAGCCTCCCTGGATCAAACAAGACTGCAGCGTGCTGCCAAATGCAGTCAGGTGCAGGAATGACAGGGATGCATGTCAGACAGAGAGAGAGAAACGGATACAGATGGAGGAAGAGAAGAAGAAAGGGAGGTAGATGCTTCTCAAGAAAGCATCGACTATATGTTGGACAGTTGTCATTCACAAGGATGTCTTTTTATTGCCTCCTTCTTTTGGTTGACTAATGTCAATCAATCATCAGGTGGTAGCAGGGGGTGGGCGGGTTGGGGGGTGGTATTGTCTCTCGCTGAAGGTCCCACTGCTTTTAAAAATGTTTATTATACAAATAATTAAGATCAAGCCACACGTTTTACCAATCTTCATTGGTAAAGCTCTCCAGTTTGGCTAGCAAGAAACTACCTTTGTAAAACTGTATTTATAGGAGGGACAATGGTGAAGGAAGGCAATGCATTACTGTTGCTCCTCATGTTAAGGATACCTCCTTAAAAAATAAAAATCCCACAATCATTTATACTCCTGGAAGGTTTTGATTTTATTTTATTCAATCAAGAAAATTATTTCTGATTAAGAAAGTGAGATATGACGGAGGAAAATAAAAGGAGTATCTAATGTCAAAAATAATTTGGTTTTAATGTACATTTTATTAGAAAATGGTATTTAGAAATATATCTATACCCTTCTCAATGAACAGTGGAAAAAAGTGGCTTTGCAGAAGTCAAACTCCTTCATCAGTAATGAGCTCCACTTTTTTGATATTGGAAAGCTTCCTGGCAATCATCCTATTCTTTAGAATCAAGAATCCTCATTTGTTTTCATGTGAAATTTTTCCCCGGAAAGGGAAAACGACTACTACACCAAATAAAACACACAGCCCACAACATAAAAAAATAATAAAACATATCCCACGTCATCAGCATTCGGGTAACCTCTCCATCCTCACTGCTAACAACAACTGGACTTTTACAGAGCTATGCTTCATCTCTAAAGAATAAATTAAAAACAATAACACAAAAATAAATAAATTAAGGATTTGTCAATATGTCCATAGATCCTCTATCAGCTTCAAGCTTGGACTCTGGCTTGGCTTCTTCAATACACCAAAATTACCTTTGGGTACAAGAAGCATCCATCCATTTCCTGCTGCTTGCCCATCGAGGTCACAGGGAGTTGGTACCCATCTCCAGCAACCTTTGGGTAAACGGTGGAGTAAACCCAAAGTCACCAGTCCATCGAAAGGCAACACACAGACACACATGCACACACAAATAAGGGTAATTTAGAGACAATAATGAATCTTAGTCATGTTTTTGGACAGTGGAAAAAAGATAGATTATCCAGACGGAAGCCCCACATTCACAGGAAGAAATTTACATTAGTAATATTTGAAAGATTAAACATTATTTTGCCAGGAGTAGGGATAAGTTTTGGCCTCTGTAACTGTTGTGGAAAATAGTAAATTAGGAAAAAATTAATAATTTATCCATTTAATGCATGCATGTGGGATCTAGAGCACTTTTATATTTTAAAGTTAAAAAAGAAAAAAGGGAACTTTTTTTCTCTGAAATAAATATGGTTTATCTTTAATTAACATAACTTGGTGGATTTTATTGTATTTGAACACATCTAGGAAAGCAGAGAATACCAGCTGTAAATAATATTAATAATTCAATCATAAAGGTGGTTTTAAAGTTCTTTAAATATTTTATAGTTATAAAGCTTCAATTTCTTTTTACAAAACAAAAAAAGTTTTAAATGAGAATCTTCTAAACATGAGATCAGCAGGTTCAAGTTTTACAAACATTAGGATCCCACTTAAGTGTGCTTGGTACACCTTCAATATAATAGAACCATTAAAAAAGAACCACTAAATCAGGCTTCAGTTTCAATTTGACAGTGGGATCATGAAGATTGCTCAACATTTAATTTTAAATTGCACAACTATGCAACTCGCGTGTCATAAATAAACACAACTGTGCACAGGCAGCTAGCCAAGGCTTATAAAAACATGAAAGGTTGAGAGTTAGACCATCTATTTAAGGGTACCCATTCAGGCAGAGACATGTCCATACACTAGTGGAGCCTGGGGGGCTACTGTATCAGAATGTCACTGATCTGCTGCAATGAAGTGGTGTGCCTTTTGTTCATCCACCAAGTTCCCAAGATGCAGCAACAGCGTCAGAGCTGGGGGTCAATAGGGTCATTGCCTACAGGTAGATCTGTGGCTCATACCTTAATTAATCTACTGTCTGTGTTGCAGAGCATCCCATTCGTCCCTTAACATGCACAGAGGAGCACGTCAAGCATATGTCAACCCGCTATGGAACTCCCCACCCACCCTGTAATGCAGTTTGTGTTGGTGTGGCAGTTCAAGATGCATCCTTGACAAGGATGGGAAGTGACACACACCAAACTCGGTGTGTCCCCCAGCCAGCTCCGGTGGCTCGGAGCCTGTCAATTCCAGCTCCGTCAGTGGCACAGGCTCAATGGCAGTGCCTGTGACACATGTCACAAAGTTTTAAATGTCTGCTCTTTTCAGCAGGATGGCTGGGCGCGCGCCGCAGCCAGGGGAAGGATGACATTTTGTGTTGTGTGGGGGGGGGACTTGTTGTGGCTCCCCTCTTCCTGCCTCCTCCGGCTGTCAGCCTTAGTTTCCTCTGAGCATATCAAAACACAGACAAATAAACCTTGTCATTTTGAAGCGCCAGCACTAGTGACCAGCCTCCTGAGCGGCATGTCATCTGGAATATGGTCACACAGTCCTGTAAGAGGTTGTGAAGTGTATAAGCACATGCAAGAAGGTACTCTTTCACTCTTCTTCTCACACACACAAGCATCTCAGAAACTGGAACGCATCTTTAAGCTAATAAAAATAAACAAAGAAAGACAGTGAACAAACATTGCATTAGGCTATCTCTGACCTTTTCTCTGTCTGTTTGTAGATGAGTGACATGCTGTGCTAAACATAAACATGGTTGCTTTCAAGCCCCACAGACATCAAAGCTCTTCATGTCTCCATCTCATCACCAATTTGTAGTCCTTCCCCTCGATAAAATCTAGCCTTCATAACGAATGAAAAATCTTTAATGTTAACTACTCTTGCAGCTGCATTATCGAGTAAAATTTGCTAATTATTTTTGATTAACTTTATACGCTTTGGAAAAATACTAAAATTTTCTTGTGAGGCATCAATGTATTGTACGGTGCAGATTGAGATGTGAGGAAAAATGAAAAAGCCCAAATACATCTGAGTTCAGCCCTTTTAATCACACAAAAGTAAAACATTTACTTCAGCTGTTAGATATCAAATGTTTGTTCAAAATCCTAAACTGGAAGGTGCGCTTGACACCTTTCTAACCTACTGCTGTGTTAAGGCACAAAGAGAGACAGTGTACACGACTAACAATAATACAAACATAACAAAATTCATAAAAACGAGATAAACAATTAAAAATACCACTGTATGTTTTCATATGTTATTTATATTTGAAGTGCATCTCAGTACAAATAAAAAAAAAACATAAGTAGTATAAAAAGAGCCTAAGGCATGAAAAGGAAACCTCAACGGGATAAAAAATTATAATAATAGATGGAGCAAAACACGTTTGCATAAAAATTCAAAATACCTTAGTCTATGTAAAAAAGGTCCAATACTACCTGTATATTTTACACCACATTAGGTGGGTTTGATCCATGCAAATGGAAAGAAAAGCCAGTGCAAGAGAAGCTGAGTTGTTTAAACCAAACATCAAATACACATTTTGATGTAACCCAGATTGTTTGGTTATAAATGAGATTTTAAAAAGTTTCATCAGCCGTCATAGAGCGCCATTTTTGACTTCTTGTGTTTATGAAAGAAGAAACAGTAGATTGGTAAAGTCATGTTGTATGATAAGGTTTTAGTTTTGTAGAGAAGATTTTAGTCCACTCTGAATTTTTTTTTCCTTATGAGTACAACATCAAGGTGGTAATTTCATTTGATCAGTATAAATGATAGGCACGTGGATACAACTTGTTCATTAATTAGAGCATTAATTGTTTGGGAATCCAATTTTTTATTCTTCTTTTCAACCCACTCTTTGTAATCTTAATTTTAGACACTTTTTTTCCCCCAAACAATTATATGGTTCATATAACCTGTTTAATGATCTTTGTATTGATCTTTGACCTAGATGTTGGTGACTTGTGACATTTGTCAAACTTTTGCATGATGGTCATTTAATACAAAATATCAAAAACTAGTCAATCAAATGATGCCTATGATAAAAGTTGAATTTGGCAATCAGTTCTCAATCAGAAACATCAGAGTGTGAACTTAAGAAAATGGCAATTAAAGTAATAAATACAGGAAATCTTTTGATTAGTTCTTCTATTGTTTTCATAGTTCTGGACATTTTGGTCCTCACCAATTTATGTAATGGAAAGAATTACAACCCTTACAAAACATGCCTCATTTATTCTAATCTAACAATTTCTGTTTGGAGATGAAAAAACAAAATATAAGTGCAGATGTACATTAAAATACAAACTAAAACACACCACACATTTCCAGAAAATTATGTTATTTATTGGATTAATATCTGAAATTATTTGAATATGCTCACAATTTGGAATAAGCAATAATTTAAAACTACCTGTGTGTGTAGATCTATGAAAATATTCAATTAGTGCTCAAAATATACTTTTTTTTCAGTATTCTTGTAAATGTACGTTTTCATTGTTGATTTGCAATTGACAATAATCAATTAAATGTTTTTATCTAAGACCCTGGGTCATCAGCTCTTGTTAATTAACTAACCGGAAATCTGACCATTATGTTTGGATAAAAAATATATTTTCTATTTATTGATGAATACAACATAAATTCAGACTTGGGCTTAGTTTAACAGACTGAATTAAACTGTTTCTGGAAAAAAACAAAACAGGATGAGTAAAGCTTTATGTTTTGAGGGGAATTCAGCTAATTAGTGGTTCAGACGGGGCCAGAGATTTCACATGATGTAGTAGCATAAATTCCCATTCAGCTCTCGAACATATAGACAGCAATATGAATAGAAAACTATTTTTAGCTCTTAATAATAATAATAAAAAAATAAAATGATTTACTACCTAGCAAAGCCAAAATATGGGATTTTGCTTTGCATGTTACTAGTTCTCAGCTGTAACTTCCATTCATTTGCTATTAAGACTTTGCCTAATGATAAAAAAAACAGTTGTGAGGGCAAGCCTCAGACAAGCAATGGCAAAAAAAAAAGAGAAAAAAGAATGAAGAAGATGACTCCACTTCAGGGCCCAGGTGTGTGACCGCCACCCTTTTCACCCTTGATTAGTAGCTGCAGTGAACAAGTGATCCATCATGGGTGTCCAAGAAAAGGAAGCAATTGGCTGGGTATGTTTGTTACTGCCTGTGTGTTAGACCATAAGGTAGGGAACCTGTCCTTGTGTGTGTGAGAGAGTTGTGTTGCAGCTGATGCTTAGAGGCAATCATGTCAGTGGGAGTGTCATCTCTGACTCTGAGCTGAAAGCAGGCAAACAGATGTACGCTCGGCTCAGGAGAGGATACTGGAACAGTGGCTCTAATATGCACTATAAAAAAGGAGACATTCAATGTACAGAAAAAAAAAAGCATATTTGGATATAAGGGATCTTATTCCAGCAGTGGATTAGGTGAATGAATTAAATCCACCAAGGTTTTAATAAATAAAAAAAAATGACCCCTTTGAGAGCTTCTTGTGGACATCAGAGCTGATCGTTTCGGATGAATCTGTTGCCTTCTGAGTGCTTGCCATAGTAGATGTAGCGACACTTGGCGAATACCCCTAAAAAGAGAATAAGACAAAAATAGTTTAGGTGGGAATCATGACTGGACATGCACTTTGCTCTTAGAGCTATTGTTCTTAATGATGCTAAATGAAGAAGTAAGAATTATTAGTTGTGAGAAGTTCTTTGAATGGCAATGGACTGGGGACCTGTCCAGGGTGTACCCCGCCTCTCACCCGCAGACAGCTGGAGATAGGCACCAGCAACCCTCGCCACCCCGCTTGGGATAAGCGTGATGGAAAATCAATAGATTGATGGAAGTTCTTTGAATAGAACCTGTTGTCGATCAGGTTGCAGTCAGAAAACAACACTTTCATCAGATAAAAAAAAAACGCTTAAATATTGAGCAGCAAATGTGAATTATTTTATTCTTTTGAGACGTTAAACCTATATTTTTTGGAAAGTATTAGTAGCATTTAGCATATTTCTTTTTATTTATAGAATAAATATACAAACTACAATATGCAACCTGAACTGATTCATAATATGTTGCAAAAGACAGTTTAAAATCTAAGCATCTATAATAATTTTGTCTTTGCTTTATTCATAAAACTAATTTAAAGAAAATGCTTGACTCTGAAGAAAAGAAATATCTGCTGTTAGCATGCATATTTTTCAGTTTGCATTTTTCCCTAAATATACATGAAGAAAAACAATGTTTGCAGTTTCAGAAAAATTGCATAAAGCAAAAATATTTGCATTTTTTAAAAATAGAGGTTTTAACCGTTAGTTTATTATTTGCTTGTTTTGTTTTTAAAATTCATAGTAATAAAAAAAGCAAAAACACAGAATTTTACCAGAGGAACCAGAAACAACTGGGGAATATAAAACTCAATGTCACAAACACTAACATCCTAACTTGATGAATGCAGGGGGCTGCACCCTAGTGTCATCCCCCACCAAATGAGGCAAGGACAAGTGGCATTAGTGGCGTCAATGATCCTCTGACAGCCTAACAGATACGGCTTTCACCAGCTTTTCTAAATAGATATCAAGTGCATTATAGGAGGGGGAGGAAGGCAGGCCAAAGACAAGGCAGGATTGGAGAAACATATGGGGAAGGCATTGTCGCAGAGGGATAAGGGACGCTCGGAGTGGTAAGTCCAATCACATAATCCAAGAAGACATTGTCAAGAGAAGCAAGAGAATGGCAACTAAGTGACAGAAAGCAGGGACGGGGACAGAGATACTGGTGCCATATTAGTGCCAAGCATATTCTGATGCCACCCTCAATTCTAACCAAACTTGACACATCGCTCTCTTTCCCGCTCTCTCTGACTCTTCAAAGTAGGCTCCACCAAGTCTCACACACAAACACACAAGTGCACATATGTGGAGCACAGAAATGCACAGGAAGCCACACAGCGCACCAGTCCCTTGCAGCAGTGGTGGGTGTTCTGTCAGGCGGAGGAGGAGTACGGCAGCAGCAGAAGCCCACAGGCCCGGGGACAAGCTCAGTCAATCTAAATCTGGACTTTGTAGTGGAGCAGTGCTCATTTCCCCTCATAGCCCAGCTACTTGAGGTGATCCAAACACTGAAGTGTGAGAAGCTGTCACCTCCCATAAAATCCAAGACCAGCTCCATGCCTGCCTGCTCCCTAGTGTATGAAGGATGTATACATGTGTGTTTTTAGGTGTGCATGAGTGTGTGTGTGTGCTTTTTTTTTTTTTTTTTTTGACAGCATGGAGGTTGGAAGCGTAGTGAGTGGGGGGATGAATTCCAGCTGCTGTGATTTGCCTTGGGACAAAGGTGCCATGGTTGTATACTGTTCTTGACACCACAGGACTCAGGGTATCTCACAGCACTCAGACCAAATGGTTGCCAGGGTCTTTCATATATTCACTGTGTACCCAACGAAATACTCGCTCTCCAGGAGCAGGACCCTTAAAGAGATTACCCGCCAAGGCACCAGAACCATGTCTCCAATAAGACATCACCTAGAGGGTATATATTCATAGGTTGCAACCAAAGCCTTTAAGAGATAACCTTCACAGATGAAGGAACTAAACCTAAAGGCCCCACAAGTCTTCACACTCTGCTGAACTCAACTTCAGCCTGTGGGTACTAAGAATGATTGGAGAGGCCACAATGTGAAACTCTCAGGCACCAATTGGAGATGTCTGGACTATGAGTGACCTGTAGCTCTCCAACAGCGCCAATATACACCTCCGTAAAATAAAGAGGAGGAGAAGTAAATTAGGAGTAATGGAAGAACAAAGATCAGGGATGTGTCTGCTTCCCAGTGGGTGAAAAACTGCCCAAATGTGACAGTTCTCCATTTCTGCACTACATTAAGCACTGTGTTGTGTGCATAAACAGCCCTCTCCAGTTTGCTTTCTTCCCCTCACAGCGAGAGGTGCACTTATTACAAGAGAAACCAGGAGAAAGATGGGCTGGCTAGAGACGAGGAAGGAAGTAACTAAGCCAAATTTACTCTTACATAATACCTTCAGAGGCCATGCTTATGCCTCTGGGATTCTGCCTGATGAACCCGTACTTAATAGCAAGTATTACCATGCCAGCACTCAACAATAGCCTCTGTGTATCTAAATGTGCTAATATCACCAACACTGCCACGTTCCAATACATATTTTGATTTTCAGCACAGAAATCATGTGAACCAAGAGAACATTGGGAGCCGCCATTAAAGTGACATATTAACAAAGTTATGAGTAGGCTAATGCTTTCATTATGCCCTGGTAGAGGAACAATCACAGCTTTGTATTACACAGAAGCACAGCAAAAGAAGTTCAGAACATTTCATCCCTGCAGTTGTAGCAAAGTATAAATAATATGAGATATATATAAGATTTGTATAACCAATAATAAACATACAATGTTGCTTTTCTTGTCTCTTTTACTTTTTCTGTTCTCATCAATGTGATCAACTGGTGGACACTGATGGTGGTAAACTACATTGTAGCCACAGCTGCCCTGGGCACACTGAAAGAAGCGACTCCTGCATCCTACCCCACTGCTGCCCCCAGCATAGTCAGTTTACAGTTTACAAAATATACATTGAGACTGCTGTGTATTCATTTGCTGAGAAAATGTCAATAATATTCACAATAAGAAACCAATCGTACTCAAAATGCTGTGCTCAATTGAAATTCTTATTGAATCCTATTTTAATATAGCAAAACAAGTTAAGTGATTTGTAGAATAAAAAGATGCACAGTAACAGGTATCCTAGTACAGGCTATGATAATTTTGCAGTTTGGGAGGTTGTATCTTACACAAAAAGTATGGGATGGGATTCTTCAACTGAGGTGGAGCATTGAGTAATGGACTACTGTCAGTTAACAGGCTGAAAGGTGCCAACAAATTTTACTGGCTTGCATAAAAAACAAATTCAACCAGAAATATAACCAGGTAAAAAAACATAGCCATGGAATTTAAATTTAATGAATGAAATGAAACACTTCTTAAGGCAGAAATGTTCTGTTGTGATCGTTAACTAACTGGCTGTAAGATAAATAGCTTGAACTTTTAAGTAACCATTATTGGCTTGTCATACCTTGTTACTGTATAACCAGTGGAACAGTTAAAGGGTTAGCAATTTGGTCTTTTCTCTTTAAAATCAAAATATTTGAAAAATGGGAAGTGATCTTTGGAAGGATTGTGGACTTTGTAGGTCTGTCACTAAAAGGGGCAAGAAGGAACAGAGCACCCTGACCTGTAACGGTCTACTTCTTCACCACACCCTGGAGTCAAGAAAGCACCCGTAGTCTCTAGTCTGTGGGTAACAAGAATATCTCCGGAAGTTATTAATTCCCAGTGCCATCAAGATACACAACTCTGATTCTACTGTCTGTTGGACAATTGTACATCTGACATTTTGATTATCATAATGCTGAACTGTGGACAAATACACCATTTATTGTACACCATATGTGCTGTCTAAATTGGAATTGTTCTTCTTCTCTTCTGAAAAACATGAATTAGAAATTTAAACCAATGGTAATCACATAAGGTGTCCCATTAAGATGTAAAAACATTACAGTCCTAAGAAAAAAAAACAACATGCAGCCATCATACACTCTACATAACATCAAATCTAATGACTGCACGGTTTGTTTTTTTAAAGGACTGAATTTAATGTTGTACTTCACACTTTCCTCAAGTTAACCACTTTTGGTCTGTTTGAAGACTTTTGCGAAATAGGACAGATTACAGTATTTAGGTCACCCTGACCCTTGTGGGCATCAACATCATCAATTGGCCTTTAGAGCTAAGCTACCTGACCTGAAAGTGACAAGTATCAACTAAGTCCATGCTGCTCCTTCCATCTGAGTTTTTCATTGCAATGATAAAATTATACTGCCCAGGAGGCACTTCTGAACCACATCAGGACAGTAATTTAGCAGTCACTACATTTAACAATACATAAAAATATCACAGGGGTCTTGGCTACATTTGAAAATATTCCAGAACTACTCTGATTTTGTCTGTTTACCTTTAAATGTAGAGAGGGGGCCAAGTTCAGGTTAAAGGCAAGACTTGTACCACAATAAAATATGTTAAGACCAGATATTAGATTTACAGAACATCGGACAAATGCATGTTTTTATTGTTTAAATTTGACTGTATGCTGAAAACATATAAGACAAACAACAAAGACCTCCATGGATCTGCATGCATGAATCTGTCAAATTCCTTGCCATATTTTCTAATAGTCTGCTCCAGAGTTTTGCATTTAATCAGCACACACTCACAAGAGGGGAGTTGGAGAGGGATGTGAGATGGAGTGGGTTTAATGACTGCTCCCTGCATAAAATCAGCTTGACTCTTTTTCAAGGGCCATCAATATGTCACCCAACGACATGTCCAACGGATGTAGCTTTTAACATCAAGGTTATCTATTCACAGAATGAATTTTTCTCTGCACACTCCTATTTTCTTGTCTTGTCCCTTCTCTAAATCTGTCCTCTCATTTTTTTCAGCTGTTCACACTGTCTTTTCTCTCCCCTGCAGTATCTTTTGTCGTATTTTACATTTTCAGATCTTTTTTTTTGTTTTTTTTCGATTCCGTTGTTTGCTTTTCTTGTCTCTTTCACTTCTTTTTTCTGTTCTCATCAATGTGACCAACTGGTGGACATAATTTTGTATCGTTAACATTATTATGCACTGCTAAACCCATTGGACAGAAAAAAAAATATTAACATATCTACACGTTTTATCCCAAGTAGAAAATGTTGAAATAATAAGGGTATCCAGGATGGGGGTGGAGTCAGGCAGAGCTAGCCACAGACACTATATATAAGTGACCTAAGCACTTTTGGCTTTGGCCGCTGCCACTTGGTACTGCGGAAATAGATCAAGCTATTATTTTATCAGTTCCCATAAATGACATAAAGAGGCAAAATGTAAAATAGAGTTCAGGTGTCAGTGATAGGGTGTTAATTTTTTAAAGTCCATCCAAGGGTTTAGTATATCATTGATACAATTTTAAGTAAGATAAAATGGAAGGAGGCGTAAAAAATATAAATTACTTTTAATTAGTCACCAAAATACTGATGATGCTAGGTTTGAATTCTGGTGTTTAGAATTATTATTTTTCAACACAATGCCAATATAGAAAGGAACAGCAATAATACCAAAGAAATTGATGTTTATAATGTTCTATATCACATTCTGCAATATAAATACCCAGTTTGTGGATAGTCCCTCTGTGTTATAGGTAGCTTAGTCTGTTTCTTTAAGGAATTATTAAGGACATCCAGCAAAAAAGCAAAATTTCAATATAAACGTCTTATGATTTGCTGTGGTGAGCGATGAGTAAGGGAACAGCTGAAGGGACTCACATGGTTAGCTAGTCAATTATATTTCAGCACTTTAACTAGCCACTATAAACATGCTTAAAATAATCAGAGGTGCAAAATAATGTTTTACTAAACTATGTTCTTTTTATTAAAAACACACTAATGAACAAATAGGGTGTTTGCAAAGTAAACACTCAGATCACACAATGTTCTTAGGAAATTATCATCATCTACACAACCTAAAATCGCATCAGTCTATTAATATTACTTTTTAAAATTAATTTGCATGCACTTACTCAGAACTTAGACATCAGCGTCTTCTGATGTTGCAAACAGAGCCACATAGTGTCTGCTGATGTTGCCCTTAGTTATTTGAAATAACGGAAACATAGTCACAATGCACACACACAAAACACAGATTTAAGGACATGTTGTTTATTTTTTTCAGATTTTTTTTTTTCTTTCTTTATTTTATGTTAAATGACTTTAATTTTTATATTCATTCACTCAGCTTGTTTAAAAGGCTAATGCACTGATAACCTATGCAAAATTGATATTTCAATTTTCTTACCAGGATCAAATTTTCTTTCTTTTTTTTCAGTGGAATACAGGTGAAATGTGGATTAAGACAGTATTCACATCATGTGTGGTCTCAAATCTTTAAGCTGCTGTAGCATTCTTATAGTGCTGTATTTGTCTGCGTATCTGAGTTGCTGGATGGAACTTATTCAAAAGAAACAACATAACAAGCAAACAACATAACTGACCAGATATCAAGCATGTTTGATATCCGCAATACGGTTTAGGCAATTTTTTCAATATATTATTGGGAGTAATGTAAAATTGACAGTATGCTATTGTATTAGGATGCACTAACTTTTAGCCAACTTGTCCCTGTCCTATTTTGTTTTGGGTTTTTTTTTTCAACCATCAATCCATCTGTTGATACATTCCTCCATCCATCCATTGTATATGGATGGATGGATGCTTAGTTTTGCATGGGTAATCACGTTGTTATTGCAGTATTTGGTCAGCACTTGCATAATTGCAATAAAGGTGTGTATAGAGAGTTTTGACCATTTTTTAATCATATACTGTTGTGTGTGAGAAGGATCCATACAGCAGATCAAAAACACACAGAAATACCCCAAATAGACCACCAGCCCAGTTCATAGGACGCTCTGGCACAAGTTGTACTTAATGTAGATGCTACAAGCATATTTTCTTTCAAGAAAGTCAGATATGTTCCATATGTGCATACATGTTTCTTCTGCTTTTGTGTTATATTTGTTTACTGTATGCTGAGCTGGGTGTCTTAAAAAAATAATTCTATCTTTTCCTAAAGACAATTAAGACTTTTGTCTTGATTAAATCAATCAAGAAAAAAGTCTTAAGGGAGGCCCGAGACAAATGTGAGAAAGGAAGTAAGAGTTTGTAGTTGCCTTGTAAAACACACTGATAACATTGGCAGGTGAGCAGATATCTGTCTAAACATTTCAGATTATATATTGTGCAATCCTCAAGAATATTAAAAAGAACCATTTAACATGTTCACTCTGAAAACCTGGGTTTTTCAAAACCGGGTTAACCCGCTAACAATTGGTTCTTGCCTCTTTACCGACTGGACCAATAGGCTGAGTCTGGACCTCGGCTGGCAAGCTGCATGGCCACTGTCCCCCACCACAGCGTGTCTGATGATAGCATCACGCTGAATGAGCATTGCTGATTGTGACAGTGAGACAGAAATCTGTGAAGTAAATAATGGAGAGCAACATGGACGGAAGCCAGAGCGTAGTCAGTATTCTTTACTATTTCACTCTTTTATCTGTCCGAATCTCTCTCAACAGCGCTGTACCATGTTTATCGAATGTAAACAGAGTTCTTTCAGCTTGTTAAATCAGAAGTGTCTGGCGCTGTGTGTTGACGTCCGTACGTTGGGTTCATTTGTGTCACGTAATTTAGCGGGTCGACCCGGGTCTGGTGGTTCTACTGCATGCCAATCGGCTTTAAACACGTTTTTTGGCCAGTGTGAAAGAGGTATTACTGCAGTTTTACAACTCAGTAGCCAAATACTTCCGCCATGAACCAGTATTCACACCAAACTGTTTTAAATGTGACATTGAGCTCCCCAGGCACTGGCTGGCAGCAACACAATGCTCCGGCCAGCCTGTGACAAGGAACCCCTAGCATGTTAGCCACTCCCTCTGTCTCACTAAATAGTGTTTACTGGAAGAAGAAAGAGTGGAAATCCCTCACCTAGACTTTGTTGCGCGCGCAGCTCAAGTATGTGCAGGCATTTACAGTTGTTTGTTTTTTTTTATCTCAAATACTAGCTTTCAGCACTAAAATGAAATTCAGCCTATGCTGGTGTTAGGAATCCAATTTGTGCGGGTTGTTTTAAGTTTGTCTCTCTCTCCACCACCAGGTGGCGCCCTGTCCTCGTTGGTCCTCCTGCACACCTGAGCTTCATTGGTTCATTACCGGGGAGTATTTGAGCCGTTGACTGCCACTACCTTGACGTCAGAGTGTTTGCCAGTTTTGAGTACTCTAGCCAAGCCGTGATTAGATGAGTTGAACCTGTGCTTCATTTCTCAGAGACTTACTGTGTTTTTGTCTTTGCCTTTTGGCAGGAAGCCTTCCCGCTGACTGAAAGTTTTGGGCTTCTCCCCCAGGAAGGATATTTTGTGTTCACACTGAGCTGGGGAAAAGTTCCACACAATCCGTTCAAGTACTGTCGGAAATCTAAGTGGCAGTCCGCTCTCATACTCCTCAGGGTCCAACTCCACCAACCTGTCCGCCCTCCAATGAGTTGCTCTCCCTCTGGAAAACTCTCACATTCTGGATTCAAGGCTTTGATTGAGATCCCCTCCTACGTGAGTCCCTTTTTCCTCCATGCTCAAGAACTCTATTCTGTTTCCTACGGCCATTGAACTAACCGCTGTGAACTTCCCTTCCACTTCTACAGTAGTTCCGGTTCAACAGCTCTCTCTGAGTTCAAGATCCCACCTCCTGTTGTCCTCATCAATAAACCTGGTAAACTTTGATTTGGTTCTCTGAGTGGTTTTCTGCATGTGGGTCAGATCCCTTAAAAGCATCATGACAGCTAGTAAAAAAAATATTTTTTCCTTGAACATACAGTTAGTAGCTGCCATTATGAACCATGCCAGGGCTTATAGTCTCACTGTTTACCTCATGTTCATTTACTGCGTCCATTTGAGAACAGCGCCTTCATGTTTTTGACTTCATTGTATTTTTTGAAACTTTTTAACTAGCCACCATATAAGCCTGTGACATTGAGGGGATTAATTTAAATCAGCATTCATCTGTAATCATTAGCCATTATTACCCTTGATATTCACACAGGCTATCATAAATCTGTCCCACTTTTCACTTAGAAAAAGAGGGGAAAATGCAGAGAAAAGAAGCACTGAAAAGAAACATAGGCTATAACACCAGTACTTTTAAAACAATTAAAGGATGGTAATTTCATGGTAGCTTTAAACTGATTATTAAGTACACAGAACATGGTGCTTGTTCATATACAGTATTACCATTTCAGCTGGTTCCCAAAGTTTTTAGCTTCTGACCCATAAAATGGTACAAGGTTCAAGTCATGACCAAAACCTTTGGCTGAATATACAAACATTTCTACATAATAGTTTAAACACGAGTTTAATAATATAACAAACAGCATCAACAACCAAAATAGTTGTATTTGTTAATTTCAAGTCATTGTTTATTTCATGGTCTTATATCTTTAAGCACTTCTACATAATTTCTTATTGTTTAGATCCACCTGTGGTGGATCTCAAGTAGGTTCACAGCAACAACATTAGTGCTTTACAGAACCCCATTTTGTTGTAATTTTGGCTGCAGGACATTTGGAGTCTGTCTCTGCCAGCATTATACTTCCAGAATATTATTATGTATTTATTTTTTGTCAATTCTTTGCAAGGACAACAGATGTGAATAAGGAATTTGCAGGACTTGCCATAGACTTGTAATTGAATTTTAATCTGGACTTTGACAGAGCAATTGCCAATCATGAATATGTTCATATCAAAGACATTAGGTTATGACTTCCAGTCCAACCTTAAGTATTTTGCACCTTCTATCATCTTCCTACACAGGGTTGCTCACCTAGGCTTTAGCCCCATAACATGAATTTTGACAAGGTTTTTTCATGAAGGTTTTGCGAAAGCCTGTCGGTGCTTCCACCATGTTACAGCATCTGCGTTTAGCAAGAGTTGCAGTGTGAGTAAAATAAGTATAAAAAAACAAAAACATTGAAAATCAGGAATGGTTATGTCCATTAAGTTCCAACTTAAAAAAACAAACAAAAACAAATTTTTGCCAATTAACACCATGTGTTTTCAGTCTAATAAGATATACAGCAATGTTAAGGCATTCTTGAGAAATAATGTATATAATTTATGTTACGGCAATTTTTAACAAACAGCACAGGGTGAACTTTTCTTACAGTAACTTTAATGTGCCAACATAAGAGATTGATAGTGACCTTTGGCTAATTTACAAATTTCTGAATACCTAAAAGTCATGAACTACTATTCAGCCAACACACAGAGATCTTGCATTTTATACAAAACAGACAAGGAAAGTTATTTACTGCTAGAACTCATCTAACCTTAAGGGCACATGAAGCCACTAATGATGCAAGTAATCATAGGCGCTCATTTTCTCAGTTAATATGTGGCTCACAAATCACCACCCATGCACACCGCATGGCGTGACACTGATCGATCGAGTTCTTCATTACACCCAGGATTTCTAATTAAAAGAAAAGCACAGATAAGTGGTTAAAACCTCTGACCAAAATAGAAGGAAAAAGTAAAAATTCCAATTAGAGGTTTGACTGTGCTCCTTAATGGTGCTGTTAATAAGAGCGGCTGGTGAGTCACTCAATGAAGGTCTAATCACTGGGACAGGATTCAATAACAAAAGAGCACAATATTAATCACCAGAGAGTGATAACTTCACTGTTCATCTCTTTGACATTGGAGAAAGGGATGAATTAATGATGCTCTCCATCTGAACACATTAAATAATAATTATCAGGCAAAACAGCATGAAAGGGAATGCATAATGAACCCCATTGTCAGGTCAATTACAACCACATAAAACTGTTCAAAGGGAAGTAGCTTGTTACCAGATAGCCACAGCAGAAAGAACAGCTGTGACTTTATTAGCTGAAGGTATGCTCTTTAAAATGTTTTGAGGGGTTGACATACACTTGCAGGGGACCAAAGCTTAGTCAAGCTACTCATCCCGGCTGTAAAAAACCAAGAGCTGCTCAGTGAGGCGTTCAGAAAGGAACACATTGTAAATTGGCTAGCAAAAGATAAATGACATGACAATGACAGTGTTTTGCTGGCTCTGAAGCAATGTCAGTCGCTAAGTGTCATGTTAACTAAACTCTGCTACACCGACAATGATGGACCTCGTGCATCAGCAGACAGAATGGCACCTCGCTGCTTGTCAGTAGCAATTTCCATCAAATCAAAGATGGCCAACAACTTTAGCCACAAGAGTTGGCGGCATTGGAGTTTTACACATGCATATGAGCATGCACTGATGATATAGTTACATGTCACACTCTTTATTCACAGTGAAGTTACATTGGTAATTGCTTCTTCAAGCCCTCACCTTTCCCAAAGCGACATACACATCATGCTGCCCTCTACCCTCCCTTTTGATGTAGGCGTCAATTAATGAATGACTGCTACCGCCCTGAGACACTCATTTAAACAAACAGCCTCCTGACCTCTAGTGTGACATATATCAATACCAATCTGACATCTTTTTCCACAATCTCCAGCTTCAGAGTGCGGCTAGCTGCACCTGTCTCACCAGAGTACACAGGGCTGGTTATGCTACTTCACACTTCCTTTGCCTCCAGACATCAAACACTTATTACCTCCCATCTTGGTTGTGCTAACTGACTGTACAGTCGGGCCCACATGGAGACGCCATTATTAGAGTCATTTCAGTGCCCATTGCAGCGTCTGTTAGGCAGCTCTCTACCTTGGGCTCCTGCTTCCTGTCTATCCGACCGAGTGCCTGTCCAGCCGTACAGTGATTGGACATGACATGGTGATAGAAAACAGGGGAGAGGGGCAATAGAAATAAAAGAACAGAGATGGTCGAGTGACACAGGCACATATAGGGACAGAGGAAGGTGGGTATGTTGGCCAAGGCCCTTGTGGCAAAGGGTGTGCCCATCAACACGAATGAGCGTTAGCAAAGAACTGCATGTCACAATGATGGAGGGGCTGGATCACTCACGTCAGGGCTTCATCTGACTGGAAGATATCAATCTTCAGGCCTAATCCGAAGAGACACAGTAAAATATCCCTTAACATAGCTTGTCCACCCCGCCTGCGTGTCTCCTTGGTTCTGTCTCTTTTCACAGCTGTTTGTAACCTTCATTGTTGAACCTCAATCGAATACACTCATTTTCACATCCCATTTCCTCTGTCTCCAGCACTGACAGTCAAATTATGATGGGTAAAATGGTACTTTGATGCATAGCATTTAGCACAGCTTGTCACTAAATGCTGCAAGAAAAAACACTTTGTAAAGTAGTAGAAATAAACATGCACTGTCAAGAAAAAAACAGCGCTCAAATCAACATGAATTCAACTAAATAATTTAAACTTCATTTAGCAGTCTTTTTTGAAAGAATTTAGAAAATTAATATTTGACAAGATATAAGAGTAAATTATTTATGTATTAATTTGCAATGTTTTTTTTTTATAACATATTGGATTGAATCTGAAAATTGCCTGACTTAAAATTAATTCTCATGTAAAATATGTAGATAATTAATGCATAAGTAGGTATTTTTGGGGTAAAATGATCTTCAACAGTTTCAAGAATAAGCTTCTAAATGAAGCATTAGCTAACGTTGAAGTCAGAAAAATGAATCCTTGGTGACACCCTGTTCAGCTACAAAATATGCCTTTGTTAAATTACAAGCTGTCACTTCCAGCTAGAATTTAAAATGATGAGCTCACAGTTGCCAGCCAGATGTGAGGCTGAGGTGATGATGACTTTGTGTTGTGTGGTATATTTCAAGCCCCTCTGGCCTCTCTGTGTCCCATTCAGATGAATGGCCCCACTGCAACTCTATTTCTTTTAATTAATATGACACATTCTCTGATCATATGCAGAGAGTAAGGGTTGGGATGGAGAGCTGAAGGTTCAAAGGAATGATTAAGTGTGGATCCGTCCCTCCTTGTGAGAAATGAGCTTGCCTCCTTTCTCACACAGGGCCGGATTTATCAAAGGTTTGCGTGTATTAAAACGTGAGCTATTTCACTGCGCACGCTAAAAAATGTACAAACTGATCTATCAACAGCGTGCTAAAAGCATTTGATCTTTAAAACGTGCTAAATAGCGCCTGTGATCCATTTAGTACTTTTTCTGCAATGAATATGCAATATGGGGCGTTTACACGCTAAAGTGCGTCTTGTGGGAGGAGAACATGTAAATATATTAATTTAGCACTCGCAAAGTGATTTATCAAACTTGAACGCAATTTTGCTAACGGTATCTGACTCTATATTTAACACGTTTCAAAAGAAGGTGCAAATGGTCTGTATGCGTAATTGCGCACACATGGCAGCGGTTATTGTCGCAAGAAGGAGACATGGAAATGAAGCAAGGAGACGCAGAGAACGCATTTTTTCACTCCGTGTGAATATTTTTGGAATGAACGAGGAAACGATCATCAAAACATATCGTTTATCCAGCATTGCCATTTTGGAGCTGTTGGGGGAACTCCGAATGGATTTGGAGCCAGCCACAAGGAGGACCCACGCAATACCAGATACCACAAAACTCCTTGCAACATTGCACTTTTTTGCATCTGGGTCATTCCAGCGTACGGTTGCAGCGTGAGCTGGGATCTCCTAATCTCGTTTTTTCAGAAGTGCTGTCCGACGGGGTCGGGGTTCTCCCCCTGCGCCTGTGGAGCAACGTGCCAAATGCTGCGGGGATCTCATCCACAGTCACAGGCCAATACAAAACACCTGTTTTTTTTTTTGTTTGTTTTTTTTTACTGCAGCACATACCACCTTAGGGAATAAAGGTTGCCAATTTATAAATAAATATATATATATATATATATATATATATATATATATATATATATATATATATATATATATATATATATATACTTATTTATTTTTTTTTGTTGGGGGTCACTGTAAGATTTAAATTTCTTAATGCACTAGTTTGTACAGACTACAAACTACTTTGCCGCAAACCACAAAACGCGCAAAACCATCATTTAAATAGGGCGTCTCCAACAGTTTTGCACCTTCCACCAGTTACGCAATCGCTCTTGTTAAATCACCCGCAAACCATGGTTCAGCCCCTCGCGCAAAATTCCACTTTGCGAGCGCAAATTACTGCACGCAAAATTGGATCTTGATAAATCCGGCCCACAGTCTTGCTTCCTCCTCTTCTTCATTTCCGTTTCTCTTAGTCTCCCTTGTCTGTGTCCTTCTTTGGCTCAATTCATTTCTTTCTGCATCCCCCTATCTTTTTCTCTACTCCCATATCTCTGTCTCCCCCTCCTTTTCAATCCTCGCCCCTCCTTTCCCTCCCCTGACACTCTCGGACTGTCCTCAGCCCTTGCACATCTCCTGACAGGTAGAATAATAACGCTCGTACATCACTGCCCCGAAAAGTCCAATAACCTAAATCTTCACTTGCCACACACCCCGGGACTCAATTACTTTATTGACATGTAATCTTCATAAGGGGAGAAATATTGAGCATGTAAGGTCAGCCGGTTATGAAGACATATTATCATATTATCTGCATGAGGGTTATAAGGGCTAGAACCTGACAAAGCTAATTATAATGGTACATGTTTCAGAGCTCAGAGCGTATTATCTGCTTGGTCGCTTGGTTGAGTCACAGCTGAGGTATAGATGAGAGGGGGATGAGATTTCAAACCTAATAGGGGTGAGATGTCATTGCAGGGCAGGGGAATAAATGAAGCAAAATATTATCAACCTCACATCAAAGAGCTAATGCCCTTGATTTGTTCATTGTATCTGTCGGGATTACTTCACCACGCCCTAATAGGTAACAACAAATCACCTTATCGGTGGAGAAAGGAATCAGCTTTACCAACAGCACATCAATACAAAAACTGAGAAGTGTTCATCTTCTTTTAACTTTTTCCTGTTTTGTGATCCACAAACTTTAAAGCAACACATAAATGTGAATTGGAATTAACAAACATGGTTTTTGAAAAACTGAAAAACCGTAAAGTGATGCATTCCTATGTGTCAATCAACCTGAGACTATATATTATACAGAATGACATTTTGTCCATTCTTCTTTGCAAAATAGCTACAATATATTCTATACAGTATCTAACAATTAATATAGATTGAAAAAATCAGATATACCTTCAAGGGAGTCGCTAGGGCAATAGAGAATGTTATGTTATAGCAAAAAACAAGAAAGTGAAAAGTCCAAGTCGTGTAGTACAGTTTCTACAATATTTGTTCGTACAGCGATAATTAGAAGGCATTATTTATATAGAGTAATTACTTTTCGTAAAATTTTAGAAAAACCTATGATCTATACCATTCAATTGTAGCTCTGGTTGGAGTTTTAAGATTTATATTCTCCTAGAAGGTATCCTCTTCACCTAAGTCTTAAAGGTATAGTGGAGGATGTTGTTTTTCTGTGTGGATGATCAAAACAAATGGTCCTCCTAATTGTCAATCATTGTGGTGATACGTTTATGTAAGGCTGTCCTACGTTCTTGTACCCATTTTCGCTTACTGGTGGTGAGTGTGGCACAGTGGAAAAATTGCAAATCTTCTTCAGGAAAGTTAGCCTGTATGAGTAATGCAAACAGCAACATTGAAACAGAGGGTGCACGAGGAGAAATGGGCTAATGCATGCTCTCGCACATGTTTAAGGGTACAGGGTTGTGCATGTGCATTTTTTTTCTAAAGGTGGAGAGGGCGGGTCTTTTCAAAATTTTGCGAAAATCCTTCTCTCTCATGCCACCATGTTTCAGTCCAGACATGGTGAGCTCATAGATGTGTGAATCATTAGTTTCTACAATATAGGGTCTGACAGATTTTGAATATACATACACATGCAGACACACATACACCTACAGTACATACTTAAATATTAATAAATAAAAGAAGTAAACAAGCCTGATGGAGCTCCTGAATCAAGGTTTTGTTGTACTGTACTTTAAACCAGCGCTCCCCAACCACCGGGCTGCGGACTGGTGTGGTCCATCGGTCATTTGGTACTGGGCCGCACAGAAAAAAAAAAAATAATAAAAAAATAAAATAATAATAATAATAATAAAGAAAGAAAATTAAGTTTTTTTTTTATAGCCCTGACTTACCCCCACCCCCCAATAAATTAAGGTAAAAAATATATATATATTTTTTTAATTCAAATAGCAAGAAAGGAAAATTCATTTAAATTTTTTTATTAATTAACAAAAATATTTATGAATTGCAATTGCTTAGGTTAAGATGCTACTGATAGATACAAATACCAAAAGGTGTATCCAACTGCCTTTATAATTAATACATTCCAATAATCTAGGTTAAATTGATATATTAAATGGAAAAGAAAAAAAATCAGTCCACTTTGTGAACTTGTAGTGCAGCTATGTCAGCATGCCAGGAGCCTTTTTCTTTTTAACCTATGATGGTGAAATAAGTTGTCCACTCATATTGTCATGACAAGGAAACCGGCTCTTTAACAACTTAATAAGCAAATCAAAGTGACAGATTAAAAGGTTGTTTGGGACTTCTTAGCATTTCAGTGACCTTGCTCTTTTCATTTTTAGTCCGATGTCTCTATACAGGAACAAAAAATAAGGTCCATACCAGCTGGAGCAGAGGCTCTTTTTAAAAAAAATAAAATAATAGCTTTAAATCAAATAAATAAATAGGTAAGACAAGCGTAGAAATTATGTAAATATAAAATTTTACCCACACTGCTATTCAAACACATGGGATAATACCCTTTTTAGACAGAAAATCCAAATAGGCATTCTGGCAGTTCAATTAAGTGAATAAATGGAATGGAACTTTGAGCGGTAAATGTTGATACTATTACAATAGTTTCTGTAAGCTTTGCACTTAAACTCTCTCAATTGTATATTGATGCAGGGGCCTTTTGACAAGAAATCACTGGATTTACAAGAGAAAACGTAGAAAGTGAAATAAAAACCGCTGAGACAACAACCCTATGGAACTTAATCTAATTGACAGATAACTTCAATTTTAACCAGTATAGCTCTTAGCATTGAAGGTAACTGGGGATGAATACGCTGGACCAAGCAATGTTTTAGGATCTACAACAGTCTACTAAAAGAAACCTCAAATTATGGCAAAATATGTGCCACAAACTTTCACCATACACTGCTTCTTATACTTATATACTGGTTCTATACAGATGTTCCATTGGTAGTATTGTCCTTTAGTGCAGTTAAATATATTTTAAAACATTGGTTATCTACCTATTAATCCATATCCTAGTGAAAATTGAATTTTTTCATTATAACAGCAACCGCACAATTTTGAATCCTCATAAATACTTTTTATTTTAACCAATCTCAGAGTTAGATTTTTTGCTGCAACTCTCACACAGCATGCATACTGCACATACCATATCATACCAGTTACTTAATTTATTCAAATGATTTATTTAATTAATTAATCAATTTACTTGGGGTCAAAAGGCCGTACACAGAATGAACAAACATGATATGATACCATAATAAACCTATATACTAAAAGTTTTTATGACCTAAAAATATGTATCCAACAGCCATATATAAAAAGAATATTCATATAATATGCACAAATAAGGTAAAATGGAAAGAAATAAAACTTAAATAACAACAACAACAAAATAAAGAGGAGACCTCTCATATAAAGTAAAACACAAAGTAAAAGAGTAGGGTTTTAACAAGCTATTTAAAAACAGCCAGGCCTGTTTGATGTCCAAGCAATATTTTCCATCAGTCCATTATAGTGTCCTTTGAGCTTGGGCTTTGTCTTTTGTGCACTTCGTAGCAGAACATAAACTGGACATAAATAGCCCCCCCATCAGTCTTGAGAAACATAGATATATTGACTCTTGTAATATTTTCCAATTATAATGTATAATGAGTTTTTGGTTGTTTCTTATGCTTTACTCTCTGACTCATAGCTGGAATCTTGGTCAATGTTGACAGGAAAATGTCCATATAAAAAAAAAGAATCAAAAGTGGTTATGGGATGAAGCACAGAAAAAGCTTAAAGTCACAAAAGTTTAGTAGAAATGTCAGATGAAACTAAAACTGAATAAATGTGCCTCTTAAAAATGACATTACCACTTGATACAGGAACTACAGCTGACCCACCTCTTTAATGCATAGTTGATGCACAGAATCCAATTACAGAGTGTTAAAGAAAAATGATTATTTTTTAGACTTTATTACAGTTAATCTTATGGCATGTGTAAACACTCTCACTTGAACATATTTCTTAATTTTGAACAAGGCTGTGTTAATGATTTAAAACTACTAATGGGTAAGTATTCAAAGCACAGGAGGCCTTAAAATGAGTATCTCCTGGGGGGTGAATAACAGTTAAGCCTGCAGGAGAGATTTCTGCTTGGTTTACAGAAGGTCAAAGGTCTTCCAGAATAAACATCTGAGATGCTGTGATACTGAATAAAATGTAGAATGTTAAAACACTAACATTTAATTTTTAAGACATTTTTCTAAGTATTAATATCATGTTTTTTAATTGAAAGTTGTACTATCTGTGTGAATATCAGAATCAAATTGAAATTGTTTGAATGAAAATGTTTTGTTTACTATTAGAAAATTGCTCAGGATATATGTTTAATGGGGTAATTGAATATGTTAGATTGAATATTATGTTTTATATGTGAGAAAAAGGAATTGTATCTCATGTTCTGTTGATTCTATGTGGTTTAAGGCAGGATTCAATCTTTTGGGGTGGAATGGTGCAAAAGAGCAAGATTGAGCTGTGAAGATAACCTTTCCCTGAACCAAAATACTGAATTTAAGTTTGTTCTTGAGATTTATGGCAGGAAAGGGGCCCTCAACATTCCACATCGATTCTGTTAAACTTTATCTCATGACAGCCAGATGACCTTAGAATCCAGGGGGGGCCCGGCCGTAAATTAGTTTCTCTGAGTGTCCAAAGTAGCTTCCAATTGGTCAAGCTGGACGACCTTATACTAAAGGGAAGGACTTATCTACATTATAAAATTTTGTGCACAGGGGCAAAAATTCAGATAGCTGCCACTTTTTTGCTTTTGCACCAGCTCTCTCCAAAGACGCGTCTTTGCCTCTCTTTTCTATTTTTCTCTATGTCAGGTAATGGAATGTATGTCTCTGTTGTTCTGCAGTTTCTGGTGTAGGTTTGTGCATTGTCTTATTTCTAAAGTGTATGCATTGTCTTATATTGGATTAAACTCTGTAATTCTGTGACGTCAACACGCCTTGCTGATTTTCATATTACCAAACGCAGCTCGCCGAGTGGACCTGGGGAAGGGAAGAATCAGAAGCCAATCTTTTTCCAAAGTTAACTATGTTAGAATATTTTCTTCCTTTACAATTGGGGGCTTGTGCCGGTTCTGGAGTCTCGGCGCGCGGCTGTTTGGTCCTGATTGATCCGTTTCGGCCCGACGCTTCGGTGTGGTAAGACAGTATTTGATTATTTTTTAGTTGTCTGAAGCGCCGTGTGGTCGGACCGGGGCTGATTTGCTGTGTGCGGCCTCACAGAATTCAGATGCTGCAGAGGTAGATAAAATCCCTTCTAAAAGAGTCAGTTGTTTAAGGATTTGAATAAATACACATTACAGGGAACTGTGGCTAGTTCAAAACAGAGCCTTTACGTTAACTCTGACTTAAGCTGGGTTTAAAAAAATGTATATTCTTTTTACCCTGAGGAGCAATGCCTGGGCCTCTAAAAAAGTATTTTGGAAATTTGTGTATTGGTTAGTTTTGGCTTGTATCAGCCGGAGATTTCGACTCATCTCCAGTGGACTTATAATTATTTGGGTTAATTGGATCGAGTTGTATCACTCATGGAAAAGGACTAATAGCAGGTTAATTGGACCGAGCTGTATCACTCGTGGAAAATAAAGGACTAATAGCAGGTTGGATCACCTTTCTTTGGCACCCTTAAGCGGGTTGCTTATAGTATAAAGGACTAAAATAAATTATTTGATTTAATACGGGTTCAATCGCTCTCCCCAGCTGAAAAAGAAAAAACCTTTTGTCACTGGGCGGATTGAGTGATCGAATAAACTAAATTGAGGCTTATTTTCGCCTCGAGCTTGACCCAGCTCTGAAGTGTAGGACTGAGAAGTTGAAATGAGAATAAAAGGGATTTGTAAAATTGAAATTGGACAATTAAAAGATGCGTCATACATTCTTTTAGCCGGCTCCTGACGTTTTCTTTTCTTTTTTTTCTGTCTTTTCTTGACTGAACTACAACGTTGTCTGTGTTTCTGTGTTTTGTATGTTTCTTTGTGTTTGTGGCTGTGTGTCTGTCTTCCCCCGTTATACTGTAGCCTATGTCCCACCACGCGCTGCTGTCTATTCGTCTGTCTGTGTCTGAATTGTGCTGAGATTGTGCGGAAGTGATTTGTGTTTCAAGATTGTGTTCTGAAATATTGTTAAATATTTTTGCTGGATGTTGTATTACTAACTTTCTGTTAAAATGTGCTTCTGTGGGACAGCGGTGTCTCCGTTTTGGATGCAAGTTTTGTTTCACAGCGGGGGGACTGATTGACCCCCCTTATTTGCATTTTGGGAGTGCTTCAGTTCTGTGCTATTTCCAGCTCACGCTTTCAGGATTCTTGGATTTTGATGTGAATTGCTTTAGGACTGTGTTTTGTGTTGAAATGAAAAGTACAAAATAACAGATTTACAGATGTTTTTACTTTCTCAGCGGGTGAAATGTGTTGCATCAGTTCCAGGCTTGAGCACTGGAATGATCCAATTGTTTATTATAATACTGTAACATTGACAATCACTTAAATTTCTAGGTTTCCTGACAGGATGGAACACCCTCACTGATTGTAAGAGAACAAAAATGAGAACATATGAATGTTTTTCTGCGTAACAGTGTTTTCTACACTGTTAATGTGGGACATGTTGAAACGCTAATGAATGACTTTGTTTCTTGTAGGACGATCTTCGTGTGCAGCCCATTTCGCATATTACATGACCACATGAACGGTTTTTGGGTTTTCCTACAGGGGGTATAGGTAGCCATTTAATAACAGTGGGCTATCATGAAATACGGTTGTGTGTATAATTTGGAGTTTTTAAAAAGGTTCACTCAAAACTGAACAATATTAGAACTATTGGATAATAATGTCTTTTTATTATTTTTTTCAACCATGGTGTTATAATATTTGTGTTTAAGACTTTTACAGGATGAATTTTGGTTTGAAATCTGGGGTAACATCCTGCATCTTTCTTACAATGGGGTGTTGATGAGTGCTTGAGTGTGAATGAGAGTGAATGTGTAGGCAGATGGCCTTTGATGGGTTTTAGGATGCTCTGTGTAAATATGACCTCAGTTTAGTGTGTAGCTGTGTGATATTTTTCTTATTTTAAACTATTTAGGTACACTGAAGGTTTTGTTTCATAAATATGTTTTTATTACTGCTTTAAGGGACAATTTTAAGGTAATGACGATTTCAAATTTTGGTGTCACAATCTGGTTGAAGCTGAATCTTCTGCTTGTGCAGTGAAATTAATATGAAACGAGAATTCAGCCTTGGCTTAAAGCAGATAGATGTAGTTATTAGGAAATTGTGTTATCCACTTTGACTAACAACACTAACAAACTAACCTAAATTCTAACTAAATAAACTTGGTTTATATTTCATATGGGTGACTGATTGGACATGTTGAAATTTTAGCATAATGGGGGTAAGTTCTTCCATTTTTGTTTTTCCACCTCTAAATTGTTTTTCTTTTGGAAATAAGAAAACACAGGGGGATGTTATAAAGATAAGACATTACAGATGGAACTTTGAAATTTACATAATCTCAGTCTAGTTTGAATACTAGATGGAAGATTTGGAGAAATGGTGGAACATCTTATGATATTTTGGTTTTTCAGCAAATTATTATATAAAAGTGACATAGATTCCAAATTGTTTTCAAAATGGTAATTTTATTATATCAACAGGGGGAGAAGCAGAAGTAGACCCTAATTCCTGGTAAATTTTTGGATATGGTTAATGGTAAATTAGTTAATCAATAATTTTGATTTTTTCGATTCAACAATAGTGAATTATGGATTTCTTTAATGTAGAGTCATATGGCCTTCCTGCTTTACTACAATATGGTGTATGTGATATAGAAGCTTCTACTAAATTAGATTTGACCATCTCAAATTGAACGGTTTCAAATAACATCTATGCCATGTTTATTTAAATTTAAAATTGTTGATAGATTTCTGCATCACTGCTGACCTTGATTATATACAGTTGGGTGTAAATTGTTAATTTTGAGGAAAATTTTGGTTAAAACTGCTATGAAATTCAGATAAAATGTAAAGGATTTCTGAAATTTTGAAATAGGACTTTGTCTTGAAGCGTGGGACAATGATAAGGATGTTTGGTATTTAGTAGAACAATATGCAATTCATAATTATTTGACCAAGGGCAATTCCATCACAACTTTTATAAGTATCAGTACTTGGACATTCTAGAGTTTGTTCTAATTCTTTAATGAGTTTTGGGGGTTGTTATTTAGAATTTTTAGTTGAAAAATTTTTTGGGACAAGCAAATGAAAGGGCCAATCGGAGGTTTGAAGAAATTTATTTTGAACAGTAAGTGGGCATTATTTTCCTTTAAATTCCCGGCCCCATCCGATCCCTGACTATTTTAAAAAAAATTTTTTTATCTATTCTTTTTTCAGTTTAGGATTTGGGGCAGTTGGCCGTTTTTTGCTATAACAACAACAAAACTAGCGCCCCCCAAAAGGGGGGAGGCATCACAAGGGTAAATTTTATTTATAGTAGTTTAAAGGAAAAAAAAGGGGGCAAATATAAAATTTTTTCTTTTTTTAAATTTCTTTGTATTAAATTTTTTTTTTCTGGCATTCTCCCCTTTCCCTTTTGACCCTTTAAAGGCAATCTTGGGGAAGGGCCCTTTTTAGCTCAAGATCATGGGGAAAATGTATTTGAAGGGATCTTTTTGATTACCGCCTCAGGGCCCCTGTTGTTTTCTGAAAAAAGCATGAGGGTGCTGAAAAGGGGGGTTTTGGGGGGGGGGGGGGGGGGTGGGGGGGGGGGGGGGGCCATTTCGGGTCGTGAAAACCAACCTGTTTTTAAACTGGGGCAAACAGATGTCTCCCTTTGCCCGTTGCTTTTTTTATGCCTGGGGTGAAAACCCAAAAAGGGGCTCAGGCGTTTCCCGTGGGAGTCTTTTATGGTGGAAATCAGCAGTGAGTCGGGGCCCCAAAGATCAAAGACAAAAACCCCGGGCGGGGCTTCAGTAGATGACTGGGCTGCTGGGTTTTTAGTCCTGGGTCTTCCCACCACGAAAGGCTGGGGCCAAAGTTCATCAAAACGGGACTGTTTTCCAGATTTTCTGCACTGCTGGAATGACTGCTTCTCTAGAAAACGTTTTGATTCACAGAACAGAAATTTTTTTCATGGGCAAGTCGCCCCAGCGGGGTCCCCTTTTTGTGTTTTCCTGTTTGATCCTGGATTCCTTAAACCTTTTGATCATGTACCCCGGGCGCCAAGGCCCACTCCCCGGGTTCCCTTAGTCTGCAGGGTTTGGGGAAAGAAATGGGTGCCCCAAAACCCAAATTGGGGAAATGGGGAATAAGGGGGGGTTTTTTCCTTTAAATTTTTTTTAGTGTGTATGCCATTGTTCTCTTTTTATTTTTGATATTGCCCCTGAGGCGCCCCGTTTTCTTCACGTCCGCAGCCTGCAGTGTAATTCTAGGGGTTTTTAGGACAACCCCATCTCCGGGGTCAGAGGGTTTTTCGATGCAAATTAGGGTTGGTGTGCACCAACTGTTATGACACTGCATTCCTCCATGATTCACTCTGTTTGTCTCACAAAATGCTAGTGTGTTTTTTTTCCCTTTCCTGCCTGAAAAGAATGGGCAGGGACTAACGATTGCAATTACATTCTTTTTTAACTATAGCTGAATTGCATTGTGTGTTACGCTTCATCTACTAAGGAAGATGATCTAAATTTGTATTTGCATAGTACAGTGGCTACCATTCAGTAAAACTAAATTTAAATTTAAATGGAATTTGAAATTAAGGTGTTAAAGTGGATTGGGTGTCTATAGACTGACTTACTGAGCAAATTACACCAAGTTCTGTGTTGATTTCATAAATTTAATCAAACATTAAATTCTTTGCTTGAGGTGTGCAGATTGTAACAGCATCTGGGACACCGTGTTTGAATTGCATCCACCTGTGTTACATGAGGCTAAAGTTAGTGGTGATAGCGGATTTCATAACATTTGTTCTGTTATAGAAACAGGGGGACATGAATGGAATTGATCTGATAGGCAAATTTTTAGTTTGGATCTCTGCATTTACTTTTCGGAAAAAGAGGTTATTGAAGTTAAATCAAAATACATTAAATGTTTTACGGTGTATTACCAGCATTAAAGATGAGCTAACTATTTGGATATGAAATAAGTAAAATGTATAAATTGAATATACTAAACAAAATATTGACTATCAAATAATTTACATAAAATAGTGTTCTTAAACTAAGGAAGGTGATCATTGGATTGTTGTATCTCTATTCATATGTTTTAAAATAAGTTGTTTAACTAAGACATCCAGGAAGGTCTAAACTAAAGATTTACATCATTTAATAAATTTAGCTGTATTGAATCTCTCTCCAAAACTGAAAAGGCATTGATAATTGATAAACAATATAAAAAGGGTAATACATTATTCAATTAAATATTTTATAAATAGGTTTTCAAATGAATAAATGGATCAAAGGTAAAAATGGTTGAAATTTTTGGGATTTAAAATATGATTGGAATAAAGTAGGTCATTTTTGATATTTAGTGACTCATGTAAAGCAGGCTGATCATTCTTTAAGGTTTTAAAAAATAGAAAATATGATGATTGAAATTAAATTGGTCTAAATTGGAAATTTACAAATTAACAGTTATGGAACTGCTTCTAAAATACAGTTAAGTTTTGGGTTTAACATGATAGGAAACTTTCATTTCTCATGTAGGCCTTATATAAAAAGAGGGTCAAAGGATTGATAAAATACAACTCCAAAGTAGCAGATTTATAATACAAAAGGAAGACAGTGAAGCTGTCATAAAGTGTAGGATCAATCATTAACCAATCAACAGGGTTCTCTCCATATGAGCTCCAGACAGGACGGATGTTTCCAGGACCTGCTACCCGCATTCCAGGATGGAAAGGTAAGCTTGCACATTTATCTCATAAAGATTTCTTCAATGAGTTACAGGTCCTGGCAGCAGAATTTACAAAATACCAGACGTCACAGGAACGTCCAGGCTCGGGATCAGTTCGGGGAATCGACTGGGTGCGCCTGATGGTCATCAAAAGAAAGTGGTCTGAACCTCGCTTCGCCAGACCATACCGAGTCGTGGAGAGTACATCTCAGGCTGTCCGTCTACAAGAGAGAAGGAGACACGTGGTTCCATTGGAGTCAGTGCACATCAGCTGAGGAGCCACGGCGCACGCTGCAGGGCATACAGGAGAATCTACAGTCTCAACCTGCGGTCGAGGAGTGTCTGAGGGCCATCACAGCGCGGAGGAGGATCTGCATTTCCGGGCAGAAGTCTGCCAAAACCACTTCATTTTCCTGAATTACAAGGCTTAAAAGGCCCAGACAGGCACAATAATCCTGTTCCGGTGTCCTTCCATTGAGAAAAGGAGATTGCACCCTCTCCTTAAACTCACTGTTAAATTGGCATAATACTCCAATTTTCAGTGAGCAACGGACACTCAGGTGGAAAACCTGAGGTTTACAACCGAGGAGGAACACGTGAAGGATCCAGCTACAAGATCATCATTAACTTATCTTCTCTTTATTGCGTGTTTTCGTTTTTTGCGAACTCTTCAAGAACATTCGTTTCTTTTTGCGCGTATTTTTGGATCGTTTCCTGACGAAGAATTCATATTCATTTTTGAAAGACTATCGAAGGAGCATAGAGACGAACTCTAACTTCTTATTATTGAATTGTGAAAAAAAAAAAAAAAAAAAAAAAAACTATTTGTAATTTTTATGTGTTTATGTTATTTTGTAATTTTTATGTGTTTATGATGTATTTCTTGATGTTGTTATTGTTTTTTATTGACAAATTGTAGTTTTTGTGGTGAATATTGTCTTTTAAGTCTGCTGAGCATTTTTTAGTAATTTTGAGATATCTTACTTTTATTTTTTATTTTTTATTTCATATTCTGGGCTGATATTCCTATTGTGTGTTTGCTTCTCTTTCAGATAACTGAGTTTTATGATTTTTCATATTTGATAAGTGAAATGTATTTTTAGTTTAGTTTTTACTGGTTAAAAGTTTGTGGTTCATCAGGTGAGTATTAAATTGTTGGACAGCGCAAGATACATTTGATAAGTTTAGATTATGGAGTTCAGCTTTAGACACATGGCCTGGCAGGGGACCTAGGAGGTGCTGTTTAAAAAAGGGGACTGTTATAAAATTGGGCTAATGTTTTAGTTTTTAGTATACTAAATAATTTTTTGGTTCCTCTATTAGAAGGCTTAATCATTTTATTTGTGAGGTCTGTATGTCTCAGACCTCAAAACGGGGACTGTTAAAGAAAAATTATTATTTTTTAGACTTTATTACAGTTAATCTTATGGCATGTGTAAACACTCTCACTTGAACATGTTTCTTAATTTTGAACAAGGCTGTGTTAATGATTTAAAACTACTAATGGGTAAGTATTCAAAGCACAGGAGGCCTTAAAATGAGTATCTCCTGGGGGGTGAATAACAGTTAAGCCTGCAGGAGAGATTTCTGCTTGGTTTACAGAAGGTCAAAGGTCTTCCAGAATAAACATCTGAGATGCTGTTATACTGAATAAAATGTAGAATGTTAAAACACTAACATTTAGTTTTTAAGACATTTTTCTAAGTATTAATATCATGTTTTTTAATTGAAAGTTGTACTATCTGTGTGAATATCAGAATCAAATTGAAATTGTTTGAATGAAAATGTTTTGTTTACTATTAGAAAATTGCTCAGGATATATGTTTAATGGGGTAATTGAATATGTTAGATTGAATATTATGTTTTATATGTGAGAAAAAGGAATTGTATCTCATGTTCTGTTGATTCTATGTGGTTTAAGGCAGGATTCAATCTTTTGGGGTGGAATGGTGCAAAAGAGCAAGATTGAGCTGTGAAGATAACCTTTCCCTGAACCAAAATACTGAATTTAAGTTTGTTCTTGAGATTTATGGCAGGAAAGGGGCCCTCAACATTCCACATCGATTCTGTTAAACTTTATCTCATGACAGCCAGATGACCTTAGAATCTTGGGGGGGCCCGGCCGTAAATTAGTTTCTCTGAGTGTCCAAAGTAGCTTCCAATTGGTCAAGCTGGACGACCTTATACTAAAGGGAAGGACTTATCTACATTATAAAATTTTGTGCACAGGGGCAAAAATTCAGATAGCTGCCACTTTTTTGCTTTTGCACCAGCTCTCTCCAAAGACGCGTCTTTGCCTCTCTTTTCTATTTTTCTCTATGTCAGGTAATGGAATGTATGTCTCTGTTGTTCTGCAGTTTCTGGTGTAGGTTTGTGCATTGTCTTATTTCTAAAGTGTATGCATTGTCTTATATTGGATTAAACTCTGTAATTCTGTGACGTCAACACGCCTTGCTGATTTTCATATTACCAAACGCAGCTCGCCGAGTGGACCTGGGGAAGGGAAGAATCAGAAGCCAATCTTTTTCCAAAGTTAACTATGTTAGAATATTTTCTTCCTTTACAAGAGACTTTACAACAAATTAAAAAACAGAACTAGTAACGTGGTTTCATTATATAATCTTAAACCCAAAGTCATTGGGCAGCTGAAATTGATTATTATTTGTCATTAATGGTTGTTAAAGCCTAATAATATCTACCTGTTAAAGTTAAAGACTAATGTTTTGGAAATAAAATGGGAGCATACAGAGATGATAATTCTTACAGAGAAAGCTCTGGTTGTCATGATCTTGGCGCTGATGCCTGGCTAGATTACTCATTTAATTCACCTGCCTAGCTCCGCCACTTTTCTCACTGCCACTCATCTGATCCACCTGCGTCTGCTTCAATTTAACCAGCTCTCTTATCAGTCATCAGTGACAGATTATTCTCGAGCCACTGGGGAGAGTGTGCCAGCATTACCTTAGCATTTCTGATTTCCTGGTCTGCCTCTCAACTACTGAGCCCACCAGTTCCTGTATGATCTGTTTGAACCTGCCTGCTTCCAGTCATCAGATCAGAATATTCACGATCCAGTGTTGAGAGTATTTCAGCATTACCTTAGGGTTTCTGATTTCCTGTTCTGCCTCTCAACCACTGAGCCCTCCTGTTCCCGTCCAATCTGTTTTAACCTGCACACATCCAATCATCAGGCGAGATTATTCTAGGACCAGTGCCTGACCTGTCTTTGTACTCCTGCTGGATTCTGTCTGTTTGCTGAACTTGGAACTGCTTCCTGTTACTAACCTGAATGTCCCTCTGGAACCTCTACGGACTCCTGATCTCCCGATTCCGAAACCTGTTCACATCCTCGACATCGGCTTTGGCTTCACTCTCTGGATTATTCTGCCTTCGGTCTCCTGCTTTTTTTCCACCCTCAGGGGCCAAAGGATCTGGGAAGCTATAAGCGATGCCCGTCACGACTTGTTGTCAGCCGCCCGGCTGGAATCAACCACATTCTTTGGGCCAGGATTGAACTATTAAACCAGATTAGTGACTCATGTTCATAATCTTCCACTGCCAGAGTATCGTGGTCACTAACCTGTGTTTCCTTTCTGCAGAGGTTCCTGCCCTAGCTGCTGCTACTGCAGATCCGTTTTATAGTAAATGTTTTTGATCCAATTGTTCCTACTCATCATTTTATTATGACAATAGAATGTTTATTATGATTATGGATATAGATCTTCCACAACATAGGAAAAAGTCACTAGGTTCTCGCTAATCACTTTTTTGAAAATAGTTGCGAGAGGGTTCTGAAAAGTCTAATAATAGTGACTAAGTCACTAAGTTGCTATCAACGCTTTGTTCATTAAGACCTATCAGTGTCATCAACTCAGCATGTGTTATATATAATTATTGAAGTAATATTGTATTTTAATGTGTCACAATAGGCATTTTTTAAAGGGACAAATACAACATATTTTGACATACAACATATTCCAAAAGGAAAAACTTGTCATGGATCCATGTAAAGCATTCTGATGGAGTCTCACCTTTAGTGATTATGTAGGTTACAAAACCAAACCATATATTGGGCAATGGCTAATATGAAAAAATTAAACATAAAACTAGCCATTAAAGTGACATTGTGCATTTCTGTTTTGCTCCAAATAGAAAAATGAATATTGTAACATAAAGTGTAAGCGCTGAATACAGTATAGCAGACTTTTCCACATTAGATGATTCATGTCCTGTTGCTTCCCTGAGAATGACCAGCGCAACTGGGAGATGGACCAATGTCAAGAGCACCAGCTGTAAGTTTTTCTAAGAGAACTGGGCTCCTGGCATAAACTCATGTCCTTGTGTAGAAGCCTTCAACATTATGCAGAGCAGCCAAACTACTCAGTGTGCCTAAGGAAGTCTATTGATTTTTTCCAAGTGGCTTTGTATCGTCATAAACAAGAGGTTTAACTGTAATGATAACAGACTGTAAAGATTTAAGAGGCTAATTATTTTCCTGCTGCAGAGAAAATGGTTCAAATGTAACAATTTTACACTGAAGATGGATAGAGCAGCTATAAAACATATTCAAGCTAAGTGGACAAGATGTTCACAAGATTGACAAAACCTTTAGGTTCAGATTTTTTTTTTTATGAAATAATCTTTCCCTCCTAATAAAGCTCTTTAATGAGAATAATGAAGAGTTCAAAGCAATGCTTGAAGCAAAGCAGAATATCACATAGAGGAGTATTTACCTTTATACAGTAGCAAAGGAACTCACAAGCAATACATTTGGGGTGGGTGAGAATTTAACAGTACTATCTTTTCACTTTAAGTTTTAGCTGTATATGCCCAACATCAGCTTCAGAACTCAAGGCACTCAGAAGACTCTTTCAGTGACATCAAAAGACAAGGTAAAAACAATAGTGTCACAGACATTTCCCCAAAGCCAGCACAAACAGAATTATTCACACAGTGCTAGAGAAGTGCCATCCGATAACGGAGAGATAATGACACTTGGTGGAAGGCTGGTTTCTCAAAGCAGTTTAGAACTTACTTGTCAGACACTGGCAGTGAAACCTGTCATGGACGCTGAGGAAGTTGTCTTGGTATTTTAATCTAGCTTGACTGTGAAGGAGAAAATGCAGAAAGGTGATTTCCAAGGCTAGCAATAACAAGGCCAGTCACGCCTTAAAAAGAGCTCTGAATGTCAGCTGTGTTCTCATTTAAAGCAACGATGAGGGATTGCAGGCCCAGTTTACTATGTCCCCCATACCCTCATCTATCTTCATAGACTGGCTTAAATGGATATTATTTTTGCTGTTCAACACCACTCCTGAGACAAATGATGCCCCATCATCTTAGTCAGATAACATACATACCATAATGGGAGCATTTACTGTATTGATGGGACTTTTGTGATTTTCATCAGATGAACTGACAAAAAAAAAGGGAAATGGGGCTGTAAAAGATGATTTCTTCCTCTTTTTTTTATTTTAATTCCAGGTTAAACAAAAGAGAAGCTCCAGCATGGTGAGAACAGTTCTTCAGAAAGGACCAAAATGATCAACTGATTTAAGGGTTCATAGTTTCAGAAAGGATATTGACTGATCCTTCGAGTTCAAACATATTCAGATGGTAGAGTCAGAATATGCTATATTAAACTTTAGAGCAAGGATCCAATGTGCCTTGTATTGACGGTAAAGGCTGGGAGTAGAAGTGCAATGTAATGGTGCGTGGAATAATTTTTTTATGGGACACTTAAGGTCCACTATTAACAATTGAACATTGTTTAAATGTCACAGCCTGTCTGAGTCTTATTCATAACCTTATATTCCCTTTATGACAGTGTACCTATACCCTGATTGCTTACTTTCAGCAGGCCCCAAAGATCATGTAATCTTAAAACATACAAGCCAGAGATTACTTTATTGAATATAGATCTAAGAAATCTAAATAAACTACCATATAGCTTTAAAATCTAAGATGTCCAAATGTATGTGCATTTACTGTAGTTCAGGTAAATGGCATGTGGCAATACACATACTTAATTCTTCAAAGGTTCAAAAAGACCAAACTCTAGAGTTTCGCTCCACCTTGTCAAAGCTGCCTGCTTTACTGCCAAGGTTTGCACACAGCAGCTCAGCAAAGGCACTTTGAAATAATCTGGAGGAAAAGTTTCCTATTTGCTTTTTCCATATGGCTCATTTTAGTTAAATAGGTATCACTACAAGACTTTGTTTAACCATAATGTTCATCACGCTACAGATCGTGTTGGCGTAATCATTATGGGCCAAAGACAAACATCTGTTAGACCTTGGGACATACTGTCTAATGGGACACGTCAAATATGTTCTGGGTTTTCTCAAAAGCTCCAGTGAGGATATTTTCATACTCTACAAACAGTGTGAGGGAGTCCAAAGGAGAATGAGAGGAATTTCAGGAAAAAAAGGGACATTTTTATCAAATTATGTCAAACAGAGTTGAAGAATCAGTCATGATTAACTTGAAAAACAATAAAGTAGTTTGACAACCACAGCAAGGACTAAGGTGTAAATTGAGTTTAGGTTAGGGTTCTAATTAACCCACAATGGTTAGGTGCAGGGTAAGGGTCACGGTTAGGCTGTAGAAATGGAAGTCAATGGAAAGGCATTGCAAAGTTAGTGAGACAAATTTTTGGGATATGTGGGATTTGTGTGTAAATTATATTTTAATCATAAGCAGTCTATTTAGCGCTGGATACTATGAAAGTGATGTTACATAAACACTATTGAAAAGCTTTGATTCTATGCTAGGTTTCACAGCCGTCAAGCTTGCTTTTTAGCTATACTTAGTGCATTAGGAAATAACATTAAGTCATCTATTGCAGCAACAACCCTTTCCTTCATAATGACAACTGAGTTTCAACATGAGCAGTTTAGTCATCCATTAGTCATGTATCCCATCCAGATGTCTGATGCAGAAGAGGAGGGGAGGAGAAGATAGCAGCAGGTGTAGATCTCTATGAGCCCAGCTGAGCTCTAAAAGGCAGTGCTTAACACCCACAGCTCCATCATCTGGCCTCTCCCCTGTCTCCACAAGCCTCTCGACAGCCCATTCCTCATCATTTACCCCTTTTTGGCAAAGCCCAGAGCCCTTCTAATGGGCTTCTCTGAATGCTTCCAGATGTTTGTTTATTTGTTGTGCAGTAACTGTAAAACAGTTTACTCTTTGCTTGGATTTGTTCCCGTTGCTCCTTTTGCAGTTTGATATTTTGGTAAGGGGGAGGTCCCTGACAAAGCAAGGCAGGCGTGTTGCTAGAGTTTCTCTGCAGATGAACTGAATGTGCAATAAAGTCCAACTTTTAAAGAAATGTATAGTATCCCAGAGGTCTCATGAGGAGGTGGTATGTTCATTTCCTTTTTCTCCACTTAGAGATATGTTTTTTCTTGAGATTCAAATGAAATGTGTGCACAATATATAATACCTGCATATAAAGAAGAAGCAAGGAGGCAAAAAAAAAAAAAAACAGGATAAAAGGGCCCTAGACATGTAGACATATATCTCGGTTTATTTCTTTGTTTTTGTTCTCTCTTTCATTTTTACATCTAACAACAGACTTCCTATAACAGAAACTATTCACTAGTTGTAATAGGGCAGGGCACGATGGCTTAAAAATCTAATCTCAGTATTTTTCCAAGAAAATCTGATGAATCAATCTTTTTCCCTCACTTGAGTTTTATAATAAAAATTGCTTTCAAAAAACACCTTTGATTTTAGTGGTCCCCTCCACATGAGGCTAGTAAAGTAATAATGTTTCACGAAAAACAAAAAATATAGTCATATTAGCATTATACAACACTACATGTGATATTACCTTATAATATTTAGTGTTAAAAGTAATATAACACAATCTTAAATAATCAATCAAATCAATTAATAGTCCAGCCCTACTTACTATATGTAAAAATGTAACTATAAGTGTCTAGCATAGCCATTAGAAAATAGAGCACCTTGAACATTTAGTTACAAGTGCAACTCTGGTTGGGGTCTCAACTGCACCCTTTCCCAAATACATCTCAAGTCTCCGCTAAGTGCGGAGCCCATTCCCCCCGTCCTACTCTCCCTCCGCTGGCTGGCGTCGGGGCTCGCTGGCGCACTCGTGGAGCTCGGGGTCTCCACCAGTCCCTGGGGCCCGGGGCTGTAGGGGGGGGTGGTTGCACAGGCTGCGGTCTGCTCTTCTTGCGGTAGGGCGCCGGGCGGCTTTTCTGCTCTTGGGTTGTTTCTGTGCGCGGTGTGTTGCATTGCGCGCTGTTGGCATCGGTCTTGGTGGGGTGGGGCCGCACTTTTGGCCTGGGGGGCATTTTGGGGGGGTTCCACGGCGCTCACGGCCGGTTCCTGGCGGATGCGCGTGGGCCCTGGCTGTGGGCGTGGCCACCTGTGTGTTTTTCCTGGGTGGTGCGGTCGCGTTGGGTGTTGCGGCCGGTCGCCGAGGCTTGGTGCCGGGGGGCGGGGCGTGTTTCGGTGCTCTGTGGGGCCGGGGCATTTCGGTCGGTGCCGTGGGGGGGCTGGTGGTCGGTACCCGGGCCTACTTCAGGGTGGCCGGCTGCCGGCGGAGCCTGCGGACTCATCCCTGCGGCTCCCAGGGGCGCCGGCATGGCGGTGGCTGGGGGGCTTCTGCGGGGCTGTCTCTCCTCCTCCCTTGGTGGGGGTCTGATTTCCGGGGCTGGCCCCTCCTTGGTGCCTTCGCTCTTGGGGTCCCTTTGGGCGCCTGGGGCTTTGGGTCTCCTGGCGCTGGACTCAGTGCTCTGGGGGGGCGGCGCCTCTTCAGCTCACCACAACCACTATTGAGCATTTTTTCTCTGGATAAGCTTTACATGCACAAGTTCACCATCACAAACAACTACATGTGCTTGGCTCCAGGTACTCAGAGATTCACTTCCATACAGAAACCCCACATTCATATCTTCAGGTAACACAGAGTACATGTCAGACTTAATAATATTACTTTAGCGATAGTTTCAAGGTGTTGCTTTATTGTATGTCTCGTATCATGTCTTTTGGTTGTTATGTTCTTTTTTTCATCTCGTTACAGGTGATGAAGCAGACTGAAAATGTTTTGTCATTATCTCCTTTCTATCTCTTCTTTCTTTCATCTTTTCTCTTTTTTTTCTTTTTTCCTTTTCTTCTTCTGTTTTTTTGCTCTATTTACATTGCAGTGTCCATATAAACTGTAAAACTCCCTGCATAATTATAATAAAGCAATTTATATGCATGAAACAAGTGTAGCAGTAATTGCCATACAGCTACACTTGTGAAAGTAAAATCTGTTGGGGTTTTTTTGGCATCAAGACAATTATTCGTATTGCCACATTGCCAGACAGGACACTGTTAAAAAAAAAAAAAAAAAAAAAAAAACAAGTGCAACTCTAATTAGATATTTATAATAGCAAACTATTATATTTTCAATACAGATTACGACAACATTTTAATATTGTTTTATTTAAGTCACGACACAATAAATTGTTTTTAAAAAGACATCTGTAATTTCTTTGGATAACTATAACATAAATCAATAACCATTTAGTCCAAGTTTCCTCCTGAATTTTTACCCATGACGATTAGCATTGTTTTTATTTTTCTGTGTAAGTAAGCCAAACAAAGATGAGAAATACCCCTTGCAAGAAAGCAGCCTTAACACAACTGAAAAGAAAATAGTTTAACAATTTTGAAATATTGTGCATATGCCCTTTATCCTGTAGCATTCTATGAAAATAGCTGTATAAACAAGGCTGCCATGGAAATACTCAAGAATGCACAGTGTCGTTGGCTGGAGTTAATTGAATGGTACAGACCGGCCTTCATGTAGGCATACTGTACTTTAGGCAGAGACTCCATTTTCTACAGCTAGATTTAGAGTTAAGCTGGCAGTTGGACCAGCACCAAGAGTTAGAGTCAAGGTGACAGTAGTGGAAGATCCTCAGGCCCCTCTGCCAGACTGTATACCACACTCTATGTCAGGCTTCCACTAAAGTACACTAGAGCCCCCACCATTCTCCTTCACTTTGTCTTTTGTCTACTTCTCTCTATATTAAGGTTGTATCTTCATTGCCTTATGCAAAACTTCGCTATGACTTGATTTATTAACTTTTCTGAATTTCTTTATTGTGTTAACCAAGTATACTTTGGAGCATAACACAGACCTAAAATATCTTTTCTCCATTATTCTTCAGCTCATCTCTGGTACCTTACTGTAACTTCATCTCCTCTATGTTGATTCCTACACCAATCACAACAGACACTGTGGCAATGGTTTCTACCCCTCTCTCCCTGGGCAGTGACCTGCCAGCACTGCCCCGCTCTGGGAGCTCGTAGCTGCTGTAATTACCTCTGGCACCCAGGCTCTGGGGCTACACAGGTGACATGGTGAGTGCAGAAGGCTGAAAGAAGGAAAGAGAGGTTCTTTCTGCATAGGCGAGAGAGGGGATGTCAGGAATGCTGCTAATCTTCCTCCTGGTGCAAGATTGAGGGTAGAGCTATACGGCGTATGAATAACACTTTTCCAATTAACTTTTTAGGAGAGTTGTGTCCCTTTTAGAGAATGTAAAAAGTTAAACGACAATATATCTTTTTAGGTACTGATTTTCAACAGAGTTCTGTAGAAGTCTGGAAAAGCAGCTCTGATAGAGCAATACCACAAAATGTGGACTTAAATGCAAAAAAAGTAAATAACCCAAATTTTGAAGCGTCTTCAGAGACAAAGGAACTGCAGTAATGTACTTAAAGCCCTGTAGCATTTGTTTGCCCCCTATTGTTTACATCTAGGTTTTAGATTCGTAAACATTGAGGATTACTGTCTGAAAAATGTTCCGTCTAAAGGAATGCTGTTTTGGCATGTCTTTGTCTTCTCCAAATGAGGGCGTGCTGTGATCATCTACCACACATGGTGAAAAAACTGTAATGTTTGAAAAAGGATACATACATTTAGTGTGTTTGTGTGTGTGTGTGTGTGTGTGTGTGTGTGTGTGTGTGTGTGTAGGTGGGGGGGTCTGGATGGGAGCCTCCGGCGGGGACATAAAGTAGAGGTGAAGGACGAATATGAGGGTTGTGTTATCTAAGACTGCAGCACAGCATCATAACAATAACAAATGAAGACTGTCATCGTTGCTCAGATCTTAGACAGAGGGGAAAATATCCCATGTGTCAGAGCCTCTCACCTTTGAATGTGCTGCTCTTAACAGGTCTGATTTTGACAAACTACAAGGCTGGTTTGTATTCGCCTCTTGTGGGAGCTGCCAGCGTTCTGGCTTTAACGACACAGATCTGTCCTTGGTACAACAAATGGGGCTGGTAGTTTACTCCGTGTAGGGCAGAGACACTCACTGCTAGTAAGTCATTCAGCTGGTGTTGGTCAGCTTATTACAATAAACTCTATAATATATAGCTGAACACAAAGAAAATTCCTTGGGTTCCTGGGTTAATTAATGTCATAACCAGTGTTTGAAATATTTGGTAATCTTGCCTATTTCTGTTTCAGTTAATAAGGATTTAATGATTCTTAAAGTCTTTGTATTTTCAAATTCCTTATGAAGATGATAAGGTGCAGTTAAGCATCATTTAAAAAGAGTTAAACAGCATTTTAGATTAGTGAAGGTAGAATGCTGTAAAGCAAAGCTTGCTGAGGTTAACTCTACTATGAGGATTTTCAGAGCATGTAGAGATGGCTTGCCTCTTAACTTTCACACCTTCATGGTTCGCTTTTCTTTCTTGCTTAAAACATACAAATACTATACAAAAAGTTTGAAGTTCTCTTTAGTAGTTTTGCAGATGACAGTCAACAACCCTAAAGATGACAGGCCTCAATTAGTCAAATGTAAAAACCTAGATGAAAACTCAAGGACTACTTTGATTTTATCTTCTAAACAAAATTCTTGTAAAAGCTTCCATCAACTTCCACAGGTCATGTTACACTGCTAGGCAAATGCAAAGTGTTTTAATAACAGATTTTTCTCTCACATTTTGTGGCTGTTTAATAGCACAAAATGAAGTGGCACCGGTTACGCCCAATTACATAATCTTTGTTTGACAAAACACTATATTTCTGTACTTAATTGTCCCAGTAGAGTAAATTGGAAAATTAATGCATGTATGCAAGCCAAGGACACACTTTTACATAATTGCCTGAGGTTTCAACAGTGTGCAAATATGTAGACTTTTAAGGCATTAATTATCTAGTATGTAGTAATATGATCTTCAGCTCAGATAGGCAGCAAAAAAATGTTTGACATCAATTTAGAATGCCAAGCATTCTGGATATAGGAACTACCACTATTAAATAATAATAGGGACAAAAGGGACAATACTTCACCTTTTACTACAGAATGCAGGCTGATGAAAATACATTTAGAAATGCTAATTGCTTGAAACATCTAATAAGGAAGGTGAGTTCTACTTTCTGACTTTATTCTAATAGTAATATGACCATTTGGTGGCACTCACTTTGTAGTTTAGAGGACTGTTTAGGCTGCACCTTTCGCTTATTTTAGTTACCTATCAATTACCTTTGATGATTTGATTAATCTTGAAATTACACTTAGTAAATTAACATATCTAAATTAGGATTTGAAATTTAGAAAAAAAGGTTTTAGGCATATTTCAAATTACTTGCAGTGGTAAAATGTAAAAAAAAATTACATACATATATATGTCTACATGAGAGAGAGAGCAAATAAATCTAGATTGAAAAAAGTGTATACATTTATGTTTTTTATCTTATATGTTTTGTTGTATATTATATTTGTATTTAAGGGTTTTTCTTAATTGTTGCTTTAAGTTGGTTATCATTTTAACAAATAGCATGATTTAGAGTCTGTTACTCTAGGGAACAAATTATCAAATTAGCTCATGATTATTTCAATAGTCAATTAATCATGATTAATCCAATTCTACTTTTCAGCTCTAAGGACATTGAACCAATCCAAGATGTTACGTTAAAATTAGGTAGGTTAAAATGCTAAAAAAAAAAGAGATTCAATATTTGCAGAAACTAACTAAACAAGTTTAGTTTTTGCAGAGCAGCACAATGTAAATCTTAAACTTTTAACTCCCAAACTCACACTATACGAAACAATGGTGTATTCTAAGTGATACACATTCAGTGATATGACCCAATCTTTGAGATAACACATTTTATTTGCTCATATAGAACTATCTAAATGTTTGTTCTTTGTTTGGTTGTTTTTTTTTAAATATATTTTTCATTAGAAGAAAAAATATAGGAGCTTAATCAGTAAACAAGTTCTGCATAAGGCTGTATTAGATTCATTGCCTAGAATTTCTCAAGTACTAAACTTGCTTTTAAATAAAGTGTGAATACATCATCGGTTAGATCTGCTTATTTTAACTTAATAAGTAATCAAAATAACAATGTAAATTAAACAATATCAGTAAATACCTTACAAAGAAGAATGAAAATTATATCAAGAACAAAACAAAAAAAGTTTAATGCTCTATGCATTTCATCTGTTGTTACTCTAAATAGGCTATTTGGAATATAATTTTAATTGCAAATCGGATTTAAAACACAGCAGCAAACACAGGTTTGGGAGACTGCTGACATACAGTCTAAAACTGAGATTTAAAATGATGCCAAATGGATACAAACTATTTCTGTTTTAATCTTACATCTAGGAAACGTGCTAATGACTAAAATGGAGAACAAAGGCTTTTTGGTTCATTTTTATATGAAACATACTTTAAACTCTGTACATGACCTCCATGTTTAATTTGTGTGTGTTTTAAATAATTGTAATAAACAATGTGTCTGATGTTAAGAAGCTGCAGCATAATTACATCAACTGATTACAATGGGTCAATATGAGGCCTAATCAATGTCTGTGTTTAAACAGATCAAGGATGCTCCATCTTATGCTGCTACTCTGTGCACCCACACCCGGACTTATTCCCACTATCAACACATCCCACAGATATGTGGAGATCAATAAGGATAGATAACATAACTTTGGTGCATCCTCAAGTTCAGTAGATTCCCACTGTCTACACCTACTAAGGTTATGCCACCACATTTACATAATCCCAAGCCTTGGTTCGCAGTGTGGAATATAACTGTTTTAATACCATTTTAATATGAGAACAGACCTCAAGACGTGAAAATAAAGAACTGTTTTCGTCAATTTTTCTTACCTTTGTGGTTTTTTGCATCTCTGGATCCCCGTGGCAGAGGTGTGTAGGGCAGTGGGCGAATCTCTGATCCAGCCTCATTGAGCAGCTTTGGAAGACAAAAAAACAAGACAACAATGAACACAAAGGTATAATAGGGTGTTGTTAGTGTTAATACTAGATTAAGTCTGAGTATGACAAGTTATGAAATTTTGAGCCTAATGCAGCTCATATAAGGATGAATAATCAAATAAGCATAAAATAATCACAACAGTTAGTGATCCTTGAATTACTCTACTCAGATATATCCTTCTATTGTCATGGATCTAATAATGTGGTACAAGGAACAGCAATTTTACTTGGGCTACTTTAGTTGGAACTTGCTAGAAATTGTTATTATTTGCAAGGCAAATCCAAGTTTATGGACTTAGATGGAGTATAGAACATTGAGTTTACAGAAAATACTGGAGGTTTCTAATGGTGTATTCCATTTACCCCTGAAAATAGAACTTAAATCATGTAATGAGATTAAACCTTACTGAAACACATTGCAGTTCAAGCTTCTAATTTAACCCTTTGATGCCTATCGTTGTTAATATGCAACAAACCCTATTTATTATATACAGAGCCATGATAGCATGTGCATTCCCCCAAGGATTACACATGGAGTGAGGACCTGTGAACCTTTAGTAAGCTCCTATTTCCATTTATTCCTGATCCCTAACGGTGTATGCTATCATCGACCATTCTACATGTGGTCAAAAATTTGTAATAGCCTATACCTACATTTCTATTTATTTTCAAAATAAATACAGTTTATATAGCTTATACATACAGACTATAGACACCAAGGCTGTTTTTCAAAGGGAAGTACACCAAGTCAAGTTGTTAATTTTCCTACCCTTTAATTTCTTTTGCATATTAATCTCTTATCTCGTTCAGATCTAAAATCACCCTGGTGATTGCCCACAGCTGAAAGCAGAGATAACCGCATATATTAGTTTCTAAATTAAAATCTTAATATCTGAACAGTGTGAAAATTTTTAGATAACACAATAATGGAGTTTTCAACATGAACAAGATGATTGAGTACGTTTTGTTGTTATTTGGCACACCTTAACAGTTCAAAACATTAGCTTCTGTCCCCTTAGCCTTTTAGCCCATGGAGCAGGCAGTTTATCGTTGCACAGCGGTATCTGATGCCTTTGCAGAAATACTTTCGTTTCATGCAGAAAGGAATTCTCAAGGCTTTTAATCATAGGCGGAGAATTAACTGACAAATACATATTACACTGTTTGGAGCTGTATTTGCCTCAACCTCCATTATTGTTGTTCCTATACATGCCCATGCATAACCTTGAAAAATTGAATAGTGGGTGCTGTTAAATGGAACCATATTCTTCATGGCCAAAGAGAGCACTGTGAATTTCAAAATGTTCATATAATGTGCTTTCAGATAGCATCTCTGAGAAGCATTAAGGTTTGGCCTGCATGTGCCTTGTATTACACTGAGAAGAAAAATTGCCAAATATGCCATATTTGAGGCCTTCCTATATCTGCATGAGTGTTTGGAAGAAACAGAATGAAAAAGAAATATTATTTTGACAGCAGACCCACTGCTTTAAGTCTCTGGAGTGGCTAAAACTTGATAAGTTACATCAAAGCTTTCTCATTGCTTGCAATGTGTACTTGTGCAGAATGAGTAACACAAGCAGTAAAACAACCCAAAATGAGAACATACAGCACTAAATAAGAACTGCCACTTTCCATTTGAGAGAAGGGAATGGTGTCAGTTTAATTCACTTATACAGCAGCACCTGCACATTAGAGACTGGCGAAAGTCTCATCCTGCTCCAAAACATCAGCACAGCAAACTTTCTAACTTGTGCATTCTGACATTTGGCTGTGTCATTATAATTTAATTTGGCAGTCACAACAAACGCAAAGTGTGTATGTCAATTATGATGAGCTGAAGTGAATAAGTCAGGCATTAAGGCAGATATCGTGAGCTGTCTCTTTCCAATCTACAGTATCTCCATGCGTCTGTGATCCACCACAGAGCTGAGCTGCTGCTTGTCTAATTTCCTGATCTGCTTGAAAGATCACAAGGCAGGGCCTCTCCAGACTTGCTCGACCCTAAAAGGGTCCTCCTAATCCCGCTGCTTGGCCACAAATAATCATCCTAGGTGCCACATTATTAACAGTACCGCAGAGAGATTAAATATGTGGATTAACAGAACTAGACAACTGGAATGAAATGAATACGGAGTTAAATTTAAGAAAGCTCAGACTTCCAGCGTGATACCTCTACCCCAAACATATTTAGTTTCTGTGAGTGTTTAAGCTCATATTCTATTCATTCAATAAACATTTGTTGAACAACATCATTTCTGCAGGGATAAGATACTTTTCATAACTTTAATCACTGGTGAAAACATTAGATAACTTTTTTTTTAACTTAAATGAAAAGTTAATTCTGATTAAATGAAGAGAATCTATAAATAGTACTTTAAAACCCTTCACAGACTATTCTCTGGAATTCCCACTTTAAAACCTAAAGATGCTTTGATCTAACACGTTTCATTGTGTCTCTTCCGTGTAGTTAGGATTGTCGTCCTACCAGAAGGTGAACTTTGGCCTTAGCCTCAAATCTTTTGCTAGAGTCCCGAAGGTTACCAATAAGCCATGCTCTTAGTTCCATTTTGCTTTCCATTTTAACTCTGATCATATCACAACATAGTGCGTCCCAACCATGTTTAGGCATTGGGATGATATACTTTTCCTCTACAGAAAGCGTTTTGTTCATTGGACGAATCATGACATTTTTGGCTTTAGACAAATGCCATAAGGAAAATGCCTTTGCTCTCAACACTCGTCCATACAGGTCTGAATTTGTAAAGAGGACAATTCATAGTAACGTCTGTAACATCCTCCCATCAAAGCAGGAGTTAACTTTGAAATATTGCTTGCTTCTCAGATTCATTCTTTCATTGGCTTTATCTTAATTCCATTTTTTAGACAATATTTGTATGCTTTATCAAATATTCAAAGTTGGCATTGATCATTGATGTTTTCTGTTAAATAATCTTCCCTTACATATATCTGAGGCATTCACAGAACAGTTTTAGTTATACTGAGATTAAAAAACACTCAAGTTTTATCTGTGGACTAGTTAAGTTATATCCATTGCCAAATTAATTTAACACACAAGGCAATAGTTACAATATTTATAATTTGCTATAACATGAAAAAACCTGGAAATTTCAGGGTGTATTAACTCTTAAAATGGACTGATGCACTATTTGTTTTCCTTCTTGTTTGTTATTAGCTCTTTAGTCGTGCCAACACTGAACAGAGGGAGGTGCTGCTGTGTCGTCTATTTAAGACTCTCCCAGAGCCCCTTCTCCTTGCTCAGTCTCTCTGCTGTCCAGATTAGTCTGCTCATCAAGCTGAGCATTGTTTTAATTTGCTGGGCCTGGGGCATATGCTGAGTGTTCACATCATTATTGTCTCAGTGCAATGTGAGTTATCACCACAGCTTATGATAATGTGGCACAAATTTACAGGCTGGGGAGCATCGTGGATTCTGCAATAATAAAGACCGGACAGAGGGAAGTGGAAGGGGGGAGCTAGAGAAAGGAGGAAAGTGTGTGTGTGCGTGTGAAACACAAAAAAAAAGATAGCAAAAAGGAAGAGAGCAAGGAGAGAGAGAGTAAGCTCTGTTGGATGTCATTATGAAAGATGATTCCCATACTGGATAATACATCACACCAGTCCTGTCTGTCTTCTCTTTTTTCCCCACTGTTGTTATGTGAATAAATGCTGATAAACCCAGAGGCAAGGGTGATTATTAGTTCCAACATATCACCACAAGGGAGGAAGTAGAAAGAGAATGACATTGGAGGGTTGGGAAAGAAGTCGAGCAGATCACAAAGATAGAGCCAACCACTTCCAAGCTGTGAATCCTGAAACTGTAACACAAAAAAGTGAGTCAGAAAAATACTAGTAAATGCAAAGTTAGTTTTTTCATTTAAAGTTAACTGTTTAATAAGACTGATTATGTGGGAGTTAAATAAACCTGAATCATTTGAGTTTTAGATGATTTATGTACCTCTAAAGTAAGATTATAAGGCTTATGGTCAGTGGAAAAACACAATAAACACAAAGTTTTCCTCATGTTTAACTCACTCCTTCCCTTTTTTAAACGGCTAGCTTCGAAGTTTCCTCCTGACCGGCTGGTCCTGACACAGCTGGTTCCTGGCTTGCCTCACCTCGCCTCCCTACTTTAAGACTGACCAGCAATACAATCTAATTACAGCCGCGCTACAGAGGGAGACCAGTGTAAACACCAGGCCTTTTTATCTCCTTATACATCTGGACAAGTAGACAAAGTGCTAAAAGGAAATAAATGTGGCCTGACAGCCACATCAAAGAGTTCAGCCAGAGGCTTACTGCTACTTAGGGCACAGGAATGTTGTTGCTAAGCATCAACCCGCAACCTATCAGGGTGCAAAGAGGGCCCTGTCCTGCCAAAGAGAGGGAAAAGAGGAGAAGAGGGCAGAAATGACGAGGAGAGAGGGAGGGGGAGAGAGAGGAAAGGGGAGAGGAAGAGGAGTACGGGGCTGACATTGAGGGGAGGCTAGGGACTCAAGGAGATTTTTGTAGCTTAAAGCAATTGTTGGAAGAAACAAGCCTTCTGTTTTGTTTTCTCTTGACACCATTTCTGCTTTTTGTGCTTGCAAAAGACATGTAGAAAAATTTCTTTTGATATGTTTTCTCTTTGGGTCTATATCAAAATATTTCTTTTGTGTCTGTGCATGGAACTTTTTTCACATCTTGTCTCTATAAACTGGTGCTTCTTTCTGATCATGTTAGAGATCAGAGGAGACACAACTTGTGAACTTATTTGAGTCAACATTTAATGCTAGCATGACATGTTCACTCCTCTGCTAAAGGGTTTTTTTTTTCTTACGATGCATCCCTTGTACTTCTAAAGCAAGGGTTACAAACAACAATGCAAAGCAAAAATAAAGAATGAAACTAAATAAGTAGCACAAGTTTTGGGGAAGTTATAAAACATAAGATGCCAAAAAAAGGGGAAAATATTAAAAATCATTGAAAATAAAATAAAAATGAGACACAATGCCAAGCAGAAATAAGCATACTTTGAAAAGGAGTTGGTTTCAATGAGTTTTTATTTAGGTATTAAAGTAAATAGGACTAGATTCAAACCTAAATGCCCTGCCTTAGGCCGTAATTAGTAAAAAAAAAAATTGTAAGAATTTTGTTTTCTTTTCCTTTTAATTTAAAACATTTAAACATATTTGATTCAGCATTTAATGCATGTAAAGCAACCTTACAAAATAATATGTTATCCTACACTTCTAAAGAAAATGCTTATAAACATAAACTAATAATGAAAATAAATACCAAACACAAGTTTTGTGGGTGTTAAAAATATGGAAAGTAATATAATTTAGAAATATAGTGACAAATAAATGTACCATTCCATTGTATTGCAAAAAGCATTAATTCTTAGGTAGACACATGTGAAGCACAGTGGTGGCAGCATCATGCTGTAGGGTAGCTTTTTCTCAAAGAATATAGGGAATCTGGTCTACAAATATGATAATAAAATAATATGATAAAAATGCATGTAATAATAAGAGAACCATTTGGTGGCTATAAATACCAAAATGTAAAAATAAAGCACAATTAAAATTAATATCTTCACACTTGTTGATATACGGGCATAAAAACACATTTTTAACTAAGCTATTTAAATGCATGTTCTTTGATAAAAACACCATTAGAAATATATAAAAGCATACTCCTAAAATAATATTTTAACTGCTTCTATTTAATACTACACATGTATTCAGCACCGGAACCTGCAGGGTGTAAGACAATGCTAATGAGCTTTAAACTGCCTTTGTTAACATGAAAAATAATAATTCTGTTTTCTTTGGTGCCAGCAGAAGGAGAAAACATTTGATGTAATGGTGCCTGCACCGCAGAGCACTACAACAGTCTGCTTTTCCTTTCTTTCTTTCTTTTTTTTAACACTTCACAGGAAGACTGCCAAGCTTGTGTTTAATGATTAACCAGTTCTACTCCAATGAGCATGCTCTGAGTAAATGTATCATGTGATCACTGATCACAGTTGCGCTTGGGGCACGGAGGAGCATGAAGCGAATCAGCAACAGCAGGACATGCAGCTCTTTATACGGCAAAGGTTGAGCGCTGCTGGATGTTAATCATCAACAGTGGTGACTCATACTTGTAATAAGACCATGCTTCTTTTAAGGCTGAAATATGAAAAGTAATATGACCTTTTCTGACAGTCTCCAGCAAGTGCAAGTGATTAAAAGCCTATATTACCGGTGTGTTAAAGAATTAGCTCGGAGGTTTGTTGGGTCCAAGTTTTAGCTTTTTCGTTGTACAAAAAAAAGTGACTTGTGACTTCCTAAAACTTTTTATAAAGCTCCATTGATTTCCTCATTTCTCCAAAGAAAACAAAACATAACAAATGTGAACGCTCCATGCTTCAGATGAGAGGAAAAAATATATACTGTTTTATACAGTTCTTCCTTATTTCACTGCAGAGAAAATAAGTACTTTTACCTTCCCTTATGCGATAAAAACAACACACATGAAAAAAGTACAGCAACTTAGGAGTGTGACATATCATGAGGCTTTCTGTTCCGATTAGGGGCTGTAGCTAACGTCAGGGCTGTTTTCTAGAGTGTAGGATGTTAAATAATTGAAGACTATGGGAGCGGGCCTGTCACGCCGCCTTGTCTAGAATGTTTCCTATGCAATTAGACGCCAAGAGACATTTGAAGAGGCCCCACAAAAAGAGGCACAAAAAAGTGACATGTGAACTTAAAGGAAATTAGCTCTTCACACAAGTGAAATGTGAAGGTTACTTAGCAATGCTTAACTCAGACTGCGGCTGTGTGAAGTGTGTGTTTGACTCAGCCCCGCTACGAAGACTACGATTTTCTTTACTTTGAGCCAGCTTCAGTCAGTAAGATCACAGAGGGAATGAAAACTAATTTTGACTCAAGGCAGACGGAGAGAAGAGGAAGAAAAAAAAAAAAAAGACCAGACGTGTTGAAATAATGAGATCTCTTGATGTTTTTCTGGGAAGATATGGGATGATGCAGACAGATGCGCAACTCACATCTTCACCCAAGGACACAGACACACAAACACCCGATCAACGTTTAACTGCAACTTCAAAACGCAAAGAATTTGCATGCGTGGAGGCCCACACACATCCTCTTAGATGCGAGAAACAGTGAAGCATGTGTACTTAAATGTTAACCTGAGTTCAGGGGAAAAAATTATTAGGTAATTGGTAGGGATAGGGAGTTAATATGTAAATATGGTTCAGCCTTTGTTAATTACACTAAAAACACTGACCTTGTACCTTAAGTCTACAAATTTGAATGCTTTATTCTTTTGCTTTAGCACTTTAAATTCAAATCACGTAGTCATCATATTTTAAATTAAATAGCACGCAGCAAATTGATCTAAGGCTTCCAAAACAGAGAGAAAAACACATTTTTAATATAGAAAATAAATAAACCAAAGACATAAAAAGATGTAAAACAAGTTCAACAATATAAAGTGCATAGTGCTAATATTTTAACAGCTAGAGACAGGCAGCTATGTAGCACTCAGGGTATTTTGCTTCCAATGCTACAATGGCTGTAGTTCTAAAAGCTTATAGGAGACTCTGACAAGGCTCAGGCAGTTTCTCTTGAAGTGGCACTAAAGCAGGTCCTAAAGACAAAAACACTCCAGTGACCAGACCAACTCCTCTCACTATCCTCTACAAGGCCCAATTGTCTGTCATCCAGAAGCAGGGAGGCTGTCCTGAGATGCTGTATTATAGCAGGGGTCCTAAATAAAATTTTAGTTAGGTTTTGATTTATTGAGGCAAAAGAATGGGGATTTTGTATCATATTATTCCTCTCAAGCAGATCATCCGCTTAATAGAATAAATCTATTTTTGCCTGCATTTATAAAGAATAAATTTGGCATACAAGTTATCGGTTAATGAATATATCTATGTCTTCTGATCAACTAATGATTATTGATAAGCAGCCATTTTCTTAAAAACATGACTTTCCTCATTTTCCATAAAATAAAGGATGATTTTTTTCATAATATTCTAAGTAAAAAGTAAAATAAAAAAAAACAAACAAAACAAATCTTATCTTTTAACAATTTATTTTTTGGAGCTTTATTATATAATGACAGAATAACAAAGAAAGTCTAGTTTTTCTTGCAGATTATTAAACTTTTTATTGAACATTTTTATTTAATGTAAACAATCAGTGGCCTATTAGTTTAAGTCACTCATACTGTCAGATTTTACTTTCCACGTTATTGAAAAGAGGCTAAAAAAAAAAATCTGGATGACTAGACCTCCATCTTCCATTAAAGATTTAATAAGGGCAAAAGTTGTTGAAGCTGTGTACACTAATATTATTCTACCAATGAAGTGGACAGTAACTGTGATATATGCAACACTTGTTCCACTAGCCATACATCTAAACTGTTGCTCACAAAGGATTGTTAAAACTTGGCACCATGATGTAGATTAACTCATGAAAGCCCTCACTATCAACTGTGCTTATTGGTAACGTTTTTTTTAACAGTAATTTTGCATAATCCCTCCAATTTTCTGCCATCACACCCTTGCCTTTGTAGCACATTGTTCGTGTTTGATTATGAACTTAATGTTGCTCCTCTGTGCAGCATTATTGAATGGGCTCTTGTTAGCTTAAGAAGCTCATTAAGTGTTTATATTTATAAGCATCGGTCTTGCTAATAAACAGTGTAAAATATTACTGCATTAGACTTGGTTTGCAATGCATCAGATTTCTGTTCTGGCATGTCTCTGATATGTTTGCCTCTCTAACAATTAACAGTGGTGCTTTATTTTCATTTCTACTTTAAACTAAAGGCTTTAAAATTTTTCAAAACATAAATATATATATATATATATATATATATATATATATATATATATATATATATATATATATATATATATATATATATATATATATATATATATATATATATATATATATATATATTTCCAGTATCATGCACTCTCACACCCACTGAGTTTGATAATTTTCCTTTTATCATAGTTGGTGTTGATAAATGTGTCTCCTGGCAGATTTGCACTTACTGTAAACACCTACTTTGAGCTCTATTTTTCATGTTTTCCTGTGGTGCTGGGATGTTCCAGATAGGAACCAGTGCATAACTGTTCGTGGGCCCTGTTATGGCCCCTACAAACATAGACTACCAACCTTGATATTTAAAACAATTTGAATTGACATATTTTCCATTCATTTTAGCATGTAGATTAGACAATTTACCAATGGAATAAAATAATTTATTTTTAAATAAAAAATTAAAAAAGTTTTTGATAAAACCCTCAGGAAATACAGGAAACCCTTTTGCCTCTGCAGAATTACCGTAAAGTCTAAATGAAATGTGCACGATAAAATGTTTTTTCCCTTAATATAGTAAAGGATTCATAGTGTTTACATAAATCCCCATTCGGAGACATTTACTGTTTAAACTAAATCTTGCATAAAAGCTAAACCCGCAAATATAATCTCTGTAACAACTTTTGTTACTGCTTTAGGATGGTACAGGATTCCACAGAAACTGCCGTATTACTAACACTTTGTGATACTCACTCGACATTCTGCCATCTGAGGAAATCTTAAGTAATCTTGTTTTTTTTTCTTTTTTACTTTTTTGTGATAATACAGAACACATTTCAGACTAATAAATGGATATTCATCTATATTAGAAAATATTACATTTGTAAATACAGAACATTAGTATGCTCCCCTTCTTTTCTGCTCGCCTCCGATTCCTGACAAGTCTTCAAAGAGCTTTCTCCAATCCTTGTCTGAGTTCTTCATATGCAGTGATAACGCTGACATCTTTCCACAGCTATCATAAGTCACCGGCAAACGACCCAAATCATCTTTCGTCAGATAGTATCCTCTGTAGGCCTGTATCATTACACCATGTCATCTTTATGGCAAAAAGCACAGCCCATCTCTTTAATTACATCGGCTTATTCTATTTACCTAGACAAGGACAGAACAGCAGGCAAACAAAGCATTAAAAATGAAGTGCTCCTATTTGCTCAACGGACGCCCGTGTTGTACTGCTGGTGGCCGTTGTCATCCCCTTGATGTTGTTGTTTCTCCAAGCAGTGGAGGAGTGATAGAAGAGGGCGCAAGCCACTGTGCACCTTCCTCTCCTCCCCTTTTTGACTTTCCCACCTCCTCCTCCTCCTCTCAAACCTTTGCTCAAAAGGACTTATGAAGGTGAGTGGCTGTGTGACAGGCCGGGAATAAAAGAGACAAACCAGGGATAAAAATTAAATAAAAAGTAGCTGTCTTAAACAGTAATTGCACTCCTTTGCTGAGCATGCTTTCAGATATATAAACTTGATTTACTGTCGCTGTTGCTGCCACAAATCAGACGGCCCTCTGAGAAACACTCATGCTATGAAATTGTTTAATCTCATCAAGTTCTGCTTTCACAGCAGGCTATAAATCACATAGTCTTTGTTATCATAGACCTCCATGAGCGCCTGTGAGGCAGGCAATGGATCGTGGGTATATATAGTCTTGACTGCACAAACAGCAGGGCCTATGCAGCCTGAAATATTTTCATATTAGCTGTGGTGCAGCTGGCAGAGCACAAGCACTCTGATGGATATCTCATTTCCTGCGCTCTGCATCTATTCCCAGCAAATTATTACTGCATAAATTTCTTGTCAACAGAAACGGCCAATTAATTAAGCTAAAACGCACTCATGATCACATCTTCGCACTGCACAGGAGAGCCGAGGGGATTTTTCATGGCAGCATATTTACTACAGGGGTCAGTGCAACGTACGGCTCTAAACTTTGTCATAAAGTCACAGACGAGCCAGTTTCTACACGGGAGCTTCAGTATGGACTGAAGCCTGTGACATATTTGCATAAAGCATATTTATGTGTAACTTCTGGAGGACGACAGCCTGGGACGAGGGAATAAAGTTTACAACTACACAAACAAAATGCCTGCCAACCGTTTGCCTCTGCAATGTTTCATCAAAGACGACCACAGAGGATCGGATAAAGATCATAGAGGCACCTTTGCCATTTAAGATACAAACTACACATTTAAGAGAGCTTGTGATCTGAATGAATTATTCATTATATACCGGGTGGGTGGTGGAGGGTTTGTGAAGGGTGGGAGGTTGTTTATTCAGCTTGGGCCGTTTATCAGACAGTGAGGATCCCACGGCGGGGATGAGCTCGGAGATTTATCTGTGCTCGGTCTCCAAAGCAGATAAATCAAGGGGTGTAATCATGCTCCGAGTGGCCCAGCTGTGACCTCGTGGTGAACTAATGACACAGGGATATCTAAGCCCCTTTTCCTGTTTCTGGGTTAGGCCCTCAGGTCCCCCCCACCCCCGTCTAGGAGGGAAACTTGAGGTCCTTTCCATCTCTTTGTCCTGTTTATGCATCCCAGGCAAGGATGATTGTTCACCTTCTGCTAAAAATAACTGCAATGTTAAGACATGGGGCAGAGGACTGCTGTACAACAATGTTTGCTCAAACAATAGCAGCAGCTATCGATTGCAGCTATGTACATACAAGCCACCACTCACATCATACTGCTGCTTGGCTGAGAAAGTCTTCTGTTTCTTCCTAGAGCAGAAGCTTTCTCCTAAACTGAGTGTGCTCTGATTTATCATGTCTTTTGCTAGCAGGCTGTCCGTTGATTAAGCCAGTGGAACTTTGTTTCACTCTCCTCTCTCTTTAATCTGTCTCTCAGCGAGATAAATTAGCCGGTACGGTGCCAGCTCACTCCCCTTAGTCTCTTCCTCTCCCCTCTGTTTTTCTCTCTGTTTATCTTTTCTGTCTGTCGCAAGTTGAGAAGTGAACAGACACATCTGCTCCTATGCTGCACCAACTGAAGATAGGGCCAGGCGGCGTCCCTGGTCAGATTTAGACAAGAGCATTCGTGAGTGAGGACAAGGGGAACAAGTGTGCTTTTTTTTGTCTTTTTCTCTCCTTGAGAACATTCTGTCAAACAGCCCTACTCTTCTTGGCCACTTTTACACTGTTTGTTGTCAACTAATAAATCAGGAGGTATTTATGATCTGTTATCCTCATTCTAAGCATTTAATGGCAGTCTGTTTGTTGGTGAATTAAGGCAGGATTTTATTCACCAGGCTGTTGGCCAAAGAGAGGCCTGTGTGCTTGTGAATGTTTTTCCTTCTTCATTCTCGCCTGGGTGGTAAATCATACTCATTGTCAGGCTTTGCTAAGTTAGTGTACGTCATTGGGGAGAGCAGGAAGCACTGGGCATAATTCTGTCTGTCAGTTTAATTTATTGTATTGGTAGCTTTGTAATCTCCGCCCCATAAATTGTGGGCTCTGACAGACAGGATTTGGGTCTTAAAGGAAACGTTCATCAGGGCTTTGGACAGGAATGGACTTTCTTTCTCCCTGATTTTTCCAATAAAACCTTCAAGTCTAAAGGTTTTCCTGCTAGTTCTAATTACAAACATGTTTTTTTTTTTTTGCTGCATATGATTTACATGAATGACTACAAAGAAAAAAAAGAAAAAGTTGGTAAAATACAAAGGCAACAATAAATGAGAAAAAATAAAAATTAGAAGACAAATCCTTGAACTGAGTTTGTATTCCAGGTATAATATAAGGGCCAATACAAATATGAAGGCTTGTACAAGGGCATGGCTACTACATCTGCTTTGCAGATAGTGCATTTGGCTTCCATTTCATGCCAGTGGATATAAATCAGACAAGGCATCTCAATGCTAGGCCTGACTTCTCAAGTTCAACAAATCTTCAACATGAGATTAAAGCCTCTGCAGAGTCAATAATTTTTGGACAATGGAGGAAAATACCAGATTGTTGTATGTGGGTTGTATGGTTTTAATGAGTGATGATTTAAATGTACATGATTGCACAAAATAAAATGTGTAATATTCTAAGATTTTAAAAAGTCTGTGGTTGGAAAATACTTCAAATGTACCTTCATACTATTTATGTGGTTGAAAGTGTTTTGAGGATGTACACAAGAACATACTAGAAAATTTAGTAGAAATAAATTCCTTAAATATTAATATATGTTAACAAATTTTGTAAAACTTTTTGAACTGAAACAATATAAAATGATTAATTTCATCATAATCTAATGTATAATTTTTCCTTGTTTTCTACGTTTATTTTTTTTACTTTTGTATAAAAGTACATCACAAAACTAAACAACTGTGATATTACTGTTTCTCATCAGTTGTAGTTATTTGCGATATAGTTACAATGGCAAGATTGTGTGATCAATACATGAACCCATAGGCAGTGTTGTGCCTGAACGCGTTCATTGAACGAAAGTTCATGAACTCGTTCATATTTTGGGCGAACGTGAACTGAACGTACTGTATTACTGCCTGATGAACGTTATTGTGAACTCGTTCATTCTGGTGTCTGTGAACGGCACGCTCTCTCAGTTCAACTCCGTTCAATAGGTTGCCAAATTTCTATAGAGTCCTCCAGGCGAACCCCACGGCTAAATCATACCGTAAACAAGCCTTAATATGTAGCGGGGAAAACACCCAATCTGGCAACACCAGCTACGAGTGTCGTAGCCTACAGCCGCGTGCGTCATCAAAACAAAATGCAGCGTGGAAGCCACAGCAGCATGGAGGCGACCGTGGATGCGACAAAGCAGCAGTATGATCACTTAAAACAGGTTTATGACCAGGTGGTCGGTGAGGATGATGGCAACAATGTTATATTTCTCTGCAAACTTTGCCCGCCGGCTTTCAGTAAAAAAATTCGCACTTCAGTAACCTTAAATTCCTACCTCAGCCTGGTCCGTCAGTTTGTGTTAGTAAAATGTTGTTGAGGGTTTTAGTATTCATGTAAACCTGCCTGGTATAATTTTCCAGGATTCCAGTATTCCTTTTTAGTATGTACTGAAATGAAATTTCAAATAGAAAAAATTATTAAAATTAAAAAAACATTTGCACCTTGAAGACTACTTTCCTGTTTTTCTTTTAATAATAATTCCTCATAAAAGAAGACCATTCAAGCAGCACATTTTTCCTGATGTTTTTGAGAATATACTGTAGGGGTGAAAGCTGCAGCTGCTACTAGTGTGAAGTGAATGGACAGCAACAAAGCATTAAAGCAACAATGGAGAAATGCTGTCCCTTCAATGCTGATGTAAAACCTGGTTGGATAAGGATTCAAAACTGGATATGAAGATGAAATCTGACGCACAGTTTCAGAGTTATAACTGATAAAATAATTGCTGTCTGTGGTTCTACAGTAGGCTATGGTGTAATTGAGCAATATATGAAAAAAAAAAGAACTATGAACTAGTTCATTGTTTGGAACTGTGAACTTAGTTCAAAATTTTGAATTATGAACTATCAACTGAACTAGTTCATTTTAAAATGTGTGAACTGAACTTTGAACTAGTTCACGTAGAAAGAGAACTTTCCCAACACTGCCCATAGGGAGGGATAGATTTGGTGTGTGTTTCTGCATCAAACCCTCCACACCACTGCCTGTGTCTACTAGTCTAGAAGCTAACATGTTAAGGTCTCTGGGGTTTTGCTGTTTTTCAGGAGTGAGAGAGCTTTCTGTCACAAACAGAATATCTGCTGGTGGCTGGGCCGACCTGTCTTGCTGTACATCTGAGAAAACTTCTCAATCAGAATGACTAGCATGTATATAAGGAGGTATGGATATATCTAGTGGTGCCTTTTAATCTCACAAATGCACCTGTAGCTTTCCTTTGTGAACAGAGATGGGGGATCTGGAGTCAACAACTTATCTTTTTGTCATGTATTTGTTTTGCCCCAGCCAAACCAGGTGAGTCCAATCTGCATAGGTTAAACCAGATTGGACTCACCTCGTTCAGTGGCTTGGGCAAAACAAATAGATGACATTGAGATGACTTTTTGACTCCAGATCCCAATCTCTGCTTGTGAATGAAGATCTAAGAGATTGTTAAAATGTTTGTATTTCTACACATAGATGAGATTCTAATTTTCCAAGTTCTTCTATGTCTTCAAGAGAACCAATTCTTTCTCAAAGCCGAGAAGTGTGAGTTTTCATTTTTTTGGACACATTCTGATATTTAGCAGGTGAAGACAGATCCAGAGAAGGTTCAGGCCATTCTCAGTTGGCCTACTCCCTAAACTCGCAAGTAGCTACTATATTTTTTAGTAATTCGCCAACTTCTGAATCTTTAAAAAATAAGAGTAAAACTACTCGATCCCTCATCAGCCTTACCTCCTCCAAAAGTCCCTTTTTGGTCACCTGAAGCCAAAAGGGCTTTTACTGAGCTTGAGAAAAGGTTTGCCAATGCCAACATTTTGATTCAGCCAGACCCAGAGAAACAGTCTGTCTGTGAAATTGATGCCTCTGATTTAGGGGTTGCTGCTGTCCTTTCTCAAATCTTCTCAGACATTAAGAAACTTCAACCATGTGCCTTCCTTTCCAAACGTTTGTCTCAAGCAGAATGAAACTACGATGTGGGTGATAGAGAGCTTTTAGCCATAAAAATTACTTTTGAAAGTGGTGCCACTGGGTAAAGGGATATAAATGTCTGAAATCCAGAGAATCACATTGGTATCTTTTTTTTTTTTTTTTCTTTCAACTTCATCTGTACCTTCCAGGCTCTAGACACACCAAACCCTATGCCATGTCTAGGCAATACTCCGGTGACGCAGAACCAAATATCTCAAACTTTATTAAACCTCCCTTCATTGTGGGCGCCTTATCGTGAGAAATACAGGATCAAGTACTGAAGGCTCAGCGCTCATAACCGGTCTCTGGCACTGGACCTCCAAACCGCGTTTATGTTTCTGCTTCCATTAGGTTCCGTCTCATTCACTGAGCCATCAGAGAATCAACCGAACTCACTCCTTAGGAGAAATTGCTTGCAGCCTTCAATATATACGGATGTTTAAAGCTATGTTCTAGTCTGACCATTGTGCACCCATTATAAAGCTCGTCACCAGCCACCCAGTGGTCTTCTTCCATTGCCTATCCCTAAATGTCCGTGGTCAAATATCACCTTGGACTTCATCACTGGACTATCACTATCCTCACTATAATGAGCCGCTTCACCAAAGTCTGCCACCTCATCCCCCATATTTTTCGCCTTCACCGAATCCCTTGTGAAATCCTGTCAGACAGGGGTATGCAGTTTATCTCCCTGGCCTGGAAGGAATTTTGTACTTCTTTGGGGCACAAGACTGCTCTCAGTTCAGCTTTTTATCCACAAACTAATGGTGAATCTGAGTGCATGAACCAGGAGTTTGATGTATCGCTCTCGTGAATGCCTGGTAATTGCAGGGTTCTTATTCTTTCCTTTCCTCTTTTAAAAAAAATAAAAAACCTTCACAAGACAAATCCAAATTAGCTACTTAGTCACATACTTTAAAAACTTAAAGATACGATTTTGAAAAAGATATTTGGACTACATATTAAACTGCAGTCACTCTTCTGTGAATATTTTCAGTCATCCAGGTCATGGTCAAGCTTGAAAAATTCAGTTTAGCAACTGGACATGATTTTTTTTTTTTTATATATGTTTCGCACTGAGATTCATATATTGTAGGTGTTACAAAGAATTAATTAGGGGAACAAAAGGTGTCTCTGATCCTACTGCATGAACCATGGTGGTCACCTGGGGTGTGTATTAATGGTCATTAGGGGGTTCAGCATCCTAATTCTTTGTTACGACTACAGCATATTAATCTCAGTGTTCCCCACCACTAGTTCAAACTGAAGAAGCCTCTTGGATGAGAGGCGAAACATCTTATAAAAAAAAACTCATCCATTTGCCTAAACTGAACTTTTCAAGCCTGCAGTCATTCTTATTATCATCAATTCAGCATAGACAGGATATACCAATAGTTTTAAACCCTGAATAATACTCAATGACAGCTCTACATCTGGACGTATTTGTGCACAACACTGCTCCATAAACAGGCTCCGACTGGTAATCTGTGATGGGCCGGTCCTAATTTCAGCGTGCGTGGGCCGATCCTCCTTAAATCATACCGGCCCCAACATTTCCAGCCAAAGCATCTACCTGTGACAGCAAATAACTCAAGGAGCTCAAGAAGTAATACAGTGTTAACTATCTAAATGATGCATGCAATATATATAGCCCCTCCTTGTCATGCATGCTTTCTTTAAACCAAACTACAATGTTTCTCTTATATTTGGTGAATTTATGTTAGAATATTTAGCAAAAATATGTTGCTGTGCATAATGAGGTTTTGCGTCTAAAGGCTAATCATTGTAATGTGAATGAGCAATGCAAACATAATCCATTGCTTGCTAGCAGTGCAGTCCAGGTGTGTGTACAGTGTGGATTAAAGTGGAATCTGGAATACGTAAACTGCAACTTGCAAAAAGTCCCACGATCAAGAAAGCGTCAAGGTAGGCTGTTTGGTTTTTAATTTTGCCAACTGTGACATGTTGACTTGGGCTCACAGGTTTTGATTAAGTAGGTTCGCTGAAGTAGGTTCGGCTCATTTGCGCTAAAAGGTGGGGTTCATTGTGCTATGTTGACAGACTTTTTATAGTTATATTCCTCTAATAGTCATGCTCATCATGTTTGACTTTTTTCTTGATGGAGAGTGTGAAATATCACTGTAAACAGTATTTCAATGCAAGATGGAAGAGTCACGCTATGCATGTAACCTAGTGTGAAGGCTTTGGAAGGCATTCAATTGACTGTGACTGCTGTGTGTCAAGGTGTACAATTCACCACTTCATCACTACTACTCTTAATAGTAGTGGTATCAGTAGGACTGCTGGTTTCGTTGATTTCGGTCTGTTGACTGATGGAACCATGGTGTTTACATTATTCAGTTTCATTGACCACATGCCACCTAGACTTGCAGTAAATGCTTACACATCACTGAGCTTTCATGTATTCATTCTTGAAGAATGGCCTCTCTGCCTCTATATTGTATTGTTTTATGTTGGTGTTTTTGCAACACTCGGGCTTACGTTGTAGATCGGTTAATCAACAATGTATATTCACGGCGCGGGGTGTTGGGGGGGCTAGTGGTGTAGATGGAAAAATGCCAGGGCCGAAAAACATTCCCAGTCCGAGCCTGTCCTTCATGCTTTTTCTGTGTAAGAGTATTAATAGTAGTTTCATCAGTGGTGGCTGGTCAATAGATGGCGCTAGGGCGCTGCCCCACCTTGATTAAGACATAAAAAAGAGTTAAATAAAAACTAAATTTAACTATAAAATAAAAATATTTTGAAAAATATTAATATATTTTTTCAGATGTGCAAGATAAATATCTAATCTTTAATGACAAGTACAGCTGTTTCGTTCGCCGTTGGATTGGTGACATGTTCCCACCCTGGGACGCAAAAAATCTTTGGCCATAGACCCTCATTAGATGTTGCACATGCGCAGTAGTGCCTCTGCAATGCAAAAGCTCGAGGCACTGGAGAGCTGTGCCCCGGAGCTTAGAGGAACTGTCGTCACAGTCTGATTGACAGGTTGAGTCGCGGAAGTGAAGTCCCTTAAAGCAAACTTACCAAGAGAAAGTGGAGGTGAAAGCCTTTGGACCTGAGCACCCTGAGATTTCAATTAATCAGCAGTTCAAAGACAGATGAAGACGGTACACTCCATCTTGTTCCAGGACCTGGTTTAGCTACAAGGCTTAACTAACTGCATGCAGGGAGGCAAACGCTTTGTTCTGCTTTTCCCGCATTTCTACTTTCCCTTTTTCAAACGTCAGGGTCTGACTGAGAATAGATAAAGGCAGTTATGTCTAATTTAAAGATCTTTTTTATAAAAGGCAAAGAAGATAAATCTGGGATTCACATGGTAAACAATATAATATTGTTTACTTTTTTGTTAATTTGCATAGTTTCTCTTAAATAAACACATTCTCAGAAAATATATAGTTTTTATATATATATAAAAAAATATGAAGCTGACTAATAGCTTCTCCATGATAAAACTGGTAAATTATTTATTTTTTTAGATTTGTGAAGCAATTTTTGACCATGCAAAACAGATCTGCCTTCACAGAGTCTTAAAAGGGCAAGATTTATGTACAAAAAGTAAAGCTGTTCATTAAATTATAATTTTTTTTAAATACTTTTTCTATGATGTTTTTTGTTGTTGGCATTCATGTAGATATACTGGTGTGATACCTTTGCATAAGTTTGATTGGTTTTTGGTATACATCTATTTTGAATTTATATGCCCCCTGGAGAAAACTCCACCAGCCGCCATCCAGTTGCATATGCATTTTGTGTCCATTAAAATATGATTGTCTACTAGATAACTCATCTGAGCATTACTGATACTGTGACAACTTCGATATATTTTGAAGCTCTGTGGTACAACACAACCATAATGATCGTTTCACATTAGCATGGTTTCATGTTAGCAAGGACATGACAAAATTATGTTTAAGTAACTAAATATATTTAAGTAGATGCCAAATATCAGTGTACACCGAGGATCTCTCTATGCCCCAAATTTAACCAAAGCTTAATATGACAAGATATGAGATGTAGTCTCATGTAGTTTTATTTGATTATAACAAAAGTAAATGGTTTTTTGCTGCTCTTTGTCAACAACAAAGCTGCCAATCACACTATAAAATGCATATATTCAAAAGCTTAGGTCCCTTTTGTGAGTTTGACCTGCTAACAGCGATGTGTGCTTTACAAAATGCTCAATAAGTGGATATAATTCTGTATACATAAAAGGGAACACAGACTAGAAAACCCCAAGAATCATCTACATTTGTCCGTAGTTTAGCCTTTTCAGTGCACCAAATTTACATATCAAGCCACAAGGCTCATATGTAAACACATTCTATCAGATGCCACCATCACAGCCATTGAAAGCCATTTCTTTCTGCTTATATCTCCCACAGTGTGCAGCTTTAGACAAAGGGAACGAGGACAGAGACATCTCATGTCATCACCCAAGAGAGATAATGGAATTGTTATACACCCTTGATCACAGACACTCTCACGGCATCTTGCTCTGTTTTTCACCCATTCTTTGTCTTGGTGCTCTTAAAAGTCTCCCTATCGCACAGAGACGCATCACAAGTAAAAATTCCAGCGTACTTCAGTGCGATAGCTCCTCTTCTCTTTCAGGGTTTCATCTCAATAGCTTTTTTATCTAAGCACTTCAATTTGCAAGCCTAGCTTGAAGGCAGCTCCTCCTGATATGTTAATTGCAGGGTACTTAAGCACTAAAAGATTAACATAAAACCCTTTGGAAACAAGCTAATAGTTTATGATAATTTGTGCATGGCCTTTGTCTGTCTATCATTACATTGCCTCTAGCTGTAATTTTATCAAGGGGTTGTAAAATATCATTTAAACAAGTTCACTCTCAGATAATTAATAGCAGAAACGGCATTATTCAATTGAGCCACCCCGGCACCATTAACAATATGGCAACTGAGCTATAATTAAAGTATTTTATTTTATTAACCTATTCATAACGTTGTGCAAATGATGACACAGAGAGGCTTTTCTTTCTTGCTTAAGCACTTTCACCAGGGCAATTACAGAAGCCAGGGTCGTCTCCCCTGTTAGTTGAGCTGATTGAGGCTTTTCAATTAGTACTGCTTGTGCAGCACACACAAAGAGACAGTACACATGCAGAAGGGTCTTCTCACAAGTACAGGCAAACTGCTGAAATGATAAGTACGAGTTTGTGCCACTGTCTAGAGATTAGATATTTTGATAAAGACAAATTTTTACACCAGAATGAAGTAAATAAATGGGATTGATCACTGAATGAAGATGAGAAAAGGATGCATTAAAGAAATACACTAATGGTACAAGTTAGAACAAAATGAAATGGTCAAACATCTCAAACCTAAGGGAATTTGAAAATAAACAGAAATGTGCAATGAATATGTTGCACTTAAATCCAAGAACGTCTGCACAAGTCATGTTCAACATACCTGGGAAATTTTGCGAGTATCTGATAGACACACTGCTCCCCCTCTCAGACACACACACTCTCAGACAAACCACCCCTCTCATGAATAATACAAATACCTCTTTCACCAAAAAGCCCGAATACCTATTCATTCATCTGCATACCTGCTGCCTTACAAAATGATTGGCCTGCCATTACCAGTGGATAAAAAAAAAGGAAAGAAAGAAAGAAATGTTCCCCAAACAATTTGCCTCAAAATGAGACAGGAATGATTCTGTTCTTTTCAGCGCTGGAGACAGGCTCCTGTGCATAATGATGTTAGCGTAATGGGGTGACAGATAGACCGGGAGACCATGACATTAGCATGAGAAACGCACCAGTGAGCAACCGCTCAACTGTGGTCTCAGAGGGCCCTTAGACATCCACTCTGAACATCGTTTGTCTCACAGCTCTGCGAGTCTGACAAATGAAGACATGCTGCGTTGTATGTCAAGCTATGTACCACTCCACTTAGAAAACACATGACTTAATGACAGAGGAAAACCTGTCTCTGTATTACAGAGATGCTGTACCTCTCATCTTATCAGTCAGGATAGTGGCAAGCTACTGCACAATCTGCATCATTTAACATGTAAGTACAATGCCTTACAACCAACATTTAAAAAAGGTAGCTAGAAATAAAAGCAATGACCTAATATCAAAGGGGAAAAAATTTAAAAAGTAATGTATGAATTTGGGTTCAGTCCCTCTAACCTGACACCTCTAAATAAGATGCAGTGCAACCTAATGCTTTAATAAATTCAGTAATCCTTACATTGATTTTTTTTTAATTGAAGGCCCCAAATCTTTATTAGAGAACCAACAGCATCATTAAAATGACAACAACAGGTGACAGATCTGAGAAAAAGTATAAAGTACAAGCCCAAACTTAATAAGACATGGCTGTCCACCTAAATGTGCAGGCCCAGGCAAGGAGACCTCAAATATAGAGCAGCAGCCAAAAGCCCCATACCAGAGCTGCAGGAATCTATAGCTTAGATGTATGAATCTATTTGAGAACTATAATGACAACAGTTGTGAACTCAACAAATATGCAAGATGGAATTTCTAGTTGAAAGAATCCTATGAAAAGTCCAATGTACAAGGTCATGAAAGATCAACTGAGATCAAATGTAACTTCATAGACAACATGCAAACCAACACCATATGCCTGGAAGAAAAAAAGTTGTAGAAAACAGACAATAATCATGATATTGGTGAAATTTGCTATGGATATATTTTTGTCTTGCAGGGACAGTAAATGGAATGAGAGCTGATAGAAAGATTGAGGCAAATCCTGGTAGAAACAAATTATTGGTTGCAAAAAAACAAAGTTGTACACAGGCTTATTTTTTCAACAGAGCAGTTACCTAAAATATAAGGCCTAAGCTACAATAGTTATTTATGGAGCAAATTCATGTTTGAATGGTCCAAAACAGACAAAACAAACAAAAACAACAAAAATCAAAAATGTAGTTATTCAGAATCAAGAAATGCATTTTTCAAAAACTCAATCCAACCAACCTGACTGAATTAAGAGCCCATGAGAAAAGTTCTGTAACTTATGAATGCAACATTTTCTATCAACTGTACGTCAGTCACAAATTCATTTAACCTTTAGGGAAGGATTGTGTACTTGTTTAACCAAGTTACTAAAGACATGGAGAAACTTTAAACAGATTTCAAAGACTATTATTCAATATGGCTTTTACCACTTTGTCTCTCAGCCAGAGTTTAAGGGGAACATCTTCATGAAAATATCTTGGGGCTAAGGAAATGTAATCATGTGTTTATAAGAGGAGATAAGCAGCATGTGACACACTGTCAAAGTCTAAATGCTGCAGACGTGAGCCGCAAACTAAAAATGGTGGAATTATGACAGCCCCAACATCCACAGCACGACACTGTGGAAGGGTGAATGCCTCCTGTAAACATTTATCTTCCCTGTGAGTGTGTGTTTGTGTGTGGTACAGCTCAGCGACAGGAGCTTCTCTGAGGCTTTATCTCTGGCATGACAAGACAACCTGTAATATACGAGCATCTGGTGCTCCTCTTCAAACACAGCCTTATCTCACGCCAAACATTCCCCGAGGCCAAAGCAAAAGCAAAGAAAGGCCCAAACCAGACAAGACCTCACACTGTCTTTCCTCAACCCAGACCAGCCCCGTGAGCCAAGCGTTGGGTGTGCAGGCTGGGAACGGCCCATCAAAGTGCATATGTGAGTGTTTACAAAGAATGAGCATTTTGGACAGCAGAGAGAAACGGTGTGACCATCACAGAGATGGAAATCATCTGGTCTGTGTTTTTATTCCGTCTCTTTAATCGAGCTAAGGGTAAATGATATCTCACTCATAACAAAATCATTATTTATGAAATGATTTTAACATAAACACAGAGATTAAACAGCAACAGTTTCTATTTGTGGTAATTAATTTGATTGAGTTCATCATATTTTTTACTGTTATTATTTAACAGTAACATACTAGACTGTGACTTACAGAACTTTAGAGATCCCTAGAAAATAAGATTATACTAATGCATACATATCACAATATAAACAATACTGCATTTACAAGAACAAAATTAGAAAATGGGAAAAAAATAAAATCCCCTTTTAATTTTTCTTCTTATTCTTTACAAATTGAGCAAAGGATTCCCCATTCAACTATGCCTTAAATATTCTAGCTTCAGAAAAGTTTTTGTAGTTGAAAATGTGTCATCTGGTAGATTAAACACAACATCTGAGTTAAATGGAGGCTTATTTGGGGATGATTTTAAGACAGCATCTTCCGTAATATTAAGCTATAGAAAAAATCTCATGAAATCACTCAAAATATGAAATATGCTAGCATTTTTCCAACCCTGGTCCTCAAGGCACACTTTCCTTAATGTTGTTGCTTCTTAGCTTTAGTAAATAAAATATTTGCTTTAACAAATACAGATAAATGTAGTGACCTATAACAGAAGAGGTGCAGTCTGATTTAAAGCCCGAATAGAGACAAAAGCTGGATGCCTTTTAAAGGTGTCATCCCCTGGAGATCTTTTACAGTTAAAAAGTATATACTGTAGTGTATAATTGGCTGGGTCGTTTGGTTGTGGGCTCTTTGTTCAATGCAAAAAAGCACCAAATGCGATTCTAAGTTTCAGGTAATTTGTGGAAAAGTACTAATATTTGCCTGCCTTGCAATTATCGCTCAATTTTCTATTTTGTTAAAAGGGGTGATTGCAAAAATCAGACACCCACCTGAACTGCACTAATTAAGTGTTGCTGCTTGTCTAACTTTTAATTGCATAAAAGAGCGGGATAATACTGTAAGGAAACCATGGCAAACTGCTAATGTTGCTAATGCTACAACCACATCTTTGTCTTTTCAAGCCAGTGTTTAAAATGGTTTTACATAGATTTAGCATTGTAGGCCGTTCAAAACTAATGTAAATGATGACAGTGAGAAGACATTTGCTTTTTTAATTGGCTGATCCTTTCAACACAATCAGGCAGGGAACTACTTCCTTTTTAAGTATGAAACAAATGTAAACATCACATCTTTTTACGTGGAACTTATAAGAAACAGCTTAATTTTTTTTCCCCCGAAGAAGTCACATTCTGAGAGTCACTAGATAGTTTTCTCTGAGACAAACTTTGCTTTGATTAGAAATAAAGCTGCATTTTAACAATGCAATATTTAGTTACAAAATCATCCATTTCGGCTTACAAAGATTATTGCTTTGCTATAAACATATCTATGCACTGACCTGAGTTCTCTTTCACTGCAGTACTCTGGTGTAGGTAATGAAAGTAGGAGAACCACTAAGTGAAGAAGCCCCATTGGTTTTTTTTTATTTTTTTTATGTTGAATTCTCTGCTAGGACCAGTGCCTTTAGCCAGCCTATGGGGGGGATGTAGACATGGCCCTCTCTGGGGCCTGTACATACAGCCTGTGCCTCACTTCAAAGAGAGGGCATAAGGGCATGGTAACCCCCCCTCCCTTAAACTCAGATCCATTCAGCTCACAGCTGATTCCCCCTGTGTAAGTGTTTATGTGCATCTCAGTTTGACTCTCTCTGGGCCCCTCTAGCTTTCATTTCAGACCGTCTTCTATCCTGCTCCATTGTTTATTTATTTCTTCTCTGGAGCATGGATACATGGGGAGAACATGGAAGCACCCCTCTGCTTGTCTGTGGGTTTGTGTGTCCATCTTTGATGTCTGATAATGAAGGCCAATGCAGAGCAATCTCCAAACAAGCTGTCATACAAGCTCTCATCATAATTCAGAGCTTAATGCAAAGCATACTGACAGCACAGTAAAACATTAAAGATGGGACTTTTTGCTGACCTCATTATACTTTTTGATGAATGAAGAATATCAGTGCATAAAAGGAGGCAAAGAAACACAGTGTGTGGAAGTGAATTTGAAAAGGATAATTCTGGAGAATGGAGCTGAGCCCGGTGGCTGCGGTGCAGGGAGGTCTGGCATTTACAAATCCCCTTTTTTGGATCTCTTCATCCAGATGAAAGAGCAAAGGGAAGCAGGATTATGCAGGACAATTGTGCTTTCTATCCTAACCCTGACTTGATCGGCTTTTGCATGAGCCTTAATCATTTCCAATTAAGCACTTTTTCTTGCATCCTGTAATAGCTACAGCGCTGCTCTTAAGACTCCTTAGTCGCCCTGTTGCTCTCCTGCTGCCTGTTTTTTTTCTTTTTTTTTTTTTGCTAAGCCTCTCCTTCCCCATGTGCCTGTAGAGTCTGCTGACAAACTGAATTGGTCTTCACCGCAACTTGTTTAGGTGCCAAATGGTGCCAATTGCCCATTTACTACCCACTGGACAAGGATGTTCATGTAGTTATTTGACTGAACAAGACCTTTGTTTGACTGAGGCATTAATTTGTGTTGCTCATTTGAGGATTATTTTCAGTCTCAATATTCTTTAGAGGTTAATACGACAGAGTATGAGGTAATTTTAGATGAAATGGAAAAAAAGGGGGAGTATATTTCTGCAAATAAATCCAGACATTTCTAGATTAATTTCACATAACTTCCAGAAAAAGTGGTAAATTCTTTTATGTTAAAAAGTTGTAAATCTTGCTAAAATAAAACTCAAAAATCTTCAAAATTAAATCCAATTTCTATTCAATATTTGAGCTATGGAAAAAAAATGCCATAATACCTTTTAGATTTAATGGGTACATTTATGAGGTGTTTCTGGATATTTCCTGAAGTGTAAGTGGTTGCCTATATACAGGCTCTTTTCCTCTATTATAATGACTCCCCCAGAGTGCAGGCTATTATCACTATTAGTCCTGGATCAGTTCGAAACCTGACAACCACTCAGGTATAGGAATGGATCTGTTGTCATTTGTTTAAGAGAAAGAACACAGTACACAATGGCAGTCTTAGTAGGAAGGAAAAACCTAGGAGAAAGTGGCTGTGTTTGGTGAAATAATGCACATCTGTAGCAGAAGAGGTCTACCTATGCCCAAAGTGTAAAAGAGAAATACAAAAAATAAAAGGTCATAAGCATTCATCTTTGAATTCAATTTGATTGACTGCTTAGGGTCAAATGGACCTTTTTACTATGCCTGTAGTGTATAGAAACTTTATGAAAGGCAGCATGTCCAAAACCAGGCAATTACACAATGCTAACAATTTAATGACGTCAATTAGCCAGACACCCATGTCTTAAGATGGTAAAGACAAAAGGGAAATCTGGATATATATATTACTTACACATATAGCAAGGTCCAAATACTGTATGAGGAGTAGTTTCAAAAGTCAATGATAGTTACAACTGCTACAGTTGAAGGAAAGCCTATGTTAGAAAATAATAGCAGGCATCAAAAAGTTTAACCAGGTAGTATATTGTTCTTAAGGTACAATAGGGTATGTTTGCAAGGACAAAAGTATATTTAAAATAATGGGTCTGTACCTTTTTTTTTTATGAAGAGCAATTATGCCTCAACCTTTCAGAGAATCTTGTACTGGTCCTATCTAAGTGCTAATGACAGCTAGAACCAACACGTATTCATGTTTGTTGTTATCTCTTTTAGATAGGTAAAAATACTTATTTTATTTTCTGATTGTTTAAAGGAAATAATACAACTTTGTGATGTCAAGGTATTTACACACATGGACAAATATACACAGTTGAGAGGTGTGTTTAAGGTCTAGAAATGCATGGGACAATGTAGCTTCTGTGAATGCTACTCTGGTACTTGGCCATGAAAGTAGCTTCTCTAATAAAAAGCTATTTGACGTAGAAAACTGCAATGTATGACCACACCACTACTACTTAGTGCCCAACACTGCATTAAATGAGTGGTACAACCATTTTAATCTGGTAAAAGTAAATGGAAATATGATAATATTTTGGGGAGATTTTGAGCAGTGTATATAAGCAGTGTATAAGTAATCTAAGTAAGGATTTGGCACATCTAAACATAGAGTCCCAAAACAAACAAAAACTGATTTTTTTTCCATTGCCTTTTTATTATGAACAGGAAATTGAGAAATATCAAAATACCAATTTCTTACAAAAAGTCAAAGAAATGCATATTTTTCTAATTTTGTTGTCTTTTGGAAATGCATTTATTGCTTAGCCTATACAGGAATAGGCAAATGAACAAAGGTGTCCAAATGTTTTTAGACAATGCAAACCCCAGCATCAATTCATTAGTCTGTTTTTCTTACAATTGTTTTTTTTTAATGAGTCTTTTCAAAGTAACACAAGATGTGAACTAGTCAACAAGTTCCCAGTTAATTAGACACACAGCATGTCACAGTTTTGTTTAATGACTTAAAAAGAAAACTGCTACGGACAATTTGAAGAAAATACACTTTGTTTACCCTATTTGTCTAATCTATTACTATCATTGATTATGGACCAAAGATTATTTTTCTTTTCAAGACCATGAACAAATTATGCACAAACACAAATCTTCATGACCTAGACATGTCTCTGCCTGCCAGAGCCTGTCTGTCATTATCAGCTTTGATAATGTCTAATAGTGTCCTCAACAAAGAGCCCTTCCAGGATGAGTTTGTTTCCCCGGCTGTCTCGAGCTCATTGGCTGGGACCTCTACTTCTAATCACCTTTCATTACAGCTCTCTGATCCCCAGCTTCCCTTTGTACACTGCACTTCATCGTCTTTATTTTCCACTCTAATTGCATGTGAAAGATGCCCCCTTTGATTCTGCCTGCATGCCAAAGTGCTATCAGGGAGAGAGTGTCGAAAAGTGTCATGCATGTCTGTCTGCTAGGGGGATGAGGGAACTGCATATTCACCTGCTGAGGACAAACCAGTTTCTCCCCCCTAAGATATGATGCATCTATCACCAGCTCAGAGGATATCAGAGCTATCTGTCAACATAATAGCAAAGGGTAGAGGAGGGGGAAATCAGGATTGGAGACGGGAGGGGTGGAACGGAAAAAAACATGCTTTGATTGGGCTCTTATAGGAAAGTCATCAGATCTATGTGTGTTTCATTTTCTGAACAACCTGACCTCGATGCACCCATATTGTCAACTGTAGCTTGTTTTAACCCATTCTTCCATGTTTCTTGTCAGAAAATTCAAAAGAAAAATATACAATGACTTCTCTCCTGTACCCTTTTTGTCTTTTCTTTTTCTCTCAAATGCCATCATTTGTTGCTGTTGTGAAGAGGTTGTGTACCTACCATGTTAGGGCTGCTCATTGTCAGTGTGTAACCTTTTCAATATGATATCTCCAAGACCTTTATTGGTCACTGTGTGGTTCAAAGAGACTTGTGTTCTGCATCTTTTTTAAATATCACTGTTTCATATACAGAATCACAGGAAATACTATTTTTGTATTAATCTTTATGACAAATTGTTGTTAACTCTCTTCATATGTTCAATGTTACAGTGCTATACAAACCTAATTATACTCTACAGCGTTAAATGCAAATACATTTTAATAGCATGTAGAACAAAGAGTAACTATAAGTTAAATACAACTATGGATCAGAAAATTGGAGCTATTGTTGGATTAATCATTTTCAATTTTCAAACGTAATGCATTCGTATCCAACCCAACTTACTCAATATTGTGTAAAACTGTCTTTAAATAAAAATACAGGGGCAATTCTTAAAAATAATGTTGCTACCAACTTTGCAGATTTACTGTAGCTGGGAACATTTTCTTCTTGCAGATTCTTGGTAGGATTTTGGTTTGGGGTTTAGCAGGTGTATTCCAACATAGGTATGTTTTGACAAACCATTTCATTGTAGCCCTAATCTCAAGTATTTGTAGCCAGTAACAGGCGTTTCTTTCAGGATTGCCATGTGTTTATCTCATGATCTTGGCACTGATGTCTGGTCTGATTACTTATTTCTATCACCTGCTTATCTCTGCCCAGTTCTCATTACTGCTCATCTGATCCACCCGATTCAGTCTCTATTTAACTAGCCTTCAACCAGTCATCAGCACCAGATTTTGCAAGCCTTTTGTGAAAGTTCTCTAGCATTCCTGTTTCTGAAATGCCTCATCCTAACCCGTTCTGACCCTCGATCTCTGAGGCTGCCTGTCCCAGTCCGGATCTATTTGCCTGACCTGTCATCTGACTCTTGCCGGATCTCTCCCTTTCTGTGTACCGTACCAGCAAATAGTACCCAACCCCGTCCTGGATTCTCCCTTGGGACCTCATTGTATCTCTGATCTCCTGGCTCTGACAACTGAACACAGCACCGACATGGGCTTTGGCTACACCCTCTGGAGGATCCTGCCTTCCTCCATCTGCTCAGTTCTGATCTCCTGCCTGTCCTCCGACCTCTGATACATCAGCGTCTAGGACTCTCTTTGCGGCACCCAACGCGTCGTGTTAGCAGCCGAGCAGCTGGAAACAGCTTCACCCTCTGGGCTCGAACTGATCTTTAAGACCAGATTAATGACTCATACGTTCGTTATCATCCACCTCCAGAAATACTTGCTCAATACTGGGTAACCTGTTGTCTCCTCCTGCAAAGGTTTCTGCCTTAAGACGCCGACATTTAAAAAAAAAAATAGTTTGTCCGCCTGGATCCTATTGTTCTTAGTCCTGACAGCTTCCCTTTCAGTGCTCAAGAAATGCATCCTAGCAGCACAATGGCATAAAAATAGTCCATAATTGGGATTGTATGCTAAGGTGTGTGAAAAGAAGTTTTTCACCAGACATAGCTTTAGGTTGGCAGGCAAAAATTTTCAAAATAGACTCCAAGCCCCTTTAACAGGGTGCATTTGTTAACAAACCTTGGGGGTCTAGGGAAAGGTCTTAGATACATGGTTCTTCTGGTTTCCTGTAGCCAACCCCTACAGCATGCACCAAGGTGGTCATGGATGCCAATCGAAAAAGGGTATTGATGACCAGATAGGGGTTCCTTCCCCAAGTGGATGCTTGTAAGTATGACAGGGTCTTGGGTAGGATAGAGTGAGGAGAAAGACAAACTAGTGCAGCTGCAAAAGTAATGTGGATGTTTCACTTACTTGTTGTCGTAAAGAGAGAGCTGAGCAGAAATGCCAAGCTATTGATGTACTATTTGTTCAACATTCCTTGCCTCACCAATGAGCTTGGAATTTTGGTCATGACTGAAAGAACTATATCTTTGTTAAAGGCGACTGAAATGTCTTGCAGTCTGGCAGGCATTTACTTAAAGATAGGGTGGGGATTTCTGGCATTTTGAGAACAGTCAATCGAGGTTGCCCTGGCATCTGTTTCAAATGCCCCCAGAACAAATAGAAGACAATGAGTAGATTTACTTATTTTCATTTAACCCTTTTCATCAATTTACAATACACAAAATCCAAATAAAAGATACACACGATTTTGGTTACAAAAAAAAGTTCAAAGTCTATTAATAGTATTTTCAATGTGAGGTTGTGTTCCTGGGATGAGCAGAATGGAAGTCACAGAGGAGACTTCCATTGACTGACAGAATCTAATCAAGGGTTGTCCTTACGTGGTAAAACTGATTTAAGCTAGAAAGCACCAGTCACTCGACAAAAAAATATGCAAAGAGACAAGGAAAAAAAGGAAATAGTGAGCAAGGATTATGAGAGGGTATGGAAAGGTATCACACATCCATTTCTGACTGAAATGGAAGAATACTTCCGGCTCCAATTTCATCATATGTCAAGAGTAAGCTGCAGAAAGATAAATGAGCTCTCCAGTACAGGGAAGAAACAGATTCTTCATGCAGTATGCCACTATTTACTGACATTAAGAATGATAATATCAATCAGCAAGCTGTCGGCAACCCAAGTGGGCCATGAGGAGAACAAAGACTCCACTGTCTTTCCTTTGATACGTTTACAAGGAGATGTTGATGTACCTGCCATTCAGGTGCAAATAATGTCATCACCGCAGGCCTAGATCAGGCTTTGCTGCTCCACCTTTGAGATGAGGTAAAATTGCCCTGAGCCCTTTCCCAAAGCTTAAAAAAATAAACCTGACGGGTTAATGAGCTAGCAATCACCACAACAAGAGGAGCAGCAGAGCACCAACATGTCTGCACACACCATCATCTTGTGAAATATAGCTGTGGCTAAGAGAATTGTTTTCTACTTTTAGTGGTGATGAGCAGGAGAAAACACATGGCGACGGCATCAGGAAAGCGTCTCTGTAATTACTTCTGGCCATCTTTCAAACCTTTCTCTCTCAGGAGAGAAATGTGTGACAACATATGACAAGAAAGCCAACAGGCTTTCCATACAGAATAATGGAATCCATCATCACTGAGGCAGACACACCTGTCTGGCTTTGAGAACAATGCCACACTGCCTATTTATTAGGTGCCAGAAAAGTTTATGTTTGTGCTGTGACAGTGACAGCAACTTGATCCTTTTCATTTTTGGAAGGGGGAGCTCAAGCTTTAGGGAAAGGAGGCAGTAGGAGGAGAAAGTCTGACTCATATTTTTTTCCCTCTCAGGGTGCTACACACTAAAATACTGTCATTCTTGAGGAGGTTTTTAATGATATCCTCCAAGATAAAAAAAAAAAATGCACATAAAATTCTTCTGACAATCAAGACCCATCTTAGTATTTTCTTAACTTTAGAGATTTGGAATTATGTAAAAGTAGAGCGTGATGTTTGATTTATTTTGGCTTTCTTCATTTCTGTATCATTTATGAGCATTTATTAGTTAAATAAGTGATTTGTCATTTAATTAGGTATTTCTTGTGGATTAATCCTCTGCTGGTTTTCAAAAAGCTTTTTTTCAGAATTTTGGGTATTCTAGAAAAACTAATAGTGACGGAGATTAGAACAAATTACTAAAAAAAATTATTAGCACCATAAGAATAATGGTAATACACTTCATGGTTAGCTGTTAATGATCCAAAAGTTTGCATAAGCTTTATTCCTTTTAGATAAAGTGGAGGATTTTTAAAAAAGAACTGCCTTCTCCACTTTAAAAAAAACATGCACAAGGCCTATTAAACGCGTAGAAGAGCATTTCCTCCCATGCTTGCTCTGTTTAAAAGTTGCTGTTTTCATTGCTCATACAAGCTTACTTTCCAAAAGAAGATTTGCAATTTTTCCACTATGTCAGACTCACCTACGGCAAGTGAAAATGGGGACAAGCAAGTAGGATGGCCTTACGTATACATATTACCAGAGTGATTAACAATTGGGAGGACCGCTTATTTTGATTATCCACCCGGAAAAAGAAAATCTTCCACCATATCTTTAATGCTAAACTAAAGGGTTGTTAGGAAATAGAGGTATTATGTACAGCATTAAAAAATGTTTGTTCTAAGATTGATCAAATCTTATTCAATAGTTATTTAGATTTTTTTTTTAAATACTAAGGAAGACATGTATAGCTTTTTGGCATTTGGACCACGAAATGATTAAAAATAAATAAAGAGTAAGAGCAGTTTAAACTTGCTCTCAAACTATTTTTACTAAACTGAAGACTGCATATCAGAAAATCTTATTATTAACCTTATTATTTTTAAAACCAAAGAATGTGGAATCTTGATATTGCACAAACAAATTGCAGAATTGTCTCACCTTGTTTGTGTGAACCTAATATTGTGTGTTTTTCTTGGGTTTCATGTCTTGCCAACAGTAGGAACTCAAAAAATGTATTTCACAAAATCAGCCAACAACAATAAATAATAATTATTTCACAGAATCAGATCACAATATTCTTTTATTTATCCTTTTGCAAGCAATTTGATTTGTCTAAATCCCAGAGACTGTGTGTTTTTAACTCAGTCTTGTAGTTACAGATTCAAGGGGACATGGTTTAGAACTTGCAGGCTTCACTAGCAGGGCATTTTCTGTTAAGGATTTCAATCAGCTTTGAAAACCATCTCAGTCTCCGAATGGGTAGCCTATATTTATTCAGCACTTGTACAGTACAGTCACTTTCTTTATCAGATTCTTGTGATAAACAAATGTTTCACATTAGACAACTTTTGGAGGATAATTCATTTTGTGCCACCCTTGTCTGCTTCCATGAACTAATAGCTGCTGTTGCTGCTGTCCCTTTTTTGTACTATATTACACTTAACAAGCCGAAATATCACCTTGAGTTCTCTCTGGTATAACTTCCACCTAAAGTATATAGTATTTCAGGTATTACACTTTTTGGTCAATTCAGACGCTCATCCAGTGGTGTTAACTCCAGTGGAGTAATAGAAGAAAATAATAATTGAACTTTATTAATCTCACATTGGAAAAATTTACCTCTGCATTTAACCCATCCCCTTGGGAAGCAGTAGGCTGCCATTGTGTGGCAGCCTACTGAGGCTCTACTGAGGAGCAGGGTAGGGTTAAGGGTTTTGCTCAGGGAACCAGGCTGTGGGGATTGAACGGGGTACTTGCAACCTTTTAAGAGTACAAGCACACTGCTCTAACCACTGGTCCAACACTCCCCTAACAAACACAGATGCATACCAAACACAGATCACAGAACAATTGTATGGTCTAGAGGGGCTAATATAATCTTTAATAAATTGAAAAAGCTTTTCTGTAGAAGAAATTACATTGTTAAAGTACTATTTCCTCCAGATATTTAGAGATGAAACACAACTAAGTAGGAAAGCACCATCTGTTGCATCTCCTTTGGCACTGGCCTTACAAATCAGTGAGAATCCCTTGTCAGCAAGCTCTGCTCACCAGTTTATATTGTTTCCAAATTAGTGAACTGCTATTTCAGCTGGCTGGTACCTGACATTACCACAACTCGAGATAACTGTCGGGATAGGTTGTTGAATGTCAGAAAATATAGTAGCTTCCACAAAGTCAGTAAGGAAGTATTCATGCATCCTCACTCAGTCAAGGCTAACTCTTCATGTGGCTAGGGTACAAAGTAATTAGCGTTTGCAATTAGACAGTGTGTTCAAACCTTTTTTGGAGCATTTGCATTCACCAGTATGCAGGTCATATTTTAATGACCAAACTGCAGAAATACATGTTTAGAGGATATGCTGATAATTTACCACTTTCAAATCCACTTTCCAAATCAGAAACTCAACTGTAGCCGCAGTTTTTGAAATATGTTTAATACTTCTGTTCTAAGACATGCAAACCTTTTAACTTTAAAATTTAACTTTATTCTATTATTTTCTATTATTATTTTTCTCTAATTTGTAGCACTTTTTGTAGCATTTATGTAAAGTTCTGTATAAATATTAAGCTATATTACTATTATTTAGAAAAATGTTTTTATTATTGATTTCAAATAAATGGCTTAGAAACTCGCATTTACACAAAAATACTGTTATAATGCTATTTAACTAAAAAACAGAGCATTAAATGTGTGTATTTAAAACATTTCTTTGTTGTAGGATAAAACATGCAATTTTTTTCATAATTAATATTTTTTATGAGCATTTAGACAATAACATATTTCTAGGGTGCAAAATGTTAAAGCACACCCTGAAATTTAACTAAAATAAAAAATGTCATGCTAGTGCTTGAATGCTCAGTAGGCACTTCAGTCTGACTGTAGGCCAGCCACACTGCTATGCTCTAATGCATTCCTTATTACCCGCTGCCATCTTAGCAGTTAATAATTAGGTTTTCCTCTACCACATAACAGAGTGCCATAGTGACAAAAGCCAATGGCAACCAAGGGGGTAGGTTGGCTGCCACATGATAAATAGACTGAACGAATGATTAATGAGAGGGGCCACTGAGCTGGAGCAGCAATCTAACACACAGACAAAAGCCTCCCTGCAAAAGCTGCCCAGGCACAATCAAAAATTAAAACACAACAAGACAAGACCTGTCATTGGATGAAAACAAGAGCTGAGGTGGAGTGGCAGCAAGCGTGGAAAAACACAAATACATTTCTGAATTTAAAGAGATGACTTATGAAAACTCTTTTAAACACCCTCATGCCTCATCTGGAGGCTATCCTCATTAATATTTTGACAGCTGTATAGCAGGGGTCAGGCAGGGAAGGTTCAAATGAAGAAACTCAATCTTTTGTAATGATGAAGCAACGGAAACTCAGATAAGTTGAGTTATGGGAGGACCCAACAAAGAGGGTAAGAAATGAATTTACCATGAGAAGGTAGAGTTTTCACCTGCATGCTTGGTTTTAATTAATTAAGGGAAGATGTCAAGTTATACAATAAAAGTTGAAAAAAATAGTGCAATAACGGAAAAAAAAAAACATGCAAGAATTTTGTAAATCTGCATATTAATTTATATCTTAAAAGCACACCTTATGATTTTCTGGGTGAAATTTTGAGCAAAAATACAAGTTAAAATGACTATTTTCATTTTAAATGAACCATTTAAAAGATTAACATTGTTAATTGTTGCATAGTAAATAAATTTGTTTAAATGATGATGTTTTCTGCCTCTTATCTTTGTTCATTTCACCATTGAATTTTGAAAGTGAACCATATTCATTCTGTCTTCTCTTGCCTGCTTTAATTTATTTTGATAGTAATATGGAGCTAGAAGCATAATGATTACTCATGCTCCCCTTTACTATTTTAAAATTATCTATTATTATCTATTAAGATAGGCATGACAAATAATCAAAGGATGACAGTAGGTAGAGCAAATTTCTCTTTTCTTTGGAGGGCGAGTTTTACAAATACACATAGGGCCCTTATTTCACCACAAGTCAACAATTATTGAGAATATTTGTAGGTTCTGCTGCTTCCAACATGTTTTTCCATTCGATCAGCCTCATTCATACCCCCAATTTTTTGCTCTGCTCTCTTGGCAGGGCTCTCAGTCATCAGGACATCTCCTTTTAATGCTCCTGACAGGGGGTTATTTGCTCCCATATATGTTTTCTCTCCAATTACATCATGGCAGGCTTTGAGCTGCCAACCAAAGCAACTGAGATGTTGATGGTCACCTCTTTGACTAGTTCTTCTTGCCTTTTCCTCTATATTTTTCTTTTTTGAAATTCTATTTAGAAAACGACTCCTTTTCTTGTTGACTCAAAGTGTTGTTTTATATGTGTCAATAATCAGTACCACAACATGAGTCTAAGGTGAAGCAGCAGGTAAAATAGGTATTGAACAATTAGTTTTGTACATCCAGTTTCCAGTGGGAAATCCTAATGTGCATCTTACGTAGATATAAAGCTTAATAAAACATTGTAGAAACACAAACCCTATACACAATGTGAAAAATTTGTATTGAACATGCCCACTTTTTTGTCTGTAGCTTTGCAACTCTAATAATATTATAGGCACGAAATTTACACCTTATGTCTTTAAAGCCATAGGGAAACGGCTGTTCCAAACTTTGCATTTCCGAATTCTCCTGAGTGGTGCAAGACTTTACACGAGTGAATTAAGTGAATGTGATTGGTGGTTTATCAAGAGGGCGGGATTATTGTGGCGGAAGGTTCACAAGCAAGTTTGATTGTGGCCGGTGTCTCGGAAGCACCTTACTAACCAGTTAGCAACTTAATTTAAGTAGGTTCCAAATGGGAAATTACATTGGGACCAAGTAGCACTTAGCAACGACACTGTCAAAGAATGCTATGGAAAGCTGAAACATTCAAGAGGAGGAGAGTTTTGTGTCGGAGGTCATGGATGAGGCTCCTCCATCATACATTTTTTATTCAGAGGAGGAAAGTGGGGACGAAGATGTAGTGGAAGAGGACGCCAGGGCGGCAGAAGCTTCATGTGGTGTAGAAGGCTTAAAGCCGTACATGTTTGAGCGAACACTGGGACAGAACTCGATGGGAAAGTAAATTATTCTTATTTCGTATTTCAACCGTTGCGCATATTAGCTGCGACATATGAATCAAGATGCTGACCGAAAAAATGTGATTGACAGATGACCGTTGTTATATGATTGGCCGAATTCAGGTGTAGAAGCTGACGTATAATTAACTGACCTGCATAAGATAATGAAAAAAAAACAACAACACAGATTTTAGGACAGGAATTTCTTTTTTAAATAGAAATGTTCTAAATTTGGGAGAATATAGTCTGATAAAGAGTACATTTATATACATGTTTAAGCCAGAATGATATGACATTTAAATATAATTTCCCTACGACTTTAATGACCCAAGCATTTAAAACATACTAAGAGATAAAAACAAATAGGTTTATGAACCTATTTGTTTTTGTATTGAACACATAAAAAAAAATAATGTTGCACCAAAAAGCTAAATAAAAGCACCAAAAGCTAAGGGGCCATGCACAATTACCAGAATTTTTGTGTGTACAAAGCATATACTTGGATCTCTTGAATTCTTGTTACACGGATATAACCCCCGCCGCAAATTGTTACGACACGAGGCCAGGGAGGCACCATCGGCGGAGGAGGTTAACGATATAAAAAAAAAGTCCAATCACTGGGATAACAATGATATGACAACCCCTAAAAAGACATAGTTAAACCATTGACTCATATCTGTAACCTCTCGTTTCAAAAAGGTAAAAGAAGAAAAAATCACACTATAATATACAGCTCACAAAATATACTGTATGCCAGTCTCTCTATTCTTTCCATTCTTTTCCTTTTGTCTCTGCCGAAGCTTTTTCCATTTATTTCTAACCCCATCGCATCCACGCTAAATTTGCCTGAGCTAGCGAGTAACTCTAAGTGATAAAAAAAAAAAAAAAAACAACAAAAAAAACTTTGCAATTCAGAAAGAAAAACCCTGGTTGGTTGCACACCTTTAAGATCTAATTTAATGGGGGTGAAACTATGAAACACTAAGGACAATGGCGAGTGTTAAAATGACACAGATAGATATGCCACTCATTATTCTAATGGTATGGGGGCCAAGCAGAGATAGACACACTTACTGAGGGGGGAGTTAACAGATGCTATCCTTCTGCAGCACATTCTGACTTGAAAGTTTGCAAATATGCAACAAAAACTTTTAAACACCACAACTTTAATTAATGACATCTATAACAACTGACAGGTGTTTGCTTTGCAAGGACTCAATCTACTCTCTTTCTGAGAAGCCAATGTCACAGATCTGCCATTTTCATTCGTTGAGATCAGCCTGTGTTTAATACCTTAAATAAACATTTCTTATGGAATCCCAACAAAAAAATTAAATGGAACTATTGTCTTTACTTATCTACCTAATAACAGAAATCTGTAGCTGCCATGAAGCTCTTTATTCGTCATGCTTGGACATTGCTTCTGGTGTCCCTTGGGGGTTATTATTGAGATGAATAATGCTTATTCTCTGCATTAATGACATAAGTTAATTTATGTCTGTTTTGTTTCCAGATTATATAAGTATTTGCTGCACAGATGAGTGCTTACAGCAGCTTTTGGAGCTAAGTGACCGCTTTGACAATAAAACACAGAGTTGAACATTTTAATATATTATAATATTTGCCCTCTCTACAGTAATTTATGGATAAATTACACTGCAAACTTTTCTTAGATTCAGCCTGGAGCCAGCTGGGTGGTAACAAAATATATTAGTTTGAATAACTTCGTACAGCTTGCAACACTTTCCTGAGCAGTGCTTGTCAACAGAGGCTTAAACTACATTATTTTACATTGCAATATTTGTGCTACACCTGTGCATTTCACATATTTTTAGATTTCCAAAAAATGACACCACTAGAAATAACAGTAACACACACACAAACTAAGTGAAACTTAGTGAACTTATAAACTTGACACTTGTAAATGTCGACAGTTTCAGTTTTTTTTTTTTTTTATCTGCAAGTTAAATAATGAAAATTGAAACTTGGTCTAAAATTAACATATTGGTTAAATTGTCATTTGTTTCTTTGAATTCTTTTTGTTTTCAGCAATTGATGAATCAATGGAGGGACAATATGCTGAAAGACATCAGTTTGGGGTTTGGTGATAAGGAAGACCAGGAAGAGAAATAACTTGGAATACAGGCACTTATAAAGTAGAAGAAAAAAAAAATACTAGTTGCAATAAAGAGCCTGAATGAAGTAGAAGATAAACAAGTAGTGTCTCATTGTCAAGGGTTAGATTTGATTCATTAAACCCTTATGCCTAAGTTGTTACCTCGAGGATTTACATAACAATATCTCTTCAAAATTATAAAAAAAAAAAATAATAAAATCACCTGTTGATAAGGATATGTGTATCCTGTGCAATAGGGCTTGATGCTAAGAGCACTTATAGGATGATGGCCTGAATTACACTCTCCAATGTTGCATATTAGTAATTGCAATCTATTTTTTTCTCATTTTAGTCCTTAAAATCTATTGTCTTGTTGTTTTTTTTCTCTATGATAGGTGAAACACGGTTACCTTGTAACCTTGCTGAATATTTTTTGTAAGATGCAGTTTACAAATGAACCCTTGAACAAGCCATTTAAAGATTTAGAGGGTATAGTTGGATCAGATGAGACCAAAATCATACTCAGATGTTTGATGGAGAAATGATTGCATACACACAGTTAAAAATATATACAGTATATTTAACCTTCTCTAACAAGACAATAAAGATGATAAGACTAAATCATGAGATGGACAGAACCAAAGTCAGATATCCTAGAAGACATTTCCAAAACATTTTAGAGCCTAAGGCATTTCGAGTGAAAAAATGTAACAAACTCATAATCTGTGGTGTCAAAAGTACAGACATTTGTTACTTAAGTAGAAGTATAAATACCGCAGTTTAAAAACACTCTGGTAAAAGTTGAAGTATCAGCTTGACCTCTTTACTCAAGCAAAAGTTAAAAAGTATGTGCTCCAAAAACTACTTAAAGTATAAAAGTATAAAGTAACCTTCAAAAAAACATCCAGATGCCACTATATGAATTGAAAGTGAAATTTTTATACTTTCTCGAAAAAATCTTTGAGATAGGGCCAAGGATGAGGGAAGTCTTTTGGTCTCCATCTCCTGATACGCTCTCGCCTGTGTCCCACCTTTCAGACATTTTAACACTCTTTCTGAATCCGACATTGTAGCATGGCATAGACAATTCACGTTTGCAGTTTGAAGAACACCTGCTTGCTTCTGATGATTTCCCTTAGCTAACTAGTGAGTGTTTGCGTTCTATGACTCATCCAATGACACTAGTTTTCACTAGATGTGGATGGCACCAATGATCTGCATTGGATGGCGCACATGACGTGAAATAAATATAAACATTAAACCAAAGTCCAGAATAATCAGTAATGTTTGTTTTAAAAATGTAAGGAATAGAAAGTACAGATACTTGTGTGAAAATGTAATGAGTAGAAGTCAGAAATAGGAAGAAAAATAAGTAATGGAGTGAAGTATAGATACCTAAAAAGTGTACTTAAATACAGTAAAAAAGTATTTGTACTTTGTTACTTGACACCTCTGCTCATAATGAGTTTATAGTAGTAGTATAGTCTACACAACTATAATATAACAGATTTAACACAAGAAGCATCCTTGTAAATGATTAGAAAGAGAATTAAAAAGCACAATTAAATTTCTTTCAGTTTTATTTTTTTAAATGGGACCAACACGACTCATACTTGCTTTTCATACATCTGAGCAATCCACACCCAAAATGCATAAGAAATAATTCTTATTTGTTTCACTATACTTGGCTTTTCAAGGATAATGTCAAATGATACAAAGGGATTGGTATTTTTAATAAACACATTGCAAACCCTGTAAATCAATAGAGAAAAACAGAGAGCATCAGTGAGTATAGCTTTAAGCTAAGTGGAATGCTAAACGCAAAGCCTGCCATTGATACCACAATGAAAAATGCATGATTTCAGGGGGAGCAGTCTTTTATCTACAAGGCGAGATCAATAGTGGGAAGGGGTTATGGAATCAAAGTTGTTTTGCTAGTGCAGTAGTTAACTGACACTCTTAAAAACATCTGAACACAATTTGAGGGAACAAAGCAGTTGAAAAGACATTTGGAGGAGATCCAGGTGAACTTCACATCATTGATAAACTTTCTTTTTACTTTTATTAAGGTAAAATCAAACAGCAACTGTACAAGCCAACAAAAGTCAGAGTTGTTTACCGCTGGCAAGCTATGAAGGATCAGTAAAATGTTTCTTCATTATTTGACTTGAACCACAGAGAAATAAAAAATGAAATTCTCAATATGTAAAAAAACAAAGACTATTTGTTTTTTTACAGAAACAAAACATGCTCTACTTGCATTCAGATCCTTTAATCATCTATTAAACACGGCTTTGGAGAAGACAAAGCAGTGATCAAACATAGAGATATAAGAGCTAAAATACTTAAAAATAGTACCATTATTAAAATGATACCAATGTCTCTCTTTACATGAAGGCGCATAAAAGCTACTGAGCACACAGGAGCCGACAAAAGGTTTTGAGTCAAAAGATGAATATTCAGAAAAACTATTTAAATCTTATTACAGTGCTGTTTATATTGTTATTCATTTTTTGTATATATCAAATACTATTATAAAAAGCTTGAAATAATATTATGGTCAATTAAATCAGTGAGTCGCAAGTAACATTAAACATTGAGCTAATACTTTCCCTCAGTGTTTGTATTATACTAGCAGTGTTTTTTTTATAGGTGCTGTGGGAACTAATAATCTAACTGTTGGGTATATATATATATATATATATATATATATATATATATATATATATATATATATATATATATATATATATATATATATATATATATATATATATATATATATATATATATATATGTATATGTATATGTATAAATAAATGTTAATGTGAGAACACATAGTTTACAAAGGTCACTGTAAGAAATCAAATGTATAAAAAGCAAGGCTAAGATGTTTTTTTCTAGATGGATATCACGTGGAATAAATTTAAGCCAGCAAAGGCCTTCTAGACAGAATAACAAAAAGAAAAAAAAAAAGAAAATTGTGAAATAGTGCAGGACTAAATGTTTTGCAGTTCCTCTATGTTTGGTGAAAGAAAAAAAAGCTGAAAACAGATTATCAGGCAAAAGCAAATGTTTACCCAAATTATAGCTGAATAAATGATTGGAAAAAAGAACAATATTTCTGTATTTATATGTAAAGATGATTAGAAAATCAATGGCTCCATTTTCTGTCACGCTTTATACCTGCTGGGGTCGGAGGGGTGCTGGTACCTATCTCCAGCGTACCCCACCACTAGGCGAGAGGCGGGGTACACCCTGGACAGGTCTCCAGTCCAACGTTGGGCAAAACAGAGATAAACAGGACAAACAACCATTCACACACACACTCATGTTTTTGGACTGTGGGAAGAAGCCAGAGAGAACCCACGCATGCACAGGGAGAACATGCAAACTCCATTCAGAAAGACCCTGTGACGGGAATCAAACCTGGAACCTTCTCACTTTCTTGTTTTGTTCTAACTCAGTTTCATTAAACTTCCGATAAAAGTTTAAAGGAAAAAAGGGCGTGTAATCATTGTGAAAGCCCAGAGAAGCTAAAAATGTTTGTAAGAAACTTTTACCTAATGTCATTAACATTGATAATAAGGGAAAAAAAATGATATTGCAAGGAAAAAAAGTATTTTATTTGGACAAAGTGTAATCCATCAGGCCTCCACATGCGGTGAACTGTAAGATACCATGGAAAGTCCAGGAACCACAAAGAACCAAATTTAATGTTTATAAGATGAAAATAAAAAGTTTTTTTTTTTACATTCGGCCCTTGATTTTACGTTATACACACGCCGCTTTGTTTTTAAAAAATAGAAGTATAAAAATATAACCGCGGATGTCTAGGGGACAGTGATTCGCCTACATGTTTTGGATGATGGTGTACCTTAAATGATAAGTTATGAACAGTTTAGTTTGTGCCTTCAAGTCATTTGCCCATAGGTAGACATTACCTGGATATAACCTAATGGAATATCTTCAGAACGGCTCCAAATGACACAAAACTCATATGGGTGAGTAGAACATGATGTTATAACATAAAATCAAGGGCCCAATGTAAAAAAACGAAATTCCCCTTTAACCAAGGAGCATCAGAAATAGACTTAGGCCCAGTCGCATTTCACTCACTTGCACTCATGTTTTGCGCATTCCCGTGTAAGGTTAGTGTGTCCTAATAATTTTAAGAGCTAGGGGGAAGTGCACCGACCTCATTTAGACCATGTGAGGTGAGGAGCTGACTTTTGAACGGGGTGGTTTCCCAGAAATCATTCAGTGAAAAGAAAAATGCTGTCCAGTTTTTGAAAAAACCTTTTAAGTATATTTTTAAAATTAACCAGGCATTTAAAAAAATATATATTGGGATATCTTAGTTAGACATAAATACAACCGAATTCCTTACTGTTGTGTTAAAACATCAATATTGCAAAATTGCTATTTTTCGTAATACACATTTTTTACATTTTTTTTTTTTTACATAAAGTTAGATGATTATGACTGTGGTGGGATTAGTTGGAGGTTTATACTATTGAGGGACTCCGATTTCGGCCAGCATCTCTCAGCTGTTCCAGGAGGCAGTGGCTGTGGCCTGGGTCCATCGGTTGGATCAACCTCGTCCTGGATCCCGCTAGCTGCGCGATCTTGCTAATTATGTCATCACGACTGTCTATTAATTTAGAGATTGCTGTGAGACCTTTATCTATCCATGCTGGCTCATAAATTGACTTTTTGTAATATGTTTGTTGTTCAATATTATGCATGTGTTTAGTGAAAAGTTATACGTATGGTAGAGTTTCCATGCAAAAGTTTGTGACTCAGGTTGTGTTTACCCATGATATAGGTGAACACATCACTAAAGTGTACAGGCTACTTATTACCGCCATCTAGTGGGCTGGAATGAAATTTTACAACTAGTGGTGTCCCATTTCTGAGGGAGAAAATCTTCACTTGCACTTCCCTCATGAGTGTACTTCACGGTGGAGGGAACGCATTGGACTGTTCTCAGAACCAAGTGAGAGAAATGGGACTGGGCCTTAGACTTAGTCAAACTTTATTGTCATTTTGTATACAGAGTGTATTCAAAACACAATTTCATTCAGTACAACTCCCAAAGACTTTTTAAAATTCATTAAAGCGCAGCTGTGATCAAATGTAAACATAAGACTGAGATATGATTTACAGTTTTTCCAACATTCAGTGCTTTTTTTCCCTTTTTTTTCAACATTCAGCAGTTTAATGGCAGTGGGGAAGAAGCTGTTTTGGAATCTGTTGGACCTGCATGCTTCGAAGGTATGATTTTAAGCAAAAATGTTTTTTTATATCAGTAGTCACAAGCTTATAGTAATTAAACATAAGAATGTTAAAAACACAGTGAAATTGTTAATAATATAACAGCTAACTATAAATGCTTTGAGGCAAGAATTATTTCTAACATGAAACTCGCAAATTTAATTGTCGAATAACTGAAGCCATCCCTCAGCTGTGACCTCTGGCCTATAAGTGGACTGAAGGCTTTCAGCAGAAGATTGGACTGTCTGGTCTGAGAATGTGGCAGACAACAGAAAGAGATGAGAGACAACAAAATGAAGTGTCAAAGAGGAGAAACAGACACAAAAGAGTGAGGGAGAGAAGAGGAACATAAAGGCTGAGGGAAAGAAAGAGAGAACAAGAAAGTGAGGGGAAATGACTGACAGTCAGCACATTCGTTTCAGATATGGAGGAGAGTCTGTTGCCACAGAGGAATCTAGTGAGAAAACCAACAGATAGTAATCTGAGTTTTCACTCTGAGCACCAGCTAACTGCTAGCAGCTACCCTGTCACCGATGCCTAAACAAGCCCAGTGTTTTCATCTTCATATACACAACGCGGCACTCTGTCTATTCTTCTGATGGAGATAAGATGTATAAATTATGAGCAGCTGACAAAGTCTACTCCAGCGCCCCCGGCATCTCATCAATCACTAGCCTGTGTGTCAGCAGGTAACTGACGTGGCCCCCGGAGGCACCCCCCCCTCTTTTGGTGTGTGAGTGTTTTTGTGTGCAACAATAAGTGTTTGCTTCTGTGCAATTCAGCTTTTGTACTTGTCTGACTAACGTGCCTGTGCTTCACGAGCAGTTGTGTAAACAGCTGATACAGTATTAATTATATGCTGTAAGATACAAAGAAATAAAACAAAGCATATGTAACCTGTACACACTGGGCTGACAAAGACCGCTCTAGAGGAGGTGTGAGCTTCAAGTTCTGTTGTCATACCTTGGGGTTATCTGAGATACTAATGAACAGGAACATCTGAATAAACTAGAACATAATCAAAAAGGTTACATTTATTTCTGACATTCTAAAACCCAAAACTCATTCTTTCTGACAATTTTACCATTTTAAAAAATTTGGATAAATGTAACATTTTTAATACCCAACTGTTGGGCTTCGGCTATGTAAAGGCTGCCTGATAACAGAAGACTGCTGACTTGTTACCTGCTCAGCAGAAACCCTCAAGAAGTCACAAAAGAACAAAGCTACAAAGCTGGCTGTGTTGTTATTAATGCGAAGTTGGATAGAAGGAAAAAAAGTGGCAGAATAAGGTGAACAAGCAACAAGAATAACCCAAGCCCATGCAAGAGTTTTGAAAAAATTCACAAGGCAAGGACTTAGTTCAGGGTCCATTCTTAGGGAAACTTTATTTATTTAGCACTATTCAAGCAGGTGGCAATTCTTTAAAGATGTTAAAATGTTAAAATACAAAGATATAAATTACCTCTGAAAACAGTTTATTTGACAGATTCTTTGAGGCTCACTACTTTCATATGCATCCAGGACTTGGACTGGGACTCCAACACTTCTTAAGTTCAGCAACTCCTGAAACAGGTACTAGATAGAAAGTCGTTAACCTGCAGTAGGAAGAAAAAAGGAACACTGGGCTGTTCCTTAGCCTCCAAGTCCTGTGGAGCTGCACAAAAGCCCAGGGCTTAACCTGAGGTATTGAGAGAAAAAAAGAATGCTGGGCTGCTGATCAGGCCTGCAGGAATTGGGACCTACACACACTGCCAAATGTAGCAATATTTGCTTTGGTCATGCCATCACTGTGCTTGATTAGCCAACCTCTCCGCACACAAACACCAAAGGGAATTCATGAAGCAACGTCCTTATGAAGATGAGAGACACCAGCGGCATCTGGAAGAGATCAAGGTGACAGCCTGTTCCTTCATGCCACATTGCATCGATACGGAAGTTCGTGCAAAAGGAGCTCTGATGGAATATTAAGAAACAACAGCCTTTATTTTTGTATAATTTATGAATTTCAAATTAAAGCAAATAAAAACTCTTCATAGTTAAGTATTACATCAGACCACTGAAAAAGTATACTTATAACAGAGAGATGTGGGCACGAAGGACACATATGCTTTTAAGTCATCCCACTTCTATTTAAATCATTGAGTTTATATCTATAATAGTGGAAATGCAATGCTTATGTCTGATTTTGTTTTTATTGCAGTTCCTCGGGTGTTCCTTTTAATGACTTTCTAAGGTGCGTCTGTGCTGCATTTTGTTGAGGTCTCCTCGAATGCAAATGAGACACCTTACACTTCACCCCTCTCCAGCATTTAACTCCAGTCCAGTCGGCCATATTTGCAGTTCCACATGAGATGCATGGTTATCTAGTAGCTCTGAACATGTCTTTCTTTTCCAGACCTCAACTAAAAGATGTTAAAGGCAAAAACATTTTTTTTCCATTTAAGCCAGAGTCGGAGCAAGAGCAAGCGGAAAATCTAGACTACATGAAGGCCCTGAATTGTTAAACAACAGCAGAGAAAACATTAGCAATTGAAATCAGTAACTGGGCTTTAATCCTATTATTGTATACAATATAGGGTTTTTAAAAGGGGTTTTAATTTTAGATTTTTTATATATATGAGCTGAGTGTCTCAACAAACAATCAATTATGGGTCTACAATGATAATAAAATATTAATGAGTTAGAAAAAAATACTGCTGAGAACATCTCTGAATGTATCTGATTCATGCAGCAAGAAAAAAAAAAACAGCAGCTAAATATTGTAAATAAAAAGACACAATAAGGTTATATACTAAAGGAGCTAAAAGGAAGCCCACAGCACTAACATAAGCAAAAGGCACAATATTGTGTTTTAAAAACAATAGCTATTAAGTTTTAGCGATATGTCTATAATGGTGCTTCGTTGTTTTTTTAGCATTATCTGCAGCTTACAGCTTTGAAATATCTCTCATTTCCACAGTAGGAAGGAACTGACCCCTCTAATAGACAACGTATTTTGGTTATTCCTTCTTAATACTGTCCAGGGTTGATGAAGAACTCCCCCTCTGAAGCGCTTTACACAAAGTGCATCCCTGATATGTTGTCGACTTATGATTGTGTGTGTTGCTATGACACATTAAATAGAAAAACTCCCTAATGCATGGATTTTATACAGCAATTGACAACAGATTATTTACCTAACAAAGCTAAAGTAGGCACCATAATTACACACTGTCAGCATACTAACATAATTACATGCTACAAGCTTTCAGTGCCTGATTTTATACCGTTTTCATTTTCAGGAAGTCAGACACAAAGTTTTTTGTTTTTACTGAAAGTTAAGCTCAACCTTTTGTTTATATAATTACAGACTAAATAGTGCCAACAAATCATATTACACTACTGATAATTCTGAGGGACCTTATTGCAGCTGAACTACTTTTACCTGTAATTTGTCCAATTTTTAAAAGACAATTCCCATTGTACTAAGGCCACACCAATGAAGTTTGGAAATATTCCTAATTTTGAAAATAAGGGAAATTATACGACATCCAGTGTCCATTATTTTTCAAGACACATTTTCATGAATACTATAACTTCTGTTATTTACACATGCCACATAAATATAGAATACAATAATAAAGAACATTTACAGGAGACTGCTAATACGGGATGGTGCGGGAAAGAAGGGTAAAATACAATAGTTTCCCATACGAAAATAGGAGACTCGACAGCTATGACTATTGCTAAAACCAAAGAGCTTGGACTCAAGAACTTGTTTATTTATTCTAAAAACATCTGTACTCACTAAAATAATCTGCCTTTGTAGATTTTGAATATATAATCTCAAGACCACATTTGGGAAAACATTACATTTGTGAATAGACTGCCCAGAGCAGACGTTAGCAACCTCTTTCAGTATTGATCTGCTGTCTTGAAGAGAAGTTCAAGAAAGAAAAAGCAAAGCAAAAAATTCTTTCCCCAAAAGGTACTGGAGAAACAGAACATCTTACCACCAGATAGCAGGGAGGACTGTCATGTTTTGTGTGATGGGCTGAAAGACAAGATGTGGCCTAGAGCAGCGGCATATTCCATTCCCCTATAAACAAACTTCCAAAAGCTAATGGTTCAACCCCAAAGAGATAGAGCCAGGACAGTCACACAAGAGAAGAGGGCAGACAGGTGTTAAGGAAAACTGACATCTATGACAGGGGACAATACAAGAAAAGTTGAAGACATGAGTTGAGAAGTGGATGGAGCATCAACATTGCACACCTCTCCTTTGTGGGAAGAATTCAGTATTCTGTTCCAACTGACATCAGTACCATACTCTATTAGAATAAGTTATCCATCTCTGCTTCATGACACTATTCTTTAAATGGAGGAAAAGTCCTGAGGAATATTATCTTTGAAAGCCCTTCTATAGAGACAGGAGAAAGCCTGGAATGTGGCTGACAAAAGCACTTATTTCCCCTAAATTCTAATGAGTCTGACAGGATGTGAATCCATATGATGCACGGCTCTTTTAATGTTCCTCTACTGGCAGGCAGATATATAGGATGGATATGCTGGACTTAATCATTTTCTTGGATATATGTGATGAAAGTCAGAGCTATAGTATTTCAGTTCTCTGAATACCCTCAAAGATGTCTGGCAACAGTGTCAGAGCATGAGCAGAAATGTGGCTGATCAATGTGCCCATCTACCCTCTGCAAAAAAAACAGTATGCCAGGTGAGACCAGTGAATATAATGTTGTCCGGTCTATGAGGATATCAAGAAAGTGTCCAAAGTAGACCGGGACAGAAGAGACAGTTATTTTATAGTATTTTATTTTTCAAAAGAATTATAATCAAAGGGAAAAGTGATTTATTGATGCTACATCAATGTGAGTTGACCTGAACAGTCATTTTAAGTTTGCCCAACTTGATGTTTCACTTTTGATTACCCTTTTGGTGTGGGTTTACTTAACACAAGCCTGTTCATTGAGTTTACTCAAAAAGGCTTTGCAGCTGGTTGCCTTACTTTTTAGAGTCTGTTCAACAACACATTCAGTTACTCCATCCATCAATCCAGTGAGCCTTTCTCCAACAGTCTATAGGAGAAAGAAGGGGTACCCTCTGGACAAGGTGTACTCCAGTTAGTTTTTTTTTTATTTAATTTATTTATTTATTTTATTTATTTATTTTTTTTGGGGGGGGGGGGCATAAATAAGATTGTCATGAACCGAGGACAGATGGACCCAGTATTCAAGGAGAGACAGTAAGTAGGAAAGTTCAAAAAGTTTATTAAATAAAATGTGGAGCTGTGACTTGCGGACACTGCAGGAGGGGGGGCACCGCCCAATCTCAGACACTCTTAGGGAGAAACACAGGTAAGTGACCACGATCATCTGACAGAAGATGATTATCTGAGTTGGCCACTTACCTGGTTTAACAGTCCAGTCAAAGAATGTCCCCAAGTGCTGCAGTCCCAGAGGACATGCTGGAAGCCGATCCTGGTCAGAGATCAGACAAGAACAGGATCCACATCAGGCAGGAACAGAAACAGATGGCAGGATCCAGACTTCCAGGCATCCACAAGCTCCAAGGAGGGTTCAGAGTCTGACAGGGTCCGAAAGCGTGACCAAGTGGTCACGCACAGGAGCAGACAAGATCTGGTGCCGATGAACAAGCTCAGTGGAAGAGGGTAGCCGAGACAGGACGTGGAACCAGAACTTGATGCAGGACTTTAAACTGGTCTCCTCCCTGGAGCCAGGCTTACTGAGATAAAAACTGAACCTCCCCACATATAGAGCCAAAAACCCAGAGGACTCTGCGGGGGAGGAACAGTGGACGATCAGGAGACGAGACAAACACAAAAACCTCTTTCCACAGGCCGCCAGGATCCAGGACATGAACCATGAATCAAAATAACAGACAGGCTAACAGAAAGACAAATAATGATCTGGCACTGAATGCTCAGGCTGAACTGAATATAACCAAGAGGAAACAGGTGAGAGGAATAAATTATAATTGAGGCAGGGAGGAAAAACGACAGGTGAAAGGAGAGGAAAGGAGGAGAGCAAACAGGCCAGATCATGACAAAGATATCTTGTAATTAATTAAATTAAATTAAGGATTTTAATGAGGAACCTGTTCTTTTGAGGGCACACCAGTGAACACATCATAAGACGTGTGAAACTGGACAGACTATGAGATTCTTAGCAGTTCAACTAAAGCTAAAACAAACAAACTGTGAGATACAGAAGCTTGTCTTGACCTTTGACAATCAAAGTGGAACTTTGGAGGACACCAAAAAAATAGACAATTGACAGATTTAAATAGAAAGAGGGTTCCAGTCTCGAGAATTACTGTTGAAAAAACAGATAACAGATTTTGGTGTTTCTGCAAGGTCATTGTACTACAGATAAATATTTGGTCTACTTAAAACTGGACGTCCTATTTTATTCCCATAATCACATTTTCAGAGATGCGTGAGGTCTGAAGGAGCATAGTGATTCTAGATATATTGAATTGTGGCCTAGTCTAATATGTAATGAAGACAAGTAAGGTTTTTTTGTAAAAGCCAACAGGTGAATTGTGTGGTTGGGTCACAGTGTACCACTGCAAAAATGAGTTGGTATGCAAGTGGAGGTAATGGAGAAACTTCAGAGAAGGCTGGACTGTCGGGCGTGGACTGGATTTTGTGAAGATACTAAAGATGGAACTTTGATAAAAATAAAATTCAATTGTGTTTGTTTTTTAAATTAATACCATGGTTCATAACCACATCTAATGCAACTTTTATTCCTAATATGCTTTTGAATTCTATACCTATCAAAATCATCAATTTGCACATTATTATTTTTAAGAGTAAGGATAATTGGCATATTTCACAGTACAGGTGCTCATCGTTGATTGGTGAATCCCAGAGACTGCTGAGATTCGATTGGTCACCTGAAGGCAAATTATGTATTTAAGGAAACTGCTGCCAGCTATCATCCTCTGCTTATCAAACTAACCCCACCTTTGTCAGCACAGCTGTGCATCCTTTGTATCCACCTCAGAGTTATACTGTATGACTGTCTGTAGGGGTTAATGCCTTTTTAGTCAACACAATCCTTCAGAGATAATGCATCAAGAATAAAGAGTCAGGTGATTTCCTTGATGCTTATTGAGGAAGCTCAGCTTTCCTCCATGTTGAAAGCAGCTGCATGCTGCAGTATGCAGGATACTCTCTCTATATAGTCAGTCAAAGAAGTCTTCACTAATCTGTTTAATTGCTATGTAGATCATTTTAAAGAAATATTTTTTTAAATGTCGTGTTCCAATCATATATGCACATGTTATCTACATGTAAGAGCTTGAGATTTCACATGCATTAATTGCGATGGTCGCTTGGCTGGAAAAGTCCAAGCAATCGTCACCTCATCACACAAGTTCTATAGGAAATGAAAGGGGAGGAACAATGTTGCCTCCCATGTCTAAAGCCCTTAACACTGTATTGTTTAACCTTGTTCTGTGGCTGCTTAAGGTTTGGAAAAGGATGAATCACTTTTATGTTATGGTCTGGCCTGTCATAACAACCTCACAGCAATTTGGCAATAAGACATTTCTGTTTTATTAAACACAAACACAGGTACGCAGAGGCAAATTTCCACTACTAGGGTAATCCAACATTTTGAAGGAAATACTGTAAATGAGTATAATTTGTAGAACTTTATGGACGTTTACATGAGGAAAAAAAATAAAGGTGATGTGATACGGTGTAAAGTCATGCTACTTTGAGAAAGCCTGTACCCCTTGCTGTACTTTGTTCACCATGATATTTGTTTTCTACAGAGAAGTCCAGAAAAAAATGGTGGCTTATGCAGCAGATAAATAATAATATGAACCCCCCCTCAATTTCAAATCATAGGAAAGGTTTTGAAATTGGATAATTCAATTCCAGAGCTAACTAGATTGGAATGCTGTGGCATTGCCTTAAATGCTTGATGTACAATGAGTTTTAAAGGAGAATTCCGGTTTTTAACACTTTTAGCCCATTTTCTGTAGTGTCCAGGATGAAATCGAATGATCGACACCAAAATTTTGACAATTGGTCCTGTCTCTGCTTTTTGGCGAGGTGCTAACGTCTCTGTCAAACACTTTCAAAAACTCTGAAAATGGAATACGAAAGGTGGATTCTTGATTCTCGACGTCGGAGTACACAGAGTGAAGCGAAAAGACTACAACTGTGTAAACAGGCCCCATTTCCGTTTCCGGTGGCAGGGGAATATTGACTATTCCAACAGAACTCAATGGGATTTACAAAATGCTAAATAAAACACTACAGGAACGTTTTTTTCTTTACGAAACTTTTTTTGGAACGTCATTGAACAGCGCTGACGACCCGGTGAGTAGCATATTTTAAAAAAAGAACGTTTAAGGTTGTTTTAAGGACATTATCGGACATGCACTAGGGAAGCCATTCTGAAGCAGCCAGGGGTGGATTCTAAATGAGCCAAAAAGCAGAGACAGGACCAATTGTCAAAATTTTGGTGTCGATCATTCGATTTCATCCTGGACACTACAGAAAATGGGCTAAAAGTGTTAAAAACCGGAATTCTCCTTTAAGTTCTAGTGGTCAATTGTGTTTCCACATCCTGCCAAGTTGGTTTATGCATCTTCCTACACCAGCATTTCCTATAAATATAACTACTTGGGTGGCCCACCAAAGTAAATTGCCACCTGCCCAGGAAGATTGATCAACTTCTTCAAGCCTAGAAAACATAGACAATTCCCAGTCTTGCCCATCCACCTCTTTCAACCAACATGGATCACTCAGCATCAGCTAGGATCAGCAGCAAGCCGGCTTTCTTCATGCAGCTACAACTAAGACTGAAAAGCTGGTGTTACATAAGTAACAAAACTTTCCAGAAAGAACCTTTAACAGAAACTATTTAGTGATGCTGCGATACAGAGACAGTGCAAGCCTTCTTAAATATCTGGCCCCACCTGCTAACATAGCCTGTAGCGCAAAATAGCCCCACCTCTGGGTCAGTCAGCGGCTTCATAACTTTGATATATAAATGGTACCGCAACTCTCACATGAGGATTAAACCTCAAGCAAAAGATACAGCTTACCTTTGGTTCACTCTTTCCCTCTGCCCATGAGGTGCTTACAAACTAAGAAGTTCTGTTAGGGGCCTGTTGTTTCGCTAGATGAATTTATAATTATAATTTAGAGGCTGTGCTATTATCTTTTTGCTCTAGAATGATGTGACTACCAGGCGCTTCCACGTGCTGTTGGACCTGCAGGATCAGACTGGAGGTGTGCAGCTATGAATAATAATAAAAAAATCCAGTTGTAGAACCTAAGCTGCTAAAGAGAGATTTTGATCTAAACATGCCACACAAACAGGAGTCTAAAAATAGACACAAGTGAAGCTCAATGTAATTTGTGATGGATGGATCTTAAATACAATTGAATTAATAAATAAAGATTGAACTATTATTAGTAATTATTAAATATATATTCTACTTCATACTGATGAGATGAAGATATTATGAATTAATTTTGTGTTTCACTTACAGAAATTAAACTAAAATCATTATTACCACAAGAATGTTAGGGTTGAGCTGCAGCTGAATCCTATTATCTGCTTTAACAGAGGGGGCCAAAAGGGGAATTTTCAAAGCATACATGTTTATACCGGATTTTGACAAATATTTAATTCAAATTTTTATTGTATTTCCGAATATCATTACTACACTGATCAATCAATCAATCAAGATTCATTTAGAAAACTATTTTCAATAAAATTATGACATATCTGATTTGTAAAGGCTATGATTAAATTGGCAGATCCCAGAATACGGTCTTCACAGGTGGGGACACATATCCAATTATCTTGTCCTGGGCCGAGCCAAGGCTGTGCGCAAGCATGTCCACAACAATTTCTTAACCCATTGGAAACCTTAATACATAAAATCATCTAAGAACTAGTGTTCACCTTTGCTGAGATCTGACATCTTTTTTATCTTAATTAGGCTTGATCAAGATAAAGCAAAAAAAAACCAAACAAAAAACAGAAGACATATGCAAGGGGAATACATATTTTCAAGTACTGTAAACTTTAGCCCTCAATTTTCCAGCATTGACTGTAATCTTGTGCAAGGTTGACCATTTTCTTCCAAGTGAAAAGGTCATACCGAAAGGGCTGCTTTCCTTTAGCCTACAGTATTTGTCCCATATTAGCTTCCAACCTAAACACAGTCAAGCCCTCATCATTGGTCCCTTCTATCCCACCTCAGCTGTCTACCCGCACACATGCATAAGCTACAAAGCCATAGGTGTCAAGACTACCTGTCTCAACAGCGCACCCCTTGCATGACCTGCAGATAGCCCTCAGGGACATTAATTATAGAGTTGTCTGACTTGTTGAGAGGAGAGAGGCAGACAAGGAGAGAGACATAGGGAGTGAGAGATAGAGAGGCAGTAGAAAAAGATAAATGTAGAGATGTTGTTACAGAGGCTGTCACCTCCTAATCATGTCATCCTGCAGCACAGAAGTGAACCACAGGCTTTGGCCTATCAAGTTTTCTATTCACCATTAGGGTCAGCTGGTGGTAGAGGTGCTGCAAGATATAAAAAAGCACTGTAAACTAATATTTTGTTTTCCAAAAGAGTTAATATTTCAAGGTTACATATACCAAAAAAAGAAAAAAATATTTATGGAGGAGTTCAGATCATGACTTATAAACTTAGTTTATAAGTAAAGCTTAAAACATATTTATTTTCAAGATTAAAATGTATATTTTCTGTGTCCATGCATGCTACTAAGTCGAATATTTCTGTGGAGCCCTGATGTGCAGTTCAGTTTAGTTTACTCATATATATATATATATATATATATATATATATATATATATATATATATATATATATATATATATATATATATATATATATATATATATATATATATATATATATATATATATCAACATGCTAAGCTTCTCAAAAAACCATGAAAGGAACAAATAGTAGATATATTCACTTATATACATATATCTTAGGCCCATATAACATATATGTCCTTTACCAGGGGTGGTCAAATCCACCTCCTGAGGGCCAGTATCCTGCAAATTTTAAATTAATCTTCGGTCCAACATACCTGAATCAAATGACTGAGTTACCTCTTCAGTATTCAGTCAGTTCCTCCAGACTCCTCTCAATCATCTAATTATTTGATTTAGGTATCTTAAATCAAACGCACATCTAAAAGTGGCAAGATACTGTACTGGCGCTCAGTAACTGAAATTGCCCATCCCTGTCCTAAACAGAGTAATAATCCAATACTTATAAAATTATCTAGATAAACAATCCTTATCCTTACTTGACAAGATAGGTTGTGCTGACATTGCAGAAGTCACTTTGTGCCATGACGGTCTCTGTATTAATGGAGAGGAGGAGGCAGTGGGTGGAATGGTTCATGTCGCTACAGTCTGACTTTAAGATGCAGCTGGAAATTGCACACAGTAGCTTTAAATAAATCAAACTGACGTGTAAATATTTGTACATCTGCTATTAAGTTGGTTAGCTTGTAATCCTGTCATCGAATTTAGTTTAACCTAAGATATTGGTGTTAACTACCTTTGAAAGTCAATGCAGTAAAACTGCAGTTAACATATAATAAAGACAAGTTTTTTCATTGGTTGTTTGCAAACATTTAAAAACTCTATTCTGGATTTTTTTTTAACTCTAGCAAAAACAAAGGAGCAATTTCTAAGATTATTTATTAATAACACATTTTGGCATGTACTTTAAAGATTTTGTGTGGACATCATCATCTGGAGAGAAACTCAACGACCAGCATGTGACCAGAGCCATCTGTTTTAAACAAATTGAAACTCCTCTCGAAGTGCCGCACATTAGATTAGACAAGTCACCACCATATACATTTCTTTTTCTTAGGCAGGTCCCATTTCTAATGGGCTGAGCCGGATTTCACAAAACGCAAAACATGGGGAGGTCAACCTGTTTGAAGGTTACATCTGTCGGAGGGAATCAAAATAAATAACACTCAGGTGTTCTACACTCTGTCAGCTGAGTGTCTTAATGATGCAGAGTTAACACACACTAAATAACAGCGACTTCCTATGCACTGACAGCCTCAGAAATAATTGACCAGCATGCTCCAAACTCAGACGCAGTAGGCAGAGAATTCAATCCTGCAGCTGACAGAACCCATTGAGCATGTCACCAGATTTTGCATTATACACAAAGCAATGTCAGGTCATGGATGCGGCCTCCTGCTAGTTATTTGCGATTGCATCTCTGAGGGTAAATTACCTGGCTCTCCATAATATGGTCTAGTTAACTAATTTCCTGACAGCAGCCATCTCATGAAAAGGTCTTAGATTTACTGTCTGTCAAAAATATGAAGAACTCTCCCTTTTTTCACCTGCTTTTCTCCAAACGCTTGGCACCTTTTCAATGAAGAGCTCATATTCAATTTCCTAACACCAGACAAAGTAACACATCTGAAAATGAACAAAAAGAAACATAACCTTATTATGTTTGAAGGCTACCAGTAGTGTGTCATTTCATCCAGCTCCCACAGAAGAAGAAAAAGAAATTTGCTGGAGGGCTTGGGCAGCGATGTAAGATAGTTGTGTAGCTCCTTGTAAGTAAACAGGGAAATCCATTATCCTGCTTACCTATAGACCCCAACAAGTACATACATACAGTGCATAGTGGCGTGTCATTTTGCTGCCACACATGTGTAAATCATTCCTGTTCTGTCAGAAAGCGTCAGTGACACACAAAACAAACTCCCCTCGCAGACGAGGTCAGTGGGAAACCAAATCTGATGCATACAAAGCACAGCTTTACCTGTGAGAGCGCCGCCTGCCACTGATAGGGAAAAATATTACAATAGCTCAGTGATGGCATGAGGCCTGCCTTTAAGCTAGACTGCGTGGGGCAAACAATATGCACTCAAACAGAATACCACTAACAGCTACCACCCACTGTGGGACCAGACAAAGTCTGTGTTAAAGTTCACAATTCGTCCCCATGGTCTGCCTACCTCTTCTTTTCAGGGATTTTTTTTATGTAATATGCAGCTATTCATCTGGACCATGCAGCCTATCATCATCTAGCAATGACAGTAGGTGGGAAAACTAGCTTTCATTACACAAAGTATAAATAGTGTAATCTATCAGCCCTGTCAATCAGGATGATTGATTATGGGCTGTCAGTGAGGAGAGTGACACATAAGAAAAAGTTTGGTTAACAATGCTTGTAAGTGGTGCAGGGCTGCTGCCACCCAGCCCAGTGATTAATGTGTTGTCAGTATGTAATCGCACACCCACGCTTAATGAGGCAAGAATTTATCATCTCACCAGAGTGGCAGATGTCAGGAGGAAAAGAATCCAAGTGGATGAAAACAATATACGTTTTTTGTTGCTTGTGCTTGACACGTCTGACAAGCTCTAAAAAACCCACAAAGGCAGCTGGCGTAAGCACAAACTTCAGTGGTAGGGACTGTTTTGCTCTTGTTCTGTCCTCTACTGTTTGAAAGTCGCTGCTGCTGAAAGGCGACACGATCAGCCCACATCACTAGCATAATGGATTAAAACTTCAGAGAAGCAAACACACTAAGGGAGCTAAAAGTCTGTTGCATCATGTTTCAGCAACTCAAAAACACTTAAGCAACTTCAACAAATGAATGGAAACTTCAGCTTGGTCCCTCTGTGAATTATATCCACTTCATCTCTCATAAAATCAGGCGCTTGACTTCATTAACTTTTTAAATAGCACAACAACATCTGCATGTAATAAACAGCAATGAGTTTACTTGAATTATTTGATAAAATCTGTGTGCCATTTGGAGCAAAAGTGCCTTCAAAGTCAACTTACAAAGTATTGAAACAGTGATTAATGTATACAGTCAACATCGACTGCATGAAACATGCACAGAAATAACTTATCTGAGGGATTTAAAGTTATTACAGCTTTGTGGTAAAACCCAGTGGAGTCTTTTTTCTTTGAGCATGGAAAACACTAAGCCAGCTGTCTCCCATTAGGATAGCAGCATCTTTGTGTCACCAAGAGAGAAAACAGGGATGATTAGCTCTGATTGGACTGATACTGTAGGCTGATGTGCTGGGAGCCAAAGTAACAAATATCTTGATTCAATAAAGGTTTGAGTGGTTTGTAAAGTAAAATAAATTGGAAAGTATTATTGTGTGTACAAGCACATTCCGGTTACAAGAAATGAGGTACGCTAAAGCTTCAAGATTACAAACATTACATATTTCTATTTATTTAAGTCATAAGTTGCATTCAAGAAAGACAAATTTGACCAAAAAAAAAAGGAACTAATACTAATAATCCAACTTTGACTTCCCCCTCTGACGGTTAGGAAAAATCCACAGAAAAGCCGCGCCTTCTTATTAGCCACATGGTTCAAAGCGTGGGGGAAAAAAGTAGCGGTTTATAGTCTGGAATATACACAAAATACACAAATGGACAAGTCACGTATCTCCATGTTGCTTGGAAGCCTTGGTCTTCATTTAAATAGGTCTTAAAAATGCACAGCTAAACAGAACAGACAGGGAAACAACAAGTACTCCACCATAGAGGTGTTTCTACTACCAGATGCCAGTCAGAGGAGAGCAATATCCATTATTACACCTTAGTGTCTCATTAAAGCCTTCACACAAAGGCACATGTTTGTTTTTAATGCATTACTTAGCCAAAAAATGAAAAACACATCTAGCATTTTCATTTGAAAGAGTAACACAACACTTAGGTCATCCAACCCAAGCGTCAAAGCTCTGACAGAGGCAATAAATCAATATTGGCACTCTTACTTAAAATTAATTGTGCTTTAAAGTTTTACAGAGTGTCTATTATGTGTAGAGCAGGGATGATTTATGCGGACACTGTGAGTCACTCCCTTTAATTGCTGTTGTTTTCCCAGCCTATAACCCGGGTATGAACTCTGAGAATAACAATTTTAACAGATCTCAAAGTGCTGATCCAAACTCTAAAAGAAGAGTTTAAGAGTATGAAATTTGTTTCATGAAAATATTCACAAGGACCTTACGCAGCTTACTCAGATACTATGAGACAAATACAGAGAGCTAAGTGAATGTACTTGTGTCTCCCTGGAAATGTCTTACACAAACACTCCTGCACAAAATAAACATGTCCAAACAATTATGAACAGCTGTTTTGACATTGTGGGATATGTTGTTGCTTAAACTCAGTCAGCATCAGCATTTCAAGTGTTGTAACAAATAGAAGATTTTGTGTGATATGGAAACAGATCAGATTCTTTAGGGTGGTTTATTTGTCCACACAAAGTCAGAAACAGGCACTAAGAACTAATATTTTTTGTCACAACCTGTGTTAATCTGTTTTTTTTTTCCCATGCATAAACTGCTTTATAAAATGACAGAATGACTAGAGCAATGGTTCACCCTCCAGCAGAACAGCAAACCTAAACACACAGCCATGACAAGAATGAATGTGTCTGGATCAAATAATATCCTTATTTCAAATTGGCCAAGTCAAAATCTATACCAACATCAAATTGAGAATTTGTTGTAAGGCTAACAGTATAATGTAAACTAGATGTCTTCATTTGATTGACTGAACTTGAGTAACTTTGGAAAGAAAAGTAGGCAATTTAGAAAGTATTAACTCAGGGGTGCTGAATGCCTATAACCATCTCATGGGTAGACATTTCATATGAAAAAAATTATGAAAATTCCTTTTTTGTCTACTTTACAGCTGTGCTCTGCCATGAGTTGGTCTATTACATAAAATCCTAAGAAAGTGCATCAAAGTTCGCGATTGTAATGTGACAAATTGTGAAAAACATCAAGGGGTATGAATAGTTTTGCAGGACACTGGAACAGTCGTTATAAATCTAAAACCTAGCAGAGAGTAGGGATGGGTAATAAACCTCCTTCCATTGCAATCTGTTTGTCTATATTCCCTTCCCCTAGTGACAACCATATTCTTTGAGTTTCCTCTGAGGAAACATTTGCTCGGTAAAATGATTCAGTGAACCCACTGAAGGCACATTCACAAAGAGCTATATTGCATGCTGTTTGTTATGTTTGAGAGCTTCGGGGAACCCATAACTCTCAAGACCAGAGATGAACGTGGCAACATACTTCATTGGGTGCATTTCAGGAAGGAAAAATAACCTAGCAAAAGGCCTCCTCTTTTTTCAGGGTTGCTTTGCAAAAAAAAAAAAAAAAGCAGCCACAATTACACATCACATAATGCACAGTCACGGCTCTGAAACCAGTTGCAGTGAAATGTTGATTTGGATGGCTTCCCTACAGTAAAAACTTTAAATGAACCACTGTATGCTCTAGAGTAAAACAGGTTAGTGTCCGGAGAGGAAAAAACCGAACTGAAAAGATCCACTTGAAGACTTTCCTGGCCCTGTCACTGTCGATTCCCTCGAAGAGCCGTTTACCCTGCGTGCAGATGCTCATGGGACCCAGGAGCTGGCCCAAGTCTGTCGGTAATGTGGTCTGTTTTACATTACAGGCAGAAAAAAAAAGTCTTCATGCTCGAAAATCAAACCATATACTTCAGCCAAGGAAAATCTAAGTGACTTCTGAGAACGTTTGTACCTGCTGACGTAGCCGCCATGCAGTGCTCGGTGTTAGTGTGAGGGACCAAGGAGTTACCTCATTCACTGTCAAACACTATTGTGTTTAATGGCATAAATGTTATTCTACTAGTTCAATTTTTTATGCACTTTTCATTTCGTGGTGCTCAGGATGTGAAAACAGAATGTGCTGTCACAATGTTTGATAGACACGGTCAGTTTAACTCAAAGGTTTGACAGCCTAATGTGGGCTCTACGGCTAAAAAGGAAGGAGGAGGAAGGAGTGAGCCAAAAACTACCACATGTATTTTCCAAAAGCAGCCCAGCAAAGTCTAAATAGTCCTACGTGGTTTAACGCCATCTCATTCCATAACCTCTAAGTCCTCAAAGTGAATTATCACATTATAACATTCCAACACGCCCCAAATTCCCAAAATACAGCTTCAGGTTTTTCCCTTCTGACTCTGTTTAGTGTTATGGTTTTTGGAGAAGACTTCAATCATCACTAAAGTTTTTTCTGTTTACTTCTGGTATTTATACATTTGTTCTATCTGTCTTGTCATTTTGTCTTGGTTTTAGTCATGTTGCTTAAAATTTAGGCTGAGAAATGAGGCAAATGGAAGAGAGAATGAAGTTCAAGTAAAAAACAACATAATATTGCAATAGGAATTATTCTTAAGGTGTTTAAGGTATAGAACACCTTAAAGAAAGTAAAATAATTTCGATTTTGTAAACAATGTCATGTCTTTTTTCTCTTCTGTATCTGGAAATTTATGTTGTGTAGAAGGATGGATAATATGACAGTTGGGACATAAAATGTGTTAACCTTGTTATTAAAATGTCCACTAAACACAAACTATACAGTTAAACTGTATAAGTTAGGTAAATAAAAGCAAAACAAGATATATTTATTAGAAGTTTCTTCATTTCATTGCCTTTCTTTAAAATGGGAGATACCACTTCTTATATATCCCTTAATCATCAAGCTCCATCATCCAACAGACGTATTTGCTCCCTGACTGCAAGTTAACTGATGGTTCTTTTAATTTCTAAAAATAAAATGGGAGGCGACTCTTTCAGTATTTAAGCCTCATTTCCGTAGAACTCACACAGTTTTAGTCCTAAGACACCTTCTCTACTTTCAAAACAAGGCTTGAAACTCTTCCTATTAATAAAGCTTATATTGAATTTTCTGGACTATAGTGCGCACCTCACCATAAGCCGCATCCACTATATATTTTTTTTAATGGAAACGTACATATATAAGCTGCATCAGCCTGTAACCACTTTTATCTACCGTGCTGTTTCCCAACAAACCTGTAGGGGGAGCTCTCTATATATTGCCCCTGGGGTAGGGAGAAAGAAGAATGATAGAATGCTGTGAAATCGGGAAATGCTTTCTTTGTCGTGCCTGTTGCTATCATACTCTTGTGCTAAATGAAAATTATCCCCTTATTCTATCATTTCAAATTTTAACGTTTCCCTCTGCCGGTTAGGAAAAATCCACTGAAAAGCCGCACCTTCTTATAAGCCACATTGTTTAAAGTGTTGGAAAAAAGTAGCGTCTTATAGTCAGGAAAATACCAGCGGTAGTTTATTTTAGCGAGAGTTTGCAAATATAAACACTCAAAGACATCATCTGATATGGTCCAAAAATATCACTACAATAACCTGATTGTAAAAAAATTATTGGAAATAAATTACTGTCACTCTTTCATGACACAAAGACTTGTTTTCTACTGTTCTGTGATGTTGTATGCGTGCAGGCTGTGCTGTCCAGACCCATAGAGAGTAGTCCAGAAATTTAAGCACAGGAGGAAAAACGGCAAGATGTATAAAAGCTGCAGATGTCATGTTCACACGCAGGGGTACCGTATGGGGGGGGGGTTAAGAAGATTCTAAGGGCCCTTGACTGATGGGGGCCGAAAAAGAAGAAGAAAAGATATGTCCCGCGATACATTTCAAATATTAAAAGAAAATCCAGCAGTAAAATAACATTTCTTTGTGTTCTCCCTCATATTTTAGCAGTCACCAGTGAATGTAATAAAAATAATAAAAAAAAAAAAAATTTGCATTTCTGCACCTTTGCATTGTTTGCTTTCATTTTAGCGTCATTTTTTAATGCCCTTCTTATTTTGTTTGTTTCTTCTGGTTTATCGTTCTGTTTTGCTGTGATTGTGGAAGGACATCAGCTGAGCTGATGCTGCCTTTAACTCCCTTTTCTTTATCTACACTGCACTTGTGATTTAAAGATTTCACTCTCCTAGACATACAGTAACTAAAGGGGTTACTACTTGTTTTAACTTTTTGATTTTCTTTTTTAACATAGAAAGTACTTACTGCTTCTGAAAGAAGGCTAAATTACTTTTTATCTGTCCATATGTTTATGTGTGCAGTAATTTGAAGTAGTAGCCTACTTGTTTTTTAAACTATTAATTTAAAATTATGTGGAATCAGTAAAAAAATAAATTAATAACTTACCTAATGTAATACCCTGATTTTAAATACCCCAATAAAATGAACTAAATCAAAAACAAAAGTATACAAAAGTCAAGAGTAGAAGGAATGAATAAACAAATATCAATATAAGACATAACCTTTTTAAGGCCTAAATTAATTACAGATGCAGTGGGAAAAATCAGTTCTAGGTGCACATATGTGTATCAAAATTATCTATTTTTTCTCAGATTAGGGCAAATCTATACTTCGTAATATATACACAATGTATAGATTAATTCTACTCTATATCACTTCAAATCAATTTGAACCATTTGAACGGTTTAGTTGGTTTAAAGTTGTGATTTTTAAATAAGCAGAATTATTTGATAATAGATTATTTAAAACACACCTTGTGGTTTATGATTTGTTTTTCTCCATCAATGCAAAATAAAGACATTCTTAGTTTTCCTAAAACTTTTCTAAAATCTTTTCTAGTGTGGTCCTCCGAACCAGATGTTTCAGTACACTTTAAGTGACTTTCATATAAATCTTTTAGACCACTTCTTTTTTGTACTTTCTCACAAACAAGCTTTTGTACTGTGCTGATTTTCTCTGCAAACAACAGTTGTTGACTGTCTGGTTCCGATTTAGCCAACATGGAAAACATTGTGAATGTATGAAAAGTTATGATGTTCAGATTGTGCTAAAGACCATTACTGTTTTATCAGAGCCATGTGGCATCACTCAGTGCCATGCCACACTGGTTTGATGAAGAAAACAGAGAGTTTAAACTGTGGTCACACTTAACTTCGATATGACTCAAGAGAGGTCCTGGAAGTTAGCCACGGTCCCTTTTCCAAAACATATATCAGCCAATGAGAATGATGTGATAGAAAGGGGCTTTTTTTGTTAATTTTTGCTGTCAAGAGTGGGCATGTATCACTGTAACACGGCTGAAGTTGCTGCTGTAACTCTGTTTTTGATTAAATGTGTTTGTGCTGCTTACTCCAAGATGAATTATAAAAAGAATTTAGAAGGAAATAATATAACATTAGGCAAATGATCTTTAAGCTACATCAGTTGTCAAGTATTTTATTAAAAAATCTTAATTTTTATTCTTTTTTTGTCTGGTGCTTGTGACTTAAAATATGACTGCATGCAGCAAAGAGACAGCTAATTACCATTTCATGTAATGAATATAATGACAAAGGCTGTACTGTTAGCAGCACCCTTTTGTAGCAAACATAAAATGAAACACAAGTATCTAATTATGCCATCATCTTCCCTGTTCAAGCTGTAAACGTTTCTCTAATTGGTGGTCTGCAGCATCGGCCATCTTATCAATGACTCTGATGATGTAAACAGTTAGAGATGCTATAGTGAAATACCAGAGTCCGAACCTGGAATAAATCCATGAACTTTTTTCCACTTTGTGCAGACTTTTACTATGCTAAAAGGGAAATTGGAAAAGAAGAACAGTAATGTGTTTGAGTGCTTAAATGACTGCACAATGTTAAGCAGACCCCATCTTTATATGAAAGCTGTTAACTTTAACTTTCCATAAGGAAAAAATAATCACATACAGCTGGTTCAAAGACAGCAAGACACAAAAACACATCATGTCATCTAGAATCTGTTATTATCTCTCCTTTCATCTATAGCTGCAGCGACAAAGCCAAACATTTCTTTTTCACTGACAGGCTATGTAAATACAACCTTAAAAGTGACTTTACCCTGCCAAACAGTATTGTAGAGGACCTCTCTTTTCTTTTTATATAAAGTTGATGATCAGTGTTTTCCCTTTACTTTTCTCCATCTGCTAAACACGGCAGACTGAGGTTAAATTATTTCAATGTTTTGTTTCCCTACTTGCCACTTGCATGGAGCATCAAACCCATAGAATGGAGTGACACTCAAAGAGTACACAATCTTAGCTGATTATCTCAAACAACGGATATATTGTTTTCCTCATCCTTTTTTTAAAACCACCATCAACTCACATGCTTCTTATTTGTCACTAGAAGCTTTTGGCTGTACTATCCCCCTCTCCCTGTGAGAGCATCAGAGACCTAAGACAAAACTGTAAATATTTAATGACTTTACAATTACATTCAATCTAATCCGGGGTAGAGATGTGCCTTTAAATAGGTTGTTACAAAGGGTAGAGCTGTAATACAAATGAACATCCCAAAGCCAATTAGTCTTTGGTTTTTAAAAAAGAGAGCGACCAACGAATGCATGGGTTTGAGATAATTAAGTGTTTGTGCGTAGCTTGTACATGAGCTGTCACTCCAATCGCCAGACATGTCACATCAGCCAACACAAGTGTGACCGGACAACCGCCCGTCGCCTTTGATCTGGGTTCATGCATACGGAATCAGGTCAGGCTGTGGCCGCATGCATTCTCAAATACATTTATACACACATACAATTTCAACACTAGAAAGGAGGGATTATTTTCAAAGGGCCAAAATAGCATGATCTCTGTAAAGGGAGATGGGCAATCAAGCATAAAACTGAAGAAAGAAAGGACAAAACAATTCACTAAAATGGTGAGCAAAATTCTTTCAGTGCTTTAACTAAATACATGTAAAAAAAGGAAAAGAGAACAACTTACTCCCTCCGACTTTGGCTTTACCACTTTCATGAAGGCCCCTCTTTCCTGTGCCTCCATTAGCTCTTTTCTTGTTACTTTCCTGGAGTCCAAAAACTTAAGCTGGGGTAACTTGTAAAGTACAAAGTACCTATAAGACAAGAAAAAAAAATTAAGAAGCTGCTTTATTAGATTACCTCCTCAGATAATGACTTGCAAAAATCATTTATAACCCCTGAGCTTTTCTTTTTCATTTACAGCCAGTATATTGTATTTTTCAGAGATTCAATCTGATAGATATATGTAAAAAGTTTTCCTGATAAAAAAATCAGAAATTTGTAACGTGTTTGTTTTTAGGTTCTTTTACTCCTTACCTGAATAAAATCCTGTGCAACTAAAACTAACTGCCTTTAGAAGTCACCTAATAAGTACAACTGTGTAAATTAAAACCATTATATATCAACCATATATGCAAAGGCCTCCGAGGTGTGTTAAGAACATGAGAGAACAAACAAAAACTCAGTGAGCACTGTTCAAGTCAAATGGGGAGGGTATGGTACAGGTGTAAACCTATCAAGACATGACTGTCCACCTCAACTGAGATGTTGAGCAAGAGAGGCATTAAATAGACGGTCCACCTTAACTTTGAGACGGATAAAAAATTTGCAACAGCTCAGGTGGAAGAATGTGTTGACAGTACATTGAGCATCATGCTCTCTGTATAAAACTGTCCTATAATGCAGTGGTTTTCAAACTCTGTACTTAAGGACCATCTGTCTCGCATATTTTAGGTATTTCCCTGCCTCCACACACCTGACTTTAATAAATAGGTGATTAGTAGGCCCCTGCAGCTCATGGTGGCTACTGAGAAGGGAGGACAATCATTTGATGCGGGTGCTGATGCAAAGACACATCTCAAACATACAGGACAGGGGTCCCAAGGACCGAGTTTGAAAACCACTAGGTTCGACACAGAGTTCATGGCAAAATGGACAGTTACAGTACATAGAGGAAAAACCTGCTATAGTCTGCAAAGTTGTCAGACTGGACCAGTGGTCCCCTTCCAGCAGGTTGAAGGCAGTAAAAACTATAAAATAGCTAAATCAAAGCATATTGGAATAGGAAAGGCTAAGTAAAGATCTCATGCATTCAAAAATCTGTGCCAGGATTCCAAAACGGATTTTAATCTGACAACATTTAAACCACACTTTGAAACAGTTAGAAAATAAAATAGCCTTTGGATTAAAACCTGATTCCATTGTGGCGCATCAATTCTCTAATTGTTTATCAGACATATGCCAAAAGACTTGAAACTCTGTTTGCAAGATTTTGACGTCAAAATAACGTGTAAAAAAACATGTAAAGGTTTAAGTAGTATAATTAGTTTTTGCATCTCGCTTTATAAGTCACTGTAACATACAATTGTGGGACCAATTTTATCATGATTAAAACTTGTTTAGAGAGAACCTGAAAAGCAGTCATGTTTAATCTGGATGCAGATTCTGTTCTGATATATCCTTGCATGCAATAACCTTCAAAGCTGATAGGAAAACTACACCACATAAATGGTGCACAAGGATATGAAACCTGTCTGCAGTAGCTGTCATTCTGATAACATCATGGATACCTCTGTAAGCTTTTAGACACACTCTGTCTTTCATTGGAAGGGAGAGAAACGTCAAACGATAATGGCTGGAATACACAGATGACAACAGATCCTTTCACTGGCGGGCAGGGTTAGAGGAACCAGTATGTCAGGGCTGAGCTGGTAGCCAGAAAGGACACACATCCAGCACCTAAGTGGAGGGTGAGAAAGGACGGGAAATATGGGCTGAGACAAGACCCATGTGCGTGCGGGGTTGTGACAAATTGATGATGGCAATGGCGATGAAGGGGAGATGGCAAAGCCTGTGTCAACTTTTCAACACCTCTGGATAATGAGGAGAGATGCAGGGATCAGATTTAGTGTGATTGGGAGCATAAAACATCTGCATCCAAATTAAGGAAGAAAAAATATTTAAAAAACAGTTGTGAATCCCTTATGGTTTGAGCATTATGACAGGCAAAAAGGACCTTCTCCTAACCCCTTAAGGAGAGGCTTTTTTGCGTCCTATGAAAAATCTAGCTCTCAAATCCAGGAGGCCTCATTCCCAGCTTGTGTCTCCCTGCATGCAAAGGGAACTTGTTCTTAGCATCTCCATGATTGAATGAGAAGATGCCCTTGGGAGACACAGAGGGAGGTTATTCTCCATAGGTAACCTACCATCGCAGGGTCAGAACAGATGACAAGGCTCTGTCAGCTAGTGGTGATATTAATGATTCAACCCCAACCACAAAGGGAGGATAAGAGAGCGAAGGAGACACAGGGTAGCATGGATGGTGACAGGGCTGTGGTGTTTCTGAATATTTAGAACTTAAAAAAAAGTAGTCTGAAATAGTGACAGAATCTATCTTCTCAAATTAAAAATGTTGATTTTTATCAATCCAAGCCTTTTATAATTCAGAGTGATGACTTCTACTCAGTGTGTTGTGAAGCCACACAAAAAAATTGATGCAATTCTTTACTAGATTGTAAAGAACTGCATATAATAATTCCAAAATACTTCAAAAATAAACTGTGCTTTGTAGCCATTTAATTAAAAAAAGACTACAAAGCACAGCTGGTGGTTGAGGCTCCTCAGACTACCCTTTCATCTGCCACAATGGCAGATTGTTCAAACCGATAACTCTCCACAGGGTAAAAGGTTAAAATGTCAGATACATTTTGTTGATTTATTTATGTCATAAAAGACAAAACAAAAGAGAACATGTTATAAACTGTTGTAACTTTGAGTTCTCACTCTTAGATTTGTTTTCAATTTTCTGATTTTCCACAGGCTGAAAGGTGGACGGTAAGTTGTGTGTGTTTGCTTTTTTAAATAAAGGTACACACAAAAAAACGATTTCTGACTTAATTACATTTTGTTCTTCATTTAATTTACCAAAGCTAAAAAGATCTTGTGTGCTTTTTATCAATTGAACACAACAGTCATTAATAGCCACAAAAAATTATATGGTTACCGAAGGCCACTGCTGAGAGAAGAGAAATGCCTCAAAGAGGAATTTAAGTCACTCAATTATGCTACTAGATCAAATTTTCTATAGTGGAGCTTCATTATTACACTTCTCCACACCTTCACATTTTTAAAGTGATATTTTACTTAATTTCTCTAAATAAGACAAGGAGCCAACTCCATAAGATTAGCTTTTTAATACATTATATCTAGGCGATCTTTTGTAAAATTGGCCTGGAGTTGTTTTTCAAATGTTTTTCCCATTTTTAATGTGTGCCTCATGCCTTAACTTCCCTTGCAGGCATGAAACCTGCAATCTCAGGTCTGTTTACTGAGTTTGCAGATTTTGCCTACTTTTAATAAGAACAAAGAATGAAGAAGCGAATTTATAATTGACTTCCTTTTCGAGATGTACTTGTTATGTTTAGAGTTAACTCAAGAGCCAACAGATCAGGAAATATCTGTGAAAGAGGCATAAAATCAGACTTCAGAAATACAGTTTTTTATTTTTTTTATTTTTTTATTTTTTTTTTGGGGGGGGGGGGGGGGTTACTCATGACAGTTTTTGAATGAGAGAGACATAAAAAAGTAAAAAAAGGAATCTTTTTAATTAGAATAATGTATACTCTTAAGGTGAAATAAGATGCCATAATGACCATAAATTTTAAAATGAACACTAATGTTTTTTTTTTAGATGTGTATTATAGCTGTGAAGAATTAAAATTTGCAGTTTCTGTTCAATTCTTGTTTTTACAAATTTCTGACTCACCTTTATACTGTATTCTATACTACAAAGAAAGGGACAGTGAGGATTTTAAAGTCACCAAAGAAGAAGAGAACATTTAACCTCCCTGCTCACCACAGTGTTCAGGGAATGAGTGCTATATTTCTATGTCACTGCACTAATTGGGTCACCGATGCGGCGCACCAGGATATTTCACTTGAGAGAGCGAGAAGTCTTCAGGCACTGGGCTGGGTATTTATTGCCCAAGGCCAGTGCTGTCACGACCTGCATACAGCCTAACCTTGTCAGACATGAAATCTGCATCACGCTCAAATTGATGTTTTACTATGTGACACACTATGAATATTACATTACAGGACCGTAGACGTTGTCAGTCAAAACAGAACAGCTTTCCTCGCCAGTAAGATAAGCAGGCAAGTAGAAGGGGAAAAAATGGGAGGGAAGGGAGTTTGAGGGCAGGGAGGAGGAGGGGGGGTGGAAGGGTGGTGTATAGAGACAAAAAGAAAGAAGAAAAGCTTATTCAAGAAAGCATGGGTGGTAAATGATTAATAGGAAACACAGAGTCAGAAACAAGCACTTAGGGCTAAAACAGACAAAAGAGAGTATGCTTTTCGCCTTTTATCACATTTCATGTAAAGGACCCTGACAAATAGTGGTCATATTGCCTGACTCGAGGCTTGGCTTGATGTTTAATGCATCATCTGCTCTGGTAAGGCAGAGTAGTAAACACTCATTTGTGGCAATGATTAGTCACACATGAAATCCATTTTATAAACTGTAGTGTAGCGAGGCCAGTTGACAAAGCTTTTAGGTTGATGCAGCTGAGTCCACAGTCTAGTTATGAAATGCCGGTGGTCAAAAACCCACACCTTCCAATTGATTACATTGAGATTCAATTCAATCTATAAATTATTGCTCCAAACTTAACAATATAAAAACTAATGGATAGTTTAGGTATTTTGAAGCAATGTTCTGTTAAACAGTTGATAAGTTTCTATCGTTCCTCAAGTAGATTGAGACTAAAATTAAGCCTTTAGTTGTCTTCTTTTATATAAATCCACGTTAGCCTGTTCTGGAGAGGGATGGTAAGAGCTAATTCAAATAGTAAGAGGTTTTAAAGGTTAACCATTGAGTTTTCTGAGACAGGAGTTGTTATAAGACGGTAGATATCAGTCTCTCCACGACTAGCTGTAAGCTTCACATTCAAGAACACACTAATATGGTTTTATAATTAAATAAGATACTAAGAGAGTAGAATACTGTAGGTAAGATATTAACTGCTTGTAACGTTTTAACAGAACTTACCTTTGAAAGTCTTAACAATCTGTTTGAGGAAATAATGCATTTTTACTGATTCACAATTTTTGGTACAGTGAAGTGAAATATTCATACCACTGGCAGACAAAGGTTTAAAGTAATGATTTTATTTTATTTTATTTTATTTTTTTTTTATATTATTTGCCAAAATGTTTTTGCCCAGCCAGGGCCCTTACATTTAATCTGATGGAGAATCTGTAGAGCAAAGCTAAACATTATGCTATCAGGAAGGAGGTCTTTGAAACCCAAGGATTTGCAACCAATCACCAAGATTAAGAAAAAGAAAAAAAACAACAGCATGAAAAAAAAATAAAATAAAACAAAAGATATCTCTACAAATTCAGTTGCTGCACTGCCAAAAGAGATTGTTCCATACATTATCCAGAAGGGTACAAATCCTTATAAACAAGCAATTTCACTGGATTAGAAGTATATATAAACAAATGATTTATTTTAGTTTTCACTTTTACATTTTCCTCCTCCCACAATGTTTTTGAAATATTCCCACACTCATTTTCTACGACAGAAAAACTTTTAATGAATGATGAATATCTATGTAAGCAATCTAAATCAGTACTATATATATAATTATAGGCTCAATGTTTATACTGAGTCCTTTTTTTTTCTTCAATTCCTCATTCAGATGTTAAGTCATGAAATTTTATTCACATAGTAACAGACCTGTATCTCTGGTAGTCGTCGTCATCCTTATCCAGGCTTACCAGCTGGTTGGGGCAGGCCTCATTTCCCAGCAGGCTTAGGTACTGCAGCGATGGGGTCACGTCAGCCAAGTTATCCAGCAGGGCCTCGATATCAGTCAGGTGTCAAAGGGCAGATGTCAAGGACCTAGCGCTGTTAATTACATTAGCATTCACTACCCACACAACCCCTCCCAGGCCTGTCTGCACTAAAACACGTCACTGTCAAATTTACTGAGGTGCTCAAAGAAGCTAGTCAGTGACTTTGTGAGAGTGGGCAGACAGAGGGGCAATTTAAGGTGCAGGCCTTGGCATATAGCACTGACACAATTTGGCTCCTGCTCTCACTCTTTCTGTCGAATCTCTTTAATTTCCTAGGTGGCCGGGTGCACAACGGTGACAAAATGATGGATGCCCTGCGGTTCAAACAGTCCGTGCTTCTCGGAGCTACGCTGTGGAAAAGTTTTGCGAAACATGGAAAAAAAACAAACAGCCCCTAAGCAGGCACATTCATCACTAATACATTCACTTGGAAAATTGAGCCCCAAAGTGTCAAAATACAACTGCACTAATGCGGCGCTCCAGCTTTAAAATGGCACTGTGCCACGACAGGATGTACATAATTGGCCTATTAGCATGTGCCGACCACTTCACAACCGAACTGAGCACACAGTCCCAGATGCACACTTTAAGGAGTCCCAGTTTTAATGTTGACTCTGGAAGTGTGTGTGTGTGAGAGTGAACATCGTTACCCAGCAGGATCTGCATAACCAAAGGAAAACAGGACACATTACCGAACCTGCTCTGAGGCTCAGAGAGGAAGTTCGCACTTCTCCGACTGATCATAAACAGCCTCGCAATGTGTTTTACGTCTATGCCTTAAATCTACAGCGACACCACTGAGCTCTGGCTTTAACATGTTTACAGTGTTAGGCATATAGAGCACACAAGACTGCTGGAGTAAGCGACCTGAAACTGTACTATCTGAGAAGAAATTAAATAGATGATACTTTTAATTTCAGGGCGGATTATGTAGATTTATTCAGGTTTTTGATAAGAAAATCTTGGATGCTCCATTAGTTTCCACTCTGAAAATACAAGTACTTGTTATTGTAACTGTTGAATCTTATTCCACTAGAGGTCCCTGTGGTTCAAAAACCAGTCATGTGTGTAGCTGAGTGATAACCGAGTTCCTCTACTCTTTTCTGCAGTGTGGAGTGCTTTCTATAAAGCCACATCACTACTAAGCAACTTTTTCAGACAATAGGGGATTGTACTCACTCATGAAATAAGGCAAAAAATAAACAGTTTTCCTGAATTTATGTCTGTAAATGCAGTACAAATCAAGAGAAAATTGTGGCCTAAGTGATTATTCTCAAAGGATATTTGGTTCTTATTGAGTGTCAGGGTGTGGAGCTTGGGTAACCTGGGCAACTGGAGGTCATTTCCAAGCAGATTGTTGTCGACGACCAACTCTTCCAGCTCAGTAAACATTTTGAGGCCTGCCAGCGACCTGTAATGATAAGGAAACAGTAAAGCGGTTATGGCTCAGAATCTGCTCAGGGGTTATTGTGCAGAAATAAATATTTCAGCCTCTCTCCTTTCATGCGACAGGAGAGTCTGAGCCCGAGCCTGTCAGTGAAGTGAATGACAAGAATTTGTGGCGCTGAGCTCCCCTGGCATGGCGAGGCATCCTTCAGCGGCTGGCAGGATGAGGGATGGGGGTCACTTGTGAGTAGCCAGGATTCAAAACAAAAGGCTTCAGAAATGCAGCGGGCAGGATGAATTTGTCAATGTCTTGTGCCTTGAGGCGCCCAGTTTCGCCTGACCCTAACGCTCCATTCCCAAGACAAATCACTCTGTCACAGTTCACCTTCACTCCCCAGACACAAATTTAACTTGTCATCCATCATTTTCACAGAGGAACTGGGATGCACTCACAATCACAGATGCAGTAGAAAGGAAACTTTTTTCTGCCGCTGTGACATGATGGGGGTTAGTGTTAGGATTACAACATCAAAGCTTTTTTTTCTTCTTTAAAGAAGGCAACATTTGGCCCTTCTGTTTCGTTTTATGACACACTGCACACAAGTGAGGGATCATTCAAGCTTCTTTCCTGTCCGTCCCTCTCACACGTATATACATATTAGCACAGGCATAGTGCTGAAGGAAGGGGGTGCTAAAAGTTATGTTAGAGCCCTGCAAAGTTCAAGTCATGGAAGCCACACAAAGGGCAATGTGTGTGCCGTCTAATCCCTCACTGTCAGAGTGCCATGTTAAGGCGTCCTGGGAGACTTCACTGACATTTAAATCTGACAGAATACAGACACAGATCTTACATCTTTTACTGCAGTTCAAACTAGAACTGATTTAAATTCAATACAAAATTCTGTATCATTTGGTAGCTTAGTAAGGCAAACATTTAAATCTCAACATATCTCTAAAACATATTTATAATTAATACATAATCCGACATGGGATACAAATTGATCTAGAAAAGGGGAGAAAGCAATAACCCAAAGATAGATTAATCCCAGAGAGCTTTTTTACCGGCATCAAAATAACTAAATAAGTTATAGATGCACATGATGAAAACTTTAACTAAATATGATAAACAAAGCTAATCATTTCAACAATTAACTAGTGTGGAAAATAGCCATGTGTAGTTTGCTGAATAGCAGCAGAGTCAGAGTTAACAGACATCAACAAAAACACACACTGACAGGAAAAGTTGACAGCATCCTGCCAGTCTGCTGGCAAACCTGCCCACTGACAGCCTCTTATCAGGAATAGTTAATGCAGCTGTAAGATGGATGAACTAACAGACGTGCCAGTTTTCTTTTAAAATTTGTCTTCACCTTTTGGCATTTCTTGTTTATTAAAACAGAGGAAACCCATCAAACAGATCATCCTTACCATTGCATCAGAATATTAAAAATATGCTTGTTACATGTATTCTCGTTGTTTTGTGATATTTCAATAGGATGAACATTTCAGAAGACTCTTGAGAAATCGGACATTTATATATTTATATGTTTCATTGGCAACATGAGAACATATTTGTTAAGAAATATAAGATTTATTAATGAATATTGGTAAAAAAAATCTTTGGATAAACATTTAATTTACTGTGAACAAAAGGCAGCTAACCAAAAACAGTAAAGCTAACTATATATGTGTGTGTGTGTTTGTGTATGATAGGCTGCAGTCCTGTGGGTTATGTTATTAGCTGCTCGGTTAAAGGGAGCCGCATGGCACAGGGGGGAGCCTTATTAATTGTTGTTTTCATGTCACCACCACTGCGTGCACTGGCTGATTTAATCAGTTAAATTCACAGCCAGGGGAGAGCCACTAGGTCCCATCCAGCATTAGCTGGCTGGGATTGAACTTCTAATACTTTCTTGCTTTTTATGCTCCCCTCTGCAGACTTTCATAGCTGCTTTCATTACTTTTTATAAGCCTTGTTTTAATGCGCAGCTTGGAGAACGAACAAAGTTTAAGCACTGCAGTAAAGGCCTTTTCCCTATTAAAAAAGCAGAAAAAAGGGAGTGTTTTCCTTCAAGAAAACTAATTGGAACAACTGACTTCAGATAGTATGCAGCTGAGACTTGTTTATTGGTAGGGAGGGGGGAAAAAAGTACACAGACATATCATTTTGTAAATATAAACAAAAAGTAATGCAAATTTTAGCTCTGCTCCTCAGAAAACAACAGCAATGTTTTCTTAAAAGACACTCATTGTCATTTTCGCATAAGCTGAATATGAAAGAAAAACCTTTAAAACTGTATGAAAACTAATTGAAATCAGAGCACTGAAATTCAGAACATATTTAGAAAAATAAAATTTTCATGTGTGATCAAACAGCTTTTTGTTAAACCTTTACCATGCAAGAGACCAAGCGGCAGAAGCTTTCAGAGACGGAGAGGCACTTTAACGAGGTGAGGCAATGAATCCTGCACTTGTTAAGATAATTATGATCAGCCTCATTGTCAGAGCTAATACTTCACACAGGCTGTCTTTACGCTTTGACTACCACTTAGCCTGTGTAAGCCCGCCATTATACATCACACAACGCTGCCTGCATATCGGTCTACGTGCTTTGGAGCTTACATAAGTGGTGGGTGTGTGTGCTGAAACCACCATTATCTACAAATATCCAGCCTACTGAGCACTAAGAGGAGATAGAGACATTTTTAGCAGGAGCAGCAACTCGGCAGAGGAAGGGGAGGATGGGGAAAAACCAGACAAGGACATTGGAGAGGAGATGTTGACCCAGAGAGCCACCCTCCTGGATCAATACACTAATACTGATGCAGACATAGTGATTGATAAACCACAGCTGACAACAGAGGGAAGAAAACTCTCGCCCGTTATTGGCTGAAATGTCATTCACTCCTGCCAGTGGTGTGCACCGGTGTCATGTCGGATATCCTCAGGCAACACATAAAAAATGAAGAACAGCAGTGTTGGCTGTTTTACATTTGTTGCACAGACTTTCTTCTTATGGATTATGCTGCTGAAATTGTGACTTGAGTTAAATTGTTATTGCTTAATGTATTATAATTTAAGACAATGCATTCTCTATTACCATACTACATCTGTGCTGTATATATATACACTATATTGCCAAAAGTATTTGCTCACCCATCCAAATTATTGGAATCAGGTGTTCCAATCACTTCCATGGCCACAGGTGTATAAATTCAAGCACCTAGGCATGCAGACTGTTTTTACAAACATTTGTGAAAGAATGGGTCGCTCTCAGGAGCTCAGTGAATTCCAGCGTGGAACTGTGATAGGATGCCACCTGTGCAACAAATCCAGTCGTGAAATTTCCTCGCTCCTAAATATTCCACAGTCAACTGTCAGCTGTATTATAAGAAAATGGAAGTGTTTGGGAACGACAGCAACTCAGCCACGAAGTGGTAGGCCACGTAAACTGACGGAGCGGGGTCAGCGGATGCTGACGCGCATAGTGCGAAGAGGTCGCCAACTTTCTGCAGAGTCAATCACTACAGACCTCCAAACTTCATGTGGCCTTCAGATTAGCTCAAGAACAGTGCGCAGAGAGCTTCATGGAATGGGTTTCCATGGTCGAGCAGCTGCATCCAAGCCATACATCACCAAGTGCAATGCAAAGCGTCGGATGCGGTGGTGTAAAGCACGCCGCCACTGGACTCTAGAGCAGTGGAGACGCGTTCTCTGGAGTGACGAATCGCGCTTCTCCATCTGGCAATCTGATGGACGGGTCTGGGTTTGGCGGTTGCCAGGAGAACGGTACTTGTCTGACTGCATTGTGCCAAGTGTAAAGTTTGGTGGAGGGGGGATTATGGTGTGAGGTTGTTTTTCAGGAGCTGGGCTTGGCCCCTTAGTTCCAGTGAAAGGAACTCTGAATGCTTCAGCATACCAAGACATTTTGGACAATTCCATGCTCCCAACTTTGTGGGAACAGTTTGGAGCTGGCCCCTTCCTCTTCCAACATGACTGTGCACCAGTGCACAAAGCAAGGTCCATAAAGACATGGATGACAGAGTCTGGTGTGGATGAACTTGACTGGCCTGCACAGAGTCCTGACCTCAACCCGATAGAACACCTTTGGGATGAATTAGAGCGGAGACTGAGAGCCAGGCCTTCTCGTCCAACATCAGTGTGCGACCTCACAAATGCGCTTCTGGAAGAATGGTCAAAAATTCCCATAAACACACTCCTAAACCTTGTGGACAGCCTTCCCAGAAGAGTTGAAGCTGTTCTAGCTGCAAAGGGTGGACCGACGTCATATTGAACCCTATGGATTAGGAACGGGATGTCACTTAAGCTCATATGTGAGTCAAGGCAGGTGAGCAAATACTTTTGGCAATATAGTGTATATATATATATATATATATATATATATATATATATATATATATATATATATATATATATATATATATATATATATATATATATATATATATATATATATATATATATATATATATATATACAGATAACCCTGTATAACCCTGCTATAAAATAAAAAAGCTGTCATACTGTATGCGAATGCACTGTATATACTATATATCCCATGCACCTTTTTCTTCCTTTAGCAACTGCTTCTTTTGTTTTTACTATTTTAGCTGATTTTATCAGTACATTTCTCCACTGTGAGATCAATAAAGTCAATGAATCAATCACTCGCAATACTGAAAGATCCCTGAATGCATATACAAAAAGTTGGAACAAAAGACAAAAAATATGAAAAGGTGGAGAGACTTCACTGATGCAGTCAATACTTTAACAGCTATAAATACCACAATGAAGCACTGTTACAGCTACAGCATGAAAATAAAATTTTTATATTAAATAGGTGTGTCGACTGGAAATTATAGACTTAAACAAAAAAGATGACTGGAGGGTGGGTTAGAGAAAGGAATGACGCAACAGTACTTCAACTCATCCTCTTCAGGTTATTCAGGACTGAGTCGTAGGGGCAGCATTCTTAGCAGAGATTCCCTAAGCCAACTTTTTCCGGTCAAGAACCATGGCTGCTTCCCCGACAAATCCGCTGTTACCCAACCAAACTCCCTCCGGTTTTTCCTAGAAATCCTGTCCGTAAAGGTTATGACAGGACCGGTGACACAGGGCGGCAAAAATCTTTGCCCTTTGACTCTCGTTAAAATTTGTACATGCGCAGCAGCTACTCTGAAATACAAAGTAGGTATAGGAGAGCTCCGCGAGTCATTGAGAGTATGGAGAGCTGGCATAAACAAGAGAGAAACCCAGTAAACTAAATCAAACTACAAAATAACTATACATGCTTGGACCTTTATACATTTTGGCATAGTATAACCATAAAACACAAAAAGACTTTATCAGAATTTTATAATTAGGCTAAGACATTTTTTGAAATCATATAATGGCAATATAATATTTGTGGAGCCAGAACACACCCGGGATAAGATTTTGCCAGCTAAGCTGATTGTTCTTATTAAACTAGCTCAATCTCAGACTTTGTGGAGTATAGCCATGGTTTAGTTTAAACCATCCACTGCAGGTACTTCTACAGTAGTGTTGTCCTGCGGACAGGATAAACTCAGCAACACTCTTAGTTTTTTTGCCTTCTCAAAAAGATATTTTTTAACATTTTGCACCATATATCTTCTCATAAACTATTTAAAGGTACCAGAACAAAGGCACTACCAGGGCATAATGCCACCACCACCATCTTATGTGAGAATGAGTGTGATCAGGATGATATGAGAACAGTTTTTTTTATAACATATTCTTTTGCAAGCAGATCATAAGGTTAATTTGCAGATACATATAACCTAAGCACTTTCTTAGAGTTCACATATTATATTTCCCCTGATCTTAGCCTTCTGAAAGGCCAGAATTATTGGGGAAATAATCCTGCTGTGTGTGGTGTGTTAAGAGTGTTGTGATCTGGTCAGAAGAAAGTCGGTACAAATGCTGGCGTTTGAAAATCAGAACTCATGCATCTCAATGCATTGTGTAAATCAATCAGAGAGACTGATCCAGGGGCAGGCTGGGAGACAATAACTGCATCCATCTTTCTCTCCACAAGGGTTCTCTTCCCCTTACAGAAATATGGCTCCTCTTATGGTACAGCCTTGCACTTTTTCCCACATATCTAAAAACACTTTATATTCACATCCAGCCAAAGTGGTTAGCCGGCTTAAGGGAGCCGTCAATAGGGATTTCCAGATCTTCCACTTGCCTATATGTGGGGGTCTGCTGCTCAGTAAAACTTAAAAATGTTGTTTAAGGGTAGGATCACCATGCTGATAAACTGACTGCAGGGGTGACATTAGGAGATGTACTTTCTCACTTAAACAATCTCAAAGTGAATGTTTTCCCACTCAATACGAAGAATAAAGCAAAGCCAGTCTCTTGATTGCATCAGCCATTCTACATAGAGAGCGGTAACCAATTCAGATGTGTGATGTGCTCTGCTTGTCATCCGTCTGGAGACAACACTCTCCATGAACAAAACTGTTCAAATCAAAGTTTGTTTATTAATGATTTGGTCAATTATAGAGCAATTTGTTATCTTCCATTTTATCTACAATTCCTGAAAGAACAGTTGCAAAACAAGTACATGACCACTTACAAAATAATGGGCTTTTTGAAGGGTTTCTGTCAGGTTTAAGAGCTCATCATAGCACTGAAACAGCTCTGGTAAAAGACACCAATGATATTGATCCGATAATGGTACTTCTCCTGTTACATCTGTACTTCTTCTGTTACATACTCAGTGCTGCATTTGATACAGTAGATCATAATATTATTTTGAAAATATTTGAATATTTTGTAGGAATCATGGGAACTGCACTAGGCTGGTTTAGATCTGCATTTTGTCTGACAGATCTCAGTTTGTTTGTGGTAGAGACACACGCTCCAGGGTTACCTGTGGAGTACCACAGAGATCAGTCCTACATAGGTCCAATTCTCTTTATTATACATATGCTCCCAATTGGTGGAATTATCAGACAGCATGGTATTAATTTCCACTGTTATGCTGATAATACTCAGGTATATCTTACATAGATTACAGCCACGTCTTGAAGAAATAAAAACCTGGATGACTCTTAAACTTCTGCTCCTGAATGCAGGCAAAAAAGACTTATTGTGATTCAGTCACTTAATTTGGATGGGATTCAATTGATCTCAGATTATTTTTATCAGGACCTGTAATTTAAATCAAATATAAAAGAGGTTTCTAGAACATTGGTCTTTCATCTCTGGAATATTGTAAAAAATTTGAAAGATCTTGTTCAGGGTTGATGCTGAGACTAGTCCAGGACTATTGTAATTTTTTACCATCACAAAGTCTTTAAATTGATTGAAAAACCTTCAGCTGATCCAAAATGCTGTAATCAGAGTTGTTATGAAAATTAAAAAGAGAGATCATATGTCTCCTATCTTAGTTTCCCTTCTTTGTCTTCCTGTTAAATTTAAAGTAGAATATACAATCTTCCTCTCAGGCTGGGTGGAGGTTTTGAGGACCCAAATGCAGAGACGAGAAGGCAGAGGTGAGTTCTTGTAGTTTAATGGAGGAATCAGAGGTAACGGAGGCAGGAATCCAAACATCCAACTCGCCGGCTACTGTTTATGCTCTAAAAACATTCTAAATGACTACGTTTCGAGTAAATTCTGGATGCTACCCACTCAGGACACTTGGAATACATTGGACGAGCAGTATGGAGGAATATTGACACGTTTTTTGTGGACTTTTATGGACCTTTCTGTCTCGGGCGCTGGGGACCTCCATTATTTGAATGTCAGCAGACAGCAAGAAGCCTCCCAGATCTCCAGATGCATTTGAGATATCAAAAAAGTACTCCAGAGTGTTGTTCAGCATGGGGGTGAGTAGAAAATGAAGGCTAATCATGTTTTGGGTGTACTATTCCTTTAAAAATGCAAAACAAACCAGCACTGTGGAGACATCATGAAAAACTTGAACAAGGAGCCAGGGAAAGATGAGGAACCAGCACTGAGGAACTGCACCCGGGAGAGTATTTATGGCTGACTGAACAAAGGCAGGACTAACAAGCTGATTGGGAGCATATAGGAACAGAGGCTTCTAGAAAGGAGCTAGGGAAAAGGATGCAAACACGAGGGCAACAGAGGGCAACAAAGAAAAAACCTAAGAACTCAAATATATCCAGAAAGCACAACAAAGTAGGAATTAAACCGATAAAACTAGAAGCAAAGTAAAACTAAACACTCAAAAGAAAACTTAACAGAACCAAGACCGTGACACTTCCTTCTCACAGAAAAAAATCTTTAAATGGCCAAGCTCCATCTTATATCAGAGATTGGATTGTTCCTTATGTTCAAAACAGAGCATGTCGCTCTCAATCTGCAGGTTTACTTTAGGTTCCTAGAGTTTCTAAAAGTAGAATGGGGGCATAGATATTTCAGTTATCAGGCTCAGTTTTAGTCTGTGTGGCAAACACCTCATCTACTTTTAAGGCAAGGGTTAAAACTTTCGTTTCTTGATAAAGCTTATAGTTAAAATACGGAGCTGGTTGGATGTTACCTTATGTATATCTGCTTATTTTTTGTATGTCTACTTTTGAGGGAAGTTTTGTCTTGTTAAAAGGGAGTTTTTCCTCTCCCCTGTCGCCATATGCATGTGCGTGAGTGATTGCTAAAGAGTCAACGACAAAATGTAAGCAAAGGTCAACACTACAAGATCCTTCAGAAGGAGCATGTCTTGTAAGTCAATGACTGGATGCAATCCACTGGTTTTCCTAACTAATCTGACTGTACTGTCTCTGTTAGATGCATTGAAATGACATGTTGTGAACTGGCTCCATATAAATAAACTGAACCCAATTTATTTTGTGGGGTCCCTTAAGTTTAGGGATAAATGAAACAAAAAAAATTACAAAAGAGGTATTTACTGATATCAAGATGATTCTAATGGCATTTGTATTTACTGTTATTTAGGAGGTAATACAGAACAAAAAAAGAGCACTGTATTTTTCTCTGTAAACCGTTTTGAACAAGCTAGGTGAACTTTCATATACCTCACAATTGTTTCCTACTTGGTGTTGATGGATCTCATAAAGTTCCAAGAGACACATTTATGTTTGTGATTGTGACAAACAAAAGAAAGGTTTAAGGGATATAAATGTTTTTGCAAAGCATTGTACTGTATATGCTGTTCTAAAGTCCTAAAACCATAACATTCAGTATTAGTTAACGTTTATCATCTGGGAAGCCATAGTTTTTTCTAATTCAACTGAAACACATTTTTTTTTTTATAAATGGTATTGAGAGTGAATGAAACAAGATGAAATTGGTTCATTTAAATATATTGAGATAAGAAATGACATATAGATAATAATATTGCATATGCTTTAAAAGGGCTGTGGTTTATTATTCTAACCCCCAATAAACACAGAAAAACAGGCGCGTAACATCCAAAAATAACCCATCAAACGCCAGCAGAAATTGCTCCTGAAAAAATGACATTATCTGCAAAGCAAATTGATGCCCTGCAACCCCTCAAACATCCCTCCTACCACCTCCACACAGTTCTGATCGGTTCTGTTCCAGCACTCTCCCCTCCAGCTACAGTTCGAGGCCTTCGTTTGTTTCCGTACGTGGGTCTTTGATGGCGACGGCGAATTAGACTGTCATTATCCGTCTCCATCTCCCCCACAGCTCTTCTCTTCTCACCCCCTTTTTTTGGTGCTCACATGTAGACAGTCACCGCTCAGTGTGGCACTCCCTCCCTCTACCCTGCCAGGCCTCAGGTGGCAGTCATTTAAAGATCACACATCCAGGACACACATAGTCTTCCATGAATACATGTCAATTCACACATGGAAAGGGGATTACATGTCTCCTCCCAGGCAGCTGCAAATTACTATTAATGGCAATGCAAATCATTAGAGTACATTTGGCGCCGGCAGCAAATCTCTTCTTTATGTGGCTTCACTCTAATCTGTTTTGAATATTGCTCTATGCTCGCTCCTGATATGTGTTAAAGCATTACTAACTACAAAGCTGTCAATTGGGGATGGCACGTCACATTTTACTTCACGGAAGGATTCATTGCTTGATGTACAAAAAAAAATCTATTCTCGAGCGTACAAACAAGAGCAAAGAAGAAACCTGTGAAATATAATTAGCAAAGTTCATTGTCGTGAAAAGAGTAAATATTACTGCTTATTACTATAGATGAACCTCAGTAAATTGGAATTGAATTGAAAATCAATTTCTTTAAGTTAAGCTTAAAACTCAGATCTATAATACTCTGAATGATTCAAGAATTTACCTCGGTTATTTTTGACTAAAGGCTAAAGAAAAAGTTGGTTCCTCTATGATCTATATGTTCTACTCAAAAGTTTGTGACCAGTGCATAATCTAACCTTGGTATCCTCTGGCTTCAGTTACTGCATTGAAGCAGTGAGGCATGGAAGCAATTGGCTTGTGGCGCTGCTGAAGTGTTAGGAAGCCTTGTGCATCATTTCCTTCCACTCAACTTTTAAATTATATGTTTGGATGCAGCACTCTCTACACAGCTTGTTTCTTTATCGATGACGTTTATTTGTTTTATATCCACATTTTTTATTTATTTATAAGGTTTTAGATTCCTCATTTCCTGTGCTTTGGAAACTGTACTTTGGTGTTCTAGGGTCTGTAAAGATTAATATTCAGAATTAACTGAAATAAGCACTTGAAATAATTCCCTTTGCAAGTACACAATTTATAAAATATTTAAAATCAATTTTCAAATTGAATTATTGAAAGAGCATGCACTAGTGGGCTTTATACGGGGCAGTTTTAAAACACAGCGGAGAGTCATTCGTGAATGTAAAGTTAGCTTTTGTGTGAATAATAATAGGACAGTAAATCCTGTTGTGTTTGAGTAATAGACTACCCCTGTGGATGTTCCTGCTGAGTGTGTGAGGTTAATATTCTCTCTCTCAATGTCATTGGTGCTGGCAGAGGGGCTAAGAGCACTGTGAATGAGACAGGGGCTGATCCCATCAACTGAGACTCTCCGCCTCCTCCTGCAAGCACACCAAAAATCAAAGCCACTGTACCAAGGTCAACGTTCCTGAAATCAGCCTGCCCTCCTGCTTCCCCTTGCACCTCAAATCCCTGTCTGATTAATGACCCCAGACCAACCCTAGTCAGGGGGATAAGAACTTGACAGACATTCCTGTCAGCTCCAACCTCATAAGCCTTGCTTGACCCTAGTTTGTCCTGGGATGAAGTCTAAGCTTTAGCAGCGACCCAACGCAGAGGTGCAAGAAATTGAGAGACTGCTGCAGACACGTAGACGTCTATTTTAGAGTTTAAGCAAACTGATCTTGCTACATGTCTAGGCATTAACACCTGCCTTCCACGTATAGAACAGCAAACTGTACACTATAACATACATCAGGGTAGCAAAATACATCATCTAACTCTCCACAAGACTTCCCCTCCCCTCACAGAAAGAGGCTGTACTTTCACAGTACAGCCATGGGTCTTGTGAATGTTTGTATTGAAAGATTAGTTGTCTATCCACATGACAAATTCCCTCCTCTTTCAGTGAACAGGAGCTGAAAATCAATTCGCTGATGGCATCTCAGTCAGTGAGCACATCAATGCGGCACAAACAAGCAAGGGTTCACACATCTTTAAGCATGCATACAAAGCCTTAAAGATATCTATGAGGGTCAGTCAGCCAGAGTCGATTGATATGGGGAAGATTTCACAATAACCGTATATAATATACTATGTTAAAACTACCTGAAAAATGTGCTAATATGAAGTACTAGCAATGAACACACATAAAAAAAGAAAAAAACGGAAAATAAGTATAGAATAATAAACGCTCCAATCTGTGAGGAAGAAACCCTCAGTGCCCTGTCTCCCTGTACACTCTGTCATTACAGTGTTCAGGCTCGGTGCCTGTCAACATTTCCCTGAGAGGGGGAGCCAACCCGCATTACGTTAGAGTGAGTTCAACTGTCAACTGCCAGCCATTTGTATGCCTCAGCATCCACCTAATAGCAAATAATCACTACCCCGCGCTCTCTTCAAGGCAAATGATCGATGTTGTCTTGATGTCTGATGGATGACCCTGCCACAGTGATGTCCAGGCATGCATTAAAAACCACCTCTATGAAAGGCCTGTCAGTCTGATGAAGCGGCACGCACGTGCTCAGGCGCGTGAGTGCACTGACGCTGAGGAATGCATGCACACAGACAGAGGAGAACATGAACAAAGTGAGAAAGGGCCATTATTCAATTCTGCGCTAAAGACTAAAGTTAATTTCTTTACATTAGGGAAAAATTTTGCAATGTGACAGTAACTGGGGTGTGATTGCTTGGCGGCATTAGTAGAGGTAGACTACTTGGGGACCACCTGGGTTGATTTTCCTCCTCTAATCCTCTCTAGAACATACAAACAGCTCCCTATTACCCCTCAGTGTTCAGATTAAAATGCACAACACCACAATCTTTGATCTCCCACTTGCTGACACAAATCCTTTCAAGCCTCAACATTTTCCTGCAAAGGTAATTAGTGCTAATTAAAAAGTTTCGAAAGCAGTCTATGGCTGATGTCGATGCTGCTGTTGATGTTCAGGCTCGCCCTCCATCAGATTACCCATCTACCCCCTCCCCGGGCCCTGCGGAAGAGTGTGTCAGCTGCTTTCCTGCCTTCTTTCTGCATCGAATCTCATAACTAGACAACTCCAGCCTGCCTGGAACATTTGTAGAGGCAGAATGAAATCTGGGAGCCCAGTCAGGGGTCTAAGTGGTGATTCTTCCCTGCTGACAAACCCGTGCTCTTCAGGGGAACATGTAATGACACTTGTAACAAATATGATACCCACAAATGGAACAGGTGTAGTCTTTAATTGGGATATCCTAGCTTTGGGGGGCTTGTAAACAAGGAGTAATTACCCTGATAAGGAATTCAGTTTGTTGAAAATATCATTGCAGTGAAACATATCATTTAGCAAATGTGGCTATTTGCATAATAACAAGCATAAAGAGCCAAAACATTCATGTGTCCTAATATATAAACAGATTTGTAATTAAAGATCTTTCCCTGCGGTGGAAATAATCAGAATAATTTATGATAAAGACACAACTTGAACAGTCAAAAAGTGCTATCACTCATTCAGTGGCCTGTCTTACTGCTTTCATCAAGCCATTATTGTAATATAATTAGCTGCTTCTCTAGCATATTATTAAGTGGCTTAGTGAGTGTCAGGTACACCAGCATCTCAGACATCTCACACACACACACAGATGGAGAGAGACAAAGCCATATCTTTTCACTGAGTTTTAAAAAGATAATTACATAATCTCAGCATGGAGAGCAAGAAGAAAAGTGATAATTAGACAAGTATTCCTGCCAATTTAGGTATCATACTTTATGTTTTCTGCATGTGGTACTAAAGCTAAAGCAGTCCCACATAAATCCAAATATATTCATTCGGAATTAAAACGAATTCACTTTCAAAGTGCCTTAAATGCTTTATGAACATCCAAAGCACAAAAATGTGCTGTGGTGGGCATGCATCAAGTTCAGCCTATGATTTCCACAAACTTCTCACAGAGAGTAAAAAATAACTTTTTATTGTTTTGTTGTAGTATATCTGTATTATATTATATTTTGTTGTGTTTATATCTAGGCACTTCTTGCTTATGTATTATATTGTATTGTAATGTGTATATTGCATTATAGGCACTTCTTGTTTCTTTCTGGACATTGAATTTGGGTTCTTTTAAGACAGAAACAAGGAAGCATTCCATGTTGGAAAAAAATCCCAGAAACTGTTTTAACCTTTTGCTCACAGAAACACAGTGGACAGAATTAACTAATTATAACAAATATTAGCAGACCATTTTCCTCATAAAATTTAATTTAGAAAGAATGTTTTTGTTGTTGTTTTTTTTGTTATTGTTGTTTTTGTTTTCTTTTTAAAATAATCCCATAGAAAATCAATATCTTGTATAATAAATAATGCAGAATACAAAAAGACGAGTACGCTTCAAATGAGTGCTTCCCAACCTTTTTTGACGTTTTTACCCCTTTGGGCATTTTGTCTTAGCATGAGTTCCCCTCTCAGTCAAAAGTATTGATGATTGTCCAAAAGTGGAATATACAATAACTAACTATAAAATAAAAACTATTTCAATTAATCTTTTCATTTGATAATTTAATTTTTAGGCATTTTATGCTTTGCATCTCAAGTAAAAAACAACATAAATATGTTGCTAAGACGTTAAGGAATCAAAATAAATACAAAATAAAATCATATTACACACCGTAGTTATAAATCTGTAGCTCCTCTGAGTAACTCTTCCATAATCACAACTAAACTTAAACTTGATGAATTGGGAACAAAATACAGAAAACAAACAGAACAAAAACTATAGTCAGACTGACTTAAATATTTTAATTGTCATTTTGAATATAAAGAGTGTATTGTATATGCATTGCTATAGAAGGTCAGAGCATTAAATATGAACAATTTTGGATTGTTGTTATCAGTGTGATGCAACATCAGTGGCATGATTAAGAGGTTTCACAACTCTCAATCATGTCACTGAGTCCACAGTGTAAAAGCTGAACGTGAACGCAATGCACTTGTGGGCCACTAGGGGTAAGAGTACCTCCAGTTGGGAATTACTGCTTTAAATGGCTAAATAAGACATATTTAACTGGGGTGACACATTTTTTTTTATATATTTCACAATTTATTTTTTATTTTTATTTTTTGCTATTGATAATGTTATATTTTTAATTTATTAGTTGAAAAAAAAGAACTTTCTTGCCATTTATTGTTCCTAAAGAGAGTAATCTGCTAAAATCAGTAGTTACTGGTCGGTTTTTTATGCAAGATATGACCCAAACTATCCTGTGAAAAGCAGGTTTGAGTGCGGCTCCAAAACATTTAAAGTCAGAGCATGGTCTTAACCATTGTGATGAGCGTTGCTATAAATATCAGAAATATGTTCTGCTTCTAACAAACTTATTATTAGGCTTGCTGACTGACACAGTCACCAAGCCCGATGTGCCAAGAAACAACAACAAAAAAAGAAAGGGATTGATTCGACCTTTAGGATAGGGCATCTTTTCTTTGATTTTTTATCTTTTTTTTATTTTGTCCTGTCTTACACAAGGAATGAATATCTGTCACTGCAGAAGTCAGTTTGAAATCAAATGCCATCATTTTAATTTATATGTTACATCCTTGGTGACATCTCTATCGATGCATAATTGGCACTGAATCCCAGTTTGGATGTACATATTTATCATTCAGTGCGAGACACTCAAAGACTTCGACAGATATTCTACTTTGATGGGATGACAGTCAAATGTAGAAAAAAATAGAACTGCAAATCAACTGTCACGCTGTCAGTTAAGGTTTTTGTCACAAACTAGCGCATAAACATGCAGGATTAGTAATAGCAAAAAAGCTGTAGGCCAGAATCAGTGTCCTTGCACTAAAAGTATGTAAATAGGCTTATTTGATCCAAGTGGAATAACATTAAAATGACGTGCATCTGAAAAAATATCAAAGTCCATGATAAATGTATGCTGCATCCCTTTTTTACATTATGTCAAACTGTCATAGCTTAGGAGGAAACAATGTTTACTGTACTTTACTGGATACTGTACTTTAGTATTTGTTGACAATAAAGATTTTTTTTATACTTCAGTCTACAAATATACTCCCACCCCCCACCCCCAGAGTACTAAATCAATGAGATGGATCAGAATAATAAAGGGACTTTGGTTGCTCAAATCCATTCATCCATCCATTTTCGGTCACACTTATACCAAGCGGGGTCGTGAAGGGTGCTGGTGCCTATCTCCAGCTGCCTATGGGCGAGAGGCGGGGTACACCCTGGACAGGTCGCCAGTCCATTGCAGGGTGTTGCTCAAATTGTTAGGAACAATCTAAAAAGATGTTAAGTTCAATTAATCTGGCATTTAAAAGCCTTGGTTAAAGAGAAGTATTAATGTTATTATTTATTTAACTATTCAATAGGTTTTAAGCAGGAATCAAGGGAATTTGATTCTATACAGACAATAAATATGGACAAAGTGATAGAATAAGTCTTTGTCACCTAATGGCAATAATTAACTCTTGAAAAAGCTCTTTCGCAACAAGTCTTTCTTTTAAAAATATTGTATACTTTTAAAATATCTTAATTAAAGGAATCAAGGGAGCAGGGACATATGATATCATATGAAAAAACTTGCCATGCTACAGATCAGCAATGAGTAGAAAAATTTTATTTCTGGTTTATTAGCAGAGACAAAAACATGTAACCTTTGACAGGGGGTTCTTTATCTTTTCTCGTTAATGGGATTATGCACACTTACCATGGTGAACACAAATATCTTTGTACAGTATGTATTTGTTTTAAATCTAAGAATACATTGTGTCCTCTTAAAATTTCCCTTAAAATAAACCAAAACTACAACCACACCAAAACCACAACTACAATTTAAACACAACTTGAAAAAAATGTGTTGGTCTGTTAATAAAATTGGTTTCAGTATTAAGTTAACTGCAAGTACTAAAGTATTTCTTCAGTTTCCCATCATCAGTTCTTTGACCCTATTTATACACTTTGGAAGTTGATGAAGTTGTGGCAGAAACTTTTTGATCTGAATGAAGACAGTCCAAAGTAGGGGTTGTACTTCAATCAACTATGGAGGGAATAAAAAAAAAAACAAAAAAACGAATCAAATTATACTTTGTGAGAAGATGCTTTATAGACATGGCTTTAAGATGGTATTATAATGGGATCTTATTTGGTCAGTATACACAACAGGTTGTAGTGCACCTTTTAGGCGAAATAAAAGGAATTAATCCCTCCCTATTACAGTCTCTTTCCTCCCACCCTTCCTCTCTCCTTGTCTTACTCCTGGCCCCATTACCTTTACAGAGTGAGGCTCATTAAAGAAGGCAAGTTGAGTCAAATCTTTCTGTAATTCAGCGGAGGTGAATTGCTGTCAACATCATTAACCGTCATTTCTCCAACTCACTTTAGTACTTATGAAGTGTTCTTTCTTGTGTAATGATCCAAATCTGCACCGCGAACCAGTCTTCTTCAAAGGCTTTAGCGGACATACCACCCATACTGATGCCTGACATGCTAGAGGGCAAGAATAAATCTGGCTCTATCATTGCGCTACTTTGTGCTTAAACATATCTAGTATTACATCCTGACACTTCAGCTAGCAGGTACAGTTTCTCAGAACTAACAGAGTGGAAGAGGGATTAGCAGACCGAGAAGGTTCTGTAAAAGATGGATGTAAGGGGCAAACATAACTTTTTTAAACCATACTGATTGCCATTTTTTCCTTTAATGCAGCCACACTCACTTGCCACTTTATCTTTTAAAAAACAGTACGACCACAATTTTTTTATCGATTCAAAAACATTTCAAAAACATTACTTAGAGATAAAGGTCGATAGTGAGATGATTATGTAACTCTCTGCAGAATTGTTAGCTGAATGACCATGTTAACCTATTTCTCCACCCCATCCCAGGGGTGCTTTAATGTATTGAGACCTGGTGACTGTGGAAGCCACTATAATACCATGTACTCATCAGGTTTAAAAAAAGATTGTTTGAGATTTCTGACCAGGTATATTATCTTTTAAGAAAGAGCAATTAGAGCATGGATATACTGGATTCAAACCATTGGACATGGTGAGAAACAATACCTAGGTAGGCTACTGTTTTTAAAATGTTCAGTTTAAAGTTTGCCAAAATAGGCCCTCTAATTATTAAGCCACAAAAGACCAAAACAAACTGAATCCAATTTTGTGTCCGAACTGACAGAAAATTGTGTCGGACAAGGTTGTAGCATTTAGCTCCTATTGAAAGTCAATGGGGATGATCACGCCCGACATGATTTTATGCAAGGGGGCTTGTTTATTTCCGACTGAGATAGACCCCTGCTCTACTTAAGTCGGACTATGCAGCAATTCAGCTGTATTCTCATGCGTGTAGCAGGAAGACAGACATGGAAACAGTCAGTTTTGGCACATATAGCAAGCGGGACAGACTTGTGGAAAAACAATAAATGAAACATTAAAAAAATTATAACTATTTATTTTTCTTTTCTTTAGATGTGGATATTTTTTAATAAAGGCCTATAAAAAATGTCTATATGCTCTGGTTTGAGATGCGGTCAGTCAGTGTGGCATGGAAAACAAAAATCAGATTGGAGATTAAAGTCATCTGCAATCGGGCCTTGATACAAGGCAAGATCCGTGTGTTCATGTTAGCTATGCCAAAGACTTACCAAACTATCATAATGTTGCAGCTAAATTACAGATTCATTTGACCTGGTAACCTTTCTAAAATATGCAGTGAGTTGTTTCCTCACTTTAGTCAACAGGAGTGCCACCTGGTGTATTACTTGGCTTCTAATACATTTTGTTTTCAAGGTTTGATGTGCTTTGGTGCCATCTTTACCCTAATTTAGGAGTGATTATCTGACCTAGTGGTTATATCCTCTTGAACAAGTCTGCCCATTCTCTTTTATCTCTGACATTGTTTATCTGAACTGCTGGCTCACTCCATTCTCCTCAGAGTCTTCTGTAAACAAGATGGTTGTACCATAAATGTTCTATATCCTACTTTTGTAAGTGAACCAAAGGCATATGGTTAAATAATACCTTGTGCATGCAGAGCATGAATTTGTTATGATATAATAGTTGTTTTCTTCCAACCTTGAAGAAAAATACTTGCCTTCAAATCGTAGGCATGTCAACATGAATTGGTGCAGCCCATGTCAAGACATTCCGATATCACTGCACTTGTAAAGGCTGAACAAATTCACAGACCTCTCAAGGATCGAAAACATGATTTTCAAAAATTAATATCCAAAAAGGGACAGTTGTTGCCCTGTGAAAGCTAGATGCTAAAAGTACAACTTTGTCTCAACAATGAGCCTGAATCACCTTGCTATGATCCCCCTTACCCTTTCCTGAGCAGGGAAATTAGGGAATTTGTTTAAAGTGCAGGCACAACATGGTCAAGGTACCGGTAGGTTCTTCCTGGTGGGGGTAGCTATCATGAATTGATGGCAGGACCATCCTTTCATTTCCATAGGAAAAGGAAGTGCTACTGTTCAAAGAGCAGAATTTATGATTTGCATGAAACTAGTAGGGTATCACTTGTTGAGTCATTATGATGAAAGGAGATAACAACATAGGTGAAAGCTCCAAAAAGTGTATTTTGCATGATATAGTCATTAGTGTTTTTTTAAATACTCAGTGTCAACTATACATTTGGCCCACTAACCATATCAGGCCCCAAATTCCTTAGATCCTCGTCTGATTTTCAGTTTGTTTTCAAGTTGTTTGTTTTCAACTGAAGCAAGCTTTTCTTTACTTTTTTTAGATACCTAACTTGGGCTGTGCAATCAGTTAATAAGATTAATGAATCTAATTTTTTATAGCAATTACATTTTTTGGAATATCTAAATTTTTTCCACTAATGCACTTCTTGCGTTTCTGTAGCTCAGATTAGCATCAAGTCATCAATTTTTGTTCTTAGAAGTCTACTCATAACTAATAAACTAGGTCACTGTGTGATTCCACTAACTGCAAACATTATGTTTGTTACAAGTTCATTCTTTGCTGTGAACCTACCAGTAGTTATTTTATAAACAGGTTTCACAGCTTGAATGTTGTTGCCCTCTGAATTAAGGTCACACCCCAAAGGGGATGACTGAAATCAAAGGTATTTTTTAAATGAATATTTAATTTGTTTTTTTTTTTATCATGAAACTTAACTGAGGAAAAAGAAAAAAAAAATATTAATCAGATTTGGTTGGAGATGGGAGAATAGATTCCTAAGCCTTATCACCCAATTCTGTGTCTTACTAAATCAATTTGGTGCCATGTTAAGTGCCAAGTTGCTACTTGTCTTATCAATCAAGAGTGGTTACTAATAAAGTGGCCTATGATTGTTTACTTTAGGTTTTATGCATCCCAACTGAGTCAAACACTAGACTCTTCCATTTTCTGAAGCTGTTTACCTCATCAGGACATTGGCCAGGCTAGCTCCATGGCTAATTACACTGAGAGCAGGCCTGCTTGTCATGCTAGATGTCCTCTGAGTTCTGTCTTAAGGGAAGCCGTCTTTGTGCCAACTCCATTGTGTGTCCCCTAGTGCTCTGTATCATGCTCTGCTATGGCCCCCAAGCCTTGTGTTAGGCAAAGCCTCTTTTGTGCACCCACTATTGTGTGGCCTGGTGCTGAACCTCCTGCTAGGGAGGAACACAGGCAAAGTGCAGCAAGGGAATTCTTCTCAGAGTCCTAAGACCTACAGTAAATCTTCAAACAATTTAGACAAACAAAAAAAAGGCCACCACACTGTGGTGGGAGTAGACAAGGAAGAGCAGATGAATAAGCAACATCAATTACTGGGGCTTTGACCTGCAAGCCCCCACACCATGGCACACATTTCACACCAAATCGCCCCAGATTGAAGCTGACACTGCTGGAGTGGAAACACTGACCCCTCACAAAGATAGTGCATCAAACTTAAGAGCAAAGAAAGGCAGGGGGCATTGACAACCTACATAGACCAAGGCCAACATGGAAGGGAGACAAGAAGGAGGGGTATGGATTTAAAACAAAATAACATACATAATAGGTCCTAGTTTGTTTCAAAGTGAGACAAAATGGCTCAATTTGAGCACTTAGACCCTCGAACTGGTCGAGCTGAGGTACAAGAGGAACATGCAAGGGGACAACCGCATCAGGGCACTAATAAGGAGCCTCTGAGAAGAACAAAGCTGATGTCCAACAGGCTTACCAGTAACCCAGAGCAGGACTGGACCTTCTTTAAAGCTTGTTTGGCCTCGCAACTTTACCCCCAAAATGTGCCGCTTCCCCTTAAGTCTTTTCAGTTCAACACATAAAGCCTTAGTCTACTTTGTTAGCTCAGACAAAAGAAAAATAAACAGATGGGTCAAAATTTATTCAACACACAGTATACCACGTTGATAAAAACAGGCTTTAAGAGATATTTTGGTTAGAAATTGAGAGAACTGAACATTTTTACTTAATCTAATTTTCAGAAGACTTTGGATTTATAAAAAGCAAGAAGCAGTGTCACCAAAAATGAGAAAAGATCAGGCAATTCTAACAGTTTGTCAATACAGTGTTAATTAATCTAATTACAAACCACTCTAGGAACACAATCCAAACTGACAAGATGACACACAGTCTAACAGCAGCATACCCACACACTGACACATAGGGCTGTGCATAGAGACAGGCTTAAAATTTTACCAATTAGCCAAAAAAAGAAATATGTCTTGAGCTCATGTCAGAGGCACAGAACCTAATGATATAACATTGTGAAGAAACAGTGCCCGATTTTAGAGCTGCAGAGAAAAATAAGGCAGAAAAAAAAAATGCACAAAAATGTTATATTTAATAAAGCGTTCTGCAAGGTCTCGGTTTCAAAGTGGAATTACTGGAAATGGTAGCCCTGAATAATGTAATACAGGCACTGCGGCAATAAAAAAATAAAATGAAAACATATGCAACAATTATAGGAAAGCCTGGAAAGTTTGCTATATAATATTTATAATCAAACTGAATGTGGGGACAGTAAACTAAATGAGCTGAAACCAGTTAAAGGCTTGTTATATTTAAATTGCTTTATTTGACAAATTACCACACGCCACAAAATACCTACTGTAGCTGTGCAAATTTATATCCAAGTAAATTTATAAATCACATTTTCAAACAATATTCATAATTCTATTTAGTACATAGGAAAAAGTGGAATTATTCCTTTTCTGCTCTCAGTAAAAACTTGGTCTCATATAATTTAAAGGCAATCTGTATAAATTCCTCCTTTTTCTTATATCTGGTTAAAAGTGAACATTATGCTAGCATTGTCAAAGTTTTGATAGTCTGACCTTTATCTTGCCTTAAGTTATGCCACATTGATAGAGAAGGCAACAATCGTGAAAAAAGGACATTTTATCCTAACGAAAAACCTCAAGTGTTTAAAAGAATTCATACAAATAAAAATGAATGGGCTGTTTTTTTTTTCCTTAATAGAAATATGCCAAATAGCTTAGGAACCTAGATTAAAAACTTAGTCTTAGTACGTATATTTCTTTAAAAATGCCCTGATCCAAATACAATGGGAGCAGGTTCTCTTAATGAGTTGAAACTCTCAGTAAAACCAGTTTGCTCTGTACTATTATTGTGTGCAGGTAGGCAATTGAAACTGAGGAAGTCTTTAGTTTTTCCTTTTATCATTCCATTATTATTGGATTCTGTACAGTATATGAGTCCTTTATGTATGTGTTTTTTTAACCTTAGCTCTAGATATTTGGGGGAATAAAACCCACTTAAACTCATCTGTCCCAGGCTGTTTCAAAGCAGGCTTGCTTGCGCTCCCGTTGGTAATATAAGCACTTATCCTCATAGCCTTCAAAACCCTGTAATCTTCTGACCATTTTGGGTTTTATTTGTTTAGCTGTATTGTTTGTACACATTTTTCTTTAGGAAATGATTATCCTGCACTAACCTTTCCAGCCATGTAAACCATATTCTACATCAAGAAATACGCAACACATTTATTTAAAGATGTGTACTGTTAAGACCAGACGCTTAAGAACCCTATACTGATCCAGCTATGTTTAAAAGCCAAACAAAGGAGTGAAAGGACCCTCATGATCAGTTTGTATATATTTGAGGTTCCCATTCATGGGACAAAGACAAACATGGTCAAAGATTTGAATAAAATCTAAGGTAGTTCCATGTCAGATTAAAAAATAATATAATTCAGCAAATATATATATGTCAAATACATATAATTGTTACCTTAATTTATTTATCTGTTTATTTTATGCTTGAGATATTTTCTTTAGGAAGCCGAAAATGAATATGATATGAAAACATATATTTTTGTATACTTAATCACTCTTTTCCATACTTAAAAATAATAAAATCAAATTCTACACTTCCACAGCCCTTTCAAGACTGTAAAGCAATCCTAATGTCAGCATCTGAAAGACCAACACTATCTGCTAATGTAAAGGGTTTATGTTGAAGCGCTCATTATCCAACAATTGAGCAGCCCATCAAGATCATCTGACCTCCAATCCCAGATTCAAAATGAAGGATAATGGACGCTGGGCCAGTCAGTCTCCTCAGCTGTCTTTGCAAATGGAAATGGGAATCATTTTATCTAGTTGACACACATTACAACAGAGGGTTTCAAAAAGAGCAAGATGGAAGCTCTCAGGTCGATTTTGGTGTCAAGGCTGTCATTTTGCAATGAATTATATACATTTAAAGAACACTTTAACTTGATGGGTTGAAAAAGAGACAAGGGACATGTGCTGTTTAACCCATCCAGCACATGAGATGGAGTAAATTTGGGCATTAAAATCAATCATTTTTTATCTAAGCTCTTGAGGTTGCAAGGAAGAAATACACAGATTCTAAGAAATGTTTTGTTACCAGTATTCTCAATCAATTTGAATACCACTGAAAATACTTGCTTTTGCAATACAACTCAAATTTAGAATTTTAATTTCATATCAATTAGGGATAAGTTTTGTTTTAAACATTTTATTTAAATATACTCAATACTAATGTTTATAGCTATTTAAACAAATATTAAATTACATTTTTTTAAATGTAGGCTACAACTATCCTTGTATTTGTGTCATTTTGCCTAAACCTGAAATTAGGTAAACTCAGAGTTTTCAGTTTCACAAAGATAGTTTACTATACCTGTTTCTGTTGCCATAGTAACATTCTCCCCAAAGCTAACCTGGTCAGGAGCAGGTTTTATTCAATGTCAACTACGCATCATCTGAAGTTGAGACGGTCAATAATTCAGGGAGGCATACTTAAAGGCTTGTACACTAATGGTCCAATGTTCTATGTAGTTTCAGAATCATCACACCTGCCCAAGTAACTAAAGTACTTCAAGCTGTCCTCTGAAGACAAGTTCTTATTCTTTTGCAGAAGGAGCTCCGATCAGGTATTTACTGCAATTAGCATTCTTTTTATTTTTAGTCAGATGCAAAATTCAATGTGTTTGATAAGTTTTGAGCTTTCATTTGCTGTAAGCAAGAATTGTCAAAATAAAAACATATGACAACGTAAGTAGGGAAAGATTTTTCAATGTAATCACTGAAATAAAAGAAAACAGTAATGATATCTTATTCCATTGGGATGGATTACACTTAATTTCTTAAGGGTATTTAATCATTTGTCCACTCTTACAGCTTTCTGTATAACCAAAATGGACCATCACAGATGAACTGCCTTAAACAGCCACTACGAATACAAAACAGCTTTCAGTTCACAAAAACATACAAAAAAAACTCCTTCTTCATACCAAACCTGCCAATGCAAATGTTCTTACCCTCTGTTCAAGATATAAAACACTAGCGTTGAGACACTGAATGACAGAGAGAATTATGGGTAATTCTGGTGTCAGAGAAGAAGACGGCTGTATGACGGGATTCTCTGTCACTTAGACAATCAGAAACTTAAGAGCAGTGTGACACATTTCTCTCCCTACATTCGTCAAAGCCCCGACTTGTCTGGTGATAATTTTCAGTAGAGAGGAAAAAAAGAAGTGAGTGAAAGGAGGTCACAAATGAAAATGGAAGTTGCAGAAAGTGAGGTGTGATTTTTCCTCTTCCATATG